>NW_023416308.1:76636581-77236581 GCF_014176215.1 Rousettus aegyptiacus | reverse complement strand
TTTCCTTGCCTATTAAAAGGAATAGTAATAATAGTACTTACCTCATGAGCTTTGGGAAGCAGTTCAAGTAAAGTGCTTAGAACAGTCCCTGGCTCACAGTATGCTGCAAAAAAAGGAAGTTACCTACTGCTATTACTGATTCGATATAATGAACCAGATAACCCAAAAATCCTGGAAATGCTTAGAAAATATAATCAACACACCTTTTAGACTGTACCAGTTAAGTCATTGTCTCACAGCTCCATATCCTGTTATATACTCTGCTTTGTGACACTGGGGCTTGGCCTCTGTCAACTTCACTTCACCTTTGTCAGCTAGCTTGCTCCGTGTTAGGTTCTGTCAATAGGGGGTGCTAAAGGGAAAATAGTAGGTAGGAGAAGGCTACAGAGGACTTTTGCCCTTGGCTTGCTGTTTCTTGACAACAGCAGTTGGTTCCTCCCCCACTTCTTTCCAAACTCCCAGAACCAGCCTCATTGTGCCCTTTCGGAGACACCACACCAGCTGGGCAGAACTCAACTGAACCTGGCTCCTCCAGCACCCTCCTGTGAGCTCCTGAGAAACTAGCAGCACCAGGCAACACCCTCTCCTCAAGAAAATCAGGGCACAGTTACTCCAGATCCCTCCAGACTTCTAGGTTCTGATAACCCCCTTCCTCCCTTTGTTTTTCAGTTCTGTTTGAGGCAAGTTACTTTAAGATTCCCTCTCTACTTTTTCACCCTCCAACAAAGTTTAAACTAATTCTCTTTACTGAGTTCACTCTATTAAAGTAGCTGTGTATAGTTTCTATTTTCCTGAATGGATCCTGATTTATAGATAAACTGAGCTCACAAGAAAGTAAGGGAGGCAGGACCCAGAAACAAAGCAGCTGAGAAATGAATTAGTGAGCTGATGGCATAGCATCTTATCAGTGTAAGAAATTTATGAACTCCTCATAGTCCAGAAGACAGATCTTGAGTCCTCAAAAAACAACTAAGATCCCTGTAAAAACCCTGACACCCTCAGTAAAAAGAGAGACTAGGGAAAAAAATCTATCCCCTGAAAAATAGGAAGGCTGTCTTGCTACCTACTGAAGTAGGATTGGAAAAAACAAACAAACAAACAAACAAACAAAAACTAGGAATTAAAAATCATAGATGTGTAAATGAGATAGATTTAGAGTTAAAATTTATACTAAGCTTGTGCCCTGGGAATCTACACGTAGAGAAAAATAGCATATATTTTGATCTCAGGCTGGGAATAGCCTTAAGTGCCCAACAGAAGCAGACACGAAGTTGCGCCAGGAGATATGTGAATGGTTAATAAATACATGAAAAGATGTTTAACATCATCTGTCATCAGGAAAATGCAAACTAAATCCACAATGAGATACTCCTACACCTCCATAAGAATGGCTAAAATTAAAAAGACTGACAATACCAAGTGTGTTGTTAAGAACATGAAGCAATTGGAGCTCTCTTACACTGATTATGGGAACATAAATGGTATAACCACATAGGAAAACTGGTGACTTCTTAAAAAGTTAAACATATACCTGCAATATGACCCAACCATTCCACTCCAAATAGTCAAGAAAATATATATCCACTCAAAGATTTGTACATAAATGCTCATGGCAACTTTATTCACAACAGAGAAAAACTGGAACCCCAAAAGTCCATCAACAGTGAGTGATAAATAAAACTATGATATAGCCATACAAGAGACTACCATTTAGCAATAGAAGGTAACAAATTACTGTTACATGCAACTAAGTGCTTAAATCTCAAATGCATTATGCTACATAAAAGAAACCAGACACAAAAAAAGTACACACGGTATAATATAAAATTCTAGAAAATGCAAATTAATCTACAGTGGTTCCTTGGGCTGAGGTGAAGGAAAAGATGTAAAGAGGCATGAGGAAACTTTTGGGAGTGATAGAAATGCTCATATCTTGATTGCGGCAGCTTCTTATAGGTATACACATTTGTCAAAATTTTTTCCTTTAAATAAAACTTACTATAATAAATTACACCTAAACAAAGTTGATTTAAAAAAGAAAATACTGCTCTTAGGAGAACTGACCTCAACGCGAGCTATGTAAGATTATCATAGATGATGCTCCTGAATATGAGCTCATCAAAATTACAAAACACTTGAGGAAAAAAAATCACCATTAACAAGAGTCAAGTTACAACTAATGGCAGGATTAGCCTCCTAAAAACTTCAGATAATTGAATATGACAAAGACTACAAGTTAAATGTATTTAAAAGAATTATAAGATGAATTGAAAACCACAAGACAAAATCAAGATGCTACGAAAAACAGGCAGATTTGAAAATGAACCAAAAAATATTTCTAAAAATAAGAACTGAAAAAGCAAATTAAATCTAGCTGAAGAGTAAATTAGCATGCAAGGATAAAGGAAATTACCCAGAAGGTAACACAAAAATATAGAAATGGAAATTACAAAAGAAAGAATGAGATGTAAAGGACAGAATGAGAAGGTCCAACATAAGTTAAATACAAGAATTGGGAGGGGAACTGCTTACAGAGGTGAGAACTAGGAATTTTACAAAATTGATGAAAGATATGAAATCTCAGACTGAGGAATCACTACAAGTTCCTAGTAGGATAAAACTAAATCCACACCACATAATGAAATTGCAGAACACAAGTGACAAGAAAGAACTTAAAAACAATCAGAAATAAAGGAAAGTTACACAAAATGAAATAAATGGTCAGCATAATTCTCAAGAGTGACAAAAAAAGCCAGAATTTCAGTGAAATAACATTTTCGAAGTACTGAAAGAAAACAGTTGGAAGCCTAGTACCCAGCTAAACTATCAATTAGAAGACACATGACAGACATAAAAAGATGCTCAATTTCACTAGCTATTAGGGAATTGCAAATCGAAACCACAGTGAGATACCACCTCACACCTGTAAGAAAGGCTATTGTCAACAAGACAAGTAATAACAAGTGTTGGAGAGATTATGGGTAAAAATTAGCCCTCATACATTGCCAGTGGGATGTAAATTGGTATAGCCACTATGAAAAAATGGTATGGAGGTCCCTCAAAAAATTAAGAATAAAATTACCATATGACCCAGTAATTCTTCTTCTGGAGAAAAACTTTGAAAACGGTTATCTGTAAAGATATATGCACCCTGATGTTCACTGAAACATTATTCAAAGTGTTATTATTTTGCATTATTCATGGAAACAACCGAAGTGCCCTTCAATTGCTAACTGGATAAAGAAGATGAGGTACCTGTATACGATGGAATAGTACTCCGCCATAAGATGAAATACTGCCATATGCAACAACATGGATGGATCTTGAGATTATCATGCTAAGCAAAATAAGTCAGAACAAGTTGAGAACCATATGATTTCATTCATGTGGGATATAAAACTGAAAGCAACAAACGAATAAGTCAGACAAAAACTCATAGACACAGACAACAGTTTAGTGGTTACCAGAGGGAAAAGGAGGAGGGGGAAGTAGATAAGAGTAAAAGGGGTCAAATATATGATGACGGAAGGAGATTTAGCTTTGGGTGGTTAACACACAAAGCAATATACAGATTATGTATTACTGAATTGTACACTTAAAATCTATATGATTTTAATAACCAATGTCACTCCCAATAAATTTAATAAATAAAAGCTAAAAAAAACCACTGAAGAACTAAAAATGTTTTCCAACAAAGAGTGTTTACCACTAACAGACCCTTACTAAAGAAAACACCTGAAGGATGTATTTGTCTATTTAACACAAAAGAATGGAATAACTTGCAAGAATTGTGAAAACAAAAAGTACATATATATGGGTAAAATGAAATAACTATTGACAACACAAAACAATACTTATTATTAATGAGAATTGTTCAACATTGATATGGACTGTCTTTAGGAGTGGTCTCATTCTTGGAAGTGATAATTTTGAATATGGACAAGACCTTTTGATAGGTTTAGTGTACACTGGGTGAGAGGCTGAAATAAATGAGCCCCAACGTACATACTGACCATAAAGTTTTGTTATTTAAGACACAGCTGTCAAAACACTTCCTGATCAGCTGTTTAGCCATCTGAGGCATGGCTTTGCCTCCATCTTAACAGTTCTAGAACTCAACTCTTCCTTCTAGGCATTCTTCCCACTCCCATAAAGAACATTCTAAGTAGAAATGTTTCTCATGTGTGCTTTTGGGTAAGATCTTGCTTGAACTTGGGCCAAGAAGAGCACTTTGGAAGCTTTTACAGAAAACTATGTGCCTCTTCCTCTAAAGGAGAAAATACCACGGAAACAGAGAGGGAGGGAACATGTACACTCATCCCTGATAACTGACAGCTACCTTACCTGATCTAGACATTCTCCCCACAGTTCCCATATATTCACCACAGTAAAGATCTCCACAAAGGAGAGAGCCCCCAAATACCCTTACCATCAAAGGTTACTCTGCCCACCAGAGTAACACATTTGACAACCCAGAACTTTAGAAATACAAGACCAGGCAACATGCACCAGAGAGGGAAGCATGGATTAAAGCAAATATATATCATATTTTCGGGAGGCAGTGCCATTCCAGGCAAGAGGACAGTGTAATAGAGGTTCCAAAGCCATTAAATAAAGATGGGAAAGCCAGGCTTCTACTCGCTTTCAGACCAAGAAAGCTCATTCATTTCAAAGCATACATTTATGGTCATGAAATGTTTCATATCCTGCCTAGGCGTCAGGATACAGGGACAAAAGGCAGTCTCTGTTTAGAAGGGTAGGCATGCAGACACTCTTAGAATACCAGAACACCTTACTAGATTTGACCCGCAAAACAACCCCAGGAAATAGGTAAGGCAGGTAAGTTCGTTGTATATACATGAAAAGTGAGGCTCAAAATAAATTAAATGACTCGTCCAAGACAACCTGCACCCCCACAGAGCCTCTCCCGTCCTCATTTAGGCACAACCCTCAAAAAACTTCAGTACAGCTAACCACGCACTACCTAGGTAACTCTGGCCAAGGTAAACCTCAACTTGCTATACTAAGATTAGGAATATTAAAAAGATGATCCATATAAAGGATGTGGCACAGTGCCTGGCACCTAGATGGTGCTCAAAAAACGTTTACTACTACTGCTGCTGCTGCTGCTGCTACTATTACTACTAGTGTTAACAATAATAGGCTTAGACTTCTCATTACAGGACTCATCGTGACAAGCCTTTCAGGAACTTGCACTATCTACCCCCAGTTCCCACTGTTGCCCTCGGATGAATTTACAGACACGCCCCCAAACTCTCTCCGCCCCCCCCCCCCCAGGCACGCCCAGCACCTCCCCCTCCGACTTAACCCTCTCTTCACAAACCTTACTCCGGATAGATTCTCCCGTCAGACTCTTACGAAGGAGGCCTTCCGCTCGCACGCACCTCTCCAGTACCTCTAGGCCTGGGCATTCCTGTGGGCACTCAGATCGAACGCCAGCCGCGGGCCCGCGCCGGTTACCTGGCCGCGCGCTCTGGCTCCGCCTCCCGCTTTCTCGGACAGTGCTGGACGCTGGCTCGCGCCAGCTCGGTGAGCGCACAATTAATTTAAACTATGGCCCCGCCCCCTCGCGCCGCCCTCTGATAGGCTCCTATAGGCTGGTGAGCATGCAAGGGCACGCTTGAGGACCCGGGAAAAGGAAGCGTGAGGGCCACTGGGAAAAAGGAAAGGGTGTCACTACTTCCGGAACTCGGCCTCGACTGGAGGGCAAAGACTACAAGTCCCAGCACATCCGCGGCCTTGGAGCCCCGCCCTTGACGAACGACAGCTCCCGGCAGGCATCGCGCTTAGGGGCCTGGCCTAGATGTAGTGGCGAAGGTAGTTGCCAAGGAGTTGCGTTGGGTAACCCTGTGGTAGTGAGTGGGACGCCGAGGCTGGAGGGGCAGCAACTGCGGGTGAGTCGGGAGGGAAAATAGGAAACCCATCTAGGAGACAAGAGCTCTATGGAGAGGGGAGGGGCATTTCCTTTCTCAGGGACCTGAGACCTCTCCCCACAAAACCCTAACCCCGTTTCACAGTGTACAAGACACAACACCCATTTGGGATAGACAGGCCCTGAGAAGAGGAAAAGGCACTGAGATACATACCCATACAAACTGTAGGGTGCTTAAGAGTCACCCGCATCACAAACATGGGACCCCCTAATACAAATGCCTCAAATCCCTGACACACCTGGGATATCTGAAACGCCCTGATGTAGGGTTGGTTTTCCTGATGAACTAAGACCCTCTTCAAGACATGGGAGTAGCATCAGAGTAAATCACAGGCCCTAACACTGGAAATGTAAGAAACTATGGGGCTTGCACTGCCCCTTTCCTCCCAAGCAGGAAGACCTCAGGGTAGAGTCGCCTTCTCAGAGTCTTAGCAGGAACTTTCCACACACTTATTAGGGGATCCTGTCCCCATATTAGCGCTTTTTCCTTACATCTCTTCCATGGTCTGTTTCTCAAAGCTCTACAGTTAGAGTTTCACTCCTTTTGCAGTCTTCATGACAGACCTGATACATTTAGTAAAGAAGCACTTTCACATCCCATGTTTTTTTGAGCTTTATGAGTCAAAGATATTTATCCCCATTTCACAGATTGTAAAACTGAAACCCAGAGAGGGCAGTCACTTGTCCAAGGCCACAGACCAAGTCAGTGACAGCTAGGACTAGGCCCCAGTTTGCCAACTTCCAACCAGGTCTCTCACAGCCTCTCTAGCCTAAAACTTGTTCTGAGAAATAGGAACTGCCTCAGGGAAAAGAAACCTGTATGACCCACATTGGATTATTTACACTTCAGCCTGAAAGAGTTTCAAATCCTTCCTTGAAAGTTTAATGAAAAGGAAACTAAAGAGACTGAAAACAATGGGAATCAATCAAATTTAACTAAATCGGTCAGAACAGCCTGGCTACAGAGCACCCACATCTAATGCTGCCATGATTAGCTGGTTTCCAGGTGGCTTTTAGCTGGCCTTGACTAGTCTACTTACTATGTTAAAGTACCCCCAGGCTTCATCCTTGGTCTACTTCCCACCTCACTCTATATTCTCTTCTTGGGTATTCTCATCCACACCACAACTTCATTTACCACTTGTATGCATATGTACGCAAGTGTATCTCCAGTCCAGTCCTTATCTCTAAGCTCCAGATCTATATTCAGTTGCCTCTTCCACATCTCCTTCAGAATGTCAAAGACAACTCAAACACTACTTGACTCCAACTGAACTCATACTTTCTATGTATGCCAAGCCTGAATCTTTCAGTGTTCTTAACCTCTATCCATTACAGAAGCCTAAAACGCAAGAGTTATCCTTAATACCTCTTAGATTTCCCATCCATCAGAAAGTCCTGCCAACTTTACTTCTGTAGTCCTAAGTACCATCACATCCGTCCTGCCTTCCCTCCCAGCCATTTTGCATACTGCAACATGAGTAATCCTTCATTTCAAAATTTACCTTGTGGCTTCCTATTGCTCTTAGCAGCAAGCAACATCTCAGCCTGGCTTCTACCCACCTCCCCAGCCTCCAGTCTAACCATACATAGCCCTCCCTTTCTCCCTTCCAGTTATATGACCTTCTTTAAAGTCTTCAAAATTTCCAAGTAATCTCTCACCATAGAGCCTTTGTACATGCTGTTATGTATGCCTGGAAAGTTCATCTTTTCCCCCTGCTATAGTTAATGTGTACTTATCCTCAATCTCTTCTATCACTGCTTTAATAAAGGTCTTCCCTGACTGCTCAGACCAGGTCAGACCTCTAAGTTATAGTAACCTCATGTCCCTCTCCTATATAGTATTATTCACTGTTGCAATTTTTATGTATTTAAGTACCTACTACTTGCTACCACTGTAGGGATATAAGTCTAAGAAAAACATGGTTCCTGCCCTGGTGGAGTTTATGGAAATACAGATAGTAAGCAAATCTTCCTAGTGTTATGAGTGTTACCATGGCAGTAAGTATAGGGTGTTTGGGAGCCCAAGAGAAATTCTACATCCAAGATTTGGCATAAGGTTCAGCTCCTCAGAAAAGGTGAAACCTGAGCTGAGTCATGAAGTAAAAATTAGCAAAGTAAAAGGAAGAAGAAACTATTTCAAGCGGAGAAAGCTGTGTGTGCAGAGGCCCAGAGGCAGGTGAGGGAACTTTGAATAATTGCAGTTGGCTGGACTGCAGAAGTAGAAGGTGAGGCTAGGAAAGAGGAGAAGAGAAGTGGGCAGGAGCTAGGTTGAATCTTGAGCCTCCCTTTGGCACCTGGAAACAACCTCCAAGAACACATTAGATAATTTGGCAGACTTTTCGTGACATACTTTGATTTCTCTCCCACCTGTAGCCCACAAACAGAAATCCTTCTTAGGCCAGGCCCTTAAACCTCCTAGCAGATCACATCTGATTATTCCTCAAAGCATCCTGTGCCATCATGTTGCCACTTACCTGAGAGGGCAGGAATAGGCTATCAACAAATCAAATTCCAATTGTTAGTAATTTCCAAAAACTGAAAACAAATTTCCATCAACTTGGGATTGGTTAAATAAAATTAAATTAAGTAAATAAAGTTAAAGTAAGGTACACACAAATTGCATGGGATACTCTACAGCTATTAAAAAGGGTAAGAATACAATTTGGAAAAAAAAAAGTTTACAAAGGAATAGACAGTATGTGTTTATTTTAAAGTATACATAATTTTATTATGTATGTCTTCGAGGAAATTATATTCCCAAACTGTTATGATTGTTCTTAGAGAGTGAGGTAGAGAGTCAGGCTTTTAGTTTCTGCTTGATATACTTCTGTATGTTGTTTGACTTTATTCAGCTATCGCATTAACTTTTTGAAGTAAAAAAAGAAAAACAGTAAAAGATTCTTCCAATTTGGAAAAGAAAGATTCCAAAACAAGGCAGATATGCCCCTAACCCAGTCATTCATCGAGTAAGTCGGTATAGACAGATGAGGAAGGTGCCGGGATCTGACTAGCTCCTGGTCATGAGGCAGAATGGCAGCTGGGAAAGACTGAATCCAAAAACACAACCACTGGAATGAGCAAGGCAGTTTAAAGGCTTTGTCAATTCTCTTCAGCAGTCAGGTTCACTATGCGACACGGTGAAGACACCATTCATTCATTCATTCCTTTGTTTCTTCTTTCATTTTTCCATTTTTCTAGCAAACCTTTAGTGAATATTCTTTGCCAGGCTCAGTGCAGAGTAATGGAAGGGAAAGAGAAAGAAATCTGACTATTATCCCTGTCCTCAAGTTTACAGAAAGAGAATAGGAAGTAGGTTATAAAGAAGTACAGAGAATACAATGGCTTCAATTTATTGAGCACTTGCTGCAGGACATACGACAGCTCTTAAGATGGGGTTTATCTCCATCTTAAGAAATAAGCTGTTATAAAATTTTGTTCAAAGTGCTTTGGGGGCATCTATCAGGTAGCCATTGCTGTATAACAAACCATCCTAAAGTACAATGGCTTAAAACGATAAGCATTTATTACTTACAGGTCTCTGAGTCATCTATATATTTCTTTTAGCTTTGGCTGGGCTCATTCATGTGTCTGTATTCACCTGTTGGTTGGGTGAATCTCCTGACCTTGACATGGAGTAGGCTGGCTATTAGGCTAGTCTAGGATAGCCTTAGCTGGGATCACTGGCTCTCTTTCACGTATCTCTCACATGCACATATTTCTCATGTCACTCCAGTAGGCTAGCCATGTTCTCTTGGCACTGGCAAAGAGCAAGAGGGCAAGCCCCCTTTTAAGCGAGTTTGCTTCATGTTTACCAACATCTCATTAGCCAAAACAAGTCACATGGCCGAGCCCAGCATCAGAGTGGATGGAACTAAAAGTTATAGGGCAAAAGGGATGGCAACAGGAGACCATGAACAGGAATCAAGGGACCAATCTAACACAGGACACATTGATCAATTTTACCTGGAAAGAAAGTCTTCATTGAAAATGGTTAACTATTGAAATGTGAGAGTTTTCACTAAGTAGGCAACAGTTTCTTAGAATTGGACGCAAGCTGGTTTGCCACAATCAGTAGAAACCCAGTAGGCCTTTCTGTGCTCATGACAGACAGGGTTCTGTTGTATGTTGGCTTCATCCCTTCTGGTCAGGCACAGGGCAGCAGGCACTTAACAAATGTTTGCAGAATTGAATTGAATATTTTACTGTGAATGAGGTGCGGATTGAAACAGCTGAACCTCAAAGCCAATTGTTGGAACAAGCAGCTTAGCATCAACATTCCCAAAACAGAAATCTTTGTATTTGGCAGTTTCTCATTCATTCCTCTCACAAACATTTCCCCGAGTGCCTGTTGTAAGCCAGGTTCTGTGATAGATGATAAATAAGACATAATACTAGCTCACAGCTTGGGCTACTGTTTAAATGGAGAAGACTAATAACCCTTTCCAACTGGCAAATTTATCCAAATACTGAGGGCCCTATTTTTAATACTAACACAGAAAGAAATGCATCTGGAGCTCGTGCTAAATCAGAAGTTTTTTTAGGCACTGCACTGAGGTTCTTTGATGGTCAAGGAGATTAATGGTAAAAATCTGCCCTTTAATTTTTAGCTAAAATTCATGTCGAGTAGTGCAGAACTCTCAAAGGTCTTACTTTGAGAAAGTATCCAATCTTACTCAAAGGCATCATTCAGGCCTGTTACATTCTCAAGTGGAATGGGCTTCTGTCTAGGTAAGAACACAAGCAAGGTTCCTCTATTTCTACAAAAGAATGTGTTCGTTGTTGTCTGTAGATTTAATATCTATAAGATTCAGATCTCCCTAATCAACAACCCATGCCCACAAGACCAGTCCTGCCTTGACAGAATTCTGCTTCATGTGTAATTTAAACTCAGTTGAGACTGCTTTTTGAGAGAAAGCCACTTTTCATTCCTCTAAACTTGTTAAACTCTATCCTTGCATGTTAAATAACCAAAAAAAAAAAATTTTTTTACTTGAACTAATTTATGCTTAAACTGAAATACAAACTGTCGACTGCATAGCTTTTAAAAGAAGTTCCATTTTAAGAACATTCATGAATTTCATTGTCTCTGCATTCAAAATATTTGTTTCTTTGAATCAAATGATGAGAATGACATATCGTAAGGTTTCCCTTTTTGCTTTGGTTGACAGGAATTTCAGAGTTAAATATAAGCCTGGTTTCCTAATTCCCCGATTCTCTCTCTCTCTTCCTTTAATCTGGCATTTAATCTTTCTCTTCCATGTCTGTATTTTCTACATCTGCACTGTATAGTATAGTAGCTTCTAGTCACATCTGGCTATTGAGCACTTGACAGGTGTAGCTCATCCAAATTGGGATGTGCTATAGGTGTAAAATATTTCAATTTTTAATATTGATTATATGTTGAATGACATTTTGGATATATTGGGTGAAATAAAATATATTATTAAACTTCACTGTTCCTTTTGACTTTTTCTTTTTATGGCCACTAGAAAATTGTAAATTACATGTGAAAAAATTACATGACTTGCATTTGTGACATTCGTTATATTTCTGTTGGACATTTCTGTTCTACCATTATCCTGTTTTGAGTGTTATTTTAAACTACCTCAAATATCTTCGGAAAGCAGATGAAGTAGAAAACGCAAATGAGGTGATGGCAGTGGATAGAGTGAGAAAGGGGAGGGTGATTGGGACATATACTTGTTCTTGTCACTCCATTTGTCTTTTATTCTTTGCATTACATACATAACCCCTCAGTAAAGTGTGTTTTCCGCTGTTCTTCCCAGGTGAGTAGTGTTCTCATGGCTCTGCCTAGTCTCTAGAAAAAGTTGTTTTACTTGAGCCAACAAATCGAAAGGATCTGATAAGACAATTCACACCACATTGTAAATGACTGATAACGTGTTCACCCCTCTCAGGGGGTATTTCCATTTTAACAGGGAACAATCCCTGAACCCAAAGGAATGAATCCCTAATGGTGGAGTTTCAGGCATCAGTGACAGGTGAGTGAGAGTGAGGTAGATTCTGGTTTTATGTGTATATGTTTATATACGTATGACTATCTTCAGAATGTGGCTAAAAGTAGGGTCTTCGGAAGGAAAGGTAATGGGGCTGACAGACAAGATGAGCAGAGAAGGGAGGAAATTCCCAGCTAAGTCAGACTGCAAAAGGCTGTCAAGACACCAGATCCAGCGCATGCCTTCAGGGGTTTGTTAAGCAACAGAATAGCCCAGTTGATGTCACCAGAGGGTAGGTACCAAGACAGCCTCCATGGTAACTACTGTGGAGTAGCAGAAGGGGCCTCAGAGTAGGATTCAGACTATGATTGCAATCCACAACTGACTGGCTTAACTTCGGGCAAGTGCTTTCACCCTGGGGTCTCAGTTTCTTCATCTGGAAAACAGAAATGGGTGTTATAACTATCGATGAGCTCTATGGGATCTTTGGGTGCTCTGAAAGTGGGAAGTGGCCTACAAATGCAAGGAATCATTAGTATCTTAAAATAGAAATGCAGCCAGGCAAGCCTGGAGTAGTAGAGAGTAGGAAGCAGGAGTGGAGGGCTATGGGGAAACCTGAGGGCCTATGTCCCCTGTACCTGGAACACCAGTCCTTCTCTGTCCTCCCAGGCTGAACCCGGACTCCCAGGGCCCACGCTTACACCTGACAAATGATGGCCTGAGCTATGAGCAAACAGGACTACATGAACACTTCGGTGCAAGAACCCCCTCTTGACTACTCCTTCCGAAGCATCCACGTGATTCAAGGTCAGCCTACAGAGCTCAGCACTCCACCCACTATAGCAGCAGGCCTGGTGTGGTCTCTAGGGAGAAACCAATCTTAAAAGCTTGAAGAGATTCTTCTCGGATGCTTACAGATTTTTTTGTTGTCTTTTCTGGGAGGAGTAGAAGGTAGGGAGGTGGGAGTAGAAGGGTTTGCCCTTTTTTAAAATTAGCAAATCTGAATCAGGGTGCTCTTAGGGTGATTGATCATCTTCAAAAGAAGACAGGCTACAGCAGGAAAGTCAGATGAAAGAAAACTGGGAAGCCAGTTTGTCAGCCAATAGTTTATTCTCCTGTTTTTACTTGGAGAGAGGCAGAAACTAATGAAAGTAAAAACACAGCCTGCTGCAGAGTGCTGGCCCACATGCAGAACTCTTATCTCCTCTGTCTAAGGACACAAGCCTATTCTGATCACTGGTAAAACATATGGGGTCTTCTTATTAACAAACTGGCATGTTTCCAGTTTATTTATTGACATTTAAATATCCATTGCAGTCAGATTTATTCCATTCATCCACCCACACTTATTGCAGGTTCCAGCACTGTCCACTTTCAGCACTGTTCCATTTTCATTCATGTTTTTGTAAAAGGGCAGCTAGTATCTCAAGAGGGAACACAGTGGGCTCTCAGCAATATCATATTGTCAAGGGAATATGCTTCTTCCTAGGGAAGTTCTGCTGTTCCTGGCTTTTGTTATCTAATGTCATAAACTCACAGGTATTTCTGCCTTCACATAGCACAGATTGCATCAACATATCCTAGACCTATTATCTGGCTTTGGTCTTATCTCTTAGGCAATTGGTGGTTACCTTTAAGTTCAGGAAACATGCATATAATTATCCAGGATACTGGATACTACTTGGGTTTGGGTTTAGGATATGACACAAATTGGCATCAGTCAGAATAGTAACTCATGTTCTTTCATGAGCATACACCCACCTACTGTGACCTTTATATATTATGTACCTCACTTCTGATTGATGTAGTCCATGTTTCACAAGGGTTTTAGCTGCAGAAATGGCTACATACAAGAGACCTAAGGTGACAGAGGAAGGGAAGTACGGCCCCTACCTACCCTGGGAGTTCCCAGCTCTGAGCAGGAAGATGTAGTTAACCCTCTATGGAGTCCTCAGAATAAGGTTAGAGACAAGTTACTATAACCACAGGGAACCCCACAGCAAAAAAAAAATCAGTACAGATTCCCTGTACTTTTTTCAGCAGTTCAATATTTATTGAGCACCTATTTATTAAGCACATATATATGTGTATGTATATATGTGTGTGTACACACACATATATATATATATGTGTGTACACACACACACACACATATGCCAGGCATTGTGCTCCTTGCTAAGTGTTGGGAGGGGAAAGGGAGAGGTCCATCTAAGCCCCAAAAACCCAGTTCCCTCAGGTTCCCCAGAGCTTACAGAACACTTACTTAAAATTGGGGTTAAGGGACAGGGTAGAGTTCAGGGTATACTTGATATACTATCTGCTGTATTAATCAATAGATGGACCATGGAATCTGAAATGGCAGTGACTTTAGAAGGCACCCAGTTTGTACTACCTCCATCCCAGTCCTCTAACTTCTGCTCACAAACAGTGCAAAGGGAGTCTCCTATCATACACACCTACCAACTCCTTGTAACACGGAGTGAGGAATGACAAAGAAGTTCTTCATATCATACTAACTCTTGTCCTCTGGGGACACTTCAGAGATATAGACAAAACCATGTTTTCCCTGGGTCCTCTTGGAGCTAGACAATCTCCAGTTCTCTGAGTGTTGATATCTGCGGTTCAAGTTTCCAGACTTGCCAAGGCATACTCCGGGCAAGGTAGCTTCAACACATCTTCAGGCAATGCAGTGCTATAGTGGAGTCTAAGGGAAGCAATGTGTAGCAGCTTAACACCCTACTCTACCCTCTGTAACAGCAGTTTCAGACAGCTTCAAGTTTTAGGCAATGTCATCCCACCAGTGGTTCCTTCTGAGCTTGGGGTCAGCCCAGGCTTGGTGGCATTTCCCAAGCTGCTGTCTCATCAGACTGGATACTAGTCCATATGTGGGCTTATTTTTACCTTAACTTTTATTCATCTTTGTCGTTACATTTCAGGGTTCACAGTCAGGAGACGTTCAGTTCAGAGGCAGGAATAGTTTATTCATGAGCTGGGGTGCTCCAGTACCAATCTGCCACCTTCCCCCGACCTCATGCCCATCTATGGGTTCTGCTTACTCTAGGACGAAGACAGAGAGCCATCTGGTGGATGCTGCCTAACCTGCAGCTCAGGAGGAAAGGAAATTAACGTTAGGTGATGGGTGGAAGAGAGGAAATGCGTCCAGTAAGAGCTGAAAGGAGGGTGAAGACAAGCTGGCCAGATTCAGCAAATACTAAATATTTCCTTCCCCAGAGGCAGCTTTAAACAAGTAACCAAAAGCATAAGGACAATAGGAAAAATATAGTCACCTCACCCAGAGCTGGTGTCTGGTTCTAGCTCTGCTACTGTGAGTTTGGGCAGAGCCCATCCTCCCTCTGGACTTCATTTGTCAAAAAAAGAAAGGGGGTAGGGGGTAATCCATATAGATGGGTTCTAACATCATTCTGTTCTCTATTCTCCTCCGCACCTAAACTTTCTGAGGGTGTTGTTTATGCTACCTGATTATAGTTCCATACTTTATATTCACTCTTGAACTACAATCTAGCTGCTGTCCTCAGGCCCTTGATATTTCACTGAAACAGCCCTCACCAAAGTCACCAGGGACTTCTGAATTGCCAAAATTACTTTTCAGTCCTTATCTCCTTAAACTGACTCCTATAAACTATGGATTCCCCGAGCTTTGAAACTATCCTCTCCTAGTTTTCCCTTCCCTTCCCTGATATTCAGTAACTTCTTTAATGGACTCCCCTTCCTCTTTGTCCCTCCTCTCTACTCTGTCCTTGAGGAATCTCGTGTTTATCAAACTTATACACCCTTTATGCTAATGGTTCTCGAGTCTTTGTCTCCTGAGCTTCAGACCTGCATATCCAAGTGCCTACTTGGCTTCTGCACCCTTTGTACTTACTACAGGAACCTCAGACATACCAAGGCCAAATCTGAACTTATCACCTGCCCAACCATGTTGCTCCTTTTCTTAATTCCATCAGTTCATAGATCTGGCATCTACCTAGTCACCCAAACAAGAAACTGGGCAGCACCCTTGAATAGTCTACCTTTACATGCAGTCAACCATCAAGTAAGTCATGCTGTCCCTCATCTCTTGCTTGGATAATATATAGAGCCAAACTGGTTTTCCAGTCCCACCCACTCCCTAAAATCCAGACTCCATACTAAAGCTTCAGAGTGATCTTCCTGAAATGAAAGATGTTATCTTTCTTGCTCTAAAACCCTCCTGTTGCTTCCTAAAACATACAATAACGTTCAAAACATTCGGCTTAATATTCAAAGCTCCCTGTCTTTTTCCTCCTTGCTCCCCTGTACAGCAGACACGTGTGCCCATGCTGTTCCACACCTCCATGCCTTTGCTCATGCTTTTCTCACCCTTCTTTGCCTGGTTAATGTCTTCTAATCTGCTGAGATCCATTCAGCTCAGGCTTCATTCTCCCTGGGAAACTTCTCTGAGCTCCAGACTGAGATAGGAGCCCCTCTTCGGTGCTTCCACAACTTAAATGGCCAGTTTGTTTCCAGCTTGACCACATGAGCTCCTCCAAAACACAAACATCTGTTTCATCCCTGCCCTATTACTCCTATAGAGCTTGGCACAGACTGTCTGTCTCTCATTTTGTTCACCATTGTACATCCAATATCTGGCACATAGTAGTTCAATATTAATGGAAGACAGAACATCAGAGTGTGTTACAGTGAAGTGACTTCTATAGGCTCTGCTAGTGTGCATAATTCTGAATTGTGCTGTCATCATCTTGGTTGAAGCCCAACACCATCAGGGATGGTGCACAGAGGACCCAATGATATAGTAACATGTGGCCCAAACCAAGAGTTTGGGATGGAAAGTCTCTGGCCCTGTATTCCAAACTGACTGACTGCTGGGGCCTGTGGGATGGGGGTCTTAAGCTGACAGTGGATAAGAGTCTCACTAGACGCAAACATGGGCCTATGGCCCTGCAAGCCCTTCCAGCTACAACTTAGGCTGCTTATCTTCCCAGCTCTGTCCCTTCCCATTCCTCAGAGCTGAAATGGCACAGATCAGACATCCAGGTCTCAACTTTGTTCCCACAGATCTGATCAGCGAGGAGCCAAGGACAGGGCTACGACCACTGAAGCACTCAAAGTCAGGGAAGTCACTGACTCAGTCCCTGTGGCTAAACAACAATGTCCTCAATGAGCTGAGAGACTTCAACCAGGTGATTTCAAAACTGCTGGAACACCCGGAGAACCTGGCCTGGATTGACTTGTCTTTCAATGACCTGACTTCCATTGACCCTGTGAGTTCCTAGCCCTAGGAGTCATCAGTGTGGGCCCAAAGATACCTTGTCCAGACCCCAGCCTCTCCACCTCCCACATTTCACTGAAGAATTTATGAGGCAGCATGGTACCATATGCAAAGTATACAGCTGTCAGCTCAGATGTAGGTTCAAATACTAGATTTGCCCCTTACCTGTGTGACTTTGGGCAACCCACCTATCCTCTCCAAAACTTCAGCTTCCCTGTCTAAAAAAATGGGAAAAATATACCAAGATCATAAAGGGTTTGTGTGGTTTTAATGAGAATGCATGAAAGCCAAGCAGCACATAGGAGACTGAAGTCAAATCATAGCTCTCCTTATTGGGCACCCACTGTGCTTTACTAAGTTCTTCCTGGAAGAGGTGGGTAGTAAAAGTATAGCACTTACTTTCCATGAACTCAGACTCAAGTTTTAAGAAATAAAACTGGCCCTTTCTTGTATAGGATCCCTGTTAGAGGAGAAAGGAGCTAGAGCACAACTTGACAACTGTTCCCCAGGTGTAGTGATCTCAATTTCACTATTTTGAAAGTTCTTACGACTAGCATAATGCTCTGTATCCCTACCCCTTGCCGTGATAGAATCTTAGATCATCAAAGCTGGAAATGTCTTCAGTGCAGGGGGAAGGTAAGGCTCAGAGAGAGGCAGGAGAGCCCAGTCACCTAGCAAACCAGTAGCAGTGCTAGGACCCAGGCCCATACCTTCTGCTCCTCAGATCATAGCTCTATGTCAGTGGGATGTCCCTGTGCCCCTTTAAGATAATTAAAGTAGGTTGGAGTCATCACTTTGGCTGGGGAATGGGGCTCGGGAGAGTGAAGGCAAGTTGCGAAACTCTTCTCTGCCCTGAAGTTCGTCCTGAGCTTAAATCCAGAGCAGAGCCCTGTCCAGCTTGGCTTTCGATTTCTTTCTCCAACAGGTCCTGGCAACTTTATTCAATCTAAGTGTTCTCTACCTCCATGGCAACAGCATCCAGCGCCTGGGAGAGGTAAATAAGCTGGCCGTCCTCCCTCGGCTCCGGAGCCTGACGCTTCACGGTAACCCCATAGAGGAAGAGAAGGGGTATAGGTAAGTGCCCTGCCCTGGAGCTGGGCTTTTCCTGAGGGAAAGGAGAGGAGACAGGAAATCCAGCACCATCCTACCATGCTTGGCCTGAGAAGGGAGTAGACACATTTAGGCATAGTCAGGATAAACCCAGTCTCCCCCAAACTATACTCAAATCCCTCCATTCCTGCAGTCAAGGGAGATAGCAGCATCTGGTGGTACAGGAAGGGAGGGCTGGTGGGGGCGGGGGCTGGCCCCCAGCCAGAGTCTTCCCCACAGGCAATATGTGCTGTGCACCCTGCCCCGTATCACCACGTTCGACTTCAGTGGGATCACCAAAGCAGACCGCACCACAGCTGAAGTGTGGAAACGCATGAACATCAAACCCAAGAAAGTCCGGATCAAGCAGGATGCAGTCTGAGGTTCCCAGGCCCCCAGCCATCCTGAAAGTCTGAGGATGGCCAGTTTGGTTTGACAATAAAGAATTTGAGCTGTTCAACAGATTAGAAGTCACTTGTATCATGGAAAAATACCCCCCAACTCAGGCAATAGCCAATACCTCGGGTCTTACTTCACTGAAAAGTAGGCAGTGGAGGAAAGTCCTGTTGCCCTGAGACCTGGGTTCACTGAATGGCCTTGGGAAATTTATCTAAACTCTGGGCCATTTTTTTACTCTTCTGCTCAGATATCCTGGGGGTAGAGTTACTTCACAGAGCACTGAGGTTCTGTGGAGATGCTTCAGAGGCCTCTGTGATAGGAGGCCAAGAAGATAGGCCATGAGCTCTGAAGCCCTCACTTCAATCAGATCAGAGCAGTTCCACTCTTATGTTTTATATGTTGAGATTCTGCTTGAGATTTAATTTGATAAAAAGAATCTTCTGCTATAAAACATTGGCTGGCTCACTCCATATCAGGTACTCTTGGTCTGCCTGCATCACCACCACCAATCTCTCCCAGACTTCTTGGTAATCCACTAAGCCTGAGGCAGGATACTCAATGACATCTGCCTCAGATTCAACTCTGTTCAACTTTAACAGTGTTCCCATCACTGGAGAAGGGACTAGCAGTCTTATCTAATTTGAGGTTAGCCCAGGTCAAGACTTAGCTAAGACCCGAGAACCCTGAACCTTTGTCTCCTGGACTCCTCTTAGTGACCCTAGAAGTCACCCTCCTCCCCCTCATCATCCCACTGCTCACAGACTTGACTAGCTGGAAGCAAGCAGTAGGGTGGCAGGCAGGACAGAGGGGCTAGAACCAGCACGCAGATGAATACATTTCCTTTATCAAGGGAGACAAACCAAAACAAAACCAAAAAAATCCCCAACCATGTAAAAACCCAGGGTACTAGAAATACAAACTCAATTCATCCAAATTCAGGCTCGTCCAGACGCTGGTCACAAACCCTAGTGAGGTGCACATGAGCACCAAGTCAGGGAGAGGGGCACAGGAGTGAGGCCAAGAGAAAGAGTGGGAAGAAGGCCTCCATAGGCCCCCTAGTGATCACCCTCACAGTGGTACCTCCCAGGCCCTGTCCTTTTGACCCCCACCCCTGGCCAGGGCTTTGAAAGCCAGTCCCAAATGGTTCTACCCTCCCTTGCTCCATCCTCACTTGCTCAGGCTTCTAGCCTCGCTCTTCTCCTTCTCCTCCACATTCTTCTCTGTAATTAGTAGCAGGTTAGGGTACTGTATAAGTCGCACTGAGGCTTGGGGGCCAGGGGAGGGAGGGTGGAGACGGGATGAAGAGAAGAGAAGAAGAGCTGTCCAAGGACCTTTGTCTTCATGGAATCCCAAACTGTACAACCAGCTCCTCTTTTGCATCCACACGGATCTGAGAAAGTGCACTGTAGGCATAAGCAGCTATCCTGGAGACCTAAGAGAGAGGGTCCAGGGAAGAGAGGAACAGAGAGAGACAGGTGAGAAGGGAGATCCAGAAACCAAAAGAGGAGGATTGGATGGCCAGAGAGGAGGGAAAATGGGGACAGTAAGCCAAAGAGAAAGGCAAAGATGAGAAAGCGAGAAGGAAAAGAACAAAGGGGAGAAAAACAGTAAAGGGTGAAGGGAGGGAATAGGGAGGAAATTAAAGAGAGTGAGGTGGAAGTGAGGGGGCCCACAAACTACCAGGCTAACTCCACTTCTCCACCTCCTTTGAGGCAGAGAATGTAAACCCTCTGCCACAGCCTGGGTAGTATGGGTGGGTGGGCAGTGGTGGGATGAGGGGCAGCTCACCTGCTGCAAGTCGGAGAAGGGGATGGGCTCACTGGCCAGCACTTGGTGGGGCTGGCTGGTAAGAGACGGCAGTGGCGGCAGCTTCTTCCAATGGGTCAGGCTGCTGCTCAGCACAGCCAGGCGAGTGCTAGCAGAGGGAGGGGTGGGGTGGAGAGTCAGGCCTCAGTCTGCCCTGCTCTGCCTAGCCCAGCCTAGGCAAGTTTCTCTCAGACCAGAGAAGCAGGGTGATGGGGCCTCAGCTCACCACAAACTCACTCAAGGATCACCTCTCTTGGCCCCCCACATCACTGAGTGTCACAGGACGAACAGGTTGACATGAACTGAGGCACTCAAGAAATTTGTGGTCAGTCTCCTGGGCTGCATACAAATGAGTATGGATGCACAATCCAAAACAGCTGGATTAGGGATAGGGGGCAGGGAGTGAAAAAGCTCATGTAGCCTGAGGGACCCAAGCTGGCCAGGTGCTCACCTGTACTGTCTTGCCCGGTCCATGTACTCATGCTGCTCCATACCCTGGGAGTCTGCAGCAGACACATCGATGATGTTGCTTTGAGGAGAAGAAGCAGACGAGATATGACAGGCACTTCCAAGAAGGACTAATAGGACTCATTGCCAGGTACCGACTCCAGGGCTATTTGACAAGTGTCCCCACCTGCCCACTGGAGCAGGGCTGGACCCAGAGGCACCACTCCCCACTTACCTTGTCCCATCCCCTATGTCCTAGGCTGGCTCCCTCTATCCCAGCCTTTAACATGGATGGAGGAGCTCTGTCCCAGGCCTGGTCCTGTGATGCTCACCTGGCTGTTTTGGCAAGAATGGAGGAGAGCAGGGCCTGCTCATCTGTGCGAGCGGAAGGCAGGCTGTGGTAGTTGGGCTCAGCTCCATTGAGGGCTTTGGTAGGAGGGCTGCTAGGGTCCAGCAGCAGCTTCCGTTCCTCTCGGTCCTAAGAGAGGCCATTAGGAAGAAGTGAGCCTTGGGGCCCTTAGTCCAACATGCCTTTCCTGAGCTCTTCTCTCAGTCCAACTCTAAACTTTAAGCACCAAAAATATTTTTATTAAGAATATCCCAAGAGCCCGACTATATGGAATGTAAGATAAGACTCAGGTCCTATCTCCTTTGGGAGCTCAGTTCAGTTGGTGGTCCAGGATCAATTAATATGAAACCAAGCAGTTGTAGAGGCCCTGAAAAGATGGACAGAGACACAAAGTAGGTATTCAGTAACAGCTGGGAGCTTCAGAAAATGGAGAAGACAGGATATTGGAGGCTGGAAGTGAGAAGAAAACAGTGGAATCAAGAGGGGAAATTGATGCAAGTCATGAACTCGAGAATGGCCCTCGTGATCCCCAGACCAGCCCTTCCAGCAAGGCTGTCTATTCCCAGGATAGAGAGGCCCTGGGAGGCCAGACAAAGCCATTGGCTCCAAGGGAAAGCAATGCCAACCTCTCAATAGCCATTCCTCATATTATTTCAGGGCAGAGTCCCAGCCCCAGCCTCTGGGTCACACCATCCAAGTATGTTCCTTTCTTGAAAGTAGGTCCCTTCTCCTCTCAGATGTTTACCCTCCTCTCCTTTGATCCTTTCTCTGTATGGGACTCCCACAACCAAACTTGGTGCACCTGGTGTATCCTGACCTGAAATGAACAGTGGAACTGTTCCCTCCCTTGCCAAGTCATCACACCTCCATTAATGTGGCTTTATTAATGTTCAGCATCCCTGTTACTACTGGCTTACACTGATAATCACAACCCCCAGAACTGACCTGGGGCCAAACAAGATCTCCCTGGTCCTGTATAATTCTGTGTCTTTCTCCTTGTCCTGGGTTAGTCCCTTGTTATAATCTACTGCTGTCTTTCTAGATATAACCCGATCTCGAACCCATCAGCTGCAAATCCCTGCTGGCTTTGTGTCAGCTGAAAATTGGATAAGGAGACCAGCTGGGTATCTAACCAAGCCATAAAGAGTGAGGGTGGCCAGGACAAAGCCAAGGACAAGGGGCCCAGCCTGGCTAATGTGGACACACCAACCCTCAGTACCAGACCACCAGCTTCCTCAGTGCTCCACTCCAGGCCTATCTCAGTTCTTACCACAGACTTTTCCACTGCAGGCTCCCAGCTCCCCAACTCTCCTTGCAGAGGGCCACTTCCTCCTGCCCTGCCTGCCCCACCCTAGGCAGGCCCAGCCTTGTCACATGACTCTTCCTTCTAAATCCTAGATTGCTCAAATGTCCTCAGTTTCAGCAGCATGAAACAGAAACTGTAGGCTTCTGTCCCATCAACTCCCAACTTTTAGATACACCAACCCCCTCAAAAAAAACCCAAAAAAACAAAAACAAAAACAAAACAAAACAAAGGCTAAGTATTAAAGGGCTCAAAAGACAAAATGCTGGCTTAAGATTAAGATACACTTCCCCCAGACCCAATTCAGACAGAACTTCCTGGCAGGGCAGTTTTTCTCCTATCGGGGGTTCTTCAAGAACAAGGTTGTGTTCCTGAGCCCTAGACACCCAGAAGAAGCCATACTGCTCCCATCAGAGTGGACAAATATCATCAACTCACCCTCAAAGAATGAGTGGAACACAGGAAGGTTTTTCAGAGTTTCACTTCTACCCTAGCACAGACACATGTGGCCAGCCCATGACTAGCCATCTGGTCCATGGGCCAAGCTGGAAGAGAGAGCTTGGCCCAATGGATAGAGCTCATGGTTTGGCATCAAAACACTTTGGCTATGGCACTTCTCAGCTCTGTAACATTTGCTAAGTCACTTTGCCTCTCTGGACTTTTTCCTCACCTTAAACAGATATAACCAGTACTTTTATGACAAATGTATGGCAAGAGTGAAATGAGATAACTATAAAAGGTCTTTGAAAACTGTAATGTGTTGTGCATTTCTTTTTATTATTACAACATTGGTTCAGAGATGAGAAGGGAAGAGGAGCCTACCCAAGCGTTCAAAAATGAGCTCTGGGATAGTAAACAGGTAAGGGTTGTAGACCAGGTTAAGTAAACCTTTGCCACATGGGGCCTCAAATCACCCAGCAATGATCAAGTACTATCTCTGGGGGTTAGAAAGAGAAAGTCCATCAGGGGGAAAGTGGAGACTGAGGAGAGAAGCAAACAGCTATTCCAGCTAGAGGCTGGTATCCTTTCTCATAAGACAGGCATTAACCCTCTTGACTCATTCCCTGCAAGAGTCCATATTATGCTTTAAGGGACAACTTCTCACCAGACCACAGCTTTTCCAATAGGCAGTGATACTGTTTCCTTCTCTAACAAGCTTGAATGAAGTGAAAGGTATCAGCTATGAGGTATGCCTAACATAAGGCAGAAATATGAGTATGTGTGTTCATTGGGTGTTTGGAGAATTGATGAGGCCCAGGAGCCACCCATGCCTCCCATACAAATGGCATTTTCCCAAGCCTAAGTCCTTAACCTAAAACAGGTTCATGTGAGTCACTGGGGAAAGACTTTCTTCCAAGTACCAGTGATGTAACCCATTTCTGTGATCATCTACTCTAACAGACTGTGAGCTACTTGCTAAAATCTTTTTTACTGTCTCTGTCCAGTAAGTGATGAAACGTGGAACCCAGGCACAGAGGCAATCAAAAAGGTGAGTGGATAACAGCTTAAAACTTCATCCTTGAAAAGGTCTCCCCATCCTCAAGGGAGGTCAGGTGGACAAGGCCAGGATTAAAGTGTGGTAAGAAATGAGAATGCACCAAGAAGAAGAGGGAGAATTTAAAACTGTACAGGTTTCCTCAGTCTAATTCTTGCAAAGGGATCAGATCTACATGCAAATTTCCAGGGCCAGGCTCCCTCTAGCTAGGGGAACCCTTAGGGTCCAGGCAGAGACTGCACTGAGGCAGGCCAAACTAAGCTAGCTCCCCATCCCATATCTCTTTCCCCCCCTATCCAGCCCAAGCTAAACCTGATTTGTTGCTTCCAAAACAACTTCTCACATATCCCAATGTCCTCACTGTGCCTATTAAATCTTTCACTGACCAACTCAAATGCCACCAATTTCCAGAGGCCTTCTCTGACCCCAGAGCAGCAGAGACCCACCTTCTCCAACCCCAGGGACTGAAAGGATACAGATTCCTGATTCATCTCGGGACAAACTCACTCAGAGCCTCAACTTACCCACCTCTACAATGGTTTCACGAAGCCTGCTAATAAAGCACAGGGAGCTGGGAAGGGAGTGCTGAGGATTCTTGAAGCTGTAGATTTGAAGGTAGGGGGAGGTGGAAAGGATGAGACCTAGTTGGATCGGTGGCTGCCTGCATACCCCAAGGCGGGGACTATGCAGAAAGAACTGAGGCTTTAACAGTAGGAGCCCGGCCCGGCGTCTCTTTAATCTGTCCCCTCCGGGTCTCCGTACTCAGTGAGCCCGGCCGTCCGGTTCCCCCTCTTCTGCAGGCTTTTTTCTGGGACCCATGCCTCAGGGTCTCAGCCCTCATCCCCAAGCCCCGCCCGCCGCGGCCGCACCTGGTCCGAGTCCTCGTTCTCGCTGCTGTAGCAGCACCCCATGGCCGGGGTCGGGCCGGGCGCTCAGACGGCGCCGAGGAGGGACGGCGTCCGTCAGGAGCCCTTCCGGTCACATGACCCGTGGCTGCAATCAGCAGGCAACCACCCGCCCCCACGACTATCCCTTCCCGGAGCCGCTTCCCTGCCGCGGATGCCGCCGAAACCCCGACTTCCGGGCCCGCCCCCAGCACGTGATCATCTCCAACGAAAGGGAAGGCGCACCCTGCATGACAAGACGTGAGACACGTGATGCGAAGAAAGGGAGGGGCGGATCACATGACTTCAGCCTTTTCTCAGTCCCTGAGCTCTCGTTCTTCAGTTTAGGCCATAGAGGCTTTGGTGTGAGTGGCCGTGTGGTCGCATGGCCACAAGGCTACCTTTGTGGGCCATAGAGCAAACTAATACTAAATGCCGTTATGATATGCTCTCCTAAATGCTCTGCAAGGGGCGCATGAGTGCATGTGACACATAGGCCTCAGGTGTCCAGCACCAAATCGGGGTATACATAGAGGGTGTGGACACCCAGCGAAGTTCTTCTTTTTCAACCTGGACTGGGATCTGAAACTTTTTGGAAGGGACCTCCTACATTCCAAGCCAAAGGGGAGTGGAGTACAATCCTGGTAGAGGAGATACAGGTCACCTCACTAATGTTCTTGTCCTCAGGCATTTCTCTTTAATCCTGCGTTTATGTGGCAGCCACAGTAATCTTACACAAAGCTCACCAATCCGGAAGACACGGATTGGTTCTTTTCGTAGAACCATCTTTCTTAGAACTATCCTGTGTTTTCCCTTGGACCCTGAATGCAAGTCAAAGTCTATCATTCAAGATGTTGCAGATCCTAACACCTACTTCCCCCCTCTAGGCCCAGGGTGGTGGTGGTGCTGGTGCTGGTGGAGGAGGGGTTATGCCTCACCAGCCATAGGGAAAAACTTGTGGTTTCCTAATTGACCTCCTGGACTTTGGTCATGTGGCCTGGCACACTGTCTCTCCACTGGGACTGCCTGCTGTCTCCAAGACTCAGTAACAGATTCCCTTCTCTGACTCCATTCTCTAGGCATCTCCACCTTCCTGTGATTGATCCCTATCCAGCATTGATTCACTTATTGACTCAAATATTTACTGAGTATCTGCAATGTGTCATACACCCTTCTGAATATGTAGCAGTTCACAAAACAGCCAAGAGTCTGTATTCACAGAGAAGCCTTCTAATGATCATATTGTATTATGTTCTGTGTTCCTGCATTAGTTTTTTCTACTAAACATGGAGTTCCTGGAGGACAGAGACAGGATTTGATCCATCTGTGACCCAAGCCCTGACCCTTGGTTAGAGAAAATTTGAATTTGGAATTAATGAGTAAATTACAACCTCCCTATCACTTTGGCTCACACCATGCCCCATGTGCTGATCCAAGGGGTTGGAAGAGAGGACGCAAAACCCAATAGCTCTATTACTCCTCAAATCAAGACACCACTGTTCTATAAGTTCTGTGAGGGTTCCTGAAGGGTAGGAGGCAGCTCCAGCTTGTTCCTGAGGCTAGTAACTTGAACTGCAGGTCTCAGGTAACAGCAGCAGCCTCAGCATCAATAATTGAGAGCAGATCCAGCCTGCCTCAGGATTCTCCCCAACCCCCCAAGGACTCCCCCTCCTTTCCAATGCTACATTCTTCCCCAAGCAGAAGGCTCCAGCCCAGGTAAGCAGGGCCCTTGAGTGTGGGTTCCCAAGCACATTAGTTCAAACTCATCATCACTCACCTATTCATACCCATTCATATACTACTATTCTCATTTTTAATCTCCACCACCTGTGACCTCAAAAGGGTCCACAGCATGAAAAAAGACAGGGCAGAATCCCTTATAGCAGGCTGTGGGGGAAGAGGGTGAATGAGGATAAAATGTGTGTGTGTGTGTGTGTGTGTGTGTGTGTGTGTGTGTGTGGTGTGTATGCACATGTGAAGGAAATTCTGAGAGAGAAAAGAGGAAAGGAATGCAGAGGAAGAGGGATAGGATTGGAAAAGAAATGTAGAATCAAGGACTCGTCCTATCCCCAGGGAAGAGCACAGGGCAAGTCCTGAGGTGGGAAGGACATCTCATCCTAACACCTTATGAAGTGTTTTGATTGGCTTTTACTGAGGTAGAGCAGTGACAGTGAGGAGGTTTTTGACTGCACAGCTATGCCCTTTTGCTACATAGTAATGAGTCAGAGGAGACCAACCAAGCAGACAGTAGGGCAGGAAGAGGATATCTCAGAGGGGAATTGGTGAAATGGGTCCTTAAGAAGGGTGACAACACAGATAAGGGGAAATGCATGCAGGGAGTAAGGTGAAGATGGGACCAGGAGCCAGAAGTGGGAGAGGTGATTTAGGGTTGGGTTATGAATTTAGCATGGAGTCCTGGAAAGTACGTGGGCTTGGGATCAGACAATCTTGCATTCAAATCCTAGTTCTGCTGTGTGACTCTGGGCAAAAGACAGCCTTTCTGAGCATGGTTTGTAAAATATAGGTATAATTATTACTGGTAAGGGCTGTGCAAATGACAGGCAAGTGGCAGGTGTGGGTTTCCCTCCCTGCCTCCTTCCACTCCAGGGCCCAGGTAGAGACTATGTCCCCTGCTATCGCGCTGGCCTTCCTGCCACTGGTGGTGACATTGCTGGTGCGGTACCGGCACCATTTCCGACTGCTGGTGCGCACAGTCTTGCTGCGGAGCCTCCGAGATTGCCTGTCAGGGCTGCGGATTGAAGAGCGGGCCTTCAGCTATGTCCTCACCCATGCCCTACCTGGGGACCCTGGTCACATCCTCACCACCCTGGACCACTGGAGCAGCCACTGCGAGTACCTGAGCCACATGGGGCCTGTCAAAGGTCAGTGTTCCCTATCCTTCTCCGGGAAGCACCCCCAAGACAGTGAAGGAAGAGCTGGTATCTGTCGCTGCCTTACTGGGTGAATTGGGCAGGTTCTTGATACTAGATGGGTCTCTTTTTTCTCATCTGGAAATAAGGGGGCTAGGCAAAGTTATTTATTCATCCAGCAAACATTTATTGCGGATTGAGGAGCGGGCCTTCAGCTATGTCCTCACCCATGCCCTACCTGGGGACCCTGGTATTGCCACCTCTTTTGTACCAGGCATGGGCTGGGTGCTGGGGAGAAAGGAGATAGAGCCACAGGGATGAATCAGCCACAGATGCTGGTCTCAAATGGGGCATAATACACAGAGGAATAACCATCTCAGCACAAGACCCAAAACTTTATAACGATTCGTGTCTGAGTCTTTCTCCCACCTCAGAGGCTCCCATATCTCATTCAGAGCTGTCTGCCTAGATTTGTGAGTCCCAGCTTCCAGGTTCCCAGCACAAGTGCTTTTAGAATCTTATTTAAGAATTCATCCAATTCCAAGATTAGAAAGATACCCAATGAAAAAAATAAGGGTTAAGAAATGGAAAGTTCTAGCAAAGTTCTCAGCCTGGAAGATGGTCTCTTAGAAGCCAGGTGGTGTTTTTCACCTGGGCCCTCTTTAAGAAAACTACATTTAAACTGTGCCTAGAGGATTGCTTTTGAGTTGGCCAGAGAGATGAGGGAGGTTAGGGGTGGGGAAGGGCAAAACCAGCCACATACACAAATGTGGCAGGAAGGAATGAGTCAGAATGGTTGACCCTGGGAATGGTTGTTTGGGATGGCTGTGGTACAGGCTACAGATGGGAAGAACTGAGAGCTGAAAATGGAAAGGTAGGATAGGATCAGGTCTAAGAAAGTCCTGATGTCAATCTGATGATCCCAAATTCAATCACAAAGGCCTTTAGAATCATAGGAACCAGGGAGTGACAGCATCAGATTGTTTGTCAGAAAGATTCCTAGAGGCTGGTATAAAGACTAGACTGAAAGAGGCAAGCGTGGAGGGGCAGGGGGGCCAGTGGGGCAGCTGTGGCTATGTAGTCCAACAGAGATAAGACTCCAACTGGTTGGGGGCTACTGTAAGGCAGGTGGGCATTTGAGATATCTTTCTATCAGGAGCCTGCTTCCATCTCCCGTCTGCTGCAATAGCCATCTCCCTCCCTAGGTCAGATCCTCATACGGCTGGTGGAAGAGAAGGCCCCTACTTGTGTGCTGGAGCTGGGCACCTACTGCGGGTACTCCACACTGCTTATTGCTCGTGCCCTGCCCCCTGGGGGTCGCCTTATCACTGTAGAGCGGGACCCACGCACTGCAGAGGTGGCTGAAAAACTCATTCGCCTGGCTGGCTTCGATGAGCGCACGGTCAGTCCCTACCTCCCTAACCCTGGTCTCTTCCCTGTTACCCCCTGGCCTTGCCCTGGCCATGCCTCCTCCATGGGAGAATCCCATCTAGGAAAAGGAAGCAGCTCCTGGAGGGTATGTGAGCTCCTGTCCTCCTGTTACAAGTCATTTGCATGTATTTGCTGCTGAATGACAAAGAAGCAGTTAGGAAAGTCTCTGGAGCTCAGCAAATCTGGGTCCAAACCTTAGTCTGCCTCTTATTAGCTTTGTGACCTTAGGTAAATCCTCTGAATTTCAGCTTCATGGCAGAATAGAAATAATACTGATCCTAACTTCTTGGGTTCTGAGGCCAGAGGAAATGTGAGAACACTGGTGGAGACCTAGACTAAGGCCTGGCATAAAGCCATCCAGATCCTGGTGGGGTGTGGTGTGAGAGAACAATTCTTCCCACTGTACCTCCAGCTCTTCCCACCCCCACAGGTGGAACTCATCGTGGGTAGCTCAGAGGAGGTGATCCCACGTCTGCGAACCACGTACCAGCTGAGCCGAGTAGACTTGGTGCTTCTGGCACACCGGCCCCGGTGTTACCTGCGGGACCTGCAGCTGCTGGAAGCCCATGCCCTGCTGCCAGCTGGTGCCACTGTGTTAGCTGACCATGTGCTCTTCCCTGGTGCACCCCGCTTCCTGCAGTATGCCAAGAGCTGTGGCCGCTACCGCTGCCGCCTCCACCATACTGGCCTCCCTGACTTCCCTGCTATCAAGGATGGCATAGCCCAGCTCACCTATGCAGGGCCTGGTTGAGGTCCAGACCCAGGGGTGTTTACTGTTGTCCTACCCCACCCCACTCCCACCCAAGCAAGCACCTCAGAACATCCCTTTCCCTCCCTGCTCATGGCCTGACACATGCTGCGCTCAGAGCTAGGAAGGCTCTCCTTCTACCTCTGCCCCACTCATCTGAGGCATCAAGTTCTGTCAGGCTGCTTGGTTCTCACTGGTCTCCCCATGCTTCTTCCCCTCCACCCAAGAGAGAGCCATGGACTGACAGGCAAGAGGTCTGAGCTTTTACCCCCAGCTCTCACTGATTTGCTGGGTAACTCCAGAGGAGTCCTTGCCCTGCTCTGAGACTTAATCCACTCTCTTAACATTAAGGAAGCTGGCTGAGAGAATTCTAGGGGCATCCTAGCTTTGGGCCTCAGAAAGCCTGCCCTCCCCAGCCCATGCCATTGAGGGTAAAAGCAAAAGGAAATAGTAAACACTGAGTTAGAAGCCCTGCAGGAATGGCTGGTGCAAGCTGAGCCAGAGGAAATAACAATGGAGGCTGGGCCCAGGCCTTCCATCTGGCTTTCCCTAGCCCTGGCCCATATGGCCAGGTAGGTTTGCCTCAAGTCCCTTGAGTGCCCTCTCCCCAAAGCTCAAGAAAAGATGCTAGATTCTTCTCCCCACCAACAAATATGGAATAGACAAGAGATGGGGAATCAGTCCTGTGTCTTTATTAACAAGTTAGAAGAACTACACCTGGCAACATAGGGGTGAGGTACTGGCCAGAAAGGTAGGATGGGCTCTGGCCCTGGGGACTCAAGGGCAGAAGGATGGCCCAGGAAGGGCCAAGGAGACCAGGTCCTGGCAGCAGCTGAGGAGGTGCCTGAGGGTGAGCTTTCAGGTACTGGGTCGATCCAGCTGGTTCTGCAGAAGATATAGGGTAGGTTGGGGTGGCCTGTAATCTACCTGAGGCCACCCTCAGGGAGATCATCTTGTCTACCTAGATCATCCACTGGTCCTGATCCTGTTCGTTGCCTTCCATGTCCACCTGGAGAAGAGACTGGATGTGGGTGGGGAGGATTCTCAACCACCCAGCCAGTCCCAGTCCCAGATCCTGCTCCTGGCTGGATCCAGGATTTCTGTACCCCTTGGTCACCAATTAGGACAGCGACAGGGACCCAGGAGCAGAGTCCCTCCCCCACACCCCTACCTACCTCATTGACCTCTCCATCATCAGGTGACTCATTGTAATCATTCATCTCGTCCATGTCCTGCATGTCCTCATCATCCTCTGAGTCCTCTTCACTATCCTCATCATCGTCTTCATCCTCCTCTTCCTCATCATCATAGTGCTGGTGAGGCAGGGGAGAACCTGTAGGCTCTACAAGTCTGCTTGGACCAGTTCAATGGCTGGCCCGCTTGGAGCCTCTCTGGGGCTAACAAATGACCCTCACTCCCCAACTCTGTCTCACTTGAGTCTAACAAGCTGGTGTATGAGCTGCAGGACCTTAGTTCTGGGCCCAACGCCCACCCTTTTTGTTCCCCTTCTGGCCTCTACCCACAGCTAAGGACACAACTGAGTCAGATGCAGGACCTTCCGAATTAGAGCAGAGCCTTAGTCCACCTGGGCCTCACTCACCTCTGAGGCCGGCTTTCCAATAGGTACCAGGTTGTTGTCTTTCTCTGCAATGCTCTGGAGCTGTGGCCAAAAGGAAAGAAAGCAGGGCCAGAGCCCAAGCAGGGAAGGTCAGGGGCATGGAACTGGACCACCTTGCTCCCAAGAAGACCCCTGATGTGAAGAAGCTTCCTTCTAGTTCTCAGGAAAATTCAATCCCTTTCTCTCCAGTCATCTACCACTTACTTATGAACTTTATCCAACTACATAAATTCTCTGGGCCTTGGTTTCCTCATAAGATTATGGTGAGGATCAAGTGACTATCAGCCTAGAACAAGGCATCTGCTAGGTCCTCAATGAATAGCCAAAATTATTATTTTCTGTGCTTAAAGGAAAAGATCCAGCCTCCAATCTGGCCCAGAGGTCCCATGATCCCTCAGCAAATTAGGTTAACATAAAGATGAGAACCTAGGCCTTCTGGCTCCCAGCCTGATTATTCCCAGCTCAAGGCAAAAAGGCCCTCCAGGGCAGGTCTCTAGAATAAGGTTGGCTCATGGCCAGTGAAGGGAGGCTCCACCACTGTGCTAAGTCCTCACTCACCCAGGCTTGATGCTGCTGTTCTTGCTGCTGTAGCTCTGTCTCTTCCACACAGGGTCGATCCAGATTAAACCACAGAGTCTCAGTCACACGGGGAAAGAGTGAGGGGAACAAAGTGGACATGGCTCCTAGACTGAGGGAAAAGGTCAGGTGAATCTAGCTCTCAGATGTGTTTGGTTTTGGTTTTTATCTGGGTTACAGTTTGATTTGGGGATGGGGTGAATGGAAGGGAGCAGGGAAGCAGCTCTTCCCTGTGGGAATCAGACAGACCTGGGTTTGAGTCCCGGTTCCACCACTTACTAGCTGTTTGACTTTGGCCAAGTCACTTAACCTCTCTGAGCCTCAGTTTCCTCATCTGTAAAATGGGGATAATAAAAATTATACCACTCTCACAGTTACTCTGATAATTAAGTAAGGTAATTTACTTTATGGATAAGTAAGGCTGTTTGCAAACTGTTCAAGGAGGGAAGAGAATGGAAGCTAAATGTAGAAATAGAAATCCAAAATTCAGACTAGCATTACAAAATTATAGGTAGCAGGGCCCTCCTCCACACACTAAGACCTACTTTTTTGTCCCTCTATGATGGTCCATACCATACCCACCCAGTGTCAGAAATTTAGGACACTAACCATCTCTCTCATAAACCACAGCTAAATTTGCCAGAGGGAGCCCGGAGGGGGGGGGAGGGGGGGCGGGGGGGAGGGGTACCACGTGCAAGTGTGGTTCAGTAAGACATTCGAAAGGCATGGGTAAATGTATAAATAAGTAGATGGAAGGTTGAATGGATAAACTAACATGTGAGAGAACAAGTAAATTCGGCTCCAATTAAGTAGCTGAGAGAGCTGAACAGGAGGGTCTCAGAGAATCTGAATTAAAGCCTTTGGGCTCACAGGAAAATTGAGGCCCAGCGACAGGTAACGACTGGCTCTAGGTCACACAGTGAATTGGGGCATGGAACTCGCCCGGGGTAGAGATCCAGGCTGGGCATAGCGGAGATGATCTGGAGAAAAGGATCTATGTCTAATTCTGCTTTTGCCCTGACTTATTTGACCGGTCCGGAGCCAGCCGCTGCCCGGAATTCCGTGGACCTCAGCTTCCCAGACCATGTAACAGGTACAACGCTACCAGCTCTCACGTCCCTGATTCTGAGAGGCACAAAGACTGACGCTTCAAAATTCCAACCCGTGCGGCAAAGCCACCGCCCACTTTGCTTTTTATGATAATCACCGTAACGTTGACCAACGGGAAAAATGCAGGGGCGGGACTCGGACAGGCATTTGTCCTTATAGGGTTGCTAATGGAGAAAGGAGCTGGGCCGCAATAGGGCCATTTAACTGGAAGAAATTCTGGGTGACAGGAAGTGACACCAATGACTGACGGATCTTGTGTGACGGGGTGGGGCTTAGTTTCGAGGAAGCGGCCAATGAACAGGAGTTCTTTACTGCTGAAAGGCGTCTGAACATGGAACTCTTGAGGAAGCGAATCAGGGGAACGAGATTTCTCTGGGGGAGAGAGGGGAGAAGGAGTAGGGAGACAGCAAACGCAGCCTTGCTTCTGTACTTACCGCGCCGGGAGGCGGCAGCCGGCGGCGACCCGGAAGCACTTCACTCTGCTAGAGCGGAAGGACCCACCAGAACCTGGGACACACCAAACGCATGCGTCTTTGGTTTCCTTTTGTTTCCCGCTCCCGCCCACCGGAACGGATATGACGTTATATACCGTAGTTACGTTGTTGAAAATGGGAATTTGCCGTACCTACTCCGCTGGCCCCGCCTTCAAACTCAGCCATTCGGCTTTTCCAGCCTGGCCCCGCCCCACTGGCTCCATTTAACTTCGCCCTTCTTCCTACAGGTAGTATTTGCTCACCCACCGCTGCTGAAAAATAGCTGACCTTAACCTGCTTTAGCCCTGGGACTGCCCTGCCGAGTCCCAAGACAATTAGTATGCTTCCACCCTAGAATCGCTGGGTAATTTTACGCTGCTCCTGTCTGTCCTCTCACAGCCTCAGTTTCCCTTTTGAGCGCATACATTCATTTATTTATGCCTTCAGCTGAAATATTTAAGTCCCTACTATAGGCCAGGTTCTGCAAGAAGCTGAAGATAAATCTAGGAACGTGGTCCCTACCCGAAAGACCTCATAGTCCAGAGGAGAAGGTAGACTCTGCAGACCTGCAGTGTCTCACTGGACTCAAGATTGTCTCGTTCTGCATTCCACATTACGTAGCAGCTTAAGTGACTGGTCGGCCTCAGGCACAGCGTTCCATCCCTGGGGAATGCAACTGCTTCTCCGGTCCTGGGTCAAATCGTTTCGTGGTCAGCCGTGTCATCTCTCCCATTCTTTTGCTGATGTCTCCATTCTAGTAATCTCTGACTCACCCAGAGATCCTTCTGTCAAGAAGTCCTTCCAACGTTAACCCCATTAAGCCCCATCACCCACCAGCGTCTTCCAGGGCCAGTTCCACTCTTGCCCCCACCAGTTGTGTGGCCTTTAACAAGTCTTTTTTCTCTGTCTTGACACAGTTTTCAACCAATATAATCTCTGCCCAGATTTCCTCCTATGCTGGACTGATGTGAGGATTCGATGAGGTAACATGTTTAAAAGGTCGTGTAGTGTGTATATATCAACATGATTATATTTCCAAGCAGCTCTGGTTGTTACATAGTTTTTCATAGAGTAAAATTTGCCTCTTGGAAATGTCCACCCTTTTGCTCATTCATTCAACAAATACCTATTGAGTGCCCTACACATGCCTGTCAATATTTTGAGTTGCGGATATACAATAGTGAACAAAACAGACTCCCAAAAATCTGTCTCCTCATGGAGCTTCCATTCTAATAAAAGAGAGAAACAATAAAGAAGATAAACAAAACATATAGTTTTAAGATCGCAGTAAATGCTAAGGAAACAAAATCAGAGAAGTGAGAATAAAAAGTTGGCAGGAAAGATGGTTTTTTTTAGATAGGGGAGCCAAGGAAAATCTTACTAGGAAGGCGACTTTCGAAGAAAGGTCTGAAGAAAAGGAGAGGACACTATTCTGATATTTAGGGAAGAACATTTCAGAGACAGGGCAAATGCAAAGGGTCTAGAAATAGCTGGAGCACAGTATATCTTGTGGAGAGTAAGAGGATATGAGGACGGAGAGGTAGCAGGAGCAAGCTAGCACAACCTTGCAGGTCATAATAAGGACCTTGGCTTTTATGCTATGTTGAGGATCCTGTGAAGAGTTTTGAGAAGAGGAGCCACACAATCTGATTTACTTTTTAACAGAGTTACTCTGGCTGTTTTATGAAGAATGGATTCAGCAGGGAGAGTGACATAAACAGGGAGACCAACTGGGATCCTGTTATAATAATCCAAAAGTGGAGATAAAAAGTGACTGAATTTTGAATATACAATTGACCCTCAAACAACGTGGGTGCTTAGGGGCACCAACCCCAGTGTAGTCAAAAATCTGCATGTAACTTTTGACTCCCCCCAAACTTAAATTGTCCCTCAGTATCTGCCAGGGATTAGTTCCAGGACCTCCCACAGAAACCAAAATCCCCATGGATGCTCAATTCCCCTGTATAAAATGGCATAGATCAGTGCATACAGTTGGCTCTCCGCATCTGTGGACTCCCAAACACAGATCAAAAACAGTACAGGTACTTATTGAAAAAAATCCACAAATAAGTGGATGCATGCCATTCAAATTCATATGGTTTAAGAGTTAACTGTATTTAGAAGGTAGAGACAACAATCTTTGCTGACAGATTAGATATCAAATGTCAGAGGAAGAAAAGAGCTAAGGTTTTTGGCCTGAACAACTGGAAGACTGGTTTTGCCATTTCTTGAGATGGAAAAGACAAAATAGGTGCTGGTTTTGGAGGGAACTATCTGGGAACTATCATTTTTTGGTGTGACGAGTCTGAGATGTCCACAAGAGTAGAGATGTTGAGGGTGTGGGGGACATATAGGTCTGAAGGTCAGAGAGAGATCTAGGATGCACATATCAATTTGGGAGTCATCAGCACATAGATGGTATTTCAAGTCATGAGTCTGAATGAGATCACTAAAGGAGTGCATATAAATTGAAAATAGTTTCCTTCATAATTCAGAATTTGAGGAAACTGGGAGAAGCAGCAAACCAAACTAAGAAGGAGAGCCAAACGGATTAGAAAGCCTATTGAGTTGGGTGGTATCCTGGAAGCCAAGTAAAGAAAAAGGATTGGAAAGGAGGTAGCAAACCTAGTTCTAGAACTTTGTGTAGAACTACAACCTAGTTCTACACAAAATTGTGTTTCTCTGTGTTTCCCCCAGCAGACAATGAGCTCCTTGAAGGTACAGACTGAATGGTTTCTATGTCCCCAGGACACAGCCTGGTCTCTCCCTTCTCCTGGATCCCTTATCTGCTCCTCCTGGGGCCTATGTCTCCATTAGTCTCTCCTCCTGCTTTTTTTTCCATTCTGGATTCCTACCTCCAGCACCCTTTGCTTCCTATCCTTCCCGACAGTTCTGACTTGATGAAAATTTCCCAGTAACCTTGAGTTTCTTACCAAGGTCCTTAGCCAGGTTCAATAAGTCACAGTGACTGGTTACTTAGGGGAGGGGAAAAAGGAAGAAGGAGAAGTGGAAATTTTGAGTAATTCTTTATTTTTGGCTCTAGCAACTGACTCAATGATGGTGCCATTTGTTTTACATTCATTAGCCATCATTTATCCTTGCCAAGTGTTTGACTTTCTTTTATTTCAAGGATAATAAAACTAAGACTCTAAGAAGTTAAGCAATTTGCCTCATATTCCTTCATTTGTTCCACTGTTTGGTCAACATTAACTGAGTGCCAACCGAGAGCCAGATGCCTTAGTTGGCCCTTAGACAGAGATGAAGCAGAAATAATTCCTGTCCTAGAGAGAAATACAGTTTAGTGAGGACTAAGACAATTATAGACAATTATAGAAGAGAGTAGTAAATGTTAAAATCAATGTATGTAGACAGTGTTATGAGAGCACAGAGGAGGGAGAAGTGTAGAGCTCTGAATAAACAGAGTTTAGACTTTTGTTCCAGGGATGGAAACATTTCAGTGGGCCTTGAGGGATGAGTATGAGATCACCTGGTAGGTGGGAAACGGGGATGCACAAGAGGCATATAACAAGCATGGGTATGGAATTGAAAGAAGATGACGTGTTTAGAAAACAGTAAGAATCCTTTTGGGCAGAACTAGGTATCTTGGGATGGAGAGAAAAAGAAGAAAGAATGTTTGATGGACTCAGGTGTGGAAGAGCTTTGGTGACCCTTAGGTGGAGTGGACAGAATGGGAGTCAGGATTCCTGGGTCTTACCTTAGCCTTATTGATGACTTGCTGGGGACTCCAGGCAGGTCCCTTCACATGCATGGCCTAGCTGCTGTTTTCACTAATATAATATCCCAATCAGCTCTGATTGAGTCCTTGGAAGACACTCCCCAGACCTGGCCCTTTATGTCCTGAGATGTTACCTGCTCCTTCATTGTGTTTTATACAAGCCACAGGGCCTGGGCTGAAAGCAGGAGGCACAGTGGGGATTTCCTAATAAGCTGGAGGGAGAAATCCATGGCTCTATGCAGAGAATTCTCTAGTATTCAGGAAGGTGCCAGAGCTGACAGATATGAATTCAATGCTAGTGAGAGCTGCTTCCACAATCCTTCAGGAGTATAACTGGCTCTGGTAGGAGACAGAGGAGACTGTCACTATCTTTCATACATACTGAGGGATATTTGGTCTTCATAGGGCTTTCACATTCACTTTCCTTTATTCTCATTGCAGCCCTGGGACTCCTGGCCCCAGCTGCCTTATGAGAAATGTGGAAAGTGAAGTGGTTTGTCCAAGCTGAAGCTATAACTCAAGAATGTCAATCTTGCATTTGCTTCACAAAACTTTCTTATGAGCTGGTCTATGTTGGGGAACCATGGAAGAATCAAATCTGAGTCCTCATCTTCTGGAAGCTCCCAGTCTAGTTTGAGAGGCATAAAGCAAATCATTAGGCCTTGAGGCCAGGAGTCTAATTTATCTCTATTTCCTCAGCCCCTAGCATAAGCCCTGGCTTAGAGTAGCTACTCAACAAATGTTTGTACAATATGAGTTTTTTTCTTCAGTCTAATGGAATTGAATTAGAATTCATGTGCCTATATGCTACAAATGCTACGGTGGAGATAAGGCTCTGAAAAGAGTGGGAACATTGAGAGGAGAAAGGCAACATGTGGGAGAGGATGTGGGGAGGACTCCTCAGGGAGATGAGACTTTGCAGAAGACAGGAAAGGACATTCTAGACAAGAAGAGACAACATGTGCAAAAGCATACAGGCCTGAAAAGGTGTGGTGTGCTCAGCACATGGCAATGACTGAGGGCCTGCTTGTGGTCATCTTGGTGGTATGCACAATGAGAGAAACAGGACCACAAGACAATGTGCTCTGTCCTCAAAGGATGATGTGTATCATTAGAAGAGTGCAAGAGGACATTAAGAAAGGCTTCTTTGGGCAGGGGAGACTTCAGCTGGGCCTTAAAGAGTACTTCAGAGTTATAGTCAGAGCAAAAGAAGGAAAGAGGAAATTTAGCAGGTGTGTGTGGGGGGTAGCGGGGGGAATCCCTGAGCAGGTCCTGGGATGTGGGGTGAATGAAGAGATTGTCCAGGCAAGAGAGCATGGCAAGTGGAGAGGATGCTGGGGGAGGCTGGAGGGCTCCACTGGGTGGGATGACTGAGGTGAGTTCAACTTTGCCTGGGGTATAAGTTCCCCTTTCCCTCAGGGTTGCTCAACACCTCATTTGTTTTCTAGTCAGGAAACAGTCATTGGGGCCTCTCTGGGCCTGACACTGAGTTTAGGGATAGATAGATGAGTTAGAAGTGATCTCTATGGATTCTCTTCCAGTCTCCTAGACAGCCAGGAGGGGTGCTCAAACCAAGCCCCTATTTGCATGATGGGTTTGCATATATTTGCTTACTGAAGCTAAGGTTTCCTTACTCAGATCAAAGCAAAAACAAAAAATAAACAACAATAACAAAAAAAACAAACAAAAAAACTGGGACAAGAGGCCCACTGTGTTGGAGGCAATAGCTGAGGGGACACAAACCTGTACAAACTTGCACACACTTACCATTGCACCCTCCCAGCACACAGGTTTTCGAGGCTGAATAAAGATCCCCCAAAGATGTCTACACCCTAATCCCACTACCTGTACATATGTTATTTTACATGGCAAAAGAGATACTGTAGATGTTATTAAGGTTAAGGACTTTAAAATGGGGAGATTAGCCCAGGTTATCCAGGGGGCTCACTATATTTACCTAAGTCCTTAAAAATCAGAAAATCTTTCCCAGCTGTGGTCAGAAAAAAAGATGTGAGGAAGGAAGAAGAGTCAGAGAGACTGCTGGCTTTGAAGAAGAAGGGGCCATGAGCCAAAGAATGCAGCCAGCCTCTAGAAGCTGGAAAAGGCAAGGGAACTGATCCTCATCTAGAATTCCCAGAAAGAAATGCAGTCCTGCTGACACTGACTATAGCCCAGTGAGACCCATGTTGGACTTAAAACCTACTGAACTATAAGGTAATAAATTTGTGTTGCTTTAAGCCACGAAGTTTGTGGCAATTTTTTATGGCCAATAGAAAATGAATACACAGGTCTACAGCCATGCCACCCTGAACAAGCCCGATCCCATCTGATCTCAGAAGCTAAGCAGAGTCGGGCCTGGTTAGCACTTGGATGGGAGACCACATTTGGAAGACCTGGTGCTGTAAGCGTAAAAAGAAAAAAAAAGAAAGAAAAAGAAAATGAATACACAGGCATGCACCTACGTCCTCAGGCCCAGCTAGACACTGAATCACACTGTCATACTCAGGCAGACACACGCAGGGAGACCCAGGCACATCAGCAGGCTATAAGTGAAGGTTGAGGAGCTGTGTGCTATGGGGGTGAGGCACAAATAAGAAAGCACTAAGTAAAGACCATATTTCTCACAGCCTTGCATTTGCTCTGCTTCCTCAGTCTTTACCTCATGGTTTTAGCAAACTTTACTCCAAGTTTTACCTTAAAAACTGTTGAGTATCAACATGGGTGAAACTTGAGGACATGACACTCTAAGTGAGATAAGCCAGTCCCAAAGGACGAAGACTATAATAATTTCACTTAATATGAGGTACCTGGAAGGGTCATATTTATAAAGATAGAAAGCAGAATGATGGTTGCAGGGCTTTGGGGATGGGGGACATAGGGAGTTAGTGTTCAATGGGTGCAGAGTTTTAATTGGAAAGATGAAAGAATTATGGAGGTGGATGGTGGCGATGGTTCCACAACAATGTACATATACTTAGTATCACTGAACCATACACTTAAAAATGGTAAATTTTATATTATATATATTTTACCACAATTTAAAAAAATAAAATTTTTTAAAGTCTGCTGAGTAGGCACCATTTTGGAGAATGAGTTCAGGGGGAGCATCTAGTCACTTCCACTGCTGTAGTGCTGCTAGAAACTTGGAGATGCTGTGGTTCCCTGACATCTCCCTCTCACTCCCATTGCACTGACACATCTCTTCCTATCCCCATGCCCCACTGTAGTCCAGACTGTCACTCCCAGGAACTTGGGCCATAGTAACAACTGACTATAGTTTCCTGCACCCATTTCAAACCTTGCATAGCAGCTTAAAATCTTTCCCTGGCTGCCCACTGCTCTTAGACTGTGAATTGAAGTTCCTGCCAGGTAAGATCTGGCCCTCCCTGCTTATCCACCCTCACCTACACCCAACTCCTGCCCCCTTACTTTCAGCTCCCCAAACCACACCTCAAAAGCCTTGCAGTTTTTCAGAACCACTAAAATGCTTCCTGCTTCAGGGCCTTTGCACTATGCTTCCATCTGCCTGGAATGTTGTACCCCTTCTTCAATAGGCCAGCACTGTCCCTCCTTTATTGAGGTCCCGGAGAGGGTCCTCCAAGGCCCCAGACCTGGTTAGCTTTCCTTCTTGCACACTTCCATGAATCTTCTCTTTATTCTCACAGCACATCACCTAATATATATAAATATATGCCAAAAAATGGTGTATTTTCAGCTCAAATAATCCACATACCAAAGTAGTACATCTTGGGGAGGCCTGTTCTAAACCCCTCAATGCTTTAGTTAGTTGAAGATATCAACATTTGGGAAAGCCGGATGTAAAGTATATGGGAACTCTGATACTCTTGTAATTTTTTCTGTAAGTCAAAGATTATTCCAAAATACAAAGTTAAAAAAATCAAATACACAGTGGCTTAAAATAATAGCTATCTTATATTTCAAGCTTTTTGTGAGTCAGGAATGTGGGCAAGACTCAGCTGTATAATCCTTCGGCTCTATGTAGCAGGACTGAAGGTCAGCTAGTGTCTGGACTGGTCTTGACTATCCAAGATAGTTTTACTCACAGGCTTGGCACTAGGGCAGCAATTGCTAGACGGTTGCCCTCAGCTAGGGTCCCCTCCTCTCTGCAGTCCCTGGGCTTCTCGATGTGTTCTCTCAAGGTGGTCAGTATATGGTAACTCAGGGATCTAAATGCTACTATTGCAAAATAAAGGAAATAGGGGCTGCTAGTGTCTATCCCTTTGGTCAGTTTGGGCTGCTATAATAGAATCCCCATAGACTAGGAGGCTTAAACAACAGAAATTTATTTCTCACAGTTCTGAAGGCAGGAAGTCTAAGATCAGGGTGCCAGCATGGTCAGTTCCCATGAGGGCCCTCTTTCCTGTTGCAGACTTGCTGACTTCTTGATGTATCCTGCCGTGGTGGAGAGCAGAGAGGAAGCAAGCTCTTATAAGTTTTATAAGAGAGCACTAATCCTATCTAACCCTAATCACCTTCCAAGGTCCCACCTCTTAATACCATCTCATGGGGTAGAATAGGGTTTCCACATATAAATTTTGGAGAGACACAAAGATTCAATCCATAACAGTCCCTTAAAGCCTAGAGTAGAAATTGGCAGAGTGCCAATTTTACCATATTCTATTGGTCAGAGCAGTCGCAGAGGCTGTCCACATTCAAGGGGAGGGGACATTGACCTCACATCTCAATGGTCAAAGAATTTGTCCCTTACTTTAACACACCACACATGGGAAATGTTTTCACCGCCACCGCCACCACCGCCACCACTGCAAAGGACTGGATTAATTATAACCCTTGGTTTTGACATGCTCTCATCGTTGGTCCAGGCCTAGACAGCCTTTATATATTTATTGATTTGTGTTTTTGCTTAGCTTTTCTGAAAAAGGCAAAGGAAATAGTGTGTTTTTCTTCTTTGTGTATGTACAATTTGCATACCTGGCTTGATAATATGACCAGGAAGAACTTCTGATGAAAAATCTAAGCTTATCTCTAGTTGGAAAATGATACTCTTATTTATAAAATATCATATTTCCTTTATTTGTATTATTTGGCATAACTTATTAAGCATACTAAAAAAAAAAATGTACAGTCCAGTAAGTTCCTGGAGAGAGAGGCTCTGAAAACTATTCTAAAAAGTAAATGTAGGCTGTGGTTTCTCAGCTAAATTTCCTGGAGGTAAGGTAGGAAAATAAGACCTTGTATCTGGAGATAGTATTACAGTAAAATAAATAAATAAATAAAATAAGCATGGGCTTTGCAGTTAAACCAACTTGGGTTGAATCCTGACTCCTCTACTTTCTAGCTGCTTGAGAATTCCCCTAACTCCTAGAGCCTCATCTGTATGTTGGGAATAATAATGTCAACCTTGCAATATATTGTGAGGTCTACAAGACACAATGAAGTAAGTTAAGCATCCATTATTCTAATTGGCATAGTCCTCAATATGTGACTACTAGTGTGATCATGCACATTAATGTTTCATAGGCTATAAAATAGTTTCATACACACTTTTGAACTATTCCTATGAGAAGGAAGACAGACACCTGCCCTTATATAGGGAGACTAGCAACACAATGAAGATCACAGGCTGGTACAATAGAAGGAGGGCAGAGGGCTGTTGACTTCAGTCAGTACTCAGCAATGATGGAGCCCTGGGGAAGTGGGTGGGGCAAAGTAAGCACCTCATAACCAGATACTGACCTTGTCACCTTAGACTTACCTGTGGCAAGATCATATGCTGAGAATAAACCACAGACCCTGCCCTGGGAGAGACATTCTACTAGTTGAGTAAGTAATGATGAGATTTGGAAGTTTTCCCAAAATCATAATGGGAAAACATCAATATGCATTATATTTTTATAAAGTAACAACAACCAGGAGTGGTACCATTTGTCTTCCTAGCTTAGTAGCAGTTTTACTATCTGCAATAACGTTTAACCCATTTCCTGTTTAGGAAAAAAAAGTGCTGCTCGCTGCCAGCATTAATTTAATTTTACATAAATACACTCTTTGAGGCTGAAGCAAATCTGACTGCTTTTCAATATGAAAATAAAATATAAAAACTATTCTTGGAGTTATTTCTAAATAGAACTTGTCTGTAATCCTAATGCAACAAAAATGTATACATGAATCGGATTCACTAAATGAAATCTTTGGCTAACAGTTTGAGAACGATGGTAACATCATGAGTAAGAATGCTATGTTTTCTAGGATTTGACATTTTCAGTGATCGAGAATTTCTATATTTTGTAAACGAAAATACCACTACAAAAAATAGAATGCTATAAATAGAATGATGTCATTTGTTTCCAAAGACTATTGATATACTAACGTGATGAGCAATTAACAATAAAAGCAAGATATTTCATGGCAAACTTTGGGGGTAAGATTAGGACTGTAATCCATGAATTATCTCGGGCTAAACACTATAGCCACAAGTGCTGCCTGTGAATATTCTTGAGGTAAACGAGAAATGGGTTAAGAAATAAAGACTATACACTGTTATATATCAATTACATCTCCCTAAAAATTAAAAAATTAAAAATTAAAAAAGAAATAAAGACTAAGAACTTGAAAAAGTGAACCTTTTTTTCTCACCTTTTAAAATAATGGTTAGTGCAAGGGTTATTGCCATTTTAATTAATTTTAGACTATATAAGGCATAAAAAAATGACTTGAAGGTTATGCTATCAGATGTGACAATAATATCCAAGTGTATAAGTGTGGCTAACTTGGCTTCATGAGTTTTTTGTTTCTTTTGTAAAAAGCATAAATGTATAGTGAAACTACCCTCGAAAAGCAAATCATTGAACAGTATGCTATCATTTGTGTGCAAAAATGGGATTATATATGGTGTAAATGCATAGAATTTCTTTGGCAGTTACCCAGGAAGCTAGGACTATTAGTAGACTTACGTGTATGTTTTTATTTCATTTTTTTAAATTACAGTTGACATACAATATTAATTTCAGGTGTACAACCTAGTGATTAGACATTTATATAACTTACAAAGTAATTATCCCAATGACTCTAATACTCATCTAACACTATGTAACATATACATAGTTATAACAATATATTGACTATATTTCTAATGCTATACTTTACATCCCCATGACTATTCTGTAGCTACCAATTTGTACTTCTCATTTCCTTCTCTTTTCCAACCATCCCCCCAACCTCCTCCCATCTGACAACTATCAAAACATTCTTTGTATCTGTAAGTTTGTTTCGGTTTGTTTATTTTATTTGTTAGATTCCACACGTAAGTGAAGTCATACAATATTTGTCTTGCTCTATCTGACTTACTCCACTTAACACTCTAGGTCCATTCAGATGGCAAGATTTCATTCTTTTTATGGCTGAGTAATATTTCCTTGTATATATGCACCACCTCTTCTTTATCCATTCATCCATGATGGACATCCAGGTTGTCTCTATTTCTTGGCTACTATAAAAAAAATGCAGCAATATCATGTTTATGCTTTTGCAAACACATTTATAGCATCCGTAACTTATATGTAGCATTTATTTTTACTATACCCTTGTTATTGAAATTTCCATAAATGGTATCAAATCAGATGTATCATTCTGTATCTTATTTTTCCATTAAAAATTCTGGATATTTATATATATGTACATACATCATGTATGTTATATTTAAATAAGGTATACATTCACATAGTTTAAAAATCAAAACAGCATAGAAAGGTTCAGAGGAAAGTCTCATCCTGTAACCCTGTGCCCTCCTCATAAGCAACTACTTTTTAAATTTCTTCTACAGTTCCAAAATTTTCTTATGTAAACGTATATATTCTCCCTCTTCCTTTTTCACATGAAAAAATTACATTCTACTGTCATCATTCTGTACCTTTCTTTTTAAGATTGACAATACACTTGGAGATTTTTCCATATTCATATACCAAGAGCTTTCTCATTCTTTTTTGCCAGGTTAAACCTGATCGAATGGATGTACCATAATTTATTTAATTGGCCCTTCCCTTAGTGAAAGACATTTGAGCTGTTTCCTAGAGAAAGCCTGTTCACATTCCCTGACAGAAAGGCTAATCAAGCAGTCAGGATAGGCCTATAAAAGCGGGTGGGGAGGTGGAGAGACATTCTACCTTCCCAGGTGGTTTGAGGGCAGAAGTGAGGGCAGGACAGGGAAGAAAAGGGGGATGGGAGGTAGAAGGCAAGTACTCCCCTCCCACCCCCTCCCTGTCCTTGTCCTCATGGGAGGCTGGTTTCTCTGATGACTTTTTCTCTACTATCACCGTTGCCCACTCCTTTGGCTCAGTTCCCTCCTCCATGTACCCCTTACCTGGCCTTCCCCTAGCTCTAGGCCAGACTGCCCTAGGAATTACCCAAGATCCTTCTGTATGGGGGAAGGGGTTGTTGAGTTGTGAGAAACTGGGGTCTGACTCTCTGGACCTACACTCTCACTGGCTCTTCACATTGTACCCCCAACCCCAAATTCCATGGCACCTGGTCCAGAACCATGAACGATAACTGAACAGCTCAGTGACCTTCACCTGGCCCAGGTCAGCTTCCCTATCTGCCCCACTGGTAGTCTCTGGGTACCTAAAAGCCTTTGGGCTGCCCAGGCTGGCTGATGCCCTTCCTCTCACTCCTCATCACAATCAACAGATCATGCTCTATGGTTCTTGAACGGACCTGAGAGGACTTGCTGAGCTGGCAGGGATTTCCCAGTATGGGCTGGCAAAATCCATCAGGGGTGGCTCCCTCCAAGGTCACAGAGCAAGCTAGTGTTGAAGTGCCCTTTAGTGAGAGTTGGGGGCAGGGAGGGATTTCTGCTTTCAGGCTCAGACCTCTACATGCCCCTCATTGCTTGGCTTAGCTGCTCTATGGAGTAAACTGGGTGGGGAGGGCAGAAGATCTGGGCTTGGGAGGGAGACAAGAAATATGACCAAGAGTCTTTTTGGTTGCTGCTTCTCTTTCAGGCCTTGCCCACTTCTGACTGGCTTTCTGGCAGGAACAGATGGACATGGCCTGGCAGACACAGTTGCTTCTCTGGCTTTGGTGGCTGCTATGTGGAATGCCCAGCCCAGAATTCCACGGGCCAGGATGGATCTGCTCAACATCTTCATGGATGCCAAATACCACAAGACAAAGCCAGTCTCTGAGGACAATTCCATGACCAGGCGAGGATTGAGTGGGGTCTGTGGTAGGGGAGAGGGCTGATTCTAAAAAGGGAAGAAGTTAGGGGGATAGGAAGATCAGCATTGAGGGGGGAGATGGAGGCAGGGAGGTGGCTGAGGGCCTCCCCAGGAGGCCACTAAACCTACAATAATGGGGGGGAACTATTTATCTGGCACCCACTATGGGCCAAATGCTTTCCTCATATCTTGTCAATGAACGTGCCCAAAGGGCCTAGTTGGTAGGTGGGTGGTGCCCTCTACTTATACAAATGAGGAAACAGGCCCAGAGAGGGCACAGGTACATGTGGAAATTGAGAGACTAATTATTAGAAGGGGCTTGGAGAGGAACAGGTGGTAACTTTCCCAGCCTTAATTATACATGCGTGAACCCACAGAGCTCAGAGGCAAAGTGGAAGTGCAGACCAGTCCCTCACAGTCTCGATAAAAGAAACATGTACAAACAGGCCAAGTCCCCCACCCTCATTAGGTTTTAAAGTGACAGTGACAAATCAGATGTTCTAGAAAGACTTCCCAGGAAAGGGTCTATTAGCCTTGGCCTTGGAGGATGAATAAAAGTTTTCCAGGAAGACAAAGCAGGAAGGGGCAGCTATCAGAGGACAGGGTGTACAGAAGTCAAAGGATGACAGCACAAGCAGTGGCAAGTCTCATGTGGCCAGAGCCCATAGAGAAGGGGAGGTGGGGCCAGGGTCCCTTTTTCATAGTTAAAGGCCCTGAAGCAATTCAAGAAATCTAAGCTTGAAGTTGAACTCCAGGCTCGTGAGAGATGCCAGTATTCCATTCCTTCTGGTCTCCTCCTCTGCTCCCTACAAGGTTTCATGTTGCTAGAGGGCTGCGGATGTTCCCAGGGAAAGACTGTGGCATGGACTGACTCCAGGGGCTCGAAGTGAAGAGAGGGAAGGCCAGCAGCCCCATGACTTCTGAGTCACTTCCAACATTTCATTGCTTTGTGTGTGTGTGTGGGTGTGAGTGTGTGTTAAAATATACATAAAACTTGCCAATTTAAGCATTTCTAAGTACACAGCTCAGTGGCATTGAGTACAGTCATATTGTCATGCAACCATCACTACCATCTATCTCCAGAACTTTTCATCTTCCCAAACCGAAAATCTGTACCCGCCACATCATTTTTAGAACTCTTTCAGTTCTAAAGGGTGCTTTATAAGAACCCTCTGGAGCACTTCCTCTTTGCCAAGAAGTGGTGCAAATACAGACCTTTGAAGAAACAGATAATTGTAATTCTGAGGGACATGGGAGTAGCCATTTTTGTTGAGCTCCTACTAAGGGCTAGGAAATGCTTTTAATTATAATAATTAACTGTTTCAGAGGCAGAAACCACTGACTTTGGCTGGCAGGTCAGGGATGAGATGCATGGGGTCTTGCAGGGTGACCAGGAGTTGGGGCATCTGAAGAAGGGCATGTGTGAAGTCGGGGAGGCCTGGAAGCAATCTGTGTCAGCCGCACTGGGTAAGGGATAGGTTGTTGGAGAGGGGTAGGTTTGGCCCCAACCTCATGGATTTTCTCTAGTTTCTCCTGAGGGCCCAGACTTATTGCATCTCCCCTCTTGTTTGACCCTGGGTACTATAGTCCACCTCAGAGACTTGAAGCAGTTGACTCATGATTACTCCGCTCTCAAGCGCCAGCCTAGAGTGATTTCTAAAGAGAAACCTCCACCACTTCCACTGTCTTACTGCCTTGAATTTACCCCTCTAGCATTGCCTTTCCCAAATTAGTCAGGTCCATATATGAGTTAAGGCCCACGTGCTGGCCATTGCCCCTCTGTTCCTGCTTCTATCAGGACCTATCTGGAAGCCCCTAGCCTGGAGTTCCAGGCGCTGGGAAAGCCAGACCAGCCCCCTTCACCTCCACCTTCACACAACCTGGGGCCAGGCTCCTCTTCTCCCCCACCTGAAGCTTAACCCCATCATTTACCAGGGATGTAGCTTATTTAAACTCTGTAAAAATCAGAGTAATGACATTTTTACTGGCTTGTTAGAGGATAAAGTACAAAGGCCTCAGGGACTTTTCGATCCGCAGGGACTTTTCGATCCTGCAGGGACTTTTCGATCCTGCAGGGACTTTGCATCTCCTGCTTTCTAGGCCTACAACATTCTTTGTCTTCCCCTGACCCTGGATGAAAAGGATAAGAAACATGAGAGCAGAGATTTGATCTGCTTTGTTCACTGCGTTATTCTCAGTACCTAGCTTAGGGCCTGATACATGAAAAGTACTTAGTTAATATTGGTTGGATGCAAAATGAATAACATAAATAACTTGAATAATAAGAAATAACTTCGTAAACTGTTTAGAGTTGTACAAATAATTGCTCCCCTAGACCATGGTTCCCCTGGTCTCCCACATCCCCTGAGGTACTCTCTGTATATAGGGGGTTAGGGGGAGGGTGAAGTGGGTAAAGGAGATCAAATATATGGCAGCTGAAGGAAACTGGACTTTGGGTGGTAAACACAATAGAATATAGATGTCAAATTATAATGTACATTTGAAAATTATATAATTGTATTAACCAATGTTACCCCGATAAATTTAATTAAAAAAAAAAAGCCAATATTATAATTGCCTCTACCACAAATGGGGGCTCCTCAAGAGCCAAGCATAGAGGCACCCTCCCAGTGAGTGTCTGGATGACCTACCAAGACAGGACAGAAAGGAGGAGATGGTTGTGGTGGAGGGGAGGACTTAGTCCTGTGTCCTCCCCACCCAGTGCAGTCCCTGGAAGAAGAACGCCTGCTGCTCCGTCAGCACCAGCCAGGAGCTGCACAGGGACACCTCCCTCCTGTATAACTTTAACTGGGACCACTGTGGCCAGATGCAGCCCGCCTGCAAGCACCACTTCATCCAGGACACATGCTTGTATGAGTGTTCCCCCAACCTGGGCCCTGGATCCAGCAGGTATGGGTGCCTCCCTCACCCCGCCCCAGCAGGCTGCCCTCCAGCTCGGTCAAGGTTGTGGCTGCCAACACACCTGACTGAGAGGAGCCTTCCCGCCCCACCTCCCATCCAGGTAGACCAGAGCTGGCGCAAAGAACGTTTCCTGGATGTGCCCCTGTGCAAAGAGGACTGTCAGAGCTGGTGGGAAGCCTGCCGCACCTCCTACACGAGGGCTGGAACTGGACCTCAGGTGAGGGCTGTTGGGTGGGGAGATGGAGGTGGAGTTTAGACAAAGGGGGTTTGAGGACTTGGGGTTGGGCGAGGATTTCTGGGGTAGCCAGGGGCTGAACGTCTGTGTCCATGCTTTCTCCTGCGGGATCTAATAGCTGAGGCTGTCTGCCGCACCTATTTTTTTTTTCTTTTTTTTTTTTAGGCGAGGCGACCCTTGATGATTGACCTCACAGATTGCAAGGACCTTGTCAGTTTACAATTCTTTATTTTATTTATTTTATTTATTTTATTTTTTATGCCTACAGCACCTGGTCTTCCTAGGTGGTCTCCCATCCAAGTACTAATCAGGCCCGATCCTGCTTAGTTTCCAAGATCAGACAGGATCGGGCTTGTTCAGGGTGGCATGGTTTAGACATACCACTCTTTGAGTCTTACCTTCCCAAGTCTGCAGCCCTGTGTGAGGGCCTCTGGAGTCACTCTTACAAGGTCAGCCAATACAGCTGAGGGAGTGGCCACTGTATCCAGTTGTGGTTTGACCCAGCCCTTGGCAACCCCAGTGAAATGATCAGGTTCTATGCCTCGGCAATGAAAGCCAGGGCCATGCCCCATGGGGCTAGGCCTCTCCTGCTCCGCTTGGCCCTGAGGCTGCAATTCTGGCTCCTTGGCTGAACAGCTCCCACTGTTGACATCTGGAGATCTTCCTTGCCTGCACCCAACCTGGGTGACCTCAGCTCATCCCAGCTCAACTCTCTCAATGCCATGGTCATTAGTTCCTTATTCAAGATGGGTCCTGTGGGGTTCCTCTAATAGCCTATTAAAATAGATAGACCCATATGTGTCTTGTGTCTTATAAATAATTTTGGGGTGAATGGGATGGGGGCATGCCTCATTAATTCATCATTCCTGTTGAGAGTTCCAAAGAGGGACTGGGACTAGCTTGAAGTTCACCAGCAAGTAGAGGGCAAAAGGTGGTCCCTTAATCTGGGATTCTTACTTCTGCACCAAACTTCCCCTTCTGCCAAGTTCATCACTCCCACACCACAAAGGGACAACGGGATTGGTAGAGGGAAGATGGGCAGAAATTGGCAGATGGGTTTTCCTGGTGGGAAAACAGTTTCTTTCCCCTTCCATCCCATACTTAGGTGTGGCCTGGAGGGCGGGGGGGGGGGGGGGGCGGGGGGGGGGGGGCGGGGGGGCTGCAGGAAGGGTATTGGTGGAGGGATCTCAATGATGAATACCTACATTGTTTCCTTTTTTATTTAAATGACAAATAAGGCTGCAATGAATAATCTTGTACAGAGTAGAATGTTATGCTTGAATTCCAGAAGAGGGATTGCTGGGGCAAGGAGTATATAGAGATCTAATTTTGATAGTTACAACTTACAGAGGTTGTATCAATGTGGCACCCACCAGCAGTGTATGAATGCCTGTTTCTCTACAGCTTTGTCAACACAGTATGGCATCAAACTTTTGCTTTTCTGCTGAGCTGATAGGTGGAAAAATGGGCAACTCAGTGTAGTTGTCATTTGTCATGTGCCTTATCAAGAGAACACGTTTTCTGAGATCTTTCCATATTGATCTATTGAGATCTACTTCATTCTTTTTAGTTGCTGGGGAATAGTTCGTTCTATGTATAGGTCACCTTTCAGGCAACCTACTGATGGATATTTGAACGAGGGAGGTTCTTTTATGACCTTGACATTTTTTAAAAGCATGGGCCAATTATTTTATAGACTATCTCTCCTTTTGAATTTATCTGTTTTCTCATGACTAGATTGAAGCCGTATATTTTTGACACAAATATCCCTGTAAGGTAAACATGGGACAAGCTGAGAAGTTTTAAAAGCAAGTCTTTATTGGGAGAGGGCTCCTGGGCGAGGTTCACTGGTCCCGAGAGGAAAGAGGCCAGAGAAGTCATGCCCTGCGACGGGAGGGGGTAGTTTTTATAGGGTTATGTCAGGGTAGGGTATAGAATGGGGAATGTCAGCTGAGCATCTGGATTAGGGTGGTGGCAGATTAGGGCTGTGGCACCAGGGCTTTAGGGTGGGCCCTTGTCTGGATTCTGATGTCAAGCTGGGAAGCCTCCAGGCAGGCTCCCACCAACCTAATAATCCCAAAAGCAATACTATGTCCTTCTTGGTACATTATAACAGGAGGCACATTGTGTTGGGTTTGACCATTCTTGATGATGTAAACTGATCTTTTGGTTGAGATTGGGTCTGCTAGGTTTCTCCACTACTTTTCTCCCTTTTGTAAATTATAAGTATGTTGTAGGGAGATACTCTGAGAATTGTAGCTATGGTATTTGTCAGCAAACTTTCACCCACGAGCTTTACTATCTGATGGATATATTTTAAAAAGTAAACACAAACACCAAAACTGTCTTGTTATATGACAGCTTCTCGCCCCTTAATATTTTTCCATGGTATCTTTTGGAAAAACCAAACTTCTTCAGTGGCATAGAAGGCCCTGCCCACCTCCCTACTTAGATTACATATCAAATCATTTCCCTTTCACAGCCCCATAGAGGAACTCCATTCACACTTTTCACTTTGGGGCCTTTACTCCAGCAATTTCCTTCTCTGTGTTCTTTTATCCTCTGCAGGCTGGTTCCTTGTGGCAACCTTAGATTTTAAACTACGATTTCCCCTCAAAATGACTTCTGACCACTAAACCAAAAGCAGTTATCCAGGCACTTTCTTATCACATCACTCTAGTCCCCATGTACAGATATTTACGTACTATGTTTACTGTCTGGTTTTTCCCTAACAAAACATACACACCTGAAAGCTGGAGCCATGTCTATACCATTTGTGCCAGATCCCCTGGGCCCGGGCTAGTGCCTGGCACAGAGGAGGGCTCATGAGGTTAAGAAATCCATGTACTTATTCTGTCAGTCAACAGAACTTTTTTGAGAACCCAGTCTGCTAGTCTCCACCAACAGGGAGGAAATTGAGTACCTTGCACAGTCTGATGGGGGTAGATGGACCTGAGAACCAGTAAGTATTAGAAAACAAGGAGCTGAGGCTTTGCTATAGGGAAGCCAGAGTGTAGTGTAGTTTGTGAAAGCCCAGAGATTAGGGAAGGCTTCCAGAGGAGTAATGTTTGCCGAGCAAAAAATGGCGGGAGGAACAGCACTCCATGGAGAAGTTTCAGTAAGTGCGAAAGCTTGGAGGTAATAGAAATGCAAGAAGAATTTCTAGGATATAAATTTCTAAGATACAAATTAAGAGGGCAAGGGTAAGAAATGAGTCCAGAGAAGAAACACCGGATCTGTAATCCTTAGCCCAATACCCTGAGAGCTCCTCACAGAGTTCTCCTTTCAACTCAGATCTGAATCCTAGCCCCTCCTTGCTGCCTGGGAACTGCTTTTTCTGCAGCTCTGAAGATTGGTGAGAAGCGATTGCATATGTGATGTGCTGGCATTCGGGAAAAGTTCTAGTTTCTCCCACCTCCATTCTCTGCAGCCCAGAGCCGCCATCCATAAGGGTCAAATACCTTCCTGGTTATCTTTGGTCACAGGGCAGACTTCAGATTAGGATCCACAAGGATACCAATGACTAACCTTGTTGGTATTAAGCTTTTCTGGTCTAGGCAGATACTCTTGAGATGGGCTCCAAGGTAGTTGCTTGACCCTGTCTCTCCCTGCTGACCAGATGTGGCCTAGGCCTCAGATTCACAGCAGAGTGCAGATGAAAAAGGTATTCTATGGAAAGTAACCTCACAGGGTGATCTGAATATAAATCTCTAACTGGGCAGGTTATGGTAGTTAGTTACACCTCAGGCATATAACTTCTTTAATAAAACGTTTATCTTTGCCTTAAGGAAGCCCTGTCCATTGTTTTTATGCATCTAGGTCAATACAATTTTGAAATAAGCTGCAACCATCTTCAAGAGAGCACATAATCTTAACTGACCTTACCTATCCTTAACTATCCCCACCTTGCTTTCTCCCACCTTCCTGTAATTTTCCTTGCCTTCCTTCCTTAATTTCAAATGTATAGCAGAAAGTGGAAAACTGTTGTTCTCCAGAGCATTTGAGATCTTGCTTCCCAGCAACTGTTATCAGTTTTGGCTCAAATAAACTCATAACAATTCTTTACAGGTTTGGATGTTTCTTTTGCCAACAAGAGCATGAGGCTTAACAAGGGCAGGGCTCCTCACAGATCAGAACTCCACCTCCAAGTCACCTTCCATTAGCTGGTAAATTCTGAAGCCCTCAGGACCCAGGGGCCTGGCCCAGGGGCCAAATCTCACTCCTGCAATAGAGGAGCTTAATGCCCAATTAAATGATCAGCCCTCAGGTCAGGGTTGGAAGATGAGGGGCAGAGGCAAATCTTATGTAGAGGAGTTCCCACCTTCAGTCTAGATACCTGGTTATCCTCCAATCAGGAGAAGGCTGGGTTTATAAAGCCACGAGAAAAGCCTGAGGGTTCCAGTGGCCTTTACCTGCTGAGGTCTTCAGAGGGCTTAATTCTCCCAGGTTGTCACAGGATTCAGGTAAGGCTTACTCTGAGGGAGAGGGAAAGCAGGGCATAGACTGGAGGTTTTCTGAGAGTCAATTTCTTTGTTGACTCTTTAGTGCCTTTCTTCTTGGATGATTCTTCTCCAGCAATCCAGCTGCCTCCTCTGGTTCCCCGCCTCACTCCTGCTCTAGGGAGCCAGACCTGTGGCCTTCCTCAAAGTATTGGGGCCTTGTCTTTCCTAAACTTTGCTGCCATCCATCCATAGGCTGATGGCTCCCATATCTGCATCCAAGCTTGATCCTTTCCCTGAGCTTTCGCCCCTGCAATCACCTCCCCCTCGGCTGTGCACACAGCCACTTCAACAAAACCAAGCTTGGTATTTCTTCCTGTCCAAATCTGCCCCTCCTTTCTCTCCTTTCCCCACCAGTGGTAGTCTCAGACGGTTAAAAAAAAAAAAAAAAAAAAAAAGGCTTCTGTCCTTGGCTAGGGTAGGAGTAGTAAGAACAGCCTAAATTAGACCAGGCTCTTAGATGCTGTAGAAAAAATACCTATACTGGTGGGTGAATGAGAGATGGGAGGGGAACTAGGATCTTTAAACAACTGAAGTTCTGGTAATCTGAATGAACATCTGTGACTTTGTAGTTGGAGGTGAGCATGCCTGGGGCTGATGAGGTTGGAGGAGTTGGTGGCTCTACGAGTTGGGGACATGGGAGCTCCTTGCTCTCTACAGCTGGCTGGGAGCTTAGAAGCCTGCACTCCAGCTCTTGGCCCTGCGATTGCCTCAGTCCTGATTCCCTGGATCTTATTATCTGTATCACAGGATTGGGGTGTTGGAAGTACACCAGATTATTTTAAAGGATTCCAGCAACTCATGCTGTAAGGTTTTATCAGACCTGAGCTTTTGGGAGAAAATAGAGTAAGTAGGACTTGGGGACTGGCCTTAGGCCTGTACTATTAATCCACTCCCTCCCATGGAGGCCTGGCTGGTGATCCCATGCAATAATTAACTGCTGAGTGGCCTTTGCCTGATCTCAGCTTCCACTCCTGGGACACTTCCCACTGCCTGCCCAACTGCCTGTCGCCTAGGCCACTAAACCACGGCCGTCCCCTGGAATAAGACGAGGGAAACTATAGAGCAGAGCCGGAAGCCTGGGTCAAACAGAGAACCATTTTCACTATCAGGTAAGCCATTCTCCTCGCCTATCAGAAGCAACAAGCCCTACTTTACTCCTAGCATGTGTTAAGGATGGAGTCCCCAACCCCCACAGGCCATGGACTGGTAGCAGTCGGTGGCCTATGAAGAACTGGGCTGCACAGCAGGAGGTGAGCGGTGAACTGTGAACGACGAGCGGTGAGCGGTGAGCGGTGAGCGGTGAGCGGTGAGCGGTGAGCGGTGAGCGGTGAGCGGTGAGCGGTGAGCGGTGAGCGGTGAGCGGTGAGCGGTGAACAGCAAAGCTTCATCTGTATTTGCAGCCACTCCCCAGCGCTAGCATCGCTGCTTCAGCTCCACCTCAGATCATCAGGCATTAGATTCTCAAAGGAGCACTGGTCCCTGGTGCCAAAAAGTTAAAGGATTTTTCTCCACTGGGAGGATCCACTTTGCCTAAAGTGTAGAGAATCCAGACGTGAAGGCCAGGCAGAGACCCAGAGCAGAGCAGGGCCTGCTCAAGGTTATACTACAAGCTTGAGTCCATCCCCAAAACGGAACCCAGGGATCTTGATTTTCAGCACAACACAGAGTTCTCAGCACTTCGAGTCTGGGACCTTGGTGGGAGGGGTGGGGAGGTGGTGGTGGTGGTGGTGGTGGTGGAGGTTGAGGGTGATGGTTGTTGTTGGTGGTGGGGTGGGGTCATACCTGGTCTAAGACCTGAAGCTGAGCCTAAGAAGGTGGGGAGGGGCTTGCAGAATGATGTAGGTAGCATGAAGAAGAGACCTCCAGCTCTAGAAAGCAACCGCAGCAAGAAAGACTACTGACAGAATAGGTGGGATCCAACAGAACTCCCACCCCAGGACTCCCCCAGCACTCTGAGTCAGTTGCTCCCATGGGAGCTTCAGCTCCGAGAAGGTACAGAAGACAAAAGCCAAAGGAGCTCTGGACTTGAGGGTCCCAAGCCAGACCTGGGTGACCCCTGCTGTGTGACTTAGGGTACATCCATCAACTTGTAGCCAACTGAGTCCTTAATCTGTGCCCAGCTAGCTATCATTTGTTGGGGTTTTCTCCCCTATATTTAATCCTTAGATGAGAAAACTAAGCCTCAAGATAATTTGAGTTATTTTCCCCCAAGGTCAAGCAGGAGATGAGTGTGAGGGCTGGGATCATAGACAGGCTGATCTGGAACTGCTAGACTTTGTTCCCCCTAATCCGAAGGATCACCTGGTGGTTCCTGCGAGTACAGATCTGTCGTGTGCTCTTAGAGGTCAGTGATTGATTGGGTCAACAGCGGGATGATTGGGTCCTGGAATGAATGAATTAATAAGTGCGATAACACAAGAATGAATAGAGCAGAATATTGGATTGTGGAATGGTGATGTTTGAGGAGGGGGCAAAGAGGAGGAAAAGAGCTAGGTGGGAATTCAATTCGAGGTTTCTCCAGCTTTGCTGGGCAGTCTCCCTGGAGGCCATCCAGCCCTGCCAGGAGGTCCGGGCGAGAGCTCTACAGGAGATGGGGCAAGTGGAGGCGAGGCAACTGTGTGAGCGGGGGGCACATAAGCTTTAGGAACTGTGGGAAATGAATGTTGAGTGTTTTAGAAGAGCTAGGCACCTAGTGACCAGCGAGCTGAGGGAACAGTCACCTTTCAAAGCTCAGTGTATGAGGTCAGAGGGTTGAGATGTTAAGAAGGCTGAGCTGAGGCTAGCCAACTCTGGCAGTAGGCTCAGGCCCCAGGGGCTCTCTGGCCACCTACGGATGCCCACTCACAAGCCTCTGTAACATGCCATAGGCCACACAGGCTCTGAGAGAGGCCAAATGATAAGGTTGAAAAGAATTGGAATGGAACCTTTTTTTTTCTTTTAAACCCAGGTCTACAGCTTATTTGGAGCTCTAAAACTAAGATAACACTGTAAACATATACACAAAGTCTTTCAGTGTCAAAACCCGACCTGAAATTAATGTGAGGTTATTATAGTTTTTATTTATCCCACTGGAATAACTATTTTACCAAAGAATGTGTGCTTGATTGTTGAGTGCATGTAAATCATATCACCTAATTTTAAACTCTGAAACATTTGCCTCCAAGGACTTTGAACAAGGGATTATGGACATATGGAAACCTTCTGGCTACATCTGCATTTTCCCCAAACCCATCCCTTAGTAGCATCACTCGATACTCACTGCAATCTGAAGTCACTTAGTCCCCAGCCAAGGACTGTCCTAGGTGGCATCTGATGCCGCCCTTCACATAGGCTGGAAACTAGGAAAGCTGGTGTGGGGATGGGATAAGAGTCCTCGCCTCAGGCTTCATCAGGGCCAAATTTAGATTGACTGATCAAGGCTCCATCCACCTGGGTCTGTTCTCATACCTTGAGGTCCCACTTTCACTTTCTTCGGTGCCACTAACCACAAGTCTTCCTTTAGGGGCTGACATGGCTTGGCCCATAACAGCACAGCTGCTGCTCCTTTTGGTGCCCACAGTATGGGCAGCCCGGCCCAGGACAGACCTGCTCAATGTCTGCATGGATGCCAAACACCACAAGGAAAAGCCAGGCCCCGAGGACGAGCTGCACATGCAGGTGTGCCTAGGGAGAGGAGGGGTGGTCTGGGGTGGGGAGGAAATGACTCAGGAAGAGAAGAGGGGATGATGAAAGTGCTAAACGCCTTCTGAAGTGGAGGCAGGGAGGCTGCTTGAGGAGACAGACCTTCAGTCTACGCTAACATGGGTGACTTTGTTTAACACATACTGCGTGTCAGCATGGCCAGTGCAATGCCAACAGCTCAGTCTTTTGGCTGTTGGCTTTCTGTCTTACACAGATCAGGAAAGGGGTCCAGAGATGAACTTGAGAAGTGACACTGGAGCGGTCCCTCCCGGGGGTTGATTTTGATTTCAGAGTTTAGATTGAGAATGACTCTTCCAAAGGTCTGAGAGGAGGAAGTACATGCTGCACATAGAGGCTTCTTTGTTACCGAGAAAAGTGGATCTGGAGACTGTGTGCCAGGCACCTTGATTCATGCATCTAGCAAACATTGTAGTTGGGCTCTTGACCCTATTGGACCTGAGGTATCCTTCTGATGACAATTATGTTGCTGCAACCCTTTTAATAACCTGAAGCTATCCAAACATTAAAAAAATCAATATGATGCAGTAACTGTAAAGGAAAAACAAAAGGAAAGTCACTTGTAATATGCATTCCAATATGTAAATCTTTATGTTGACCTCATTAGCAGGTAATTATCACAGTCCCCATCTGTGCTTGTTTTGAATCACTGAGACCGCAGCTGCCAGTATAGACAGACAAGTGATCATATAACTTGGATACTTCAAGCAGCCTTGACTTTAACTTTTTCAGCCTCCAGTTTTTCAAAAGTACACATTTTAATATTTTGCTTTTATACTAAATTCTAGACAGTGGGTTTCCATTCATTCAGTAAGAATGTATTGAGTATTTATGTAAGTAGAACTATTCTGGGGTTATAATTTAACTTGCTTCCTCACTTTTGGGTCTTTGTCCTGTTCTCAATGAGGCTTGATCTGACCATTCTATAAAACTGCAATTCTCTATTCCTCTCCCCTGCTTTATTTATTCCCAAAGCAATTATCCTGTGAGCTGTATTCTTGCTGTATCCCCAGATCCCAGAAAACTGCCTGGGTTAGAGTAAGTAGGAGCTCAATAAAGATTTGAGTTAATGAATTGTGTACTGACTGCACCTCCCCAAAGAGGGACCCCCAACAGCAAGTATTTCCTTGAAAGACTCTGACTGCATTAGGGGATCAAGGACTCAAAGAGGATAGGCTGCCTGTGGGAATGTACTGGCTACGCTGGGCCTGGGAGTTAGTCCTTGTGTCTTCCCATCCAGTGCAGCCCCTGGAAGAAGAATGCCTGCTGCTCCGTCAACACCAGCCAGGAGGCCCATAAGGATATTTCCAGCCTGTACAAATTTAACTGGGACCACTGTGGCCAGATGCAGCCTGCCTGCAAGCGCCACTTCATCCAGGACACATGCTTGTATGAGTGTTCCCCCAACCTAGGGCCCTGGATCCAGCAGGTATGAGTGTCTTTCCCATGTCTGTTTCCCAGACATCTCTCGCTGCCTCTCCAGCTCTAGGTCTATTCAGGGCTGGGCTGCTGAGAATCATAGACCTGAGTCCTTTTTCTCTACTGACTTCTCCCAGGTGGACCAGAGCTGGCGAAAAGAGCGGATTCTGGACGTGCCCCTGTGCAAGGAGGACTGTCAGAGCTGGTGGGAAGACTGCCGCAGCTCTTACACCTGCAAGAGCAACTGGCACAAGGGCTGGAACTGGACCTCAGGTGAAGGCTGGGGTGGGGAGGGAGGGATGGGTATATGAAGATTTGGAATCATGAGGCTGGTGGAACCAGGGACAGTCTGGGCCCAGTGGCTAAAGACCTTCCATCCTCCTACAGGGTCTAACCAGTGCCCAGTGGGAGCTGACTGCCAGCCCTTTCATATCTACTTCCCCACACCTGCTGCTCTGTGCAATGAAATCTGGAGTAACTCCTACAAGGTCAGCCAGTACAGCCGAGGGAGTGGCCGCTGCATCCAGATGTGGTTTGACCCAGCCCAAGGCAACCCCAATGAGGAGGTGGCGAGGTTCTATGCTGAGGCCATGAGTGGGGCTGGGCTCTGTGGGGCCTGGCCTCTCCTGCTTGGCCTGGCCCTAATGCTACTCCAGCTGCTCAGCTGAGCTCCTTTTACTTTCTGAGACCTGGACATCCCAGCCCTATACAGCCTCAAAGCTCCCAGCTATTCAGTTCCTGCTCCATGGTGGAAACTGTCCAACAGTTTGAATAAACCAGGCACCCCACATCTGCTGTGTGATTTATTTGGGTGTGAATGGCAATGTGACTTTTGCTTCCCAGTTCCCAATGATTGAAGCCAGTTATACTTGGTTAGTTCCCAGGTCTGATACTTGCTATGAGCTTACCATATACTTAACTATTCTTCTGAGGGCATATTCATAGCTCTCAGTTTCATTTTTCACTATAGCTAATCTAGAGTTAGGCCCAGGATTTTGTCGTTTGAATTGAACCCAAGCCTCCCAGGGTTGACTATTCTGTCCTGTGCTCAGCTCTCCATTCAAAGAGAGGAAAATGTGAGTGTCCAGGATGTTCTGGATGGATAGTTGGAAAGAGGTGAAGGAGGCCAACAAGAGCCATACCTCACTACAGCTAATACCTGCAAAGCACTACCTGCCAGGCATTATCCTAAATGCTTTATATTTATTCTTATAAGATATAGATACTGTTGTCTGCATTTTATATATGTGAGAACAGGCACATAATTAAGGAACATGGCCAAAGCCATCCCCTGCATTAGAGCTGGGACTCCATCTACTCTAGGCAATCTGGCTTTTGAAAATAAGCTCTTTCTCCTTGTGGGGTGGATAAATACGTGCATCTTAAAGGGATACTAGACCCACACCTGACCAGAGGAGCTGGGCCTGAGGTCTGGCAGAGCTGGAACTGGATCTCAAAACTAGACTCCTAGAACAAAATCCAAATCAACAATCTGGCAGATTTCTGGCACCGATCCCAATTAAGTATATGCTAGGCTATGTTATAGTACCATCTCAGTGGCTTAACACACCTAACATTTATTTCTTGCGCAAGCTACACTGCTTAATGTAGATTATCAGGGGAATTCTGCTTGTCACTTAGTGACCTGGGATGACAGTTCCAAGAGACAGAAATAGGGAACTTGGTGAATTCTATATAGGCTCTTAGAACTTCCTCTCATCACTTATTTTGCTGGCCATGGTCAAACTATGACCATGACTAACTTCGAGGAGGCCAGGAAAATACCATCTTAACATGTACCTCTAAGGAGAGGTGAATCAGAATGTTTTTCAATAGACCTAATGACTAATTCAAAGACTTGGTTATATATGGCCAGTTTATATTTCTGACACGGTCATGGTCACAAATTTAATTTTTCAGTTTGGTCCTGGTAAGGAGGAGGACTAATTCTTTCAACCTATGCAAAGAACTACATCAATATGAAAAGTGGAGCAATCCACCGGCCGCCATCCTAGGTAGTCTTGTGAAGAAGGTCAATGTATCTCTACAGAACCAGTGACACTATTTAGAAATGTATATGACTTGCTTACAGATGTATTAGAATTAATGAAATGTAAGATTAGTGTCATCTCAATCCAACGTAACTTATCAAAGACATATTGTACTATTTCTGAACCATTTATAAAAATATTTGTCTGAATCCCTCTTCTGTAGTGTCATCCTCAAGTTCTGAGGAGACATTAGCTTGCAGAATGTATTAATTTTCCATTATTAAAATCTAGAGCAGTAGTACTGGCATAAGAATAGATATATAGGTTAATGGAACAGAATTGAGATTCAGAAATAAAACCTTATATCTATAATTAATTGATTTTTGACAGAGGAGCTAAGACAATTCATTTGGGGAAAATATTATCTATTCAACAAATGTGCTGTGACAATTGATTACCCATATGCAAAAAGATAAACTTAGACCTTCAACTCATACCATACGCAAAACCAACTCAAAATGAATCATAGACTTAAATGTCACATCTAAAACAATAAAATTTTTAGAAGAGAAGAATATTTTCTAGATCCTATGTTAGAGAAAGATTTCTTAGGTTGAAGCTCTCACCCATCTTTTATTTCTTTTTTAGATCAAAAGCAGCCTGTCTCTGAAAAAAAACTGATAAACTGGACATCATCAATATTAAAAAACCTTTGCATTTCAAAAGACACCAATAAGAAAATTAAAAGACAAGTAAAAGACTGGAGGAAGAATTTGCAAAACACAAATCTGATAAAGGATTTTTACCCATACTATGAAAAACACACTTATAACTCAATAATAAGAAAACAAACCACCCAATGACCTAATGGGCAAAAGAAATGATTGAACATTTCATCGAAAAAAGTATATGAGGGGCTAATAAACACATGAAAAGATGCTTAATATCACTAATCATTTGGGAAACACAAATTAAAACCACAATAAGATACCATTTCATATTCACTAGAATGGTTATGACAAATAAGATAGGCAACAGCAAATGTTGGCAACGATGTGGAGAAACTGGAACACTCATACATTGTTGATGGGAATGTAAACTGGTACAGTCCTTTGGAAAACAGTGGCAGTTTCTCCAAATTAAATGTAAAACTCACAGCCCAGCAATTCCACTTCTAAATATCTATTCAAGAGAAATGAAAATATATGTCCACACTAAGACTCGCATGTAAACATTCATAGCAGCAGCATCGTTCACAATAGCTCAAAACTGGAAATAACTGATTTCCATCAACTAGTGAATGAATAGACAAAATGTGTTGTACCTATATAATGGAATACTATTAAGCAATTAAAAGTAACCAACTACTGACATGCTATGACATGAATGAATTTTAAAAACATTATGCTAAGTGAAACATTATTCTAAGTGAAAGTCTATGTGTATGAAAAGTTCAGAAAAGGCAAATTCATAGAGACAAAAAGTAGATTAGTGGTTGACTGAGGCTGGATTCGGGAACAGGGATTAACTATAAAGGGGCATAAGAAGGAATGAAAATGTTCTAAAACTCATGTACAGTGAGGTTGCACCACCTGGCAAATCATTGTAAACTTTAAATGAGTAAATGTTATATGTAAAATGAATGAATCAATGATTGCCTATAGTATACTCTCCCTTGCAATGGTAGCATATAGGGAATTCTATGATTCTGAATTTCTATGGGGTGTGCCCACAAGGAGACACATTCTAAGTAATTTAGTATCTGGCTCCATAAAAATCTATCATCTGAGACAAACTCTGTTTCATCATGAACTTTGAGACATTGGTTGGAGCAACATGGCAATCAAGAAGGGAGTCTGTCCTTGGTGTAGACAGAGACACTACCAGTAGAGACGTTTAGGAGAATGGCTCATTGACCAAAGATTTCTTTTTTTAGAGTGAGTGTTTATTCCAGTTGGCATAAATATGGTCTGCTAAATTGAGGGTGAGAGACCAGAGCCAGGGGAAAGAAAAGGGCTGCATCACATGACTAATTAAAAAAAGAACATGAAGCACATTACCAAAAATATCAACACAATAACCACAATCATATCCTTCAACAATTTCACTAATTCTTTAAAAATTTCTTATTACCTGTTTGTGGGTTAGCATGTCCCTCCATATAAATCTTCTGCTTTGGGGCTGGAATATTTCTAGGCAAGTCCCAGGATTCTGATAGGTTGAATCATCAGTGTTGGTTTATGGTAGTGATGTCAGATGAGTCTATTTTCCTGTCAATCAATTATGGCAGAATCTTTAGAAAAACAAAAAGAGAGAATAGAAACCATTTGTTACCAGGACCAAATGATCTGATCAATCTATTTATTTTCAGTAACAGAATAAAAGAGAAAAGAACAACAGAGCATGGACCTCGCTGGTGCTAAACTTCCAAGTGTCATGATTGAAAAGAAATTTTATGCCCTTATTTATTTCTAGGATGAGGGGAGTATAACATTTTTGCTTTCTTATGTGACTCTCTTTGAAAATGCGCAGTGAAATTCCTCAAAAATAAATTGTTTACCCTTGAAAGGAAAACAAACAAACAAAAAAACAAACTTCCAGTGACTGCTATATTTCACAAGGTCTCGGTTGATGGCTACTTTGAAGAGAACATATTATTAGAACCTGAAGAAGGAGAAGTGGACAAGGAGAAGTAGTCTTTTCAACCACTTTCATCGACTAATTTTTGATCATTTCATTTGTCCTATATAGTTGCCTGAGCTCTGCGGGTGACATGGACAATGGATGTATTTAGAACTCTTGATGGCCTTACAGTCTATTGTGTAAGATGTGTACCAAAATTACTATTAATAATAAAAGATGATTTTAAACAAAGGCATAAAACCATCTTGGAAATAAATTTAACAGTCATTATGCAAGCACTTGCCCACAAACATGAGTATGCTTTTACCCATTTGAACAGGTTCACAATCACTGAACATTCACTGTCACAATCCTTAACATTGTATAAAAATCTTCTTAAAGGGATGAGCTCCTCTCTTTGTTTTGACATCTTCCTTTACATTGTGGACACAATAAACAGGGAAGCTCTTATAATACTGATAAGCTAATTTTAAAAATGTGGAGCATACCAATTATACCTAATTATTTTTAGCATTCCTCCTTGAATCCTTCTTTACTTATGAGTGCCATGCTATTAGGGAGCAACTTTTGGAATATTCTAGCAGCTGTCTGGGAAGTGCCAGGATGATTTTGATATAAATATGCCTGGATAGTTTTATTATTCTGAATTTAGGACCTGATTTGGAAAAGGGAAACCAAAAAAAGTATTGTCAGGAAATAGCCTTAGTCTTGGCTGTGTTATTAATAAGAATAGTATATTTCATAACCCTGTCATTAAGAATTTTAACTTCTCTAGAAGTGAGGAACTCTATTATTTTATGTTAGATCATGACCTAATGTTAGCCAGCACAAAACTAAAAAAAATTAACATGCTTTTGAGAAGTAAATGTTCACATCCGAATAGAGTAAGGAACTTAACTCTGCAGTAAGGGGAAAAGACACAGGAAACAAAAAATAACTTTTATTTCTTCACGTTAAGAGTAGAATGTATACTTAAAAACAATTTCTTCTTAGGAGCGACTAATATTATTTAAAGCCTTATACTTCTTAAAATAAAAGTAATCTGAAGAAGCACTTCTGGAATGACAGAAAAGACATCTGAAAATCCACTCCTCCATAAAAGTAAGAACACTGGCAAAATGATCAAACTCAACTTTTCCAGAACCCTGGAAATTAAACAAAACTTTCAAAAATCTAAGGAGCATTTATTCTAGAAAAATGGCTGGCTCTCCCTAGGAATAATGAGCTTTGTGGCATTTCCACTTGCTTTTCCTCTCCCCAACTTCAAGGTAGCCTTCAAAATCATCAGTCTCACATTAGAGCAGCTCTGAAAACCAGGGGCATAGCAGCCACTAGAGGGGGCAGAGTGGGCGTGGAGCTTCCCCAAACCCCTATCCCTAGAGGTACGTCACTATTTGACTTACTTGGAAGCTCCTTGTAAGAGCCCCACTCATGGGGCTAGTCTTATTTGATCTGACTCAGAGTTCACACAGTGAGAAACTCCATCCCTAGGTGTTTGTCTAAACAATCTGCAGCAAATTGTTTGAAATCCCAGCTGCCTGAGGCAGGAAAACCAACTGAGACAAACAAGAGGCTGCCCAAAACTTAAAAGGTATATTGGGAATAAGATGTAGATAGAGGGCTTTGAAAGCTTTGACACATGCCTGGCGGTTCTAGAAATCCACATACATTTGCAAAACTGTAAGCATATCCAGGAAATACCCCCAGTCTCTCAATTCTGGTGACTCTAAGGCCCTGCTCAAACAGAAAATGAGGAATAAGGCAGAGTAAACTTCCAGAGGATTGAAGGCTTGCCAAAAGCAACACACATAGTCCCTTATTTTTTAATTTGTTTATTTGGTATGTCGCATTAATCGATTTGCACATGTTGAACCATCCCTGTGCCTCTAGGATGAAGCCCATTTGATCGTGGTATATAATCTTTTTAATACGTTGCTGTATTTGATTCACTAGTATCTTATTTAGGATTTTTACATCTGTGTTCATGAGAGGTATTGGTCTGTAGTTTGTGTATGTGTGTGTGTGTGTGTGTGTGTGTGTGTGTGTGTGTGTGATCTTTACCAGGTTTCGGTATCAGAGTAATATTGGCCTCATAAAACGAGTTGGGAAGTATTGCCTCCTCTTTGATTTTTTGTAAGAGTTTGAGGAGAATAGGTATTAAATCTTTTTTAAATGTTTGGTAGAATTCACTGGTAAAGCCATCTGGTCCTGGTCTTTTACTTTTTGGTAGGTTTTTGATGATTATTTCAATTTGCATACCGCTGATTCTTTCCAGTTATTCAGTCTAGGAAGGTTGTCTTTTTCTAAGTAGTGGTCAGTTTCTTCTAGGTTATTAATTTTGGCATTATATACTTTTTCATAGTGTTGTATGATCCTTTGTATTTCTGTGATGTCTGTCATTATTTCCCCTCTTTCATCCCTGATTTTGTTTATTTGTGTTCTTTCCTTTTTTCTTTAGCGAGTCTAGCCAGCGGTTTGTCAATTTTATTAAACTTCACAAAGAACCAGCTCTTTGTTGCATTTATTTTTTCTATTGTTTGTTTTCAATTTCATTTATTTCTGCTCTAATTTTATTATTTCTTTCCTTCTGCTGATTTAGGCTTCATTTGTTCTTCCTTTTCTCTTTTTTTAAGATGAAGTGTTAGGTTGGTTATTTGGGCTCGTTCTTGTTTTTTGAGGTAGGCCTGTAATGACAGAAACTTTCCTCTTATTTTGATATGTTGTACTAGCATTATCATTCACGTCCACGTATTTGTAGTTCTTCCTGCTTTCTTTTTGCAGTTGACCTTCAGCTTCAAAGTATTATGATCATAGAATATGGTTGGTATGATTTCAACCCTCTTATATTTGTTGAGACTATCTCTGTGTCCCAGTATGTGGTCGATCCTTGAGAATGTTTCATGTGCACTAGAGAAGAATGTATAAGCAGCTGTTTTGGGATGAAACACTCTGTAAATGTCAATTATGTCCAGTTGGTTAATGTGTCATTTAAGGATGTTATTTCCTTATTGATTTTCTGTTTGGACGAACTGTCCTTATCCGACAGTGGGGTATTTAGGTCTCCTACTATAGTAGTGTTTTGGTCTGTTTCTCCCATTAGTTCTGTTAGTAATTGCTTTATATATTTCAGGGCTCCCTGATTGGGAGCATATATATATTTTTAATGCCAGTTTATTTATTTACTTTCATACTATATATACATAATTTTTTAAAAACATTTTATTTTCTTATTTTCCCTTTCTCCCCTCCCTCCTCCCTCTGGTAACCACTAGTCCATTGTCCTTGTCCATGAGTCAGCTTTACAGAATTACTCCTTGAAAGTCAATAAACAAATAAACAGCAAAAATAAGAAGCTCTGGGAGAATCTGATTTCCAGAGATTCTATATTATGTTATTTAAAATATCCAGTTTTCAATCCCCCACCACCCAAAAGAGACCTGCAAAGAGCGAAACCTAATGTAAACTGTGGACTCTATAATTAAGATGTGTCAATGTAGTTTCATCAATTGTAACAAATGTTCCACTCTGGTTAGGGATATTGATAATGAGGGAAGCTATACCTGTGTGGGGGCAAGGGATATATCAGAAATCTCTTTACTTTCCCCTCGATTTCACTATGAACCTTAAGCTGCTCTTAAAAAATAAAGTTTGAATTTTAAAAATTTATTAGAGGTGTTCAGCAGCATATTTGAAATAGCAGAAGAAAGACCTATAAACTTTAATATAGAATATAGAAATTGTCCATTCTTAAGAACCAAAAGAATAAAGAAAAATGAACAGAGCCTGAAGGACCTGTGGAAACACAAGCATACTGAAATATATACAAGCGGAATCATAGAAGGAGCGGGGTGGAGAGAGAGAGGGAGGGAAGGAGGAAGGGAGAGAGGGACAGGGGGAGAGAGACACAGAGAGAGAGAGAGAGAGAGAGAGAGAGAGAGAGAGAGAGAGAGAGAGAGAGAGAGGCATAAATAACATTTGGAGAAATAATGCCCGAAATCTCTCAAATTTTATAAAAACATTAATCTACATATCTAAGAAGCCCACTTAACTCAAAGATAAACTCAAAAAAATTAACACTTAAACACATCAAACTATTGAAAGACAAAGATAAATAATCTCAAAAGCAACAATAGGAAAACATTATTTATAATGGCATTTATAAGGGATCCTCAATAAAAATCAACAGCTAATGTCTCATGAGAAACTGTGAAGGCCAGGAGTAAGTGGGATGGTAACGTGTTAAAAATGCCAAAAGAAAAAGACTGTCAGCCAAAAATTCTATAACCAGAGAAACTATTCTTCAAACATGAAGGAGAAAATTTTAATACCCAAATAAACCAAAACTGAGAGAATTTGTCGTTAGCAGACCTGTCCTATAAGAAATACCAAAGAGTGTGCTTCAGGCTGACATGAAAGAACACCAGACAGTTCCTTGAATCCACAGAGAGAAATAAAGGGCTCCAATAAAAGTTGCCACATATAGAAATATAAAATATGGTATAAATGTATTTATATTGTAACTTGTTTCTTATTCTATCTAATGGAAACAGCTGCATTAAGTAATAATTATAAAATTATGATGACATATTTATAATGTATAAAGCTGTAATTTGTATGATAATAATAGTACAAAGGAGTGGGGAAGAAAATGAAGTTATATTGGAGCAAAATTTGAATGCTATTAAAACTCAGTTGGTATCAAGCTGAACTAGTGTTAAACATTATGATGCTAATTGCAATTCCAGAGCGACTACTAAAAAATCTTTTAAAATGCAGTAAAAGAAACAACAAAGAAATTAAAGTTACACACCAGAAAATATCTATTAAACATAAAAAAAGGCAGTAATGGAGAAATAGAAGAACAAAAAAGACAAAAGACTTACATAAAACAAATAAAATTGCAGATGAAAATCTTATATCATTAGTAATTAAATTATACATAAATGAATTAAATACTCCAATAAAAATACAGAGATTGGCAGATAAAAAGATTATTATTCAACTACATGTTGTCTATATGAACCACACTTAAGATTCACAGATGCAAAAAAGTTGAAATTAAGAGGTTAAAAAAATATATATCATGCAAACAATAATCAAAGGGTATCTGGAGTGGCTATAACAATATCAAATAGAATTAAAGGCAAAAATTTTTAAGAGGAGAAAAAAACATTTACAATAATAAAAGGGTCAATCTATCAGGCACGCATAATAATCATAAACAAATGTTCCAGGGGGATTAAGAAGTATGAACTGCCAATTATAAAATTACTCAAAAGGATGTAATATGTAGCATAGGGAATATAATATTGTAAATAACTATGTAGGGTGCCAGCTGGGTATTAGACTTACCATGGTGATCACTTAGTAAGGTATATAAATGTCTAATCACTGTCATACACTTGAAACTAATATAATATTGTATATCAACTATAACTTTAAAATAAATTTTAAAAAAGCATCTAACAACATAGTCCTAAGATACACAAAGTAAAAATGAGGCAATTAAAGAGAGAAATACACAGTTCAACAACAACAACTAGATATTCTAATATTCCCCTACTAACAATGAATAGAATAGCTAGGCAGATCAGCAGGGAAACAGACCACTTGTACAACACAACAAACCAGCTAGATTTAACAGACATCTATAGAATATGCCAACAAACAACAGAAGATATGGATTCTTCTCAAGTGGATATGGACTATCATGTTAAGCCATTAAAAAAGGCACCAATAAATTTAAAATAATTAAAATAATGCAAAGTATGCTCTCTGACCACAATGGAATAAAATTGAAAATCAATAAGAGAAAGTTTTAGGAAATTCATAAATATGTGTAAATTAAACAAGACATATGGGACACAGTTAAAGCAGCGCTTAGAGGGAAGGTTAGAGCTGTAAGTGCCTATATTAAAAAGAAGAAAGAATCAAAACAGCATGCTATTGGCAGCAAAACAGACACACAGAGCAGTGGAACAGAATCGAGAGTCCAGAAGTAAACTCATATTTATGTGGGCAAATAATTTTCAACAAAAAAGCCAAAAACATACAGTGGAGAAAGGAAATCCTCTTCAACAAATGGTGCTGGGAAAACTAAGAAGCCACCTGCAAAAGAATGAAACGACTATCGTCTATCACTACACACCAAAATTAACTCTAAATGGATTAAGGACCTTAATATAAGACCTGAAACAATAAAATGCATAGAAGAAAACATAGGAACTAAACTCAAGGACCTTGGACTTAAAGAGGATTTTATGAATTTGACCTCAAAGGCAAGGGAAGTAAAAGCTAAAATACATGAATGGGACTACATCAAACTACAAAGCTACTGCTCAGCAAAAGAAATCATCAACAAGGTAAAGAGAGAACCATCTGAGTGGGAAAATATATTTGCAAGCAACATCTCCGATAAGAGCCTAATATCCAAAATATACAAAAAAACTCATACGACTCGATAACAAACAAAAAAACAAAAACCAGCCAATCAAAAAATGGGCAGGGGACCTGAACAGATACTTCTCCCTAGAAGACATACAAATGGCCAACAAATATATGAAAAGATGTTCAACATTGCTAGCTGTTAGGGAAATGCAAATCAAAACCACAATGAGATATCTCACACCTGTTAGAATAGCTATAATTAATAGGATAACTAATAAAATATGTTAGAGAGGATACAGAGAAAAAGGAACCCTCATACATTGCTGGTGGGACTGCAGATTGGTACGGCCTCTATAGAAAGCAATATGGAGGTTCCTCAAAAAACTAAGAATTGATCTACCATATGATCCAGCAATCCCTCTACTGGGTATTTACCCCAAAGACTTAAAAAACCATATCCATAAAGATATTTGCACATCAATGTTCATAGCAGCATTATTCACTGTGGCCAGGATATGGAAGCAACCAAAGTGTCCTATGATAGATGATTGTCTAAAGAAGCTGTGGTACATATACACAATGGAATATTACTCAGACATAAGAAGAGATGAAATAATGCCATTTGTGACAACATGGATGGACCTCGAGATAATCATGCTAAGCAAAATAAGCCAGACAGAAAAAGTTGAAAATCACATGATATCACATATGTGGGATATAAACCTAAAAGCACCAGATGAACAGGACATACAAACAGAGACTCACGAACATGGACTATAGACTAGTGGTTATCAGAGGGTAGGGGTGGGAGTGAGGGGGGAAGGTGGATGTGGTAAAGGGGGTCAAATATAGGGGAGTAGGGGGAGGGTAAAGTGGGTAAAGGGGGATCAAATATATGGTAGCTGAAGGAAACTGGACTTTGTGTGGTAAACACACTATAGAATATATAGATGTGAAATTATAATGTACCTGAAAATTACATAATTAACCAATGTTGCCCCAATAAACCTAAAAAAAAAAGAAGAAGAAGAAAAATCTAAGTAGGAAAAAAAAATGGTGTACATGATAAAGGCTCTGTTCATCCCTCTGGCGATCAAATCAAAGTTGTGACGGAAACAAGGAGCAGCAGCAAGGAAAAATAGCCTAGTATCTAGATGAAAAAGCCATACAACTAGGGAGAGGTACAAGAAGGCACGCTGCAACAGCAGAAGGTAGGACGGGGCGAGGACATGGGTCTGTCTGGTCTCAAGCAACTGAGTGAGACGGAGACAGCGGCAGTGGTAGAAGCCTCTTAAAGAGGCCACATCCACAAGCGGATTTTCCACAAACGGTGACAAACCTGCTAGCTCTGAGCACCAGTGCCTATTCGGCTGTGTGCAGGGGCCACCAGAGGCTTACGAGGAGACTTTGTTGGATCAAGGGGCGAGGTGAGACTCGCTCTATACAGACAGAAGTGCCTGTGGTGTCCATTGTTCTCTCTTGAGCACCCCCTTACCAGTGCGCGGGACACAGTGCCATCATAGCCATGATGTCATCAAACTGGATATAGAGGTCAGAGGTTGCTCTACCCAGAGGATTCCCTTAAACCCCACCTCCCCCAACTCACAGCCCTACCCAAGCCAAATCCAAGTATATCCTCGGCGAGTCAGGTGCTCCTTGCTGAGCAGCACCTAGACTCACACTGGAGGCAGCTGGCCTCGGTTTCTAGTGTGGCCTTTTGAGGCAACTATGAGCACAGCATCTGTGGATTGCTTGCTGAATCTTGACAGGTGGCCCTGGAGAGGCACAGGCTAGTTCTAAACAAGGCCTGCAGCTGAACCCCTCTGAGGACTGTGCCACCAGACACCTACTACGCAAAGCTGTACTGATAAGACTGGGAGACTTAGGAGCTTTACTTAGTACATTGAAACAGACATGGAAAGGCAGCCAAAATGGGAAGACAAAGAAGCAGAAGCCATATGAGAGAATAGAACAGAGATTTAGATATAATGGAGTCAAGTAATCTAACAGATATACAGTATGTACAGTTCAAAACACTGGTTATAAAGGTGCTCAATGAACTTTTGGGAAGTGTAGATAATTTTAATGAGAAATTCAACAAAGAAATAAAAACATAAAAATGGAAATGGAAACTATTAAAGGGAAACAGTCTGAAATGAAGAACACATTATCTGAGGTGGGAAGTATGTTAAATGGAATAAACAAAGGAATAAACAAAGTGAATAAAGAAAAGGATCAAATGCCCTATCTAGAGGATTGAAAGCCAAAGACACGCAAACAGAATGATAAGAGATAAAATGCCAAGACTATAAAAATAATTTAAGGAGCATATGGGACACGATTAAAGGGCCAAATATCCATCTGATTGGTGTACCTGAAGAAAATCAAGATGTTGATCAGCCGTTTGAAGAAATAATGATGGAAAGCTTCCCTAATCTGGCGAAGGAAATGAACATAAAACCCCAGGAAGCTTACAGAATCCCAAAAATCAGGGATTCAAAGAGGTCTATGCCAAGACACATCTTAATTAAAATGCCAAAGGTTAAATACAAAGAAAGAATATTAAAAGCAGTAAAAGAAAAACAGATAGTTACTTATAAGGAACACCCAGAAGACTGGCAACTAATTTCTCAAAAGAAACTATGCAGGACAGAAGGGCTCAGCAAAAGATATTCAACAGGATGAAGATCCAGGATCTACAACTAAGATTACTTTATCCAGCAAAGCTATCATTTAGAGTTGAAGGACAGATAAAGCGCTTCCCAGACAAAAATAAGCTAAAGGAATTTATCAACACCAAGCCAATATTATAGGAAATGTTTAAGGAACTTCTTTGAGAAGAAGAAAAAAATGAATCAAAAACAGGAATAATGAATGATAACAACTGCATTTCTATGAATAAATAACTCAAATGGAAAAGAATTAAGTGTTCCAACTAAAAGATAGAGTGGACGAATGAAAAGGAAAACAAGACCCCTACATGTCACCTATAAAAGACTCACTTCAGATTAAAAGACACACACAGACTAAAAGGAAGAGGATGGAAAAAGATATTGCTTTGATGTACCCAGAAGGTATTTAAGTCAGACAGAGAAAATTAAGTACTATATGATTTCACTTATATGCAGAATCTAAGGAATAAAAAGAACAAACTAATCAAAAACAGACTCACAAATATAGTGGACAATTTGGTGATGGATAGAGGGGAGGGAGGTTTGGGGGGCTGGGAGAATGGAGTGAAGGGTTAAAGAAGTACAATTTAGTAGCTGATGGATGGTCATGGGGATGCGGAGCATGGCATAGAGAATTAGCATTAATATGTTGGCTAGGTGGAGGGTCAGGGGTGGGAGAGAGCAAATGGGGTGACCGTTTTACGAACTATATAGATGTCTAACCAATGTACTGTATACTTGAAACTAATTAAAATAAATAAATTAAAAAAAAGAGTTACAGCAACTAAATACAATAATGATACTTGATTGAATCCTGATTTGAACAAAATAGTTTTATAAAAGAAAACTGGGGAAATTTTAATAAGGATTACTATTAGATAATAGTAAAAAATTATTAACAAGTGTGATAATGATATTAAGATTGTATAAGACTTATTTTTGGAGATGCACATAGAAATAGAGGTGAAATATGTATTTGCATTAAAATATACCAGAAAAAAATCTTAAATTAATAACCTAAACTACTGCCTTAAAAAAAAAAGAGCAAAATAATCCAAAGCTAGTCAAAGGAAGGAAATAACAAAATGTAAAAATAAATAGAATAGAATAAAGAATAGAAAACAATAGGAAAAAATCAATGGAACCAAAAGTTAGTTCTTTGAAAAGATCAACAAAACTGATAAACCTTTACCTAGATTGATCAAGGGAAAAAAGAAGAATCAAGTTACTAACACCATAGATAAAAGAGGAGACATCACTACATTCTTTGTAGAAATAAAAAGCAGTGTAAGAGAATACTACGAATAATTGTATTCCAATAAATTAGATAACATACATGAAATGAACAAATGCCTACAAAGACACAAATTACCAAAGATTATGCAAGAAGAAGTGAAAAACCTAAATATGCCTATAACAAGTGAAGAGATGTATTAGCAATTTTAAAACTTCCCACAAAGAAGAGTTGCTCGCTTCCATGGTACATTCTGCTAAATGTTTAAATAATAATTAATTCCAATCATTCACAAACTATCTTCCAAAGAAAAAAAAAGAGGGAGGAACACTTCTCAACTCATTTTATGAGACCAGTATTACCTTGATACGAAATCAGACAAAGAAATCACCAAAGAGAAAACTGCATGTCCCTTCTATAAGGACATGTCTCTTCAACAAAATACTAGCAAACTAAATCCTGCAACATGTAAAAATGATTATACATTTATCAAGTATGATTTATCTCAGAAATGCAAGGTGGTTTAACACTCAAAAGTCAATTGATTTAATAAAGCACCATATAATTAGAATAAAGGACAAAATCCACATGATCATCTCAACTGGTACAGAAATGACATGACAAAATTCAAAATCTTTTCACAATAAAAAACAAAACAATGAACAAATTAGGAATAGAAGGTAATCTCTCCAACCTGATAAAAAAAAAATCTATGAAAAACCCACAGTTAATATTATACTCAATATATAATATATATTATATATAAAATAATATATATTATATATTATATAACACATATTATAATATATAACATTATATATTATATATTTTAATATGTTATATATTATATATTATAATATATAAAATATATAATAAATATATAATATATAATATTATATATAATATATATTATGTTATTATATATATATATTGCTGCTTTCTCCCTAAGATCAGGAATAAGACAAGGTTATCCACTCTTATTATGTCTATTCAATGTTATATTGAAGGTTTTAGCCAGGGCTATTGGTTAAGAAAAAAAATTAAAATTAATTCATATTGGAAAGGAAGAAATAAAACCATTTCTATTTACAGTTGATATGACATTTTATACAGAAAATCCTAAGGAATCCCCAAAACATTATATTACTAAAAAGTGAGTTCAGAAAATTTATAGGACACCAGATCAATATATAAAAATCAATTGTATTTCTATACACTAGCAATGAATGGCACAAAAATGAATTTAAGATTACAATTCTATTTACAATAGCATAAAAAGAATAACATACATAGGAATACATTAAACAAAGAAAAAGGCTATACACTCAAAACTACAAAACATTGTTGAAAGAAATTGAAAACCTAACCAAATGGAAGACATCCATGTTCATCAATCAAAAGACAATATTAAGAGAGTAATACTCTCCAAATTGATCTACAGATTCAACTCAATCCTTATCGAAATTTCAGCTGACATTCTTGTAGAAATTGACAACCTGAGCCAAAAATCTATATGGACATGCAACAGACCCATAATAGTCAAAACAATCTTGAAAAAGAACCATATTGGAGTGTTCACAATTCCTGATTTCAAAATCTACTACAAAGTTACAGTAATCAAGACAGTGTGGTAGTAGCATAAGGATACATATATACATCGATGGACTAGAACTTAGAGTCCAGATTTTTGGCAATGGTGCCAAAACAATTCAATGAGAATAGTCTTCAAAATATGATGATGGGACACAACTGGATATTCACATGCAAAAAAAAATTAAGTTTAACACTTACTTTACATCATATACAAAAATTAACTCAGAATGGATCTGAGACCTAAACATATAGGCTAAAACTAGAAAACTCCTTAAGAAAACATAGGGGAAGAGCTTCATGACACTGTATTACACAATGATTTCTTGGATGTGACAGCAAAAAGGCAACAAAAGAAAAAAATAAATTGAATTACATCAAAATTAAAAACTTTGCATCAAAGGACAGTTTGAGGGAAAAGGCAACCTACAGAATGGGAGAAAATATTTGCAAATCATATATCTGATAAGGGGCTAACCAGAATATAAAGAACTCCTTCAAATCAAAAACAGAAAGCACATAACCTGATTTCAAAATGGGCAAACAACTTGAATAGATGTTATTCCAAAAAAGATACACGAATGACCAACAAGCATATGAAAAGTTGCCCAACATCACTAATCATTAGGGAAATGCAACTCAAAGCCATGACAAGACATCATCTCACATCTGCCAGGATGGCTTCTATTTTGAAAAATCCAACAGAAAATAACAAGTGTTGGCAAGGATGTGAACAAATTGGACTTCTTGTACATTGTTAATGAGAATGTAAAATTGTACAGCTGTTATGGAAAACAGTATGACAATTCCTCAACAATTGAAAATAAAATTACCATATGATCCAGTTATTCTACTTCTGGGCACATACCCAAAAGAATTGAAAGCAGGTTCTTAAGAGATATTTGTACACCCATATTTATAGCAGCATTCTTCACGATAGCCAAAAGGTGAAAGCAACCCAAGTGTCTACTGATGAAAAATTGGATAAATGAAATGTGATATATATGTATATATTTATACATATATATCACACAATAAAACATTATTCAGCCATAAATAGTAATGAAATTCTGAAATGTAAATGACTTTGAGGATATTACGCTATTCAAAGAAGCCAGTTACAAAGGACAAAGACTATCAAAAATTGCTTAGTTATGGTTACAAAAATGCTAAATGATGAGATATCATTTAACAGATTTGAGAAAATTTTTCTCTGTGACCCTTGACTTCTGTACCTCAACTTCTACCTGTGTCCACTTGGCTGCTCATATATTAACCTGATAGCTCTCAATTTAAGCCTACTTGGTATGTCCCAGGCTTTTCTAGATTAATTCTCAACAATTTTCTGGTGAGTCAACTAAAGCTCAACAAGGTTTAGTGACATTTCCCAAGGTTGTATGAGGAATGGATCATTGGATCCCACAGCCTGAAAGCCTGGGTTCTTCCTTACCACGCCTTAGCCTCCTCAAGTTAGCTTTGCAAATCACATGTACATATATATCACATTTTATTTATCCAATTTTTCATTTCTGACAACCACTTGAGGTACCTCAAAAATTCAGATTCCTGTTGGAGATGAGTGGTTCTCTAGATTTTGATGAAAGATGTTATGTATGGATCCTGGAATGAGTAAATAAACAAAGAGATGAAATAAAACAGGAATGGAGAACTTAACAGACTAATGGAGCCTTGAAGAGGCTGGAGTAAGGAAGAGGGAAGGCGGAAGAAGAATTGCTGAGGCTGGACATATTTTGTGCTAACCAGAGCCCTAGTCTAACTTGCGCTGAGGACAGAGACCACTGGAGACAGTCCAGGGGCCTTGGAGCTGTTGCCAGCCAGGAGAGAGGCCAATCCAGACACCCAGCAGCGAAGAAGGCTCAGGCAAGATGCCCTAAGGAAGAAAGGGTGATAGGGGCACTAGGGAGACCTGGTGGGTTTGTGCGTGGGGGAGGGGAGTGTTTTTCTTTAGAAAGATTGCTGTGACTCCTGTGGGGAAGATGATTCAAAGGGGAAGAAATTGGAGGAGGAAGAACTGACCCTAAACAGCAGAGCCCAGGGAAGTGAATTTCAAAAAGATTTTTGGAGGAACCTTTCTTTGCCAGGGCTTGGTACTCAACTGCAGTGGAGATGGTGAGGGAGAGGAATGGGTCTTCATTATCAGTTCTTAGGCACTTCAGTGACAGAGGCCAAAGGAACATATCTGTAATGGGTAGGGGTGGGGGTGAGGGCAGTCATAAGCAGAGAAAGCGCTGTCACTTTTGCCAAGTTCCTTCTATGACTCTAAGTGCTTGTCTGGTTGGCTGTTCCAACATGGGAGACTTCTCTGTTGTCCCTCAGGTCCAAGGGTCTCTGTTTTTGTTTTTTGAGGGGTCAAGTGAGGATCTGGTACATTTGTCCAGCCCTCAGAGAGAACTGAGGAGGCCAGAGTTACCATGGGTTGGAGGGAGAAAATGGCCTTCAAGAAATAGGAAAAGAAAAAGTGAGGGAGAAAGGCTATTTAAAAACCACCGTTCTTATTTTTGTATCATTTAACCGAACATGGCTCCATGTGTTACATCAGTTGATGCTCGTGCTGATTTGAAGAACTCAGCAGAGCTGGGCTACTGCCTTTCCCAGGCTAACAGTGTTTCTAAGCCAGCATGGGAACCCAGGTAATCCAGGGTCTAATGGCAGAAAAACTGCTAGATACAGGATAACGGGAGTATGACATGGACTTGAACTATTACTTTTTAAAGGTACAGTCCAGAGAGGAGGTGAGGAAATAGGCATCTCCTCCAACTCGGGAAGACTCCCCAGGGCCCACTTACTGACTCTAGATCCCTTTCTGAGCCCTCCAAACCTGGGGTAAGGGAGCTCCTTTTGTCAGCCTCCTCTGCCTCAGCCTCAGGGAATCTACGAACCCCAGCACTGAAGGAATAGGATCTGACCCCATCTTTCACTGTGGAGATGGGGAAATTGAGGCAGGGGTGATGGGAGTACCTTGCATGGGGCTCTCTCCTCTCAGGCCTTAGTCTCACTAACTACAGCTTCTTCTTCAGGGACAGAAAGACATGGCCTGGAAACTGACACCACCTCTGCTGCTTCTGGCCTGGATTGCCTTCACGTGCAGTGCCAGGGACAAGACAGATTTGATCAATGTCTGCATGGACGCCAAACACCACAAGACAAAGCCAGGCCCTGAGGACAAGTTGCATGGCCAGGTATGGCTGGAGTGTGGCTCTGGTTTGGGGGTGGGGAGCTGGTTCTGACAGGGAACAGGAAATTAAAGTGGCGGGGGAAGGGTTCAGGGGTCAGATACCCCCATATCTTGAGTTATTGCTGTGAGTGAAGATGAAAACTGGGAGTGGTTGAGGTGATTTTAGGGGTGGCCTCCTAAGAAAAGGATACCATGTCAGCAATAATATGGAATATTCATTTATTGAGCCCCAAATAGGTGTCGTGTGTTTCTGTACATTACTTCATATTCACAGTGGTCCTTTGATGTAGGTAGATGATATTCTCCACATGACACAAATGAGGAAACTGAGGCCCAGAGGTGCATATGAACATACAGAGGAACTGGACATGATAAGCCCTTGTGGTGGGGTAGGGATAGGACTAGGGTAACCTCTAGGGATTTGGAGGGTGAGAGACTGTGGGAAGATGGCTCTTCCTACCTTCACTATATGCCAGTCCAATGGAGTGCTAAGGGTAGAGGAGGAGAAGGCCTCTTATGACTGTGATACAGGGCAGAGATGCTATACATTCATACATCCTATAAAATTTATGCCAGTCAATTGCAGCCTTATCAGACTCCATGTCTCCTCTTTATGAAAAAGACTGTTTAGACTCTCTTTGCTATCCTGGTATGAAAGTCAAAGCTGCTAGAACCTATTTGCATATTTAATTTAAAAATATCAATATAATGCTCAATCTGTAATACAGAGGAGAATAAAAAGAAAGTAATTTATGATCAAATAATATATATTTCAATACATCTGTTCTTTGGTATGACTACATTAGAAGTCTTTATGAAATAGCATATGTTTCTTTTATTCACAAAATCGCTATGAATGGAGCAGCTACAAATGAAGATTGATAGAGGTGGCCAGCTTAAATGCTATAAGATGCTCTAAGCAGTGTTGCCATTGATGACATCTTTTCTAAAATAGTGAATAACTCCAGTAAAACAAAACATATTGCAGTTTAGCCTTCCCTTTCACAGTTTTTGTCGTCCTGGAAAATCTGGTCTATATTAAAAACTTGCTAAAATATGGTGTGTCTATATGTAAGATGGAGCTTGGTTTAGATTTAAGGAATCATAAATAGGTCTTTCATTTACTTTTTTCAGCAGATGTGTTTGTGAGACTTCTGTGTGTCCGGCCCTGGCCTAGCCACTGCGGGGGGAGGCGGGGGACAGGGGAGGAACAGATCTTAATGCTTGCCAAGAATAAGGTTGTTCAACATATATTACTGCATATCACACTCTTTATTTCCTCTTTTGCTCAAATTGTCACCTTCTAGTGAGGCTTTTCACCACCACTCTATTTAAAATTTCAACAATCCTCCCATCCATACTCCACATTCCCATTTCCTGCTGTAATTTTCTCCATATAACTTATCATATCCTTACATATATTTTCTCTCCTAGTGCCTTACTGTCTCCCTTGACCAGAATGTAAGTTCCATGAACACATATTTCTGTCTGCTTTGTTTTCTGCTATATTCCATCTAGAACAGTGACTGGGGTAGAATAGGTACTCAATATTTATTTTTTAATTAATAAATTAAAGAAGTTTTATAAAATGTTAAGGGCTATAAAGATGATAGTTTATTGTCTCCCTAAGACAGGGTCTTTCTCAGACTCCCACAACCTCCTGCTCACACTGTTGTAACTGAGTGTCCCCCAAGATGGGAGTTCCTAGAGGCCAAGGACAGAAGGGTCCTCACGATGAGTGTGAGGCAATGTACCTGGGAGCAGAAAAGTAAGAATAAAATGGAGAGAGGCTGGAGGTGGCAAAAGGCTGTGGTGGAGGGGAGGACTTAGTCCTGTGTCCTCCCCACCCAGTGCAGTCCCTGGAAGAAGAACGCCTGCTGCTCCGTCAGCACCAGCCAGGAGCTGCACAGGGACACCTCCCTCCTGTATAACTTTAACTGGGACCACTGCGGCCAGATGCAGCCCGCCTGCAAGCACCACTTCATCCAGGACACATGCTTTTATGAGTGTTCCCCCAACCTGGGGCCCTGGATCCAGCAGGTATGGGTGCCTCCCTCACCCCACCCCAGCAGGCTGCCCTCCAGCTCGGTCAAGGTTGTGGCTGCCAACACACCTGACTGAGAGGAGCCTTCCCGCCCCACCTCCCATCCAGGTAGACCAGAGCTGGCGCAAAGAACGTTTCCTGGATGTGCCCCTGTGCAAAGAGGACTGTCAGAGCTGGTGGGAAGCCTGCCGCACCTCCTACACTTGCAAGAGCAACTGGCACAAGGGCTGGAACTGGACCTCAGGTGAGGGCTGTTGGGTGGGGAGATGGAGGTGGAGTTTAGACAAAGGGGGTTTGAGGATTTGGGGCTGGATGAGGATTGCTGGGGTAACCAGGGGCTGAAGGTCTGTGTCCACACTCTCTCCTCCTGCAGGATCTAACAAGTGTCCAGCTGAGGCCGTCTGCCGCACATTTGAATCCTACTTCCCCACGCCTGCAGCCCTGTGTGAGGGCCTGTGGAATCACTCTTACAAGGTCAGCCAATACAGCAGAGGGAGCGGCCGCTGCATCCAGATGTGGTTTGACCCAGCCCAGGGTAACCCCAATGAGGAGGTGGCGAGGTTCTATGCCTTGGCAATGAAAGCCAGGGCCATGCCCCACAGGGCTGGGCCTCTCCTACTCAGCCTGGCCCTGATGCTGCAACTCTGGCTTCTTGGCTGAGTCCAGCTCGCCACAAACAACCAGGCTAGGCTCAGCTTACTTTCATAAATGAGGGAGCCCTAAGCATGTCTCCATCCATTACCCATTCCTCTGTTATCCAATTCCTACACCATGGTGGGGCTTGGAGTTTCTTTGACAGCTAGTTCTAATAAATAGATGGACCCATCCGTGTCTGATGAATTATTTTGGTTGAGTTTGTGGATGGATAGAAGACAGATCGCATCGTTTTTAGATTCATTCAGATTAGAGGAATGAGACCCGGGTTTGAATCATAGCTCTGTTATTCACTGTGAAAAGAAACACTGTGCTCAACCATAGTTTCTTAATTAAAACAGGGGGAATAATCCTTTCTCTCCTCAGGGTTGTGAAATACAAAGGAACTGCTGCCTAGAAAGCAGTGTCTGCACATGAATAGTCCTCAGGGAACCTGTTGGTCTTGTAGCCCCAAGAGCCAAGACCAGGACTTAATTATTTATATTGGTCCTCAAATATTCCCTTTCCCTCAGGTCTTGTGTGCCTGGCTCTGTGCTCAGCTCTGCAATGAGAAAACTGGGGATAGGAGTCCAGGGAAGCGTCTGGATTCCCACAGTAGTGGTGGGAATTCACACTTGATGTGGATTCAAGGGGCAGAGTTGGAGCTTGGGACCCTTAGAAGAGGAAGAGAGCTGATGGGAGGGCTGTGGGGAAGGTTCCTGGAGAGGAAATCAAGAGCCTTGAACTGGTTCAGCCCTGCTGTACCCTGGAGGTGTGGCTGGAAGAGGCATAGAAACTTACCTTTGTCCTGGCTTGGGAATAGTAGATACGCCTATCCTGGAGGGTTGTTCTGTCTTTGCACAGCTGTCAAGCCCTGGGCCTGAGTTGACCTCTCGGTCTATTACTTTCCCTTTCCCCTGGAGAAGTCTTTGTCTCCGCATCCTGACTGTACTTATCCCCAGAGAGGCACGGGTACCTGTCCACGAGGACCTGGCAAGTGAGTGCTCACGCTAGAACTAAAATCAGGCAGGAAGACACCTAGTCCAGGTCTCTCTCCTCTGCACCGGGCTGCCCCCTCCTGGCTGGCTCATTTTTCCTCGTACCAAAGGGTAACTGATGGGAGAAGTCGGGCACAGATTGGGTGATGAGTTATTGGGTTCCTGGAGGAGCCCGGAGACATTGTTAGGTGTGTGGGAGAGTCTCTTAGTCATATTTATCAAGCCCCCTCCACGTCCCAGCTTTGCTCCAATTAGGTTAAATCCATGTGTATTCGAAATAGAGTAAGGAGCTCGTCGGGACTGATCCAGACACTGTTTCAATTCAGCAAAGTGAAAAGTTCTCTCCCAGGTTAAAGAGGATCCTCCGACGTTGTCCCAAGAGTTGGCAGCAGTGGAAGCCCAGCTGGAAGCCTGCGCCTTTAAGGAGCTAGGGGGCGGAGGGGCGGGGCAGGAAGCCGACTCCCCGGAGACGCTGCCACCGGCTAGGTCTTTTTTGGGAAGGGGCGGGGCAGCCCCTCCAATGGGCCCGCCCCTTTCTGGCCGCCTGGTTAGAGTTCGCAATCTTCAGGAGAGGAGGGGGTCCGGGGTGTCCGAGCTGACCAGCTTTGGGTACTCCCCGCTCGGCGTCCCGCCTACAAAGGCTCAAGTTTGTTGACTTGGAGGGAGCGGCAGGGGCTGGAGCGGTGCTAATAATACCCGTCGGTTCCGACGCTGCACTTTACAGTTTACACAGCTGTCACCTTCGGTACTCCTTAATTAATAATAAAAATAGCCGCCGTTAGGGAGCGCCGACTGGATGCCAGGCCCAGTGCCGAGAGCTTTACAAGCACAGTTCATTGAGTTTGCGCACATAACATTATCCCCATTTTGCAGAGCGGGAAGGCGAGGCTCGGATTGGTGCCGTGACTTGCCCGAGGTCACTCTGCGAGCAGGGGCTCCGGGATCCAGATACCGGCCGGGGGAGGCGGGGCGCGGGTGCTACCCCTTGCTCCGCAGAGAGCCGCGGGGGCGGAGCGGCGGGCGGGGCGGAAGGCGAAGTGGGGGGTGCAGCGGCAGAGGATGGCCATCTTAAGTGGCCGCTGAGAGTCTAGGGCAGCTTCCCCCGGGAAGGGGGCATCCGAGCAGCCCAGGAGGTGGGGGTCTGCGCGCGGCGGCCGCAGCTCAGGGGAGAGGTCGGGAGCCCAGGGATTTGAGAGAACTTTCTTCTAGCGGGCAAGGGGAGGCCTGGTCTCGGACTGCTGAACCCCTCAAGGCCCAGGCCTGCGGGTATGGGGGGATGGTGCCAGGGAACTTGGCCAAGAGGGAGGAAGGGCTCTGTCCTGGCTGAGAGGGGCTGCCAGGGACAGTACGTGGGGATTTGAGGACACCTCGTCTGGGGGGTTGTGGGAGGTCAGATCTCTACGAAGGGAATCCCCCTGCGGGATTTGTCGGGGGCTGGACCCAGTGGATTTTGAGGCTTCAGGTCTTAGGGGGGCTGGATTTCACGGGAGTTGGGGGTCGGGGCCGCTTGGATGATGGAGAGGGGCATGGGAAGAGGTTCATAGGGTCTTTCGCGAGTTTTGGGAACTCGATTCTGCGAGGCTGCAGGGGAGCTGAATGAAAAAGATTTGGAGTGGAATTAGACGTCTATGGGAGTTGGAGGTCATATCATTGCGAGTATTGAAGGGGACTTTTTCTCGGGTGAGGGGCCGGGGTTACTGAAGTGTCCGGGTGCAGAATTGAGGGACTTGGTCTTCTTTAGGGGGATTGGCTGGATCTCCTCGGGGTGATGATGGCGGGGCAGGATCATTGTGGGGTTTGAGTGACCAGTTACCTCTGGGGTTTTGGGTGGGGGTATAGGTCCTGTAGGAATGCAGAGAGAGGGTATTAACATCGCTGGGAAGAGGTTGAGGCAAGGGCATTCCGGGCGGTGGGCCGAGTGGAGGAGGAGGGGGCCAGCGGCCGGTTCTGTGCTCCGTTCCTGCCCCTCCCCCGCCGCCTCTGAACAAACTTTTCTTTCTCTTCAAGTTGAGGCCGACGCTGCAGGCGGCGGCGGCTGCGCGGCGAACCAGGCGGCCTGCGCGGCGGAGCGCGGAGCTCCGATTTGGCCCAGCCAGCCGGTCCTCAGGCCCGGGACCCGAGCCCGGCCCCAGCCTTAGCCCCCAGCGTGCCGGGGCGATGGCGCGGGGCGGTGGGCGCTGGCGGCGCTGAGCCCTGCACGGGCCATGGCCTCGGCGTGCGGGACGCCGGCCTTGGGGGGCGCCGCGCCGGGAGGCGCGCTGGGAAGCCCAGCCCCTGTCTGGTACCACCGAGATCTGAGCCGCGCTGCCGCGGAGGAGCTGTTGGCCCGGGCAGGCCGCGATGGCAGCTTCCTGGTCCGAGACAGCGAAAGCGTGGCGGGTGCCTTCGCGCTCTGCGTCCTGTGAGTGGCGCTGGGGCTCCGGTGGGCTGGGGCACGGCTTGGGGTTCTTTGACTGTGTGGAGAGGGCTTGGGACTGTGGGACGCCAGCGCCCCCCAGAGTGGGGCCTTGGCTTTATGCTGAGACTGAGAGATGCAGGGAGCACTTCCTGTTGTGTGTCAGGGCGCGGGGGTGGGGGCACTTTCTGGGGCGTTGAGGGAGAGTGTGTGCGGTCTTGCTGCCAGAGTGGCTGTAAGCAGGGGCGGGGGGGGGGGCATGCAGACCCCCTCAGGCACCCTTCAGGTAGAAGGAGCTGGAGGTGTGAGGATGTGCATTTGGGCGAGTTGTGTGCAGTGCTGATTATACAGAGATTGGATGTCTAAGTGGTAGATATAGTGGGAGTTTGGGTGAAGTGGGGATCTGGTACATTAGTCTAGCTCTCAGGGATAGTTAAGGAGGCTAGAGGGACTGGTGGGGTGTGTGAGGATGGCCAGCACCTCCTTTAGGGGGCCTTGCTATGCATTCAGGACTGAGACTGGGGCTTCCCTGGCTGTGTATGGCTGGGACTAGGGGAGAGGGTGGTGTTGAGAAGAAGGGGGTGAGGCTGTATGGAGCCATGTTAATTACTTCTTGAATCAATGAGTGAGTGTGTGTGTGTCCTGGCTCCCCGCTGCCCAGGCCTGAGCTATAGGTGCTGAGTGTGGGGCTAGACTTAGCATCTCTATAAGTGGGCCTTGCCCTGTGCCTGTACCCATCAGCCAGCCATGTGTGGCGATGGTGTTGGGGTGAGTTGGCCACTTTCAGTTTTGAGCTGTCCCCCAGATCACTCAGTCTGACACTGGGTAGGCTTCTGTGGGTCTCAGGAGTGGGAGGTGGTGAGTGGGAAGTCACAGGGCTGCTTTGTTTAGATCTAGTTATGTTTCTCCTCAGCCTCATGAGCCTTCCCAAACCCCTATTTTTCTGTCCCTTTACCCTTTGTTCTCTTCACATCTTTGGGGGTATGTTGGCCTAGGCCAGTGTTTCTCAATTGGGGATGATTTTACCCCTGGGGGAACATTTGTCAATGTCTAGAGACGTTTTTGGTTGTCACAACTGGGATGGTGCTACTGGCATCTGGTGGATAGAAGCCAGGGATGCAACTGAACATCCTACAACAACGGGACAATCCCTCAGAACAAGATTATGCAGTCCAAAATGTCAGTAGTGCTGAGGTCGAGAAACGTTAACCTAGGCCGCGGACCTGAAGAGGAAGGGGCTTCAAGCCTCAGCTTATGCCTCAAGCCTGGGGCCCAGCAGGGGAGACTGAAGAGGAGCAGCCTAGGCAGATGACTGTCCTAGAGCCCTGCCTTCCAGTCCCCTCTGAGGCATACCCCCTAATTAGGGAGGGTAGGGAGGCAGGTGCTGGGTCAGCTGTTGAGTGGGAAGGGGACAGCTGGGGCTGTGTCTGGGTGAGGAAAGTTATTGTCCCAGGAGGGGAGAATCCTGGCTCCATTGCCAGTGGAGGAGAAATAGGTGGGGTACTGGTCTGTGGTGGGGGGTACTTCGGCTGACTCTGGCTACTCCTTTAATCTCAGAAACCTGTGGGTAGGTGATCAGAAACATACTTGCTCGCTTATATACATGCCCACATGTACACGGGTAACATTCAGGACACATTCCTGCCCCAACAGGTACAGGCAATCTGACCAGCAGGCCAGGTTGTAGGCGCTGGTCTCTGCCCTGGCTTTAAATCCTAGCTGTGCCTTTAACTTGCTTTGTGACCTTAGGCAAATCACCTTTTCTCTGTGAGCCTCAGTTTTGTTCTGGAGAATGGAGATAATAATATCTTCTTCAAAAGGTGAAGATTAAATGAGATCACATCTGTTGGGTGCTGAGTATCTGGCCTGTCATGGGGACATGACTCAGTTAATGGGATGCTATTATTGTTATAAACACAGGCCCACAGTCCACAAACCAACACACCCAGTCACACACAGACACCTGCAAGGCCTGTGTCTGGTTGGCAGCCAGGAGAGTCCTCAGAGGATGCTTACTTGAGGGAATGGGAGGGCTCTGCGGCCAAGGTGTAGGTCAAACAGGTGTTTGGTCTTCTCTGGAGCCAATACCTTCTGCCCAAAACACAGGGGCCCATCTGACTCCCTTGGGTAAGACTGCTCTGAGGCGTGACTGCAGAGGAAGTCTTCTAGTTCCACTGAGCATGGCCTGCACCACCCAGGCCTGGCTCAGCTGTCACCTGCTCAGCTGTTGCTGCCATCTGTCAGCGCCCCTCTTGGCCCTCCTCACTCTGGGACTCCTAGAGGCCCAGTCTCCCACAGGGGGCCCCTTGGGTCATCCAAATTTCCTGGTGTCTGGAGAAGGGGGGAGAAATTTCCAGGTTGATACCTCCATATTCCCCAGCAAAAGTGCTTCAGACATACCCAACTTCAGCAGAGCTAGACACCAACGTAAACACAGACAGCAGGCACACGTGTGCTAGCACATCACCCATGCATGCAAACAGCAGTTACTCAGGCTTCTGAGGACTCTTAACTCTGGCGGGGGGCCCAGACTGGTGCCACAGCCCAAAGGGGCTGTTTAGACAGCTGTGGAGGCCACAAAAGAGCTGCTTGTTGCTTCTTGGGCCTTGCGGTGGGTGTGGAGACTATGCAGGTCTGGGTAGAGGGGTGGAGAGTTCTGCTTGTTGGTGATACCAACAGGGTAGATGTGGACAAACCCCATCATTAAACCTATGCAGCCTAGGCAAATGTTTTTAGGGAAACCAAGCTGAAGGAGCCGGGGGCTGAACCTGGTGGCAGGAGTGGAGGGTACGTTGGGGCTTAGACCCCAGCCTAGGGGTGACAGATTCTGACCCTTGCCTTGCCGTCAGGTATCAGAAGCACGTGCACACATATCGAATTCTTCCTGATGGAGAAGACTTCCTGGCTGTGCAGGTAGGAGGCTGGACTCTGACCCTTGACCTTGATACCAGCTTATGGCTTGGGACAGGCTGGCTGACCCTTCTCCCACCCTTGCTGGCTGCAGACCTCACAAGGTGTGCCTGTGCGCCGCTTCCAGACCCTGGGCGAGCTCATTGGCCTGTACGCCCAGCCCAACCAGGGCCTCGTGTGTGCCCTGCTGCTGCCTGTGGAGCGGGAGCGAGAGCCGGACCCCCCAGATGACCGCGATGCCTCAGGTGCCACCCGGTGTGCTGTGTGCAAATGCCTGCCCTGCCCCGTGCTCAGGCACTAGTTGCTTCTTCCTATCCTATATTCTCAGCCTACTTCCCTTAAAGCTCACTGTCCCTAACCATGATGCCAGGTCCCATTACCCCCTTTCCATGGAAGTCTCTGATTGCTGTGGCATTCCCCCATTACTTCACTGAGGGCAGGAGGCCCAGAATAATGCCCCACTGACCCCTGTCCACAGATGGGGAGGACGAGAAGCCCCCACTTCCCCCGCGCTCTGGCTCCACAAGCATTTCTGTGTCTGTGGGGCCCAGCAACACCCCACCAGCCCTAGACACCCCCACAACTCCAGCTGCTGAGAGGTAAGACCCCCAATTTACTCCATGGAGCAGGAAGTCACTTTCTCCTTTGAGAACTGTGTCCTAGTGGGGAGACCCTCTAAGCCCCAGCCCCACCCCCATCCATTTCAGCCCCAGAGACAGACACCCTGATCCATGGCACTCTAGTCATCACTAGTACCATCTCCTCTAGGGATGGGGTAGAGGTGCTGGGACACGGTCAGCAGGGCCTCCACTGACTTCTTAACCCCTCCCCAAAGTGCTCCCAATGGGCTGAGCACTGTCTCGCATGAGTACCTGAAAGGCAGCTACGGGCTGGACCTGGAGGCTGTTCGGAGCGGAGCCAGCAACCTGCCCCACCTCACCCGCACTCTTGCCACCTCATGCCGGAGGCTGCACAGGTACCTGGGACATCTGACACCGAGCACCACGCCCTTACCTCTGACCTGTACTCACCTGCTCCCCCTTGCTGCATAAATGCCCTGACCTCTGGTCCTGAACAGGGATTCAGTGGTTGCCTCCTGACTTTTCCTCTTCTGAACGCTTATGTCTTTATGGTGGAGGCTAAAGCCCTGCTTCCCTGTACTTGGATTGGGGTGGGGAGTTCTGACCTGATGTCTTCCCTAGTGAGGTGGATAAGGTCCTGTCTGGCCTGGAGATCCTGTCGAAGGTGTTTGACCAGCAGAGCTCGCCCATGGTGACCCGCCTTTTGCAGCAACAGGTAGGATTGTGGGAAGACCTCTGGGGAATGGGTTCATGTTCTGGGGCTGGGTGGGCTTGGTGGCCTCATGTACAAGATTCATTTTTTTTCTCCACAGAATCCACCACAGACTGGGGAGCAGGAACTAGAGAGCCTGGTGCTGAAGCTATCAGTATTAAAGGACTTCCTGTCAGGCATCCAGAAGAAGGTGGCCTGACTTTTGAACTTCTGACCCTTGACCCATCAGTCCCTGACCTGTTGCACTGGCCTGATCTCAACCCTGAATCTATAGTTCAGCATTGACCCCAACCATGCCTTTCTGGCCCCAGCCTCCTGACCTTGTCCCCTGCCCTTGCCCTGCTCTTGCCCCTTCTAGGCCCTGAAGGCCCTACAGGACATGAGTTCCACAGGACCCCCAGCTTTGCTGCAGCCGTCTACACGTAAGGCCAAGACCATCCCCGTGCAGGCCTTTGAGGTACATGAAAGGGGGGCCAGGTGGGGCCTCATTGGGCAAAAGGCAGTAGGTAAAAGGGATGTTGCCTGCCCTGAGGTCTTTTCAGCACCTCCTTACTCCTGGCCTGCAGGTGAAGCTGGATGTGACTCTGGGTGATCTGACCAAGATTGGGAAGTCACAGAAGTTCACGCTGAGCGTGGATGTGGAAGGTGGGCGGCTGGTGCTGCTGCGGAGACAGCGGGACTCACAGGAGGACTGGACGACCTTCACGCATGACCGCAGTGAGCCAGGACCTTGACCTGGGAGGGTGGACAGGGTGGTCCCAGGCTTTGGAGGACAGGCCAGTGTGACCCATTCTCCATCCCCTAGTTCGCCAGCTTATTAAGTCCCAGCGTGTCCAGAACAAGCTGGGTGTTGTGTTTGAGAAGGAGAAAGACCGGACACAGCGCAAGGACTTCATCTTTGTCAGTGCCCGGGTGAGCAGCAGGTTGGGCCAGGCCACTGGGAGTTGTAGGGGTCCCCATGGGATGGGAAGAAAGGGAACACATGATATAAACATGTCATCGCTCCCAGCAGGGGTGGGTCTGACAGGGCAGAGAGTATGTGTGTGGAGAGTGGGTGACCTGAGGATAAAGTCAAATACTCATTCAATGAACATTTGTCAAGTACTTGTTACATATGTGAGTAGTGGGTGAACCAGACAGGCATGACCCTCTCCTTATGGTACCTGCTACCAGCAGAATATCCCTGTGCAAGGGTGGGGTTCCCTGGCTGCCTACCTACCCCTGACTGACTGCCGTCTCCGCAGAAGCGGGAGGCCTTCTGCCAGCTACTGCAGCTCATGAAGAATAAGCACTCGAAGCAGGATGAGCCTGACATGATCTCCATCTTCATAGGCACCTGGAACATGGGTCAGGCCTGGGGGTGGGGCTGAGGTGGGAGAGAGGAATGGCCCCGGACCAGGGCCTTGACCACTCCCTATCCCCTCCACCTCCAGGAAGTGTGCCACCTCCGAAAAATGTAACATCTTGGTTCACATCAAAGGGTCTGGGTAAGACCCTGGATGAGGTCACAGTGACCATACCCCATGACATCTATGTTTTTGGGACCCAGGAGAACTCGGTGGGCGACCGAGAGTGGCTGGACCTGCTCCGCGGGGGCCTCAAAGAACTCACAGATCTGGATTACCGCCCGGTGAGGGAGAGCGGGCAGCTGGTGCTGCTGCGGAGAGTCCCCTCTTCTCACACACCATCCCAAACTATTGTACTGACCTCATGGTGACCCTGGGGAACACCACTTGACTGGCCGTGCCTCTAGTCCTTAGGCATATCCTTGAGATCTGATCTAAATGCTTTGTGCTATAGCCCCTCAAAAAAAAGGAACAGCAGGCCTCCCTATCCTGTACCTGCCAGAAAAGTCTATTGTATGGGCTGAGGGTGGCGAGGGAGGTACAGAGAATGCAGACAGTAGCCCAGCTCAGGGCAAAGGTGACTCTGCATTCTTTACCCAGATTGCCATGCAGTCATTGTGGAACATCAAGGTGGCTGTGCTGGTCAAGCCAGAGCACGAGAACCGCATCAGCCATGTCAGTACGTCGAGCGTGAAGACTGGCATTGCCAACACTCTGGGTGAGCAGAGCAGGCAGGGTCCCTTTCCATGCCTCCTGCTTCTTCTCCAGCCCAAGGTCTCCTCTTTTTGGGTGGTCTCGGTTTTTCCATATATAGAACTCTTTGAACTTTGTAAAGCATGTTCATATTCTGAATCTCTTCCAGTCCCATCTGGAAGGCAGACCAGGGTAATTACCTCCATTTTGTAGATGATAAAACTCAGGGCCAGAGTGGTTGAATGACCTGTCCAAGGTCACACAGCTAGTCTATCGTAGAGCCTGGCATAGTGCCCAGCTCCACTGGTTTGTCATCCAGTGCTGCTTCAGGGTAGATTCTTCCTAGAATCTGTAAGTCTTTGCAGCTTTACCTTTGGGATCCTCTGATCTCCAGGGGCTCTGCTCACACGTGCAGACAGACTCAGGCCATCCAAATGGACTGCATATGCCCCATATGGACTCCCAGGGAAGGTGTGGGTGTATGTTCAGGGGACCGCCTGCCTCATAGCACCTGGGGATGAGGGCGGGAAGATCTTCCCACTGTTGCTTCGATGGGCAGAGGGGAGAGCTGGGAGCCCCTTGAAGGTGACTCAGGTCTTCCTTTCTTGTTGCTCTGACAGGAAATAAGGGGGCCGTGGGTGTCTCCTTCATGTTCAATGGCACTTCATTTGGTTTTGTGAATTGCCACCTCACTTCAGGAAATGAGAAGACCGCCCGGTGAGGGGGTGCTTTCCCAAATAATCTCTTTGCCCTCATTCTCTGTTTCCCTGAGACCTGTTCCCTCTCCTATATCCCAGTCCATGACCCACCTATATATCCATGTCCCCAGAGTTAAGACCCCTCTGCCTTTTCCTGACCTTTCTCTGTCCCCAATGACCTTGATCCCTACCCCATCCCTGACCCCAGACACGTCTTACTTTTCTGCCTATCTTGAGTCCTAACCCTGGGGACCTCCCCTTGTTCCCACTGTAGGCGGAACCAGAACTATCTGGACATCCTGCGGCTGCTCTCTCTGGGCGACCGACAGCTCAGTGCCTTTGACATCTCTCTACGTTTCACTCACCTCTTCTGGTTCGGGGACCTCAACTACCGTCTGGACATGGATATCCAAGTGCGAGCAGGGCCTGGCAGGTGGCTGGCAGGGTGGCTGGGCTGGGGGTCAGAGGCTCTCACCTCTGGGTCTGGCTCAGAGGGAAAGTCTCCAGCCTTTCTGTCCCCACCCCAGGAGATCCTAAACTACATCAGCAGGAAGGAGTTTGAGCCCCTGCTCAGGGTCGATCAGCTCAACTTGGAGCGGGAAAAGCACAAGGTCTTCCTTAGATTCAGTGAGTGTGGGCCCAGGAGGAGGTCTCTGAGGGCCAGAGGTCTGTGGTATCCCTGAGCCCTGACCTGTCCCCTGTCTTCCTTAGGTGAGGAGGAGATCTCCTTCCCACCCACCTACCGCTATGAGCGGGGTTCCCGGGACACATATGCTTGGCACAAGCAGAAGCCAACTGGGGTGAGTGAGAACAGGGTGGGCCTTGGAAGACACCCCCAGGACTGCAGTGAATTAAGAATGTGCATGGTTTCAAGGCTGTGGGCCTCTTCAGTTAGCAGTCTAGTGCCTATGGCCCTTATCAGCTCTAGGAAGTTGGAGGGTCTGACGACAAGCAACCATAGCTGTCAGCCCTGACCGTGCTGCCATTCCCTGTCCCAGGTCAGGACCAATGTGCCTTCATGGTGTGACCGGATTCTCTGGAAATCCTACCCCGAGACGCATATCATCTGCAATTCCTATGGTCAGAGCCTTCCTGAAAGGGTGATGGGTGATCCTGGGTGGTGATTGTCCTGACTCTGCCCTACTTTGGGAAGTGGGAGCAGAGAGTAAAGAGCTTTTCCCTGAGCCTCCATTACTATCCCCCTCCCAAGGTTGCACTGATGACATCGTCACTAGTGACCACTCTCCCGTGTTTGGGACATTTGAGGTTGGGGTTACCTCTCAGTTCATCTCCAAGAAAGGTGACTACTCTAGATATACTTGTGGGTCTGGCAGACATCTGTGTGGGCACAGGTAGAAGCCTGGGATGTACACTGCTTTAAGTGTATATGTCTGTGTGTGTGTGTGTACTTGTACATGCAAGAATGTTTCTGAATATGATACGTGAGGGTATTTGTGTGCCTGAGTCATTGTCAGAGGTCCATGCCCATGAGTATGTGTGTATATGAGTGAATGAAAACATATGTGTGTCTGCGTGTGCCTGGGGCGACATGTATGCCCCTGAGTGCCTGGTGGTATGGTGGATTATTGGCGGGCAATCCCTGAGGCATTCTGGTGCCCCACCCGCTCTTAAAGGCCCCGTATCCTTGGGTTGTCTGTGCCCCTTATCCTTGGGTTCTCTTTCTGCATTGATCCAGGGTCTGGGTTTTAGGGTCTCTCTATTGGTTTCTTGGGACTGGGGAGGCCCCTTCTGGCCTTTCTTCCTGCTCTGCCAGGGTTCCTGATTTCCTGTCCTCGGGCTCACTTTCTCTGTTCTGTTCTTCCTGCCTTCTTCCCTCTGCCCCTCAGGGCTTTCAAAGACTTCGGACCAGGCCTACATTGAGTTTGAGAGCATCGAGGCCATTGTGAAGACAGCCAGCCGCACTAAGTTCTTCATTGAGTTCTACTCCACCTGCTTGGAGGGTCAGAGGAGGCCCAGGGTTGGAGTGGGCCAAGGGGGATGGGGGACACAAGTTGCCCAATGGGGTGGGGGCCCAAGCTGCCTAGAGCAGCCCCCCTAGTTAGGAGGAAGGGTAGCTGGGAGGGGGCATTCAGTTGGGTGTCCCCTACCCCCACCCCAGAGTATAAGAAGAGCTTTGAGAATGATGCCCAGAGCAGTGACAACATCAACTTTCTCAAAGTGCAGTGGTCCTCACGCCAGCTGCCCACGGTGAGGCTGCATGCAGGGCCTGGGTTTGTGGGGGAGGCACAGAGAGAGGTGCAGCAGAGTGAATTTGGGGAGGGCAGGCAGAGACAGCAGAGTGCACACATATCTATGCATGTGGTAGGGTAGGGGATGGGTATGAGTGAGGATGAAGGCATTTGCTTTTTGGGGGGGATGTGGGACCAAGTTAGAGTGTGTTCGTTCATTCATTCAATAAATACTTCTTGAGCTTTTGCTAAATGTGGGGTCCTGTGTTGGCCATTGAGGAGTCAGAAAATGAGTTAAAATGCTGTTAAGTGCTTCGAAAGGGCCGTGCGGGGCTGTGTCTTCTACATTAAGGATTTGGGATCTTTCCTTAAGAGTTGAATGGGAGTGAGCATGCACAAACCTGAGGGTAGGAGTGAGTGGTGTCAGGGACAGGAGGGTGTGGTTTGTGGGCTTCATTCCTCACTGGGCCTCTCTGTTCCCCAGCTCAAGCCGATTCTTGCTGACATTGAGTACCTGCAGGACCAGCATCTCCTGCTCACAGTCAAGTCCATGGATGGCTATGAATCCTATGGTGAGGGGTGAGGGCTACCAAGGGGCATAGGAAGCCATGCAGGGGCCTAGAAAGGTTTGGCAATCTGCCGGTCTGCCCCGTCTGCCCTTCAGGGGAATGCGTTGTGGCGCTCAAGTCTATGATTGGCAGCACGGCCCAGCAGTTCCTGACCTTTCTTTCTCACCGTGGCGAGGAGACAGGCAACATCCGTGGCTCCATGAAGGTGCGGGTGCCCACAGAACGCCTGGGCACCCGTGAGCGACTCTACGGTGGGGGCTCCATTGGGAGGGGTGTGGGGCATGAGAAGGGGTGATATGAGCTGGACTAGGGGGGAGGACCAGGGGTGTGGGGAGGACATGTTGCATTTCTAGAATACAGTTGTTTGGAAGTTCTCCATCCATCGCTGGGAGTGGGCCTGTCCTGAGGAGTAATTGGGAAGGGGCTAGAAGGTCAGTGGGTGTCTGGGATCTAGAACTCTAGGTCCTCCCTGAGTTTCCTTTCCTTCTTCCCTCAGAGTGGATCAGCATTGATAAGGATGAGGCAGGAGCAAAGAGCAAAGCTCCCTCTGTGTCGCGAGGCAGCCAGGAACCCAGGTGAGTTGGGGCCGTGTTAGGTGTCATGAGAAGGAGTTCCTGGGGACTTTTGGTCAGCCCCTATTCACCTTTCCTGCTCTGTGCATTCCTGGCAGGTCAGGGAGCCGCAAGCCAGCCTCTGCAGAGGCCTCCTGTCCTCTGTCCAAGTTATTTGAAGAACCAGAGAAACCACCACCAACTGGGAGGCCTCCAGCCCCACCTCGAGCTGCTCCCCGGGAGGAGCCCGTGACCCCCAGGTGAGAGAAGAACCTGTCATCCCCCCACTTTATCCATGGCTCTCTGGGCCAGCCTGGTTTTCAGGGCCTGCTTGGGAATCGTCTGTTACTTGCATGCTCTGCCGCCCCATAGGTGCTGGGGCACCACACCCATGGCCACTCTGGCTAGCCAGGCCTCCCTTAAGTGTGGCTCTGTGAGTCAGAGGGAACACAGTCGGCCTTTCCTCTCAATTCTGCTTTAAAAAATGGAATTAGAAAGTGTTTCTGCAACAGTTTCCTCTGTGTAAACAGACTTAGCTTGAGTCTTTGGGCGGAGAAGACGCAAGCCTCAGGCCCAGGTTTCGCTCAGTATGTTCTGTGGAGCGCTACCTTGTAAAATGTCCCCTAGAAATGGGTTTGTGGTCAAATGAGTTGGGGAAATGATTCTTGCTAGATTCGTTTCTTAGATATTCCCACTGCATATTAGCATGAACAAAATCTCTGAGCATGTGGACAGGAAGGAAATCCTTTTTCAACTCTGTTGAATATAGTTTCCCAAACTTAATGGGCCAGGAAACTTCTTTTCCACATAATAACTATTAATATCCTGGGGAACTAGTATTCTGTGGATCATACTTTGGTAAAGTAAGGCTTGCTTTCTAGTTATATCAAATTGTTGCTTGACTTTAAATAGAAACTCCTAGGTCAGTTTGGTGCTTTATTCACTCCTCTTCAGCTGATAACAATCACCTTGGTTTTTATTGCCAGGCTTGTGTAAAACTAATCTGAATTCCTGAGTTAATATTCCTCAGTAGACTGGACCATCAGATGCCTCCGGAGGCTTTCCAAATCTCCAACTCGGACTGGTCACTTTCATTAAAGGCCTTTATTGCCCTGCCTTCTCACACCTGTTCTTACTCCTTTACGCTTAGGTTTCAGTTACAAAGTCATAAAAGATTTGAGAATCTCAGCAAGGGAGGCAAAGAAGTTTAGGTGTTATACATTTAACTCCCCTGAGGACACCAAGGGCCAGAGAGAGAAAGCCATATGCTCAAGGTCACATGCAAATCTGAGACTGAGACCTATCTCTTCTAACTCCCAGTCCGGCTTTTGTCCCACTGCTCCTACTACCTTAACTTTGGGTTTCTGGGTCCTGACTTAGTTATCCTGCTCCTAACCCAGGTTGAAGCCTGAAGGGGCTCCAGAGGCGGATGGAGTGGCAGCCCCCCCACCCAAGAACAGCTTCAATAACCCTGCCTACTACGTCCTTGAAGGGGTCCCACACCAGCTGCTGCCCCCAGAGCCACCCTCGTCTGCCAGGGCTGCTGTCCCACCTGCCACCAAGAACAAGGTGGCCATCACAGTGCCTGCTCCACAGCTTGGGCGCCACCGGCCGCCCCGTGTAGGAGAAGGGAGCTCATCAGATGAAGAGTCTGGAGGCACATTGCCCCCTCCAGACTTTCCACCCCCACCACTGCCGGACTCGGCCATCTTCTTGCCCCCAAGCCTGGATCCTTTGCCAGGGCCAGTGGTCCGAGGTCGTAGTGGGGGTGAGGCCCGTGGCCCACCACCTCCCAAGGCCCATCCAAGACCCCCACTGCCCCCAGGCCCCTCACCTGCCAGTGCTTTCCTGGGGGAGGTAGCCAGTGGGGACGATCGCTCCTGCTCAGTGCTGCAGATGGCCAAGACACTGAGTGAGGTGGACTATGCTCCTGCTGGGCCTGGCCGCTCAGTGCTTCTGCCAGGCCCACTGGAGCTGCAGCCACCCCGGGGACTGCCCTCAGACTATGGCCGGCCTCTCAGCTTCCCTCCACCTCGCATCCGAGAGAGCATCCAGGAGGACCTGGCAGAGGAGGTATGTGGTCCAGAGGTGGCTGGCTGTGTGTACCCGAGGTATGTGCTCGCCCATGGACTGTGGTATCTTTTTACTCTACCATTCAACACTCTATGGTGTCCCCTCTACCTTGAGCAGGGTACTAGGGAGTAGGGGAACACATGAATTAGGCCCTGTCCTTGACTCCCTCCCCCACAACCAAGAGCAGATGGTAGAATATGGCCGTCTTTCGGTACTTCTGTGGGTGGGCACCCTCAGTGCTCCCTCTGACTTGCCCTATTCCTTCAGGCTCCGTGTCCGCAGAGCGGGCGTGCTGGCGGGCTGGGTGAGGCAGGCATGGGTGCCTGGCTGCGGGCCATCGGCTTGGAGCGCTACGAGGAGGGCCTGGTGCACAATGGCTGGGACGACCTGGAGTTTCTCAGGTGGGGGCGGGGCTGGAGGTGGGTGGGGTGGATCTGCCCCCAGGGGTAGGGCTAGGGGCCCTCTGGACCAGAAGTCCCCAACCCCGAGGTTGCCAGTGGCCAGTAGTCCTTGGCCTGTTAGGAACCCAGCTGTATAGCAGGAGGTGAGCAAGAGAAGCTTCTATATTTGCAGCCGCTCCCCAGCGCTAGCATCACTGCCTCAGCTCCACTTCAGATCGTCAGGCATTAGATTATCACAGGAGCACCGGTCCCTGGTGCCAAAAATGTTGGGGACCACTGCTCTGGACCACCTTGCCCACCTCCCAGCTTCTGTTATCCTTACAGTGACATCACCGAGGAGGACCTGGAGGAGGCTGGGGTGCAAGACCCCGCTCACAAGCGCCTCCTTCTGGACACCTTGCAGCTCAGCAAGTGATTGGGTGGCAAGGCGAAGCTGTTAACTCAGTGCTCCTGCGTGACCCCAGGAAGACCGAGTCATGGCCCCAGAGTTGAAAAGTTATGGGGGGCAGGGCAGTACCTCTCTTCGTATTTATTGGGGATCTGCGTTCCCTACTGCCCAGTCATTTGTAATGCCCTAATTAGGACATCCTGCCCCTCGCCTTTTAGACCTGGGCACCAGAGATCAGCTGCCATGGTTACCGAGGACCTCGGTTTTTCTGGTGCTGTCTTCCCTATCTGGACCCCTCCTCCCAGCCCCATGGGTGCCCCAGGGGTCCATTTGGGTACGTCTGGGCCCCCACTTTCATTGCTGGTTCCTCTGGCCTTGAACCGCAGCTGGAGGGGCTCAGCTAGATCTTTTCCCCAACCCTCACTTTGGGGTGTCCACCCAGAAATGAAGGAACAGCCCGAGAATCGGACTGGGTTTATTTAAGTTTTTTTCTGTGTGGGTTTATGGAGGGTGGGCACTTTAATATTATTGGGGTCGGTTGGGGGTGGGGGGAGGATCTCTTCCATAAAGTGCCAGTTTGCTTAGTTCTTTCTGTCTCCTGGTCTGTACTGCCCTCTGTAGGGATATGTGGCAGTCGTTGGTCCTCTGGTCGCAAGGGGGACCAGGCCCTTGCAGACAGCCTATTTCCATCTTGGGTACTCAGAGGGGTGGCCAATATGATGTCTTCAATAAATTAAGTTTTATTTGGATTGAGTGAAACTCACCTCAATAAATTACAAGTTTTAGAAAGGAAAAGAACAAAAAACAAATCAAGAGGAAACCCCTCTGTTCCATTGCCCCTTCACTCTCTAAGGGCTACCCTCTGTGCCAGACCAGCTGCAGAAGGGAGGAAACGCATGAGGGACAAACTGGCAGTGGGACACTTAAGGCTGCTGATTATCCCGCAGCCACAGGCCTTTCCGTGGGTGGGATCAGTGTGGGTAGGCTCCGAAGGGCGGGGCAGCAGACTGGTCACCAAGGTGAAAAATGACCCAGCCTACTTACTGCACAGCGAGGGGAGGGGGCTGGCTGTTCCTCCAGGAGGACCCTCAAGTTGGAGCACTGTTAGGGTCGGGCGTTATTTGATCCTGGTTCCAAAGAAAGCCAAACTAAAAGGGGCTCCGGGCTCTCCTGGGAGGGGCGTCCCAGTGAAAAGTACTCCCCTCTGCCGGGTGGGGGTGGGTGAGGACGAGAGTGGCCCCAACTTGATCTCCAAAGCTAGGGAGGGTGCACCTAGGGGTCAGACACGGTGGGAGGTGGGGACGGATGGGGACTTCCAGGCAGGTGTCCGGGATGAGGAGAGGCTCTGTCAGGTCCTGGAGGGGGCAAGGACGTTACTTGGGGCAAGGCCCGGAGTCTCCAGAGTCCGGCCGCTAGAAGAGATTGGTCTTCAAAGCGGGTCCGGGCTTCCGGTGAAAAGAGGACAGAACCCCCGAGAAAGGCCCGGGCCCGGGCTCTGCTGGCTGCCAGGCCTTAAGCAGCTCTGCTGCGCCCGCGCCAGGCCCTCCGCCCCCACCGCCCGCCACACCGGCCCACAATGGGCCCTTGAGCGGTTGCGGCCCCGGGCCAGGACCCGGCCCGGAACCCAGGGCGGCGGGCAGCGGGCTGGAGCTCAGGCGGGGGCTGGCCAGACCCGGCGCGGGCGGCGGTGGCAGCGATGCAGTGCTGTCGGGCGTTGGGCTGCACGTGGACTCCTTGGAGTCGTCGTCCTCGGACGAGCAGCGCGCCTCGCCCTTTTTGGCGCCCGCCGCGCCCGCCGCACCCTTGGCGCTGGCTGCGCGCTCCTGTTTGCGGAACTTGGCCCGGCGGTTCTGGAACCAGACCTGCGGGCACAGGTGCCAGTCAGCCCCGGACCTCAGGCGCCGGTGAGACCTCGGTCTGGAAGGGGCCGGATTAAAATGATCACCAGCCTTCCGATCGCGGCCCCTCGGCCCTCCACCACTCAGCTCGTTGCCCTCCTCTTCACTCCCCCTCCACTTGCCCCCTCCTCCAGGTCCCTAGAGCCTTCCCCTTGGGATCTGCTCACACGCAGATCTTGCTGGAGGGGACTCCGCCTTCGCTCTCATCACCCATGGCCCTGGCCCCCAATTTCCTCCTACAAGAAGTTCTGAGAATACCCGCCTGGAGTGCACCACAGCTGTGTACAGCAGTTTAGGGCATGAGGAGAAACCTTTTGTCCTGGATCTCCAGTCAAGGCGGGCAAACTGGATATGTGTACTCGGGTTTGTAAGGTAGACAACAGAGTCCACCCTGGCCCGGCTCTCCGCCCTGTGCCAGCCCCCAAGCCGGGGCTTTCCAGGGGGCTTCACAGCTGCAGAGCTTGGGTAGGGACCTCGAGGCACTGACCCGCTTTCCCCAACTCCTCCGCCTTGGTGGGACCCGAGGTCGCCTGGAGCTCCCCCTTTACCCACTCACCCTCCGTCTTAGCTTCTCCAGCACCACTCTACACGCTCGGCCCTACCAGGGTAAGTGAAGGGAAAATCGTAAGGCTCACATCTCCCGAAGGCCTCAGGTCTGCCAAGTCCTGGCGCTGCTACCTCCCCAGACTTTCCGCCTCCTACTGCGCAACCATCCCTGGCCTGCGCCCTGGCCCCTAGCCCTATCTAGCTCTCCTCCTACAGGCTGCACCTGCCTACCGCCAAGTGAGATCCCCCCGGTGCTGGGCACTAACCTTCCTTTCCTTTCGCGGGTACACTCCCATACACACACGCGCGCATACACACACCTGCACACGAGCCTCAGTGAGGTCGATCTTGAGCGCCAGCTCCTCCCGCGTGTAAATGTCGGGGTAGTGGGTCTCGGCGAAGACGCGCTCCAGCTCCTTGAGCTGTGCGCTCGTGAACGTTGTGCGAATGCGCCGCTGCTTGCGCTTCTCGTGCAGGCCCGACGGCTCCGGGAAGAACTTGTACGGCACTACGGGTGTGCACGGGAGGGGGAGCAACGAGGGCGGGGTCGTGAGGGGTCGCGCTCAGCCTTCTGTGTCCTGCCCCAGAGGGGGTCGCTCACCGTCCCCCGCCCCTGGCCTAGCCCCTCAGCTTCGTCCTCCCAGTCTCGCATCCAGCGTTCTCCTTTTCGTTCGCTAGAGCCGGCAGGGGTGAAGGCGGACAGGGCGCAGGAAGACCCAAAAGCAGCAGCGAGGGAACCAAAATCCGATCCTCCTGTCAAGGCCGCTGACCGGTTGTTGGCCCTCTTGGTGTCCCCTCCACCTCCCGCAGTCCACCCGGCCCTCCGACCCTCATCAGTGTGTCTCTCTCTCCCTCTCAGTCTGCTTGCTTGACTCCAGGTCCTGCAGAGTCCACCCTCGCCTTGTCTGGCTGTCATGTCTCATCAGCAATCAGTCCAGGACCTCTGCTAAATGACTGAGACCCTCCCAGGCCCCTCCCGCCGCCCCCGCTTGGGTCTGCTTTCAATCCTGCCACGGGCTCTCTGCGGGGTACCGATCTGCGCCGCAACCCCCATCTCGATCCTTCCCAGGCCTCGTTTCCTCAGCCCCATCTCACACCCTATTCTCCTGCAGGTGCCTCCTTCTCTTCATCATCTCCCTTTATCCCTGTCTCGCTTCAACTTTCCCCTTCTTTGTGCCCATTGGGAAGGGTCCTTATTTCTCCCCACCCAGGATCCTCCCTCTTTTCTTTCCCCTTCTCTCCCCCAGGCACCCTTCTGGGTGTCCCAACTCCCCTGAAGCTGGCTCCACCCCTTCCTGTCACTCTCTTCCCATTCGTTTCCATCTACCCCATCCCAGTTCCCACTGCCCCACAGAAAGTGTTTCTGACACTAACTCCCCATCCCTCTCTCCAAACCCTGTTTAGGTCTCCATATTTTCCGGGGGTCACCAATATCCCTCATCTTTGTTCTCTCGCTCCAGTTCTCTCTCTCTCCCAATCTTTGTCGCCAACACCCCCTTCTCATACCTATCTTCCTCACTGTTTTCAGTCTTCCTTGGTCCCCGTCTCCCATACTTCTGTTTCCAGCACCTGATTCTTATCTCCATCTCCCCAAACCTGAGTCCTCATTTCTCCTAGAGTCCCAAATATTCCTATCTCTGCTCCCCTCTCTCTGTACCTGTCCCTATTTCCCCGTCTCATAACTCCATCTCTCTGGGGCCCATCTCCCTGTTTCCTTTCTCCATCTCCCCAATCCCCCCATTCGCATCAGGTCCAATGTCCCCATCCCTGTTCCAGTTTCTGGCTCCACCTCTCTGGTTCTTATTTCTCCAAATCCAGGTCTTTAACTCACCATCCCTCCCTACCCCCCCCCCCACCGCCCCGTCCCAGGCCCCAATCTTCTACTTGGGTTCCCCTGGTCTTCCCAGGAAGGAAGAAGATAAGGAGATTGGGTGGGGCAGCCTGGACTCCAATCAGAAGGATAGGGATGCCTGAGAGGCTCCATGAGGCTGAGGGTTTAGACCAGGACTTGGATTAAGGGGCTTGGATGTCCTAGAGGCTGCTTCTGGGTTCTGCAGGACTCCAGCTGGGAGAGTCTCCAGGGGGCTAGGGAAATGATAGTGGCTTAATGACCTTGGCACCTTTTTCTTCAGGTCACTGAACAGGTTTCAGTGGTGCAAGCGGGTTTGGGCACAGGTGGGATGGGCAAAACTGGGCAAGGGGAACCTGATATTTCTGGGGCTCTAAGAAGGTTTCCATATGGGCAGCTCAGCTGCTGTAGGGGTCTTTGCTGAGGGCTGAGCATGAATTGGGGTGGGGATGATAAGGATGAGGGTCTGTTTAAACTGAGCCGGAAGCAGCTTCCAAGGGAATGGATGATCAGTCTTTCAGGTGAGGAGGTGAGGGCCCGGCGAGGGGCCTGGGGCTGGAGCGGCGATCTGTTTCCTTGACCCGAAGAGCGTGGGATAAGAATATGGCAGCAAGAAAGAGGAACGGGAAGAATGAGAGGGTGGGATTCAAGTCTGCCTAGGGTAACCCCGTCTTACAAGGGGGAACTGGGGGTCCTGCGGGGCACTGGGGGGCGGGGGGCGGCGGTCTGGCCAGGCCAGGGACGGTGGCAGCCGTGGCGGACAGTCGCAGTCACCTGCCGAGTAGGGAAGGGGATGGAGGTTCCTTAGCATTTGGAGGGAGGACTGGGACGGGGCTGGGCTCACCTGCCGAGTAGGGCGCGGGCTGGTGGTCGCGTAGAGCGCCAAGCGCGCAGTTGGAGGAGCCGAGCGCCGGGCAGGGCGGCCCGGCCGCGGGGAAGGCGGGCCGCAGGGGGCTGTATTGGAAGCCTCCGGGCTGGCTGCAGGCGCCGAAGTCGCCGTAGGCGGACGCCTCCATGGCCGCCACGCACGAGTCGTACGAATTGAGGTAGGAGTAGTCCATCGGCCCGGGAGGCGAGGGCGGGGGCCTGGCCGGGCCGGGTCGGGGTTGAGGTCCCGGGCCAGGTGCAGGTCGGAATGGGGGTTCGAGCGCCAGGCACCCGAGGACCCAAGGCTGGCTCTGAGCGCCCGCGAGTCCGCCCGCCCCGTCGTGGCCGCGCTCCGCCCGGGTGCGACGCAAGAGCAGCTTGGCTCGGCCCGCGCGCCTTTTAACGCGCAGGACCCCGTGGAGGGGGTGGGGCGGGGCGAGCTCCTTGGGGCGGGGCCTGAGCAGCCCAGACCCCGCCTCCATCCATTCCCGACCCCTCCACCCCAAAGGGTCCCCGCGACCTTCTGAGGGCTCCCGAGGTGCAGGGCGGGGCTGCGCGAGACCCTATTCTTAGAGTCCCCATCCCGCCTCAATCCGGACCAGACTTTTGGTCTCTACGCATCGTGCCAGGCCTGAGGGTCCCGACCCCTTTCCCTGGCTTCCCCACCTGCGGCCCAACAGAAGGGAGGGGAGACGGGCCTGAGAGCGCTCGTGTGAAGTTAATTCAATTCGTCCTGATAACCGAGTTATTCCGATCCAGCCCCTAGGCCCCGCCCCCAGCGAGGTCCCATCCCGGCGGACCACGAAGGCGGCCCAGGAGAGGGGATGGTGACGCGAACGAGGGAGAGACAGAGCCTGGGGTAGGGGCGTGGATGAAGAGAGGAGACAGAGACGTATGCAGAGCAAGAGACGAGAGATATAGGTACACAGATGGAGACAGGAGTAGCCATGGACGAGAGAGGGAAATTGGAGACGGGAGCAAGAGGAGGACAGGGACAGAGATGGAGACAGAGGTGAAACGTGGACTAGAGAAACGTAGGGGTGGAGATGGGCACAGGCAGAGACAGGAGACGGGATAAGAGCGAGACAGAGGGGGACGGAGAAGGAGAGGGAGGCGGCATCGAGACAGAGAAGAAGAGGAGACATGGACGGAAAAAGGATTGCGATGCAGATCGGGAGAGAGATGAGACAAAACAGCGCAGTGATAGACAGACACACACAGAGGGACAGTCTCAGAAAGACAGGGCCAGGGACAGATACAGCGGAGGAACCGAGGCTGAGGGGCGGGGAGAAAGAGCCTTTGGAGAGCTGAGATCCAAGACGGAGCGCTGAGGGCGCGGGAGGATTGTGGTGCAGGCGCTGCGCGCTGCTACAGAGCGGGTGCAGAAACCAAGCCCTCTCTATCCTCCTGACGTGTCCCGAAGGCCACACGACCTTGCCCTGCGCCTTCAGGGCCCGGCCTGCCTCTCCCCTCTCCCTGTTCCCCCAGCTCAGTCCTCCTGCCCTGGCCACTGGTGTGACCCTCTTGTTCCCAGCACCCTAGGCACAGTGTGATGAATGTTAGGACAGGGAGTAACGGAGTAATCCCTTCTCTCTCCCTCAGCCTCTCATCCTCCTTCTCCAGAGAATCTTTCCTTCTCCAAGAAAATCACCTAGAATCCGTCTGGACCTGACCACAGACATGGCCCTTGGCGGATTCAGCCACTGACATCCACACTATGGGAGGACCAGGGAAACAGAACAGAGAACTTTTCTGCCCCAACAGCTCATCTAAGGTGGATTGGGCAGCTTCCCCACCCCGCCCCTAGCCTCCTTTACTCAGATCTTAGCAGGTCCAGCAGGTGGGGGAGTGAAGACCCAGCGAGAAGCTAGGGAAGGGGGCGCCCTTATTACCAAAGTCCTTGGGGGATGAGAGAAGGGCTTCCAAAATATCCATCTCCCCAGTTTACTAGCACAGTGGGGAGCATGCATACCCCTCAGGTCATACACTTTCCAGGACAAATTCTTTGCTTCATAAAAAGACTGCCTATCCCCAACTTCTCTAACTCCTTCATGCAGGTGGGGGGTAGGGTAGAGGGTAGGGGTGGAGTTTGTTGAGGTGTTTTCTCTAATTACTTTTTAGGTCTAAACTTCTAAAACTTACAGTAAAACTGCTTCGAAAATTCCTCCCTGCTGATGTGTGAGGTGCATCTCTCTCTCTGGTCACATTCTCTACGGGGGGGCCAAGGGATCTCAGAATTGAGACATCAGACAGTGCCATGCCCTCTATTGCCCCCAGGATCAAATCCAAGCCCTCACTCTGAATAGTGCCTGGCATATAGCAAACATTAAATAAATTAGCTACCACCATCAGGACTACTACCCCTTCTTCCTCTTACCAATGTGATTTAATCCTCTATGACTAGACTCAGACCACATTCTGGCCAGGCTCCGCTGATCTGTTACACCTGACACCTGGGAATATAATCTGGACATGGACCCCTATCTTTACACCACCTCTGCCCCTCAAGATTTCAGAGGATATTAAGCCTTACAGAGTTACCCAGTCTGGTCCCTTAATTTTTGCAGATGAAGAGACTGAGGCCCAGAGAGGGGTCCTGTAGGAAGAATAGAAGTAAAAACAGTGGGAGTGTGTCAGGGGCGGGGAGGATCCACCCCACCACACACACGGAGGGAGCAGTGTGCAAAAAGGAACTTGGGAAGTGGGTACAGTGGGGACTGTCCTTTTTCTTCTGCCCTGATTCCAGCTCGAACACTAATTTACTCTGTGATTCTGGACAGTGCAAGTGCCATGAGAACGGATAAGGAAAGACCCATGTCCTGGAGAACTCTTTCTGCCTGTGTTCTTTGGAGAATGGTAACCTGGGAATTCCCAGATACCACCACCTTATCCCCACTATTATGAGCAGCCACTGATCTTAGCCTCCCTTCAGAACTCTGAGCAAGGATCTCCTGGTTTCAGGATGTGGCCACCACGTTGATTTATTAATTTAGTACACTCCTTGTCAGTCCTTCTTTTCTACGGAGGGAGAGCATGGAGCAGCGGCTCCTCCCTACCACTGAAATGCATCTTCTCACATTCTGAAGCAATGTCCTCAGTGTCATCATTGTACAACTATGATTGGAAGCCGAGCTGATCAGACATTCATGTCTAACTTCTAAATAAGGGATGGAGCTTATCTATCAGTGAGAAGTTAAACATATTGTCTGGTTCTACTTAAGGACACTAGAAGTTCTCTCACCCCCATTTATCTACCAGCTCCAATAGCAGCCTTTCCCCAAATCCCCATTCTCTCCTTAGGATTCTCTGGTTCAGGGAAAGTTGGAGGCAAACACATTAACTTTATATTCTCCCAACTTGTCTATCAGAACTTATAATCTTTTGTTCTTCTTTGTTGTGGGAACAACACCTGTTGACCCTTTTCTTCTTCCCCCTAGTACCTTAGGCTATCAGGTCTGCCACTAATTCCCATTTTTGTTTTTAGTTTCTAGCTTTAGGCCTCCCCAGGGCCTCAAATGTTCAGCCCTCAAGGATCCCTGAAGAATGAAGAAAGATTTTAATCCAGTCTACAAATATTTTTGAATGTCTGATCTATGATGGAACTTCATGGGGCTCTAGATACATAGGGTAAATTAATCCTGGATGCTTTCTTTAAGGATCTCCTAGTCTGTTTGGCACATGGCACTTTTCTATGGAGAGGTTCTGCCCAGAATGTTTTAGTTGTCTGGGCAAGAGAATGGCACATAGGAGGTGAGGTGAGTTGACTTGTTAGGTGATAATGAAGTAGCTAGGAAACTATTGTATGTTGTCTCTTAGAACTTGACCTCAACTTTCCCCTTGCCCTGCAGTTGCAACTTCAGAGGATTAAATAGAGAAATGGTAAAATATTGTACTATACTGCCTACATTTGGTGACCTCAGGAAGGTGCTTCAGGAGGTGATGAGCAGATGAAGAGGAGCATGATAATTTGTAACTGCAGTGAGGAAGTCTGCCTGTGGCTGGCAATCTGAGGCTGCAGCAGGAGGATAATCATGTGCTTTGCAGATTGTCAAGCTCTCTGTCACATCCAAAAGTGAATGCATTGATTAGGAAATAGTGAATGTCTGAAAGGTGAAATGAAATTTGGGAAGACCTAGAGGAATTAGGGAAATGTGATTCTCCTAGTATTTCTTGGCACCCTGGCCTGACGGCAGGAAAGAATTGACATTCATTATTCTTTTCTTGGAATCTGGCATGTGAAACCACTTTCTAAGTTAAAAGAATTCCCCACCTGATATATGCCAGATACTTGCTTTACGAACTTTTCTCATAACCAGGGTACAGATGCCTGACCTAGTGCCAGCCAATCAGGTACACTGATCACAGACTAAGCTAAGGAATCTTTAGCCAAGAAAGCGAGGACTCAGGGACCATAAGAATTCTCTCCTGGGCAATGGGGTTGTAGCAAGATCTAGTTTCAGGTGCAGCAGAGCTTGCTCTTGTTAGTGTTGGGAATTCAGTGCCAAGCACGTCAGCTGTGCAAGGTGTAGGGCTGTCCTCATGGATACAACAATGCAGCTTAACTTAGGACATTGTTTCTAGTTGTGTGGCTCTGTATCTGGTCTTCCAGTTGTTCCAGCAATTCTTTGAGATATCTAATATCTTTTATAAATATATTTAATAAAAACTTTTTTTTTTTTTTTTTTGTTTTTTAAACTAAGAGTTAGCTTCTGTTCCTTATACCCCATGACTCTAATTATAAATTGATACTAGACTGGCTAAGTGTATTAGACTCTCGGAGAACTGGTTGGAATGTGGGAATAATTGTACAGCTTGGTTGGGACTAAAGACAGTGAAAATCCAGAGATGGAATGACATTCGGTGCGAAAAGAAGTTTATATACTTATTACCAGTGGTCACCTGGAATGAAGCATCCATTGAAAGCATAGTCTTAGAGCACTGTCAGAGATCAGTACAAAGGGAATGAGGGATGCAAGGATTGTGAGGAGGTATATATAGAAAGCTTAGAGAAAAAGTAAAAAGGTTAAACATCTAAATCAAAGTTTTGCTCCCATGTGAGTTATATTGTTTTGAAGAGGGACATGTTGGGATGATGAAAATGAGGATTTGGATGTCTAAGAGAGCCCTGGAACCTCTATGAGTTAGCATCAGGTTGGGTGCACATGTGGAAAAATCCAAAATAACAATAGTGTAAACAAAATAAATCTCATGATTTCTGTGAATTTGGCCATGGCTTACCTGAATCTTCTGCTTCAGAGCCTCTCACAAGGCTGCAATCAAGGTGCTGGATCTAAAGTCTCAGATAAAGCCTTGACTAAGAAAAGATGGATTCCAAGATCACTCACATGGTTATTGCCAGGACTCAGTTTCTCCAGGGCTGTTGGACTAAAGGATTCAGTCCCTACCAGGTGTTGGTCATAGGTTGCCCTCAGTTCCTTGCCAAATGGACCTCTCCATCAGAGCAAGAACATAAGAGCAAGAGAGAATGCCATCGAGACAGAAGGCAGTCTTTTATAACCTAATCTCAGAAATGACATTCTATCACTTTTGTCATATTCTGTTGCATAGAAATAAGTTTCTAGGTCCTGTCCACACTCAAGGAGAGGGGATTACACAAGGGCATGAACATCAGGAGGCAGGTAATCACTGAGAGTTATGTCGAGAGCTATCTACTACAGCTGGCAACTGGTGATCATTGTCACACCTCAACCACCTACTGAAAATAGCCAGGGACTATACCACCCTCTTCCCTGTCTAATGGGATCGCTTCTCTCTTTGTTTGAAGACCATGTAAAGCCTACTCCATGGGGGTTTATCCAGTAAGAGGAAGCCAAGTCTCCTCATTTCCCACCCCACTGACTTCATTGTCTCCACATTCATAACCAGAATCAGACCCCAACATTCTTCAGGGTCAACTAGTAGGTCAAACTCCAAGAAGTCTTTCCTACTAAAACAGTTAAAAGATTTTTTCAAACTTATATCAATAAAATCTAGTAAATACATGTGGGAATGGATTCTGAGGGTGTTGAACCAGGGAAGAGGAACATAATTTAAAATTAGGCTGAATTGATCAGTACGACTGCACTTACCGTATAGCCTTGATTCCATGTGCCAGTTCTAATAGCTGGGAGTTATAATTTATTTTTTTTAAAGATAAATCAATTTTTTTCCTAGAGTCTATAATAACATCTTACTATATTCACTTTATCACGTATTTGTTGATCTATTCATTCTTATAATCATCTGTCAATCCGTTGTATTTTCCGATGCATTCACATTAAGTTGCAGACATCCATACATTTGGCCCCTACCACTTCAGTGTGCATATCATTAAGTAGAGAATAATGTTATTTTTTAATTTTTCAGGTAAAAATTTTATATGAAATGCATAAATCTTAAGCGTACCAGTGAGTTTGACACATGCGTACACTTGTGTAACTCAATCCCTTCTCATCATCCCAGAAAGTTATTTCATACTTCTTTCCGATTCCTACTCCCTCAGAGGTAATGTTACTGCTTTTTCGATTCTTTTCCACTATAATGTAGCCTGTTATTGAGATCCTTTGAGCACTCTTTTTGTGAGCCTTCTTTTACTCAGCATAATGTTTCTGCCTCTGTGCCACAATTTAGTCCATAGGAACTTTGATCATTTTAGCATTCCCTGAAACATCACTATGATTATGATAAAACTTAAATAGCAGGAAGTATCAGGTACCCCCCTGGATGTCTTCGTGAGTTAGTGTTGTCAGTATTTGAGACTTTAGTCATTCTAGTATGTGCGCAGTGGTATCTCATTGTTTTAGTTCACAATTCCCTGATTACACATAACGTGGAACATCTTTTCATATGCTTATTTGCCATATGTACATCTTTTTTGGTAAGGGGTCTGTTCAGACCTTTTGCCTATTTTATTATTATTATTTTTTTTAGGTGAGGTAATCCTTGGTTGACCTCACAGGTTGCAAAGACCTTGTCATTTTATAATCCCTTATTTTTTATGCCTACAGAACCTGGCCTTCCTAGGTGGTCTCCCATCTAAGTACTAACCAGGCCCCACCCTACTTAGCTTCTGAGATCAGACGGGATCGGGCTCGTTCAGGGTAGCATGGCCGTTGACTCTTTTGCCTATTTTAAAATCAGGTTGTTTCTATTATTGTTGAGATTTAAGGGTTCTTTATGTATTCTTATACTAGTCCTTTATCACATATGTGTTTTGCAAATGTTTTCTCCCAGGCTGTGGTTTGTTCCTTCATTCTCTAACAATGTTTTGCGGAACTGAAGTTTTTAATTTTAATAAAATCCAACATCCATTTTTTCTTTTGTGGATTGTGCTTTTGTGTTGTATCCAGTCGTTACGAAACCCAAGGTTACCTAGATTTCCTCCTATCTTATCTTCTAGGAGTTTTATAGTTTTGCCTTTTACACTTACATGATCCACTTATGTATATTTTAAATAATTATTTTATCAAATTAAAATGTACATAATTAAAAAATCAAAACGTCTAATGAAAAATATCAGTTCTCTTCTCTACCCTTTTCTATCCTCAGATCTCAGACCCTACTCTGAACCATTTTATCTGTTTCTTTTGGTATTGATTTCCATATATTTAGAGATTTAAAGAATGTCTATGAAAGCTAAGCAGGGTCGGTCCTGGTTAGTACTTGGATGGGAGACCACCTAGGAAGACCAGGTGCTGTAGGCGTAAAAAATAAAAAAAGTAAGGGACTGTAAACTGACAAGGCCCTTGCAATCTGTGAGGTCAACCGAGGGTTGCCTTGCTTAAAAAAAAAAAATAGAAAAATAAAAATTTTAGCTAACATTTATTGAGTGCTTACAATGTGTCAGGCTCTGTCCTAAGTGCTGTGTATGTATTGTTTAATCCTTATAATTACCTTATATTGCAGGTACTATTTCTAGTCCCATTTTAGAGATGAGAAAAATTGAGTCACGGGGCAGGGCTAGGTAATTACGGAAGGTCGCATGGTTAGTAAATGGAAGAGCTGGGATTTAATTCTAGGCAGTGTGTTTTTTCAGTGTAATGTTTACCCTGTGATTTCTTGATTTATTGATTTAGACTATTGGCTTTCTAGTATATATATTTATCACTCCATGCAAGCTCCTAGTGTATCTCCCTATATTATGCAAATATGCCATATTTCACTGAATCTAAGACATCACTGATTGTAAGACACTTTATATACCACTAAAAAGAAAAAAAATGACCAAAATGACCACAATACTTTATCATTTAGAATTTTTATATTCATTAAGAGATTATTTTAACTTTATATGTATACTTTACTACATACTTCTGCACATGCATGCAATAAAAATATAAGCAAATAAATTGGTTAAAGTATTTTTAAAACTTCTTTGCATTTAGAGTCACATTCTTTCGAATATTTTCTTTTTTTGGCCTCAAACATGTCAATGCCTGTCGACACTGGCATTTTCATTATTTTTTCTAGAAGGCATATATAAATGAAAACTTCTTAGACAAAATCTGGACTTATATTCTTTCCTCAAATGATCCTTAAATGGTTTGTGGACTGAAATGTCTGGGAATGACAGTTATCCAGTCATGCCACTAGGACAAATAATCATGTTTGCACATGGCAATGGCTGGGAGAATATTGCTATCAGAAGGGGAGTGGTGAGCAGAGTGTCACCTAGGGGTCTGTCATTACTAAATCTTCTAATACTTTAATAGAGACTTACGTGAAGGGGTAACATTTCAGGTGCCATCATCTAAAGAAATTCCATGCCCTTAGTGAAGGTTTTATGATAACCATGTCAAAGTTTCCTTGAGTCACAGAGACCCAACCCAAAGATGTCTTTACAATATGGAGTCCACTAGCACACCCTTCTCTGGGCCTCTAAAGCTGTATGATCCTTCCAGGCAAAAGTGGATAGAAGTAGTCATTATTGTTAATACAAAGACCGAACTTGCCTAAAGGAGGTGGTAGCTCTGAGTCTTCATTTTGACCATTTATGGAGATCTGTATGTCTTTATGTAGATCCAAGTGTCTCTCTGATACATACTCCATCTTCCTGAAGAGCTTCCTTTAACATTTCTTGTAATGAAGTTCTGATGATAACAAATTCTGTCAGCTTGTATTCACCTGAAAAAGTGTTTCACTTTCATTTTTGAAATATTTTCACTGGGTATAGAATGCTGAGTTGACAGTTTCTTCCTTCAGTACTTTAAAGATTTTACTCTGTTGGCTTGCAGTTTCTGGTGAGAAGTGTCCTTTGTTCTTCTGTCCTTTGTTCCAAATTCTTTGACACTTTAAAAGGTGGAGCTTAATCCCTCTCAAGTTAAGGATGGACTTAGAGACTCACTTCTTACACTGCCTTACCCAGGAGGTACAAGGCAGTGTTTTTATTTTTACTTAAAAGTTTTTGTAGAGGTATAATTGACATATTAAGATTTTCAGGTGTGCAAAATAATTCAATATTTGTATATATTGCAAAATTATCACATGTCTAACATCCATCACCATACATTTTTTTTTACATTCCATTCCATTTATTACATCGTTATTTGTACCCTTTTGACTCCCTTTACTCATTTCATTCACCAACTCCAACCCTCATCTCTAGCAACCACCAAACTGTTCTTTGTATCTATAAACTTGGTATTGTTTGTTAATTTTAGATTCTACATGAGATCATACAGTATTTGTCTTCCCCTGACTTACTTCACTTAAAATAATGCCCTCAAGGTCCATCCATGTTACCAATGGCAAGATTTCACCCTTTTTGATGGAATATTATTGTTTTATATATAAGTATCACATTTTCTTTATCTACTCATCCATCAATGGACACTTGTTTCCATATCTTGGCTATTGTAAATAATGCTGCAGTAAACATGGGGGTGCATATATCTTTTTGAGTTAGTGTTTTCATTTTCTTTGGATAAGTACCCAAAAGAGGAATTGGTAGATGTAGTAGTTCTATTTTAATTTTCTGAGAAAACTCTATGTATACTGTCTTCCATAGGAGACTCACTTCTATTGAACAGCGTATGGTGGGGATAATGGCATGCTACTTCTGAGATCTAGGTCATACATGACAGTGTTGCTCTGATGAACTCTTAGATTGCTCTGGGGATGCGTTAGCCACGTCGTGAGGACTTTAAACTGGTATGCTTTACCCATCAGGAAATGATAATATATATTTAATTGCCGGAAAATGCAGCTGGATGAGAAGTTACTGTAATGGGGAAGAAACTATCAAAAATAAAAGCCCAAATCATAAAATGATGCCATAGGAAGCTTACTGAGTGATTTTGCTCTTCTGGAAAGCACTTGGTAAGTAAGCATCTATTCTAGAGTATACTCAGATATGCCAGTTTTATAATTTTAACCTGTTAAAAATATGAACCTTGCCTTCTTTGATACAGCTCTATTAGAATGTAGTTTAACTTTGTTAAATTAATAGACCTTATTTTCTAGAGCAGCTTTAGGTTCATAGCAAAATCGAATGGAAAGCTGAGTTTCCATATACTGTCCCACACCTCCTGAAAGCCTCCCTGCTATCAACATCAGCATTTGCTGATGAACCAGTATTGACCATCATTATCAACCAAAGTCCATGGTTTACATTAGGGTTCTCTCTCTGTGTTGTAGTTCCATGGATTTCAACAAATGTATGACATGTACCCACCCTTATCTATTATACAGAATTGTTTCACTGCCCGAAAAATCCTCTGCGCTCCACCTATTCATCTGCACCCCCACCCTCCACCCCCCAAGATCCTGGCAACCACTGACAGTTTTTACTGTCTTCATAGTTTTGCCTTTTCTGGAATCATGTAGTTGGAATCATGTAGTATGTAGCCTTTTTAGATTGGCTTCTTCCACTTAGTAACACAAATTTACGCTTTCTCCATGTATTTTCATGGCTTAATAGCTCATTTCTTTTTAGCACTGAATAATATTCTATTGTCTGGATGTATCACAGTTTGCTTATCCATTTACTCATTGAAAAATATATCTTGGTTGTTTCCAAGTTTTGGCTATTATGAATAAAACTGTTAAAAACCTTTGTGTGCAGGTTTTGTGTGGACATATTTTTAGCAGATTTGGGTAAATACCAAGGAGCATGATTACAGGATCATATGGGAAAAGTATGGTTAGTTTTCAAAGAAACTGTTGAACCATCTTCCAAAGTGGCTATATCATTCTGCATTCCTAACAGCAATGAGGTTTTTTTTTGTTCCACATTCTTATCAGCATTTGTGTTTTGGGTTTTGGCCTTTCTAATAGGTGCATAGTGGCATCTCATTGTTTTAAGTTGCAATTCCCTAATGACATATAATGTTGAACATCTATCTTTTCATATGCTTACCAGCTATATCTCTTTGGAGAGGTGTCTGTTCAGATCTTTTGCTCATTTTGTAATGTGGCTGTTCATTTTCTTACCATTGACTTTTTAGAGTTCTTTGTATATTTTGGATACTGGTCCTTTACCAGACATGTGTTTTGCAAATATTTTCTCCCAGTCTGTGGCTTGTCTCCTCATTCCCTTGACATTTAAGTTTGATACATTAAAAACCTACTTTCTAAAGGTTTTTTTTTCCTTTGAGGTATACTTTTTTGATATAAAAATTAAGACAATTCATGTCATAAAATTCATCCTTTAATGTGTACAATTTTTCAACCACCATCTTTCTCTATCCAGTCTAGTATCCAGAGTACAAAAAGAAGTTTTAAAACTCAACAATAAAAAGCCAACCTAACTTAAAAATGGGAAGAGTCTGAACAGACACTTCTCCAAAGAAGATATATAAAAGGCTAATAAGCCATCAATTTGCCACCAGGGAAATACAAATAGAAACCACAGTATCACTACACACCCACTAGAATGGCTGTAATCAAAGACAGACAATAGCAAGCACTGGTGAGGATGTGGAGAAATTGGGATTCCCCACATTTTAGTTTCAAACCTCATCGTGTGTATGTGCGCACACACGTGCGTGTTACATATTCAGTATTTCTATATTTGAGGTAGGAAGGGAATGTACCTGGAACTACTCCATCTGTTGCATATTAGTCAGAAGTCACCCCAAACCATTCTGCATAATGCAATCCAAGGGTCTTTTAAAAACACAAATATGGTCATTTCACTCCCTTATTATACCATTTAAGGCACTGTAAAATCAGAAAACTTGCCTCTCTAGCTTAATTTTCCACTTTCTCCTCCTCTTTACACACAGAGGCATAGTCTCTATATGCCAGTCAGACAATAACTTTTTTCTTTCCTTTCTCTTGTAATTGTACATAGGGTGTATATTGATGGGAGCTGAATTTACTTATTTTCTAGTTTGCATACTATTAAGATGGGATTATAGTAACTGTATCTCCTGAGAGCCTAGATCCAGAAAACGATAGCTCCATATAGCTTCACCTCTGGACACTCTAGTGTAATATGACTTTAATTTTATTAAATTAAAAATGCTGTTGAGTCTAAGTAAGCTTGCACTGAATTATATATAAATTTAAGAATTGACGTTTTAATGATATTTTGAAGTCATCCTATCCAAGAACCTGGTATGACTTTTTGCTAGATCTTTTTTTATGCTCTTTGATGTCATTTTTTTCTTGTTAAGTGTATTAAGTATTAAATAATTTTGAATAGGTAACATTAATTCAAAATTTAATTTAAAAGTGTAAAAATATAGTGAATTTTCCCTTCCATTGCTAACCCTTTACACAATTCCCCTCTTCCAGAGGTATTTTATGTATATATGAGCAAATATATATACCTATTTGTGGCAATTATGAAATACATTCCCTGTTTCTAGTTGATTATTGCTAGAATAGAAAAAAAGGTACTGATTTTTGTACATTTGTCTTTTACTTAGATACTTACCAGATTTATTAGTGCTAATAGGTGTTATTATAGCCTCTTGGATTTCCTAAATACAGTTATATATCAGCAAAATGAGATAATTTATTTTCCAATATTTATATCGTTTACTTTTCTTGCCTAATTGCTTTCACTTGAATTTTCAAAGCAATGTTAAATCTTGCCTTATTTCAGACTTTACTAGAAATAGCTTTAGTATTTACAATTAAAAATGATGTTTGCTATTAGTTTTTGATGCATAATTTCTTTTCCTTTTACTTAGAGCTTTAATTGTATCAAATCACATTTAAAGCTGTAACATTTTATCAAATGCTTTTTCAGCATATACTGATAAAATGTTTTCTCTCCTTTCATTTAAAAAACTTTATTTTGAAATAAATTTACCTGCAGAAAAGTTGCAAAAACAATACAAAGTGTTATTGTGTACCCTTTACTGAGATTTCCCAAATGTTACTATTTTACTTTCACCATTTTGTGTGTGTGTGTGTGTGTGTGTGTGTGTGTGTGTATGAATGCATACATATAAGCATGTGTGTATATATATATATAACTTAGTTTCCTGAGACATTTGCAAATTGTCTTTACCTTTAACTTCTAAATACTTCAATGTATATTTCTGAAAAACATGAACATTCTTACATAAGAATTATCAAAATAAGAAAATTAACATGAATAATAATCCAGAAACATTTAAATAATCTTCAAATTCTTGATATAATGGATTATATTAATTTCCTGATACTAAGGCTTGTATTGCTGAAGTAAATCTTATGTGATCACATTGTACAATTCAACTTTATTTATTTGGGGTTTTTGCATTTATAGTTATAGGTGAGGTTAGGCTATGGCATTCTTTTTGGCACTTTATTAAGTTTGAGTATTAATCTTACAACTGGCCTTTAAAATCAGTGGAGCATCTCTTCTCATGGTCTGAAGCAGTTTATATAATAATTAAAAATTACAACTCATTTATTTTTTGGGCTGGGTGACAGCTATAGTGGTGTTTACTTTGTGATAATTCACTGAACTGTATACATGTGATTTATGTACTTCTCCATATATAGATCAATAAAAAATTTAAATAAAAGAACACAATCTTCTAAAAGAAAAAATTTTTAATTACCTTTCCAATTTCTTCTTTGGTAATTTATTTTTCTATTCAAATTATATTTTGGGACAGTGTTTGCTAGGAAATAATCTATTTGCTGTTTTCAAATTTATTTATTTTAAATTCTTCCATATATATGGTATATCTGATTTCTCATTCCTAATATGGTTTTATTTTTTTGCCCTTTTTCCCTTTATAAGGCTGAGAAGATTTTATCTGTTTTATTGGTGTTTTCAAAGAATCATTTTTTAATATATTCTCCCTTCCCTTTTTTGGTTTCCTACTTTGTTAACTTCAGGTTTTATCTTTATTAGTCCATTTCCTATTTTCTTATGGTTTAAATGTGTTTTTTCCTAAATTTCTAAAATAATCACTATGCATCTTTGAATTTTTCTTTTTGAACAATAAAGGTGTTACATTTTCATTTCTAACTCCAGCCTTACCTATCCCAGGATTCTCAACAAAGTATCTAGGTGTTACTTTGCCTCATTTGCTCAGGTTCTACAGCCTAGTTACAACCACATGACAAATACATGTGTGCTCAGTAAACAAATAGTACTGTTTTGTCCTGGGACCTACTGTGAAGATCTGTGCTTGCTGCAGAGCCCACTGTTCATCCAAATACCTGGAGTGTCCATCATGTGCTTGCACTGTGCCAGGTTCTATGAATAGGATAGTGAGTTGAACAACTGGGTATCTACCCTCTTGGAGCTTACAGTCTAGCGACAAAGTAAGACATAAAACAAGTAATGCAAGTGAGCTGAGTACTGCCTAGGATGCTAAGAAGATATGATAGGGATTTAACATCACCTAGGTGGTCTAGCTAAGGATCCCTACAAGAAGTGATATTTAAGTTCCTTAGAATCTTAGGGTCTACTCTGTTCACACCCTCCTTTCATAAAGTTGGCTATTGAGTTTTCTTGTATAAAAGTTATCTGGTTTTGAGTGACATGTCTGATGCTCCTGGCCACATTTAATAGAACCAAGGGATTGGCAGCCAGGAAAAAAATTTTATCCAACAGGCATGTTCCACATGGGATGGTCACTCACTGCCTTAATTAGAGCCTCTAAGAGAAATCTGAACACCAGAGTGAAAGGAGAAGAAACAGAGATAGAAGGAGAGAAAAAATAGAAGAATAGTAAAGTCAGAATAGTGGTAGTCACAAACCCAGTGGCACTGGATTAGAACTGTAGGTATCAATATAAACTCAAGGTTTTTAATAACATACGGATGGAAAGACACAATAATAAATTCAGATGTGTGGTAACATATATACATATATTTCCTAGCTCTGTATGCTGAAAGGGCCTAGAAGCAATGACACTCCAGAAGCACCCTAGTGCCCAGATCTTGTTTTCCAAGTACTATTCTGGAATTAAAGGAACTACATGCTGTTTGGACAAGTGGCTGATGTCAGGGCTGTAACAGGAAAAACATAAGTGAGCTTGGGACATCTTGTGGTGCCAGAAAGTAAGGCAGTGTTAAAAAAATGATAGGGTCAATGGTGAAACAAAAAAGGAGCCAACTTGGAAGAGTTCCGAATGGCCAAATCTAGGCCAAAAAGAACAACAAAATAAACTAATAGTAGTATTAGATTATAACCCTAGAAGAAAACAAATATCCATTAGTTTACACTCATATAAATTATTGAATAAATAAATGGAGGAAAAGAGACAGCTCTTCCTTACAGAATACCAATTAATAAATATAAATGGAATAAGGAAACAAAGTCATCATTGCAAAAAGAACATTAATACTTGCTTAAGCAAGAACTACTGATAAATGCTAAAATCAATGGGAAAAATTCTAAGGGTAAAAAAAACCATTTGCACAGCTTTAAAGTATCTCCTCACAAGATTCTTATTAATTTCAAAGAAGAAATTTGTAATTTCATAGGGGAGAAACTTGGCACACAGTACCTCATCCATGTGATCAAAGTTAACTTGATCCCCCGCTATGAGGCCCTGAGAAGGGCATAACATCACTTCTCGGGTACCCTCAATCTAATCCTGTGAAAACACAGACAAACCCGATTGAGGGACAATGCACAAAATAACCAGTTGGACATATTGAGAGTGTCAAGGTCATGAAAGGCAAAGAAAGACAGAGGAACGAACTGTCAGAGGCTGAAGAAGACGAAGGAAACATGACAACCAATGCAATGTGGGATCCTAGGCTGGATCCAAGACCAGAGAAAGAACATCAGTGGGACAAGCGGCAAAATTTGAATGTCCACCTATTAGTCAGTAGGACTGTACCAATGTTAATTTCATGATTTGAATAATTATGGTTTTATAAGATGTTAATATTAGAAACTAGGTGAATGGGTATATAGGAACTCTACTATTTTTGCAACTTTCTTTAAGTCTAAAATTACCTCAAGACAAGTTAGGAAAAAAAGGAAGAGCAGTCACTGAGGCAGGGAGCAGCAGACACAGAACTTTGAGAGGCTGGACGGTGATTGCTGGAGCCCAGGCCCTGGCTTCTGATGGCCTTATAATCACCATATTGTTATGACTTTCTTCCATTACCCAAGGAACTTGGATTCCTGCCCCCATTTTTTGCTTCCTGAAAGAGAGGAGCGAACACCAAAGGAGGGTTCCAAAATGGCCCTGCAGAGGGAGAATGATGAGGTGGTCATCAATGGGGGCCACTGAAGATGATGCCCAAGGATGCACTGAGCCTTGCTGTGCCTTACTAAGCTAAGGTTAAAACATGGCTGATCTGTGAATGTCTTTGGGGGATGGTGTGCAGACCTTCAGCTTAGCAATTAACATGGAGGCAGCATGGGGGAGCTGTTTATTCCAGGCTAACTTAGCTGTGACAGCAGTATAGACAGGGCTGAGGCAGGGTCCATGGCCATCTAGGAAGAGCCTGACCCCATGACCTCTATCTCTCCCCCCATAATTCTCCAATATCTATGACATTAGTTTCCTGAAGGAGGCCCCAAAGAACTGAGCTTGCTTAGTCATTTGGTACTATTGTCCAGTACTGGAGTAGGTGAGGGTAGTGACCCAGTCAGCCTTCCTCCCATGTTGGCTCAGTTCCAAGGCTGGAGAAACCTGGTCTGGCCTGACTCCAGAACGTGGGGAGAAGGAACAGTAGCTATGATATGGCGGAGGATGGGGGAAGAGTTCTATGGGTCCCTTCTTCTTGGGATTTTAGGGCATGGGAAAGAAGTAGCTACAGCTTAAACGCTAAACATCTGTGCCTTGGCCTATGCTCTGTGGAGACATTTGAGGTCTCAGTTACATGAGGACCAGCAGAGGGTGGCAGGTCACAGTCTGTCCCTGTCTTCTTCTGGCCAGATTTGTTCTTAGTTGGCATACTTCTGAGCTTCCCGGCAACATGATAAAGTTCCAGAGACTATAGGGCATGGGGATCACTGAAATACAATGATAAGAGACCTCCCTCTCCTGGAGGCTTTTTAGCAAGTTTTGGGCCCATAATGGAAGGGCCAGGGAAGGGCAAAATTCCTGCTTTAGACTTTGGGGTTGGGGAGGGGTCTTACAGGAGCTGTAAGGAGGTAAGTGGCCTTAGGCTGGGTGGAAAGGAGCGAGAGGTAGGAAGGGAAGGTAGGTCAGTTGCCATGCCACAGCCGAGGGGCCTTTATTAGATGTTGAGGGCACGTATAGCAGGTAGGTAGATGTTAGAGGGTGTGGCACACCTTCTCAGGGTGTAGTGGTGCCCGGATGTCCAGTTTGTGGGTTTTGCTGTCCTTATCAATGATCTCCAGTCGCAGCTTGGGTGGACGCTTCTCAGCTTGGGGTGAGGGCAGCTCAGGGCTCTTGAGCAGCTGTTTGTCTGAGTCCTCCACAGTGATGCGCAGAGTACAGCCCCCTGGCAGGAGGTCCTGCTCGTAGGCAGCCGCTAGCTGGTTAACTACACGGCGCTCGACCTGAAGGTAGCAAGTAAAGAGGTCATTACTGCCGAGGCCTAAGCCAGCCTGTGCCCTGAGCCTGGAGGCCAGGTTCTATCTCTCACTGCTAGGACAAGTATTTACTTTGGGCTTCAGTTTTCTCATCTGCAAATAGCTAACACACAGCTTGCAGGACTGTGCTAAAGACTTGATGTTAGTTTCTGAGGTTTCCAAGTGAATTCCTCATTTGGTAGGGGTTCACACTTGGTTACTCTCCAGGACTGGGGTTTGACTTGATCATCTTGTGTTTTTGGTTCTGAAGGGGAATCTACTCTGGGTATGAAAAATTCCAGGCTGGGAGCCCAGGAGATAGGTGTAGGGGCACTGGGGAAGGAGGTGTGGAGACACCTCTCTTCTCTCAGGCTTTTGTGCTCACCTCATGCTTGATGGAGCGGGCACCATAGTGCACATTGTAGCCATCAACCAACACGTCTGCCACTTCGCGGTCCCAGAGCAGTGTGATGTTGTGCCTTTGCTTGGCCTAAGAAAGGTCAGATAGGAGCATGCTTGCATGTGGCCCAGAGCTTTCCATCTCTCACCACGATGCCTGAGGCCTTGGCCTATGAGAAACTGTGCCCCAAGGCCACTGGCCCCATACCACTGAGTTCCACCTTTTGGGAACTAGTGCTCCCACCCACAGCCAGTCCCCACGCTTACTCTCTTGGCCCAGAAGTTCAGTTCCTTGTTGACTAGCTGGATAAGCTCCGAGTGGCAGAAGGGGAGGAAGTAGACGATCTCATTGATTCGCCCCAGAAACTCATCCCTCCGGAAGTGAGCCTGCAGGGCCAGGTAAGGGGTGGGGTAAGCTCAGTGACCCAGATGAGCGTAAAGGCAATTACTGGACTCCAATGGGGAAGATAAGGGGGATTCTGCAGTTTTAGGATGGCTAAGGGGATCCCCTACACCTAGCAGGAAGGACAAAAACTTCTTACTTTCAGGATGGGGCGGATCACATTCTCCCTGAAGTTCTTTGAGATGGTGATCTTGTCACTAATCTGGACATCACCTGTGGAGACAGAATCATAAACTGACTATTCCCCACACCCAGGGGACTTTGGGAAATGTGCCTGCCCCTTGTTCCATCCATGAAAAATGCTGCCCTGATGGGTGACCCTGGTCAATACCTCAGGCTCTCTGGGCCTTGGCCTGGTCTTCTTACCTGAACAGAGAGGACTGGACTAGGTACAAAGCCTGGGGTTCCTTAAGGTGGAAATTGTACGAGGGAGGGGAGAGGAGAGTCAGGACCAAGAATTGAGTTCTGAAGGGAGCTGGAGGGTTCAATTCCAAATAGAAAGATAACAGACGTGGCCTTCTGTGTGATGTGCTCTTCTTCCCAGCACTCTCCAGTCTACCTACAGAAGAAGGCTCATTGGCTGCAAAAGGCTGTATCCATTTCTCTATGGTTTCTGATCTGCTGTCCCCTCACTGCACCAAAACATCTCTATCTGTTGAGTATGCATCTCTTTAGTTCCCTTAGACTCTGGTCTCTTCCTGGCCCCTAACTCTGGGGTAGCTCTGTCCACTCCTCTGTCTGGAATCTTCTTGTCACCCAAGAGACTTGGGGTTTTCTTGAGGAAGAGGGGGCACTGTCGCTATCAAGCACTATTTGGTCTAGTGCTTGGTGTCTGATCATTGCCAGCTATGGACAAAACTGCCCACCAGGACCCTTACCAAAGCCTGGGACCTCAATGCCATCCTTGCCCCCAAGAGATGTGCTAGTGGCCTGGGCACTTGCCCAGTTGCCTAGACAGCTCTGGCCACATGCCATACCAAGGTTCTCAGCGATACGGTTATGGTTCATCTCCAAAGCTTCTTGCCTCAGCTGCAGTGCATGCTGTGCGATCTCATCACTGGCCACATTGGAGGTCATGATGAAGATGGCATCCTTGCAGTCGATGGTCTTCCCTTTTCCATCTGTCAGCCGGCCCTGGGAAAGAACAGTGACTGCACAGTTACGGAGGTATAAGGCTAAGCACCTCTTCTTCCAGGAGGTCTCTTCAGAACCCTTGTGCCTCTACCTCTGCCACTCCTGGCAGAATTAGCTGCTTGCTTCTCTGAGCACTGTTCTTACACTTCGATGGCAGTTCACACTGCCCTAAGCTGCAACTACTCCACCTATTAAGAGTGCCTGTGGGCAAGACTGTATCTGCTGTGTGTCATCAGTCAGGGCACCCACATCATCCCTGGCGCTCAGCAGTCAGCCTGATTTCATATGCATCCATCCAACACACTTTTTTGGAAGCCCACTTTGGTTCAGACTTTGTGTTGGGGTTCTGGAGACTCAGAGCCTTTAACTTGCTCTGAGTGACACTCAGGAAAACAGCAATGATAATTCAGTGGGCAAAGTGTTATGGTAAGGGGAAGCCCAAGCTGCTATAAGAGTTCAGAGGAGGGCATTTTACTAGGCCATTGTGAAGACTAGATACAGTCATACTGAAAACACATATATTTGTGAGATTAAAAAGAATGAAATGAATTGAAACAGGTATAATCTCTGCATCTTTGGAGCCATCCTCTGGCTTGACAGAAAGAAACAAAAATAAGGCTCCTCCTTTAATCAACTTGGGAAATTTCCTTGAAATCTTTAGCTCTCTCTAGAAATGACACAGAAGAAAGTATAATGGAGACAGATGCACTAAGGAAAGAGAAAAGGAACAACGGCAGAGGGAAGAGACAGAAGAATGGGAACAGTATAGGTATTCAAGGGCAAGGAGTACAGCGAACCTCAAGGCTATAGCTGTATGACAGCACTTTGCAGTCATTTAGAACAGTGGTCTCCAGCTTTTTTGACACCAGCAACCGGGGCTCCTATGAGAATCAATGCCCGATGATCTGAGGTGAAGCTGAGGTGGAGCTGAGGTGGTGATGTTAGAGCTGGAGAGCAGCTGCAAACAGATGAGGCTTCGCTTGCTCGCCCACTGCTCATCTCCTGCTATGCAGCCTGGTTCCTAACAAGCTATGGACTGGTACCGGTCTGCGACCTGGGGGTTGGGACCCCCGATTCAGAAGAAAAGCCATGATCAGGGACTCACTGAAAGGAACTGATGGAGTAACAACAGTGGACAAAAATAAGCACTTCCACTGAGTCTCATGCTTGGTGCTTTCCTGTGCACTACTGTACTTTGCCTACTAGAAGCTCCAAAAAGGCAGAGGCTGGATTTTGTTCTCAATGAGTCCTAGGACAGTGTCTGGCATATAGTAGGTGTTCAGTACTTGCTTGCTGAATGCCTGAATCCTTGCAACTCCTACAGAGAAACTGAGTCCCAGAATGGTTAAGTAACTCATTCAAGGCCTCATAGCTAGAAAATAGTAGAGCTGAGGCTCAAACTGTTTGCCCTTCTCTCTATACTAGGCTATCGAGGCCATATCAGTGGTACTGGGTAAATGAGGCTCCATGCAATTTTCTTTCTCTAAGTAAAATTTTCTCAGAATCCTGCCAAATTTAGTTTTCATCCTTTGATCCTTGATGAAGAGAAGCAACTGGGACAGGTGTGGGAAGGGGGAGACCTGCCTGGGATTTCCTCTGGGATGCAGACTAAGCATAGTTCTTAACAGGCCAGAGAACATGGCTCTGGGAGATAGGTCACTGACCTCAACCATTCGGCAGCTCCTGCCTGCCCTAGCCTCAGCCAGTAACCAGCCCTCCCCAAATGTTTCCCTTTCTGTTGGCATGGCCTGACTCAAGTCAGTCCTTATTTCCAAAGCCAACGCAATGGCAGAACAGCTCTGGCTCTCAGAGGCAATAGGAGAAGAAATGTATATTACTTGAGCACCTACTCTGTGCTAGGCATGGTACCGGGTGCTTTTCAGCCTTACTTTATACTGGACCTTGGCAGAGGCCTCTCAGAAGAAGGGAGAAGGGAGTCTATTCAAAAGGGTGATCTAGGTGTTGGTCACTCCTGTCCCTACCTTAGGGTGGGACAAGAGGAAGGCAAGGGCACAAATGGATGTTCTTGAACTTTTGCCATTAGCTTTCCTGCTTATGTGTTACAACAGAATCCACTCCTTAGTGGGGACCAGGTCTGCACGTGTGTGTGACATGCCCAAGCATGTGCATATGACACTGTGTTTGCAGAGCTTATCCCTGAAGGCTGAGCACACACACTGCTATCCTGGCCAGAGCAATAACCAGTGGCAATTTCATTCCAAGAGATCAAAGCTCTGCTTATAACTGGGTTGAGGATGGGTCCCAGGTGGGTGAAAGGGAGCAGGTGCACTGTCTGACTGACCCAAGGGTGACTTCATGTCTCCTCAGGGTCTTTGGCAATAAAGACGTGTCCCAAAGAAGGAGCTGTCACTGTCTCACCTCCCAGCAATGAAGAGTGCAGAAATCCTGAGTGGGATGTGAATGCTCACTCCAGGGCTCTAGGAGTTGTTTTCTCACTGCTCCTACCCTTGAAAGGAGGAGTGGAGGGTGGGCTCCCTGGGATCCTGTCTCTTCCTGGGACTGCGGCCCTGTGCTGTAGGCTGAGATCTTCCAGGAAGTGACCAGCATTAGTCCTGCTTGGTGCTTTGGTGAGTGCGTTAGGGCTCTTGCTCTCCTGGGCCTGGGCTTGGGAGAACTGGCTAGGTAGGAAAGGGGGGGGGGAGGGGCTTCTCTCATGCCCCCAGGCTAGATTAGGTGCCTTTACAATTCCTGGCACTTGCTGCTTCTCCAAGCACAGCACTCACCACAGTGGGCTGAACTGCCTTTTGCAGTCTGACCCCCTCATTCATTCCTGAACACTAAGGCAGGAACTTTGTTCTGTCTGTGCCCCCTCTGCCCCACACTGAACCACAATCTCTTGCTTTCCCTCCTACTTCTCTGCCAAGTCCCCCTTTAACTCTTTCCTAATAGGTCACAAAGCTCTGTTTTAGTGCTCTCTTCTTCTCTGCACACTATACTCTCCCTTGTTGAGAGACATCATCCCTTTCCATGGCTTTCATTACCCTCTTTGTGCTGGAACATTGCTGAATCTCTACTTTCAGTCCAGATCTTTCCTAAGCTCTAGACCTCTCCAATTGATGTATGGCCTCTTGGACATCGCCATCTGACTGTCCCTTAGGCATCTCCTTTCAACAATTCTAAACCTCAGCTCCTCACCTTCCTTGCCAATATGTTGTTCATCCTCCTGAGTACTCTGCCTCAGCTGATAGCAGCAGCAGCCATCCAGTCCGCCAGGCCAGAAATCCTGCTGGCTTGTCATCCTTGGCCTCTCCCTTTCTCTTTCCATCCAGTCGCTGAGCCCTGCACAGCCAACGTCCTGGTAGTTCTCATTCCACTGCCCTGCTTTAGAGCAGGCTTCTCCGGCACTAGTCTGGACTCAATAGTCTCCTCACTGCCCGCTTCTTCCTTCCCTTCTCACGGATGCCTACAGGACCTTTATAAAGTAAAAATCTGACCATGTTTTTCTCTTGCTTAAAGTCTTTAAAGGCTCCTTACAATCCGCCAAACACATCTACGCTCCTTTGCCTGGCATTTTAACTGGCCCCAGTCTACCTTGCCCACCTCATCTCCACCATTCTGTTCTCACTTCCCTGTGCAGCTGAGCAGTACTGAACAGCTATAGTTCCCTTAACACACCAGGCTGGGTCGTGCCCCTGTGCTTCTGCACATTAGGTGCCTGCTGTCAGCCCTTCTCTGCTCCGTTCACCCGGCAAACGTTTATTCATCATTGGAAGATTTGCTGAATTACCACTGAATTAAGTCAAAAAAGCATTTCCCCTGATGCTGTGGGCTCTGCGAGTGGTTGGAGTAGGCACGATCCCTGTCCTCAAGGAGCATATATGCATAAATCTGGCTAAGTAAACTAGGATGGCAGCTTTGGTCAATGGAACCCAGGGCATAAGCATCAGAAACTATAGTAGGCTTGTGGAGGCTACAGAAAGGAATTATTATCAACTCCCAAAAAGGTAGTCATGGAGTGATGATAGCAGAAGAGACGTGAACAGGGCCTCCCCATGGGGATAGTAGCATCTTCCAGGTGGGCCCAACTGTATGTCAGTCATCAGTTGTCTTCTTTTCTTCTGGGCCAAGGAGGCCATCAGGAGTACCTCTCTAGGGAGTCAGAGGTTAAACATGCTCTTGGACTTTCCCTTCTTGTGAATGCTTTACTGAAGATCTACCTCTCTCTTTTGGCCCTAGCTGCATGGTAGTTATTTAAGGCTGCAGGATCTGGAACTGGATGCTTGGGTCTGAACCTGGACTCCCTCTTTCTAGTTGTGTGACCATGGGTGAATAAGTTTCCTCACTTTACTTCTGTGTCCATATCTATTCATGGACGCAATAGTAACTATCTTCATAGGTTATTGGGAGAATTAAAGGAGTTGGTACATGTAAATTTTTTAGAACAGTGCCTGACACATGAAGTACAAAAATATCAACTATTATCACATCTCCTTTTTGCCTGTTTACTAGGCAGGCAGCTTTCTGAGGGCAGGTTTCAGTCTGGTGCATAGCTGTGTATCTGAATTCCATCAAGAGGCTGGAATGGACCAGGAAGTCTCAGAGCATAGATGTGAGTAACTGAATATGTAACTTTAGAAGAAGTGGCTTTCATTCCTCAGTGGGGGGCCCAGAAACAGGGTGTAGCTGAGGGGCTAAGAACAGAGCAAGAAAACTGGGGATGGGACAAGGATACTGGGCTAGGTGGGGAAGGTGGTGGAAAGCTATGGGGACATTTGGTTTTGGGTCGTCCTGGCTTGGTAACTGGTGTGCTATTTGGTCCAGAGGGAGTCCCTTCCTGCACCTCGTTTAGTGTACCTGTGACATGGGAAGCAAAACCCCTTCCTATTTTCCCAGGGCTGGAGGGGCTAAGTGAAAAGGTGAGCAGGACTCCATCTGGCCACATGCTGGCTAACATATTCCCTGCCTAGGAGCAGAAGAGAAGCCTCATTCTGGTTCTGCAGACCCCTGTAAAGGGTGGGAGTCGACCCCTCTGTGACCATAAGCTTTTCTTCCCAGCTCAAGGGAAGGAGTGGTACAGAAGGGAGAACTGGGGCTCTGGGATCAGATTTATTTTGTAGCCCAATTCTGGTTCCTCCATAGAGTAGCTCAGTGGCCTTGGGCAAGTCATTTATAACCTCTCTGAACCTCTGTTTCTTCATTTGTGAAAAATGAGATCATTTCTACCTTGCCTGGCTATTGTGATGACTCGCGATAACATCTGTAAAGTCTTTAGCATAAGCCTAGTACACAGAATGTGCTGGATAAAAGGGGGTTCTTCTTAGTTAGAACTCGCTCCACCAGTAGGGGGGACTGTCTCATTTGTGACAAGCCTGGAGCTCCTGAGAAGAAAAGGGTTCCAAGGGCGGAAAGATTCTTCGAGCTTATCTTGGATCTAGACGCCTTGTTTGTCACATGAGATCCCTGATGCCTAGAAATGAAGCAGAGCTAGAACTAAAAGTTCAGGTCTCCCTCGCTCTCCTGGCATCTCTGCCCCACTCCTTCTCTCTGGAAGGTGGCCTGGGCAGTGATGAAATTTCAACACTTGGAGAGTACTGGTCTTCCCTCAAGTGCCCAGGCTGAGCTGTGGTCCAGAGAGGAGGTAAAATCACATGGACTAAGGGCCCGAATGTACACACAGAGCAAGCTGAGAAATGTTCAGACAGGCCTCTGGGTCCTTGCTTCCTATTATCCAAAGCTCCCCACACCTCCAGGGGTCCCCATCTCTGTTCCAGCCAAGGCTGACTTTCACCTCATCAAACAACTGTAGCATGATAGTAAGCACATCTGGATGAGCCTTGTCCACCTCGTCAAACAGCACCACAGCGTTGGGACACTGCTTCAGCTTCTTGGTCAGCTGGCCACCTTCCTCGTGGCCAATGTAGCCTGGTGGGGACCCAATAAACTTGGCCACCTGGAGGAAGGAAGGCAATATGTCAGGAAGGCCTTTCCATGCTTTAAACTTCCAATATGGGGAATGTACAGGGAGATGGCTTTATAAACACTGTCAAGACTGCCTGTCTCAACAAGGAGTGTCAGGCTGTCTCCCAGGGTGGCAGGAACACTACCATAATGGGACAGCAGATAGATCTTCTCTATGTTTATTCTTCAGAGCAAACCCTATGCAAAACAGATCAGTGACCCTGCTGCACACATATACCTGCAAAGGACAAATCCAGGCTGCTGGAATTATCTCAGGCCCAAATCACAAACCACATCAAAATACCCAGGCCATGTTGATAAGCCCTCCAAATCATGCTTCGCCTAGGACTCTTACCTCATGCCGCTCCTGGAACTCAGACATGTCAAGCCTGATGAAGCCCTGCGTGGAAACATGCAAGAGTCCAATCGGAAACACGAAGGCAGAGGGAAGGGGTTAAGGAGGAGAGCATCTCAAATATCCCCTAGGCTTTCAGACACCAACCCAAGATCTGGCTACCTGCCAACTTTTCTGTCCATTCATTCCCTATACGATTCTATTCCCTACCTTAACAAACCCAAGTCAAGTCCCTGCCCTTCTAAATCCAGCTCAGAATGTTTCTTTTTTCAAGCAGGCTTCTACTGGTTTGATTACCATATCATCTACCCATTCTCCCACCCTCCTATTTATTCCATATTTCCTGAGGACATCTGTGTGTGCTGGGCACTGGAGCTACAATGGTGAACAAGGCTTGGTCTCTGTCCTTGAGGAGCGCCCACTGAGTGGGGCGGGCAGGCATGGACACAGTCACGATCAGAGTGGATCGTGATGACATAGAGGGAGCAACAAATGTCCAACAATTCCAAGGTGCCCTCACCTTTGCAAGTCTGTGTGGGCACATACACCTTGGTTTTAGTTTACTTTTCTTTTAAATTAATAAACCTTTTTATTTCGATTTCTTCATCTCATCAAAAATCCACCCATAATGTAGCTTGCAGCCTTTTTCTCCCCATCGATGGGCCTAGTGGTGGTTTCCAAGGAAGTGGTCCCCTGGCGTTAGGCCTGACCATGATTAGCCCCAAGAGAAGAGAACAACGGGTGGTATGGGATTTGTGAGTCAACACAAGTAGAGTACCCACTTTTTGTGAAAAATTTAGGGATTTAGGCAGTTATAAGGGCATTCGCAAGTGCCCTGTCCCTCCACCTAGACCAGGGCTCCCTAGGCTCCTCTCCTGCTGGTACGTGCTTCTATCTAAGAGAGCACACTCACTGACAACACTTCTCCCGAGTGCTGGGGGTGACAGGGAGCCAAGACCCTGTCTGAAATGGAGGCCTATTCTAGCTCAGCTGCTAATCTGAAATTCACTCAGTGATGTACTTTTAGTTTATTCTCTGTTCTGTTGTTCTGTACCTGAAGTACAGGGTGGCAGAAAAAGCCCAGGGCTGCTAGCCAGGGGCTTGGCTTCCAGTTCCAGTTTTGCTGCTATCTGTGTGGCCTTCGGCATGCTGTTCCTCTTTTTGAGCTGTAGTTTCTTTTTGTATAACACAGGCCCTTACTTCTTCTCCTGGTTTCCCCAGGGGCCTGAGGAAAGGACCTGCCCCAAGAGGTGGGAAAGGGTTAGGGGAAGTCAGTAAGGTCACATGGGGGTGATCTCTGCTATCAGACATATGGGGCATTAGCTAGTGAGCATCTTCAGAGGGGCCCGGGCAGCTCAGCCAAGAGAAACACAGGCTTTAGGAAGGATGGACCATGGAGAAGCTGGGAGTACTGCCCAGAGGGTGCAATGGGCTGAAAGCCACAAGGTGGGAATCTGGTAATAGCTGATAGTCACTGGGCGCTTACTGTGTACCTGACAATGTTCTAATCAAGCTATAAAGGGCTTAGAATATGTACAAGTCTATGAGGTAAGCACTATAATCATCCCCCCCTAACAGATGAGAAAACTAAGTCACAGATTAAAGTAATTTGCCTGAGGTCATTTAAACTGGCCATTATACTCCGTAGCCTTATATTTCCTGTTCTGTTAATCAGTTGGGTTCTTGGCAGTCTGCATCTGAGTTTTGTGCCCAGAGTATAGAACAGGGCTTACTTAATGTCAAGTGATCTGGGTTTTCACCCTAGTTGTTCTACTGATCTGCTAAATAAATGTGAACAAGTCTCAGGGCTTGATTTTCTTGGCTGGAATAATTTTGGATTCATATGATCTTAGCTTAGGGTTATTTAGAACTGAGACAACAATACTGACAGTAATATCTAACATGTATCAATTGCTTATTATGTGCCAAGAATCGTGTTTAGCATTTTACAGCATTATCTCATTAACCTTAATAATAATCCAATAAGATAGGTTCCATTATTGAACCTATCGTATAGATGAGAAAACTGATATAAGCGGAGATCCCAGATAACTCCACAGAGTAGTTTAGAGTTGGGATTTGGACCTAGGCAGTTGGACTCAGATCCTTGCTCTGATCCCTTTGTCACAGTGTCTCTATAACCACAAGTCTTTAGGGCTCCACCACCCTACATCAGGATGAGATCACAGAATGCCATTAAGGTTCTTTCTCAAGGATTATTAACCCTAATAATGGAAGTTAATAAAGCTGCTTAATTTGGGAGGAATAACAGAGGCTAAAGAGAGAGAGAAAAAAAATAAGCTCACAGATCTGATAAAGAAATTATAAAAATGTGCATACAATGCCTTGTGAGAGAGCCAGGTCCAGAGATATTAGTGCCTCTTTACAAATGATGCGACTAAGGATCAGAGAGCCAGAACTTGAAATCAAGTCACCAACTCCCAGGCCAATGCTCATTTCATTTTAGTCAGCTCGACATTCCACTGGGACCTGTACACTGCACTTCCTACACAACACTCCACAGGTCCTGGCAGCATCAGATATCTTGGTTAGACAGCTTACAGTCCAGTACTCTCAGATTTTGAAGGCAGGTCTCAAACATGCCTGTTACATGGCTAGAAAACATCTACGGTAAACACATATTCTATAATGAGCTGGCCCACAGGGCTGATACAGGAAGGAATTCTGTAGAAGCACTACCTATGATTTAAAAATCATACATGCGTGTTTATATTGGGCTTCTCATGCCTCTCATCTCCCTATGTGACATGGGGACAAACTGACAAGTTTACAATCTAGCCTCCTATTGCGCCTGAGAACAATAATATTGACAGAAGAGTTGAGACTGGATTCTGATTTTACTTCATCACCTTATAAGTGACCTTGGGAGGCCCCTTAATGCTGTAGGGGTTAGTATTCTCATCTGAAAAGTGGGTCCAATTTAGTATCTATGCTATTTTCCTCATAGGGTCGAATAAGACAGTCGATGGGGTACTGCTGTGGAAAGTACGCAGTGATGAATAAACACGAGACAAGGGAGCAGGCACTTAGTGAGTGCTAGAGCCTGAGCTAGCTAGGATTCATATTATCTCACTTGATGCTTGTGACCATCTTAGATACAGGACTGTATAGCTTCACTTTGAGACAAGAGAGCTGAGTTGAAATGTGGAGGGGTAAAGCAACCTGCCTAGGCCTAGTGGAAAGTAGAAATGGAACCTGTGCAAGGAATGACTGGCTCCAGAACCTGGACCACCCAACCCACTGCCTCCAAGGGGTGATGGTGTTACGTCCTTCTAGGTGAGGTATGTATTAAAAGATGCCATCGGGATACCCTATACTGGTATAAATGTGCCTCCGACTAAATAGATGCTCCAATTGAAAAATGACTTGCATCATCAATCTTTTAATAAGCCCCCTCTCCTTTCTACACTAGCAAGTCAACAGATAATTTTTCTACTTCCACTGTGTATGAAGATATATTAAGACAGCTTGGATAAGGAGATTATAATTTGTAATTAAATATTAACCTTTCTGACAGTATTAAAATTAAAACGCTCAGAATTCTTCATCCCTAATCAGGTGGTTCCTGCCCGTAACTGCATCTTCCCTAATAGTCTTGCTAGTTTATGGCCCTTTCCAGAGTGCTAATTGTTTCAATCGCTGCCAACCTGATGAATTGTCTTAAAAATGTTATTTCAGTTGGTGTACATAAGCATGTCTTAAGCTGCTTTTTGCCTGCCTGCCTGTCAAGTGGGTCTGCTCTGGGTTTGGTTGAGGCAAAGCACAGCTACTGGCAGAGCCAGGGAGGCTCAGTAGACTTCAGCCAGTTATTAAGCAGAAGGAGGCCACAGATGTGGCTCAGGAGGACACAGCCTGAGGTACCTTGTTTTTGTGGCTCCCAGGACCTCAAGAAGGAGGCAAAGGGGCAGCCAGGCCAGAAGCAGGACAGGAGGTACATAGGGCTCTGCTGCTGGGGCAGTTTGGCTGGCAGAGATCTGAACAATTCCTCAGTGCCTCAGGTGGGGAGGCTTTCCATAGAAACGAGGCAAGGGCATCTGGAGTTGTGGCTCTGGTGATGGGCAGGGGGACCTTAGCTTCCTGGTAGGAAGAAGAATGTTTGGCCTTTGTTGAAATGTTTCTGCAGTCTCCAAGGACTGCTCTCTCTGACATTTCTCTCTGCATGAAAGCACTGCCTAGAAAGTCAAACTAAGCCAGAGTCAGAACAAACAGGGGATGGGGAGAACCCTTTCCTATGGAGGGTCAGGGCTTTGGGTCATGGGGAAAATGAGATTGTGACTGCCCCACAGCTTAGACATAAAAAAATCCTGTTTAAAAGCTCGTGTGGGATGGGGAGAAGCAAAAGGGCATCTTCTTGTTCCTCCTTGTTTTCTCTTACAGGCCCCAAGATGCCCTCCAGTATGGCCTTGATGGCACTGAAAGCTGTCTGCCTCTCCAGACTGAGTCCCTCAGGGCAGGGAGAGTGTCAAAATAAACACTATATCATCAGGAATTGGTATAATACCTGACACAGAGTAGATACTTGAAAATACTGTATGGATGAATCTCATCGGGCTCTCCCAATGCCATAAGAGCCGAACAGGACAAGGAATATTCTTATTTCATAGATGAAGAAACTGAGGTACGAAGCTTGGATACCTTGCCCAAATTCCTGGAGCATTTGCTGGTTAAGTTGGGGCCAAAGCTGAGGCCTACTCCTGGGCCAGAGCTCATCTTTTTGACTGGATATTGCCAGATTCAGGGAGCCTAGAGTTTTTGGTCGAGCAGGAGTGGCGAGGTCTCCATGGCCTGCAGATCAGGCCTCGGCCCCACCTCTTACCTTTTTGGCATCTTTGTGCATATACTTGGCGGTCTGCTTGGCCAACTCTGTTTTTCCTAGTAAGCGAGAAGAGAGAGAAATTGGGTTAGAATCAGATGACAATCCCCTGGAATGAAAGAACATTAGAAATGCATGGACACTAAACATAATATATTTTATGGATGGGTATGTTGAGGCCTGGAGAAGGTCAGTGACTCCCAAAGTCACCAAGGTAATTAAGGGTAAAGCTGGGACAGAATCAAAGTCTGCACCGCATCTTGATTTTTTCTGTGGATGAGATTGAGGCTTTTTCTCTATAACAGCATCCTAAGAGTAGGCAGTTGACTCTTATAATCCAGAGCCAACTTGTCCTTTGAAGCCCAGCACAGACCCTGCCTCTCCTAGGAGCGCACTGACTTCTTGGCTCACTGCACTGTATCTCTCTAGACACCCATGATCTTGCTATCCAGCCATGCCTGGAGCCATAGCTCAATCAGAGGTAGTGAGGGCACCTTTCCTTGGCTTCACAGCCTTTCTTTGTAACATAAAGAGGAATGACAAAATCAGAGTGCTGGCTCTGAAGAACTATTTGGTATGCTGGTAAGCCTATTTGGTAAGTCTTTGGAAGTTACTGTCTAGTATAGGCAGTCAAGTTCTACAGAATCATGGCGAGGTGGTGGTAATCTTTTTGGACCCTGTATCTGAAGGAGAGCTAAGCCCATAAAAGTGCTGAGAAGGGAAGAGGAGGCAACCAAATGCATGAAATTCCTCATCAAGACAATGGTGGAAGGTAGTGGTAGAGGGAGGTGTGTGTGTGTGTGTGTGTGTGTGTGTGTGTGTGGTCTGTGAGGGTAGAGAGTAAGGGGGTAAGAATGCCTCAGATAATCCAGTTCAACTGGCCAGAAAAATACCCAACTCAATTTACTGCAACCAATTTTGTTATGCTCCTAGCACTGTGCTGGCCATCAGGGGCTTTCTTTAGCTTCCTAGTGGGTTATGTCACAGGCTGTACCGAATAAGGTTGATATGCTGGGCAGTGGAGGTGGTTCAGTTGTACCCAAAGGACAGCCTTGGGGGATGCAGAATGGCTAGGGCAGAGGTATAGGCTCCAAAGGGCCTGGCCCACCAGCTGAATTAGGCCCTGTACCCCAGCTTCCAGGGGAGGGGCATACTTTCAGCTATGCCTAATGTGATAGATGATCCCCTTGCTGACTCTGTAATTTGGAGGCAGTTGTACTGGGAGCTGGAGTTGAACTAGAGGTGGGTGGCCTGACCCTGGCCATAGCAGCTGGGGCTCCCCCAGTTCTTCTTTCCTACTGGCTGATCTATTCCCATTACCTATTCCAGATGATCCCAAGAAGAGGAAGACCAGAGGGTGTTCTTCATCGTACCAGCCATTCTCCTTCCTCCGGATCGCTATGGCCAAACACACAAGACAGGGGACAGGGAGGGAGGCAGATAAATCAATGACACAAAAGGCAGGATAATTATCACTAAGTATACAATATGTTTTACTGCTCTGCGCCCACTCAAAGTCCTCACTACCATTAGTGCTGCCTAATCTGATTAGCTGGCAAGGCCCCTAGAGATACCTAATCAAGTTAGCATGGATTTGGAAAGCTGCCCAGAGCAGATTTCGGATAAAGTTTTCCAGGATGAGCACTCAGTGTTGCCAGGGAAACTGAAAGGCGGGTGGATGGTGAATGGAGGTGAAGGGGGTGGGGGTTGGTGAGGGAGAATTCAAGAGGAACTTCAGCTCTCACTGGTTACCCATCTACTTACTAGTGGTGAGAGGCTGAGCCTACCTCCTATGCAAATGGGAGAGGCAGAAGCCCATGACGGACCCCTGGGGATCTGGAGTGTGAGCACTGGACTCTCCTACTTGGGGAAACCAAGGTCCGGTCTGCTGTCTGAAAATACAGTCAAGCACACTTTCTGGAAGCCAGTCAAGGGTGGTGTGGAGCTCAGGACATAGAAGGGTGAGCCACTTGGTTAGCACTTCTACTAAACATGGCCTTTGGGGGCTGGGGTAGACAGAGGTGTGGGGAGCAGGATAGATCTGTACCAGGTTCCCTGGGGGTGCAGCTCTGCTAGAACAAAACCAGACCTCTCCTCTTCAGCAGGAAGTATCTAATCAAGGGCTGTGCATTCAAAGTGAAGAAATCAGACTCAGAAGCATCACTCAAGTATAACAGCAGGAGGCAGAATGAGGCAGAACCATCAGAAGATGAACCGTTTATTGAACATGCTATCCACTAGACACAGCTGGAAAAATCACTACCATTTTATCACTGAAGACCTATACAAAAACCCTAGAGGAAAGCACAATTCTCAGCTCCATTATACTGAACAGGAAACTGAGGCAAGAGATAAACAGACTTGAAGTCACATAACTAGATTACTAGTTGATTGGTAGAGATGGTAAAGTCGCTTTCCCTCTAAACCAGTCTTCCCTTTCTGTCACATATGGCTGCTTAAAAAAAGTGAGTACTGATTTGGGTTGCAGTAATGGTAACATGGCAGTTAGAAGCAGGAGAAGGACAGAGTACTGTTCAATGTCAAGGGTGGTTGGCAGATGGAATAGTATGTATGGTCTGGTCCCCAGAATGTTAGGGGAAGATTAGTAAAGGGATATATGTCAGAAGACAATGTCTGCCAGTATTGAGGTGAGAAGATCCTAAATGTTATACTGTGTAGTACAATCTGTGTAGCTGGGTTTCAAAGAAGAGGCTGCAGAGGTCAAGGAAGGCTTTTCGGAAGAAGAGGGACTGATGATGGATCACGGAGCCCGGGCAGGATCTGAAGAGGTAAAGGTGGCCAGCATGACAGAAGTGAGAGATAGGAATGAACATAAGCAGTCGTGGGTGGGATCAGATTATGAAGGTCTTGAACACCTGTCCTAAGAGTTCGGGTCCATGCCGTGGTCTCTCACCTTGATCTCTATTATGGCTACCGCAAGTACTTTCTAGTTCTGGCTGTACAGAAACAGACGGAAACTGTGCCACCTCATGAACATCAGACTAAACATTATGCTTGCCTGGGAGATGCTCCCAGAGAATCCTGAGAGGCGCCTGAGAAAACACTGAGTTCAACCTCTCCCCTGGGCTAGGCCCAGGCATCTCTAAACTAACTGACCCAGTCCTCTGGAAGGCCTGGCTCTATAGAGAACCCACAGGCCTTACAGGTACCTGAAGCCTGGGAATGAAGGGGAGAAGTCCAAGTGTGGCTGAGAGGTAGTCCCCAGTGTTCTGAGAGAAACAAGAACCCAGGGGGAGGTGGAAATATTAACTATAAAATGGCAAAGGCTAGACTTTTGAGAGCACTACATGTAGATGTGTGTTGGGGCGGGAGTAAGAGAGGGATCATCTAAAAGGAGTCAAATTATTTCAAAAGTTGACTGAATTGAGGTATCTGGGATATCTGGGGAGGCAGAAGTGACCAGGTATCACTTAGGTGGCCTGGAGGGAAGTTCCCCAGGTGTCATGTACCTGAGGTTCTGATCTGGACTTCTCTTTCAGGAAAGCTTCCCAGCCCACTAAGAGCTGCACACTGCTAGGCGATGCAGTTCAAATACACATGGAGAATGTGGAATTGGATTATTCCTGGGGCCATCTTTTCCACCTTTCTTTTCTAATAATGTACCTGGGAGAGAGCTCTTTATAATGCCAGGCAGACCCTACTGCACAGCTGTCCCTGGTCAATTTTGCCAGACCCAGGGCATGAGTCTGGGGTGGGCTTGATCTAGGGTCCCTGTGAAACAGGTGAAAGCCAACCATTAAACAATTACAACTCTGGATATTTCTAATAATATCTGAAGAGAGAAACAGCCAAGCAGATGGAGTCCGACAGAATGAAAAATAGAAGCAGCTAGGAAGGACTGGGGAAGGCGGACCCCAGGGGGTGTGGTTGGCAGAGTAGCTGAGGACCAAGGCTGGGACCCTTGAGAGTCCTGTCAAGCCAGGGCAGAGGCTAGGACAGACAGAGACCACCTGGATGGGCCCATGTGGGATGTGGCCATAGGTACCAGTGCTCTCACTGTGGACCAGCAAAGGCAGCATCTTACTCTGTTAGCACTTTGTAGTCTCTGAAAAATGTCTACACACACAACTTCATTTGAGTAGATTATGAACCTACGAGGCAGGCAGGGAACTTGATTCCTACTCTACAGATGAGGAAGTATGTGTGCAGAAGTTAGGAAACCTGCTCAAAGTTCAGAGGTAAATAAATGAAGACCCTGGGCTTTACCCACAGCTCTGGCTGGCTCTTGACCCTGAACTAGTGCTTCAGGAGTTGAGGGAAAGGAATCAGCTTGCTTTAGCTGCAGCACCTCCTCATACCCTTGCCTCACCTGGAAAATCATCTGGCTCAAGCAGCCATCCAATACAGTGCCTCAGACTGAGCTCTGCTCTTGAGTTCTATTGAGATGGTGCCAGGGTCTCCTTCATTGGCTGGTTTCATCCCATTTTACAGAGAAGACTGAGGCTTGAACCTAGGAGTCTCTTAGGTTCTAAGTGGTTACTACTACCCTTAGGTGAAGAAGGCTTCCACTCTCTTCTTAACTTCTAAGGGGCTTATCCATTTGTTCAGCAAATAAGCTCTGTGCCGGGTGCCAGGATACCTACAAAAAAGCCTAAAATATAGTTTGTGCCTTTTAGATAAATGTTGCTATGAAAACTGTGGGTTCCAAATGAGATAGGAGCACTTGGAAAAGTAGGGAAAAGTCATTTGTGTCTGCCTGACCTTAGTGCCTGAAGGATGCGGGGGAGACTGTCGGGCAGCCTAGGTATAATGGGACATTCCAGAAAGAAAAATCCAATGTGGGCAAAACCAAAGTGAGGGGAAAAGAACTACCACTGCCTTCCAGCCTAGGCATTTGTCTCCATTAGCTCAAAATTCTGGGGCAGTCTGAGTGGACTGGTTCATTCTTCCTGATAAGTTCTAATGATCTAGTGTGGGAGATTTTTTAAACCTAACTGGGAACATATTTGTTCCATGCTTGTGGCATCTCCTAGGGAAACCAGTCCTTCAGAGAGACTCTCATGGTTGACAGTCACCTGAATGTCTATTAGCTTTTTCCTGTCTACAGCTTGTAGGTTCAAGGAGTACAGCAAGAGCTCATGAAGTGCCTGCTGAGTGAATATCAGGGCCTTGGGTTCTCGCTCCTTAAAGACTAGTTTTTCTAAAGGCGAACTATTGGTCTTGAGTGGTTAATATATTAAAAATGCAAAAAGTTGCTCTTGCTGAGCTCATTCGTTGCGTGTGTGCATACACACTGCAAGTAGGCATCACTGGAGGGAAGAATGACACTTCCAAAAGTGGCTGAGATGAGAATCTGCATTGAGGAGAGGTGGAGCGTCAAGATGAGCTCAGATTTTGTTCACTGGAGTTCAATAACCTTTTACACACTTGTGTGCCCATCCCTGGGGAAATAGCTAAATAAGAGGTAGTTCCTGATCTACGACACAAATCGATGCTCTGTGGTAAGCACAGTGACAAAAGGTGTCCATGGGAAGCCTAGAGAAAGGACTCTCCATCCAGGTGGAGGGCCAAAGAAGGTTTCCTGGAGAAGGCCTGGGTCTTGAATGTCTCGGCAGGCCAGTGGAAGGGCAGGGCAGTTTAGGCAGTGAGAATAGCAGGGCATAGGCGAGACACCTGAAGTGGTAAAGTGTGGAGGTGGAACTACAAGCAGTTTCTAATTAATCATCGCCACCCCACAATTCAGAAATGATCTAATGCATTTCTCAGAGGGAAGGTCCAGAAAGGCACAGGGCTTGAGAAGCTTAGTTAAAGAGGGAAGTGAAGCACAAGATAGGATGGAACGCCTGCTGTGTGCCACACGGCCATTGCTGAGATTCTGGATTTGGGCCTAACACTGGCATGGAGGTGCGGTTGAGGTGGTAGATCTTCTCTGAGGGAGTTCATGGACTTCAGAGTCAAATGGGACCAGGCACGATGGGTGGTAGGGAGAGGGAGACACAGGGAAGCTTCCAGATGTGCAGGGTGACCTGCTGCCCAGAGGAGGCTTTGCAGAGCAGGTCTGGGGAATGGCCTGTCCACCCGAGAAGTCAAAAGTCAAGTAGTATGGGTATTGTAATAAACTATTTTGCTACGGTCACATTCCCCGTATGCTTGTGAACTATTAGAGAGCAGGCTTAGAGCATGTCTTCTTTCTTCAAAGCACATCACAGAGATAGACAAGGGGCCATATCAAATTAATTCAGCAAAATGCACCAAGCATCTACTTTGAGCAGAATGCTGTGCCAGGAACTGGAAAAACAAAACAAAAACAATTCAGTCATGATCTCTGCCCTCAGAAGTCTACAGTCTACTGCTCTTGAATGGAGTTAGGCAAAGTAAAAGCCAGCCAGAATGTGGGAGACAGGCAGAGCTGAGGTGTGGAAAGGGCTAGAGAAAAGGAGTTCCATGCAGAGGGCAGCATCAACAAATACAGGCAGGAGATCAACACAGCATGAGCAGGGAATCAGAAGCAGCTGGTGTGGCTGGTGGGTGAAATGCAAAGCGGGGAGCAGCCTTGTGTGCTGGGCTGGGGCAGTGAGGGCCACTCAGGGATTTTCAAAGGGGAAGTTTTACATTTTACAAAGCTCACTCCAGGTGGGGGGAAGTGATTATAGTGAAGGGAAAGGAGGCAGGGAGACCAGTGAGGAGGCTACCGTGTGGTTCGGATAAAAGACACTGAGGGCCTAAGCTGCAGCAGTGGTATTAAGAACAGAGGGGAGAGGTCAGGTTTGAGATGCATTGAAGAGGTAGAATGGTAGAACGTGATACTTGAAGGGTTGAAAAGGGGGAGCGGGGAGGGAAGGGCTAAGGAAACATCTACGTTTCTATTTAGACAGTGAATGGTCATGCATTTACTGAGAAAGGAATACAGGGGGTAGGCAGGTTGGACGAGAGGGGCAGAGTCTAGTGCTGAATGTATTGAACAGATGGCCAGCCTTTCTGAGGAGGATGGTGGGGCACAGAGACTCTGAGCTCCTAGGAGGTCTGCCCAATAGGGCAGACAACCCCCTCCACCCCATAACAAAAAACAGCTTCGGATTCTTGAAGGAAAGCCTCACTTCCAGTGCCAAGGATCTGGCTTGTGGTATGTAGGTTGGCCCTGCTTTGGCTCCGGTAACCCTAGAAGACCAGAAAGGCCTTGAGGCCTGGGCTGTAGGGTTGGTGCGTTATCGCCTCCATTTGTAAGGCGGTAACTGTGCGCCAGCCTTGCTAGAAGCCCTGCAGCTGGGGATCACACTGATAAATTCACTGTATTACTTTGCACAAATCAATATCCCAGCACTTACCAGGGGTTGATGTGACCGAAATTGGTTTCAGCCAATTCGAGAGGGTAATAAATGGCCATTTATCAAATCAATTCATTCTGCGGCACTTCTCTGGCTGCCCATCCTCATGGTACCCCTGGGGTGCCAGGCTCTACCCAGCCAAGTACCTAACACACATCTGAAACTAGCTTGGAGGACCCAGGGAGGCCCAGCCTACCCTCTAGATTTGCCTTCTTGCACCTGCTTCAGTCTTGAGGTCCTGAGGCACTGGCTGCTGCTTACCTACTATAAACTGTGACCCAGAGAGTGCCTCAGGCATTTCCTGGGCAGGTAGCTGAACATTATCAGACCATTATCAGTGTGATCTCTAGCTGCAGGGCTTCTAGTAAAGCAGGCACACAGTTACCACCTTACCAATGAAGGCGATAATGCGACAACCCTACAGCCCAGGCCCCAATAGCCTGTCTTCTCTGGGGCCACTGGAGCAACAGTAGGGTCAACCTATATATACCACAGGACAAGGAGCAGGGTCTTCCTGATCTGAAGCAGAATTTAGGTGACAGAATGGAGCTTTGGGTAGAAGAAAGCATTCTGGGTAGATATTCTGACAGCTCCTGGGAGGTGCTCTGGGCCAATGGCAAAAGGAGAGAGGTGGGTGGGCAGCAGATTGGTAGGGGAAAGAGACCAGCCTGGGGCTGGGTCTAAGGATCAGCCCCAGCTTGAAGGAAATAGTTGTGGGCCCGACCTAAAGAGCACAGTATCCAATCCAGATGGTAAACATCTTAAGGACAGGGACTAGGTTTTATTCAGTGGTGTCTAGCAAATACTGGAAGAAACGTGCTTTATAGCAGGGGTCCTCAACCTCCAGGCCACGGACTAGTACAGGTTAGAAATTGGGCCGCACAGCAGGAGGTTAGTGGCAGGCGAGCTACTGAAGCTTCAACTATATTTGCAGCCACTCCCCAGCTCTAGTATTACTGCCTCAGCCCTACCTCAGATTCTTAGGCATTAGATTCTCATTCAGAGCTCCAGTCCCTGGTGCCAAAAAGGTTGGGGACCACTGCTTTATAGTCAGACAGATTGGATCTAGTTCCCTAGTACACAGGTGAGGAAACTGATGCTCAAGAAGCTAAGTGACTAGCCTGAGTTATACAGCTTTTTAAATGCTGACCTGCTATTTGAGCCCAGGCTGGTCGAATTCTTCCCATGTCATTGTCCTCCTCTCCCTCTCCTAACTCCTGCTTCTGGAAGTGTCATATCATATGGGTTTAAAAAGCTGGTAAGAAGTAGGAGGTCAGAGGAGCAGACAGCTTGCTAAAAAAGAGCCATGTAAGAAGTGGAGGAAGAATACTTGATGGCAGCTGCAGTTCTGGCCCAAATGGACAGGAGACTCCAGCAGGAGATGCTTTCTTAGATCTCTGCCCAGGTCATCTATCTCTTCTATGGGCTACTCCTTCTCTGTTCAACCCCTGAGAACTCCCAAGGTCTTCATCCGAACACTTCAGACATGACCTTGGCAAAGAAGTGGAGGGTTGCCATCTCCAAGATGGTGACTGAGGATAGACGTTTGTATCTAGACCCAAAAGGGCAGCTTGGTGTGGTTTGGGCCTGAGTAGTGGGGCTTGTATATTTAAAAAAGCGTTCCCTGGCTCCTGTGTGTGCCTGCAGGCACCCTTCTGACCTCTAGCTGGTGAGGCAGCTCTGTTGATGAGGTCAGGCCCCTGATGAGAAGCTCACAACTGCCACATGAGTCCCACTGGTGTATGTAAGGATGATGGAGTTCAGGCAGGGCTCAGCGTGTCACAGGGGCGACCACCTTCATTTTTCAATTACTTCTCTAATTGGTTTCCTAGGGCTGACAATTCCACCCCAGAATATCCCAAAGGAGCACCACAATTTTAGCTGGATGTCTCCTTTATCAGTGAGCAGAACTTGGTGCTGTCCTTGGCAGTCACTGGACTGCATCTGGTGGGACTAGATACTTAGAGAAAAGAGGTAAGCAACATGTGAGTGGGAGATACTGCAGAGCGGAGATTTTAAAAATTGAGCTGAGCATGAGAATTGCCTACAGGGCCTATTAAAACATGGCTTGCCGGGCCTCACCCTCTGGTTCCTTATTCCATAGGTCTGGGGTGAGGCCTGAGATCTGCATTTCTGACAAGATCCCAGGGGATGCTGATGATGCTAATCCAGAGACCATGCTTGAAGAACCATTGCCTTGGGGGTTACCACCTTGTCTAAGATGGGTATGGGTTCCTCTGCCCTTGCTAGATCTGTCTGAGGTCACCCTCAGGGAGTCATGCACCTGAATTAGCGAACAACGGTGAGGCCACCATCGTGAGCAGAACTCAAATTTTACATTTTTCTCCAGCAGGGTTGGCAAGGGCAGTAGGGCCATTAGATTAGGGATTACGCCAGCAGTTAGCCTAGCTCTCTGGGGTCAAAGTATGGAACATAAGAGCTTCTGAGGTGAAGAAGAAGGCACTCAAGACTTGTTCAGGGTGTTTTCTCTAAAACTGAGCCAGTGGCAGAATACAGAAGTTCTAGTTCTGGCTCAGCTGCTACATTACTAGTGATGAATAAGCTCCTATTCCTTTCTGGATCTGTTTCCCCACCTGAAAAGGGGGGAGGGTATATGGGACAGTGGACAGGATGAAGGTCAGAGTTAAATTGTAAGCAGAGGAGAAGCAGCCTTGAGCAATTATTTAAGTGCTCTGTGTCTCAGCTTCCTCATCTGTAAAATGGGAATTTAATGGTACTAACCTCACTGGACTGCTATAAGGATTAAATTACATAACATATGCAATGATGATTAGCACATAGACAATACTCATCAAATGTTAAATAGTAGTGTTATTAGCCACCTCTTCACAGTATGGTGACAGCAAGATATATACCTCATGGCAGCAGACCATGAGCTACCCTGCTCTTTTCAGCACTGGCTAGTATCTTACATACTCACCTGCACCCACTGTGGCGATGGCACTCTCCTGGCCAATGATGTGTTCCTTCAGCCGCTGCTCCAGTGGAAAGCGGCGTCGCTCCTCTGCCTCACGCTTCCGCTGCTTCTCCTGGAACTATGGGGAGAGAGGACAGGTGGATCAGGAGTGCAGGGATTTCATTCTATTCCCCCTCAGGGGATAAAACACAGGTCTGGCTCTCCAGAGGTCAGGATGCACAGCTCTGGCTCATGACCACTGGCAGTCCAGTCCTTCCCCTTGCCCCCTTGTCTTACCATTCACCTCAACTCAGGTAAGCTCAGGTGGCCACTGCCCGGGTGTCCTGGCTCACCCTGCTAGTAAAATAAGTACTACTAGTAAATTAATCCTTGACTCTGAAGTCTGACAGAAGACCTAGGTATGAATCCTAGCTTTATCACTTAAAAAATGTGCTCTTCACCTGGAGCGAGTTACTTCAGTTTTTATCAGTAAATTGGGGATTAAATGTGATGATATATATAATGTACCTAGCATCATGGCTGGCATGCAGTTGTCCTTAACAAATATAAGCTCCTTTCCTTTTATACTTATCCTCTTGAAAATAATTTTGGTTTTCAAACCAATTGTTAAACATAATTATTCAGCAATTGCTAAGTGCCCAGTAAGGTGAACACCATGATGGAAAGGTGGGGCAGGGAGGAGAACTGTACCCTGCCCCCTGAGAGGTTCTAGTTGATGCTTAGTGCCTGGCATGCGTTGACCTGCGTCTTGGTCCATTTCAGAAAAGGGAGAGGCCCCTGAGCTTGGTCAAGCTGTGAAGGAGGAGAGAAGAGCCAGGCCTTGCCCTCGGGGAGCTCGAAGTTGGGCAAGGGAGGTGAGGCAGGGTCTGTATGTAAATATTTCTCAGGCAGAATCAACCATTTCCTCATGGTTCCAAAGCATGCATGCCCATTTCTAGCCCTGTACCCATCACTTATCCCCTCCCAACCCCCAAAACTCCCAAACTACTTGTAAACAAGTTTGCTGCTTGTTTGTGAATCTGTACTCTAAATCAATTATGAGTTCCCTGAGGGCAGGCACTGTTTTTTACTCACTGCTATTACTCGCACAAGACCTGGCACAGTGGAGGCCTCTAGTGAATGTCTGCGAAAATAAATTTGATGATAGATATAAAGAAAAATTAACAGCTACACTGGGTGGTATAAGAGTATAGAGAAGGGAAGGATATATAAAGTGTGGAACAGTTTTGGGGGAGCCTTCTGGGAGATGAGAAACTTTGAAGAAGCTACAGTACTGGGTTAGGTGGGAGCTGTGGGACCATCTGGACGCCCGGTGAGGAGGAATGAGTGTGTGGCTCTCATGAGAAAGGACTTGTGGAAGCCAGGGGATGGGGAAAGAAAGTAACAGAGTCTTCAGGAGGCTCCTTTCCCCTAAGATCACTGTAACACTGACGGTTTTCTAAAAAGTGAGCTGCCAAGGTAAGCCTCTGTCACAAAAGTCGTGGCTGCAGATTGCTCTTGAAGGCAGAGTAGATGAAAAATACCTGCTACTTGGGCAGTGTTTTCCTGTTATGGTAGTGACCTTGACAGAAGTTAAAAAAAAATAAATAGCAAACAATCCAATTTTGGTTGTTGCTATCAGTCTGTAACTGAAAGCTCCCATCAGTCCTGGGGTTTCATATGGAGCAATAATTCGGTGCCGATCCCAGTGGAGCGACGCTTGCCGGTTGGAATCCAGAGTGTCACTGTGCAGCTCCCTCAGGCGCCACATACATCACCTGGCTCTGACGACTCCAGTCATATATCTGCCTCCTCCTCTTCCCTGCCCACCCAGCCCCTCTCAGCACTTGGGTCCACTAGGCTGGAAGGCTCTGATGGTGAGAGGGGCACACACCAGCTGGGACAGCCCTGGCTATCGAGAGGGCCGGCTTGCAGTCAGGTGGGCCGCGCGAGGAGCTTGAAGCTTAGAAGCTGGCCCCTGAGGGTTTGTTGGGTCTGTTTCATTTCCCCTCAGTGATGGGTATTCCTGCCTCTGGGCCTTTTGCTCACACTGCTCTCTCATCACAAATGTCTTCTCCACTCCCACCTACCTCTAAGTGCCCTGGTAATCTCAGCTGCAATACCATGCTGTTTAAGAAGGCTGCTGTAAGACTTGTGCCTCCCCCTGGTCCTGGGACCTCTGGAGCACTTCTTTAACTGCCAGTTTACCTTTCCTTTCGTGACCATGAGGGCCTTAGTGACAAAGACCATGTTTTATTCATCTCTATAGCTCCAGCACCTAGCACAGAAGGAGTCAATACATGTTGCCAGCTGAATGAGGTTAACTGCCATTTGTGGACTAGCTGCTGTGTGCCATGCACTGTACTTAGCATTTTAAACATAGCATCATATTTAATTCTTTCAGTTGCCCCCATATGAAGTTTGGCCCCTCTTTTGGCTCATCAGTGGAACAAGTGGTATGGCACAAAAAAGAAACTTTGCTCCAGACAGACCTGAATTCAAACCTTACTTCATCTACCTACTAACTAGCTGACCTTGGGGAAGTTACTTCATCTCACTGAATTTTAGTTTGCTCATCTCTAACACAGGGATGGTACTTGTACCTACTGTGCAGGACCCTTGTGCAGGGCACTGGGCTGGTGAGGATTAGGTGAGATAATGTAAACAAAACATTTGGCAGAATCTGTGGCACACAGTGAGTGTGTATGTAGAAGTGTTATGTGAGAGACTCAGGTAGAGAGCACAGTACCTGGTCTCTCGGGAGGCCTTTGATAAATGCTACTTCCCTTCTCCTTCGCTGCATTTTGACAACTGATTATCTAACCCAGTGCCTTTTTTTGTACTGGAACCCTTTTAACTAATTTAATCTTCATGGAGCTCCACAGATAAAAAGAGTTGCTCTGGCTCAAGCAGAAGCCGGGAGCTAGGTTCACTTGGGTGCCCCCACTTCCCTGGAAGTGACCCCTGAGGCTCCTTCTCTTAGGAAACCAAGGTCTGCAGGATACAGTCCCAACCTGACCAAGGTTCTGGGGATACCTCTACAATAGCTTATCTCTGCTTGTTAGTTTTCCTTAGAGAAATTCTCTACCTAGTGGTAGAGAATTCTGCCACTAGGCATTTTCCATCCATTGATATGCAGGGCCTCACGGAACACGTTTTCCTTTTGCTAAAGGCCAAGCCTAACATGACTTTTCCCGCCACCTCGTTGATTTGGGTATCATTATTGTGGCTTCCTTAAGTCTTTGCCAGGGAAGCATTTCTACTTCCTGTAACTCTTCTTCAGCGTCATGATTTTAGGTTGTCTTAGAATTCCTGTTATTTTCTTGGGAAAGGGGAAAGGGTCTTTGACTTCTATTGGGGTGAGCATGGGAGAAAGCTTACACTGTGATCTGGCTGGTTTCTCAAGAGCTCTCTAAATGGTCCTGGGAAAGATTTGACCTATGGCCTAAATCTGAGCACACCCTGATTCTCCACCAGCCTGGAGTCCTAAATATCCATTTAGAAAAACTTCTGACAATGCATCAGAATTTTGGATAAAAATGTAGAGGACACTAGAATTAAACCTAAGGTTATGCTTCATTCTCTTTTCCTAATACTTAGCACAGACTTTGTACTAAAAAAATAGTTTCCAATAAATGACTTTTTAAGGCATGAGCTATGAGCTGAGGCTTGTGAAAAGCTAGCCCATGGAAGAACTTAGACAAGGAAAATACTTGGTCTGTATATATTCTTCTTGGGAAAGGGGAGAGAGGTGAATGGGAGAAGGGACTTGGTAAGGGCTCAATAAATGTGGGCTACTATTATTCCTGGCTTTTTGAGGAGATGGGGAGGAAGGCTATAGGGACTAAGGTCAAGGCCATACTTTGATAGAGCTCCACTACAGAAGACAGACAGGTGGTCTAGTAGAGGGCACTGGGCTGAGAGGTACTATGAAGAAGCCACCCAAGAAAGCAGGAGTGGGGAGTGATCATCTTAATAAAAGCCATATGCAATTAGCTTCAGAAGCCCTCACCTGGAGGCAGCAGCAACCAGCTCCCTACGCTGCATCTTGGCTGGAAAATTGTGGCCACTGGTTTCTATCATTCTTGATTTAATATGGCACCCCTCCTGGCTATGAGTGCATTTACAGGAAAGGGCTGGGAGAGCAAGGCAAAGACTAGTTGGGCTTGATCGGAGGTGTGTGACTGGGCTGAATGGCTCTGTGGGGGAGGGCTACAAGGAGAAGGGGTATGTCAGGAACCTTTACTACTGGGTATCCCTCAGGGAATAGGTCTGATAAAGAACCTGGCAGTGCATTTACTGAGAGAGTAGCTGGGGCAGGGATGGTAGGCAGAGTGAGACCCTAGGCAAGAATGAAATAGGTATGAAGGAGGGAAAAGAAAAGAGGCCAAACTGTAGTTTACCTCTCACGGGTGTTCAGGGCCACAAAGCACACTAGCTGCTCAAAATCTCAGATATGCCCCATCCTCCTGACTCCCCGACTCCAACTGCAATTCATGTCATAGTCAGGTTTCTCTATCATGCCTCAAACCTGGGGATGTCTGAGAGGGCTGGGTAGGGAGGTCAACAAAGGGAACCAGGAGGCAAGGGACACCAGATGAGACTTGGGGGTGATAGAAAGAACTCTGAGTAGGGGGCGGGCATGATAACAAGAGGAGCCCAGGGGATCCAACAAAGGAGCTTGGGGGATGCAGAGCAGATCAGAGAGGAGATTGGGGGATGATAGAGGCACCTGAGGGACTTGAAAGTCTCTTGAACTAGCTTATAAGGTATACATCCCCATAGAGGAAAGCTGGGGATAGAGTAGGCATTGGTCCCATCAGACTTGGTGAACACTATGTCAGCACCCCAGATTCCACTCTTCTTTCTTCCAGACCATTCTCCTTTTGCTAGGAGAGCAATTTTTGAAGGTGTAAATCGGATCATGTCACTCCTCTGAAAAGAGCTGGGTTGATCCAGAGACAAGACTGGTGAGAGATGTTTAAGAGGGGCAAGCAGCGGCTAAAGTGAGAAAATGAGTTGTGTTCTTCTCAGTAGTGTATCATATCAGGAGGCAGATGATGCTGCCGTATCCTATAACTGGTGATAGTAATTTTGACCACTTGGTTAAGGTGGCCTGTGCTAGGTTTCTTCACTATCATTTTTCTCTTTATAATTAATAAGTATTTTGTGAAGTGAGACTCTGAGATGATACGTAAATATCTATTACTCTTCAAACTTCCATTCACTAGTTTTAGCATCCATTGATGAATCTTGCCTGATTTGGGATCAGCTGTTCGAATCCTCACAGCCCTATGAAGTTCAGAGTATCTCTTCCCTCACTGTACGGAGATAAAAAAATTAAAGCAAGGTTCTACTAGTAGCAAGTAATTAAGACAGAACACTAACTAACCTCTGTAGTCTGACTCCAGTGCCTGTACTTTCCACCCTGGAGAGAAGAGAAAACCTGTTCCCTACCTTCAGGGAGTTCAGAGTCTATTTAGGGAGAAGAGACTTAAAACAGAAATTTCATATCTCTACTTTTAGCAGAGGGCTACCTAATGAATTTATTGAAAATAAACAACAGAGGGTGTTCTTGCCAGAAATAGAGGATGTGAGTTCAATTATAAGGAAACATTAGACAAACTCAGATTGAAGGACAGTCTATCTACAAAATAACCAGTTTGTACTCATTAGAATGTCAAGGTCATGAAGACTTAAGAATTGTTCTAGATTACAGGAGACTAAAGAGACATGAAAACTGAATTTAACTTGCAATCCAGAATTTTCTTTTCATGAGAAGGGAAAACTGGTGAAATCTGAATAACATCTATAGATTAGTTAGCATCAATATTAATGCTCTGATTCTAAGGATTGTACTGAGGTTATATAAGAAAATGTTCTTGTTTTTTAGGAAATTCATACAAGCATTTAGGAGCAAAGGGCATCATATATATAACTTGCTTTCAAAAGATTCAGAAAAAAATATCTTTCTCTCTATACATATATTATTTATGCATATGTTAGTAATAAAGCAAGTGTGATAAAGCGTTAACCATCAGTAATCTGGGTGAAGGGTTTATAGGAATTCATTAAACTATTTTTGAAATTATGTAAAAATAAAAGTAAAATAAATCGAGACAATGCTTATCTTTGGGGAATGGGGAGTGACCAAAAGGGAGTGTAAGGTGGGCTTCTGAGTGCCTGTGATAGTCTATTTCTTAATCGGGTGTGTTTAGTTTATGAAAATACAGTGAGTTGTATATTTATGATATGTGTACTTTATACAAATATATTTCAATAAAAGTTTTTAAGAAGTTAAAAACAAAGAGAAAGCAAAAGCCTGTCTCTATAAGACACGGAGTGCTGTGTCTGGCCCATGGTAAAGCTGTAAAGAAGGTCAAATGGTACTGTCATCCTCACAGGGCCAAGGACAGGGCGAGGCAAATGGCTCACTGGCATTTGAAATGAGATGTGCAACAGGGAGCAGCTTAAGCAAGGTAGAGAAGGGGTCTCTTCATCCTAAGCCAGGAGCAACATAACCTTCTTACCCTCCCCTGCGTACCTTACCCTTTCCCTCCCGGAAAGATTCCCTCAGCTCTGATGGGAGCACCCAGGCTTGCAGCCTTGAGTGCGGGCCCAGGGGAGTACTACATCCCCAGCTACCCCTGAAGCAAATGAAAAAATATAGAGATAGGAAATGTGCTTGTGATTCTGTCACTGGGATATGCAAATAAAATATATATGATAGGTCTATCTGCCTAATATTCCTGCCAATTCATTCTCTGGGTGTGATTAAAATGAGCAATAAATTCCTCGTGAGTCTCGGTGGAGTGAGGATCTGGAGTAGAGACGCGGGCTGGCACCAGCACGTCCCCCTCAGCTGAATATTCATCATGGAATAGCTCCCCATATTTTTGTTTTATCTGCCATCATATGCACAGAGATATATTTCTAGCTCTCCTTCGTCTCTTAGTTAAGACATGAAAATGGGCTAAGCTTTAAGTATTAAACTTTCCATCTAGAGAAATCTTTCAAAGTGAGATCACAGTCTACTTTCTCTATGAAGCCTGCCCCTGTTCTTTCTGCCTGGAGGAGATCCATGCTTTCTTGGAGCCCCCACAAACTCTGTGTGTACCGCTCCTAAGGCACAAGTCAGTCTGTGAGTATTAGAGCTAGGAGTGCCTGTCTCCCCGCATCCTCCTTTCCCAGACGGCCAGCTCAGGGGCCAGGGGCTGGGTTTCATTTACCTCTAGATTCTCTCAGGGGCCCCAAGGAGGCTTCTATATGCAGAGAATATTGAGAGAATTGAGTAAAGTGGCAGTGAGGAGGAACTCGTTTAGGCCACTTAAAGGTGACGGAGATTCTTAGATAAGCAATGAATTTTAAAAGGTGAAATAAAATTAAAAATTAGGCTTTTGGATAATTTTAAAATAGGAAAATCATCAAGGAATAATATTAAGTAAAAAAAGAAGATTCTAAATATGAAACTAGGATCATAACTCAAAACGCCTTCAGGGCCACACAGAAAATATAAATGTCTGACAGGCAAGTACATAATACAATAAGAAATGGGAGGGCCTGTGGCTGGACAGTCCACATTCCAACCTCTAAGGCATTACATCCACATTTTAAAACATCTGGGTTGGCAAAATAAAACATGGCTGCCAGTTTGAGATCCCTGGTATATACAGTAAGCTGTCGCCCAGGTTAAAAAAAAAGGGTTATCTACATAAATACATAAGGTATGTCCAGAAAAGGTAAGCATAGTACCATAAGAGTAGATCTCTGATTCATATCCCAATAGTTACTTATAACTTGATTTTTTGTAAGCCACCTGCTTTCTTTCCGCTTCAGTTTTCCAATCTGTAAAATGGTGATAATAAGAACTGCTTTATGAGTATGTTACAGGATTAGAAAAAACATAGAGTACCTGGCATAGTGCCTAGATAAATTCAATAAATGGTACCTACTATTATTATAAATAATTACAAATATTAATAGTGGTTGTATAGAGCTGGTAGGGTAAGAATGCTTTTAATTGAGATTTAGGTCAGTTGATGTCTTTTCTAGGAAGTCTTCCTTGATCTCCCAGGTAGGATTAGAAGCCACATCTGGGTTTTCACAGTCCCTGGATTTCCTGGGACTGATGACTCAGTAGTGTCAGGGGTCACATGCCGATCTCCTAGTCACACTGTGAGCTCCTTGAGTGTTTCGCTATGTCTTCTTCCCACATAACCCAGAGCCTTGCATATAGATATCATTTGTGAATATGTCCTGAATTATTTATTTCTCTTCATTTTACTTCTACTTTCAAAATTTTCTATAATGGGGCAGATGACTTTTATAATTACAAATTTCCAATAATGAGCACATATTTGACTACAGAGTGTTGGGTGAAGGTGGAAGAGGCTGAGCTGGGGGCAGGGGATGCTGGATGGATAGAAGAACCTTTAGATAAGATCAGAGTGGTGGTAAACCATGTCTAGACAAAGAGATGAGGTCTCAGACTGGAGCCTTAGCACCCTCCAGGCCTGAGTCATTATATTACAGACAGAGGGCCTAAACTCAGGAGCAGCTGCTGCTTACTAGGGAGAGGGAGACAGAACCCAGTTCTAAAGCCATGTTCTTCCCTAGAAACTTTGCCTCACAATTTTGAAGAGGTAGTTTTTGTAGCTTGGAGGAAAAAAGCGGAGCAGACAGAATGGGTGACTATGCAGATGCTAAGAAACTGAAGGAAAGGCAGTGTTGTGGAGATGTAGTTCACCTGGGCAGAATCTAATGGGATGGCAGACAATCAGGTGGAGATGCTCAGTGGACAGCTGGACATTCCAGATACAGGAAGTCCAGGCTGGCTGAAGGGATCACGTATAGAGCTGATGACAGAAAAACAGTCTTCCAGTTGAGAGGCTACAGAAGCCCTGGGCTGGCTCTAAGTCGTCATCTAGCTTCTATGAGCTGCCCCTTACACAGCGCAACAGCTCTGTTAAAGAGTTCCTTCTTGCAGCTGCCCCCTCTAAGCTTGGTTCTGCCCTAACTTTGCTGCTGAATCAATCTCTTCCCCTCCCATTCACAGCTACTCCTGTGCCTATGTGCAGTCTTTCCTCTTTGGGCCAGATGCCCCTACTGCTTTCAGCCTTTTCTCAGGGCACAGTTCCTCTTGCACTCTTACTGCCTTTCCTCTGTACAGTCTAAGAGCTCAGTCTACTCAGAAAGTAGTGTCTGCAATTGCCCTCCATGGTCAAGAAGGGTCTGATCAGCACAAAGGAACACAAGCCTGTACTAATGTGACCAACATCAAGCCATTTCTTGGGCAGCCAAATTTTGTTAAGGGTTCCTTAGCAGCCCTAACCCCTCCATCTGTGCTGTCACCAAGAGGCTGTTCTCTTGCTTTACATGACCAGATCAGCGACTGCCCTATGTCATATCACCTGACATACCATGCGTACTCTCCGCCGAGTGAAGCACTTGCTTTCATGGGAGAGTAATTAGGTCTGAAAAGGGAGATAATGACTGGGGTGCAGTCCCTGAGGTTATCTGAAACATATTTAGGGATTTCCTTAAGGCACCTGCAGCAGCTGATCTGATTTACAAGGCTGCTCCTACGGGTAGGAAATCTGAACAAAGGGAGGGAAGTGCTTGCTCTCTGGAATTTTTGCTCTTCCTGCTCCCAAAGTGCCCCTCCGAATGGGCTGTTAAAGCCACTCCTCCTTCCTAACTCCTCCCCTTCTCTGGAGGGAACTACTGCAAGACAGTTACTAAGGATCCCAAGGAGACAAACTGTGGTTAATGCCTGTTGCCAAATATTTTCAATTCTTCCCCTCCTAGGCACATGGTAGGATCATTCTTCTTTGTCTCCTTGTGACTGCGTGGAAACATGGGATTAGTATGTCCAGTGAGTTATGCATGGAAGTAGAGGGTCCTACTTCCAGGCCAAGTATTTAACTGCAGATTCAAGATCTTGCAGAAAATTCTTTTCCCTCTGGCAAGTAAAGAGCAACATTCCAGAGGGAGGATATTCTGTCACTTGGGTACCTGAATGCCTATGATGAGCAGAGACCTCCCTGCTGACCAACGATGGACATACAACATGAGGCAAAAATAAATCTTTGTTGTTTTAAACAACTGAAATTTGAGGTTGTTACAATAGCATAATCTAGTTTATTCTGACTGATACACAGACAATCATATAGTGAATGGAAACTTAAAAATCATTTAGTCCAATGTTTTCATTTTACAGAGGTGAACTGAGTTTCAGTGAAGGGAAATGCTAGCCCAAGGTTATCTAGTCAGTGAGTAGTGGAGCTGAGATCACAACCCACATCCTGTCTGTCTCAGTCCAGTGACCTGTGCTCTAACTCAAGGCACAGAGAATATTTGCCACTAGGTGGGACCTGCTACACTGAATCATCTTAGGGCACTTTAGCCAATTTGCCAACGAGAGACTCCATGATGCTGAGAAGAGCATAAGAAAGAGTCAGAAACCAGCTGTTCCGGTTCCAGTCCTGCCAGTGAACCTACTTTGTTCAAGTCTATTAATTTTCAGTTTTGACGCTAACTTACTCTGGGACCAAAGACAAGCCCCATCATATCCTGGGCTCTGATATTCCTAGAAGTAAAATGAATCATTTGATTTAGGTTTCAGAAATTAACAATGTTTGCCCCACAGCAGAGCCTCCACAGAGGCTGCTCAGGAGGGAAGGGATAGGTCAGGGAAGGAATAGGTTCACCTCTCCTTCGACTAGAACAGCTCTACTTTCCTCTGACTTATTTGTTTGGGCTTTGGTAAAATTTCTGATCCCTGGACTTGATGATTTCTGAGATTCCTGCCAGCTCTGAGATTTGTGATTCTAGTTCTTGGATTCTGCCAAGTAGTTCCTGAGTTACAGCTTGGTGACTAGGAGGAGCAGAAGGGAGCCTTGGTTTTAGGGAGTTCAAAAGTTTGGTTGAGAAAATTAAGTTAAGATGGAGATGTTTTTGACTCAAGACTATACCAGGTTCTCTGAAGTATGTGTGGAGAGGAGGGGTTAGGGAATGGTTCTAGAAGAGTGATGACAGGAAAGGATTGCTTAATGAGGCTACAGAATACATGAGGCCTGGAGAAATCGTACTTGTTCTAAAGATTTTATCTCAATAGTCTCCCTCCGAGGAAAAGAAGTTGGAAAGTCCATCGCCTCAAAAACTGTATTTGAAAGTTAATCCTCAGAAGCCAGAAGTGGTCCGGGCCTCTTCCTGGTCATGACAGGGACAGTTTCCTATTCTTGATGAGACTGGGGGTTGGATTTATATTTAAACAGACAATAATCACCTGAGGAAAAGTGAACTTTGGTGTGGGGCCTGACATAATTTAATGAGTGAAAGATTCAGCGTGTCACAGAGTGCCCACAGGCCTTCTCCTTTATCTAAGACTTACCTTGACCTCAGAAGTCTTTAGAAGCTTCATTACTTCCCCTTCTCTGGCATAATCCAAGGGTGTGTGTCCCATTTCATTCCTCTGTAGGGGGTTGGCTCCTGGCAGGAGGAGAAAGAGAAATTGTCAGAGGCAGTATGAGTGATCAGTGAGACCTTAGCCTTTTCTCAGAGGCGACTTGGGCTCTGATTTTAGTGTTAGGAATGCCCTTGGAAATATGGAACAACAAAAACCTAAGAGATTTTAGAATGGTGGGAAAAACATGCCAAGCTACTTTGAGAGGAGGGTTCTTAGTCCTCTCTGAAACAGAGGTCTGAGTATTGGGGCCCCCACATGTGCGGAAACACACTATCCATACTACCACACATGCAGATGTGTTGCACATACAAATACACACAGCTGGACATGCTAACAAATATTCCAAACACATAGATTAATATACCCCAATGCTAATGCATTAGTCATTAAATTACTACTATCCAACTCATTTGCATATGGATAAATATTCATTTATAAAAAATCATATAAGAGTTCTTTCCTAGAGCACAGAATGTCCCAAGTAACAATGAAAAGGCCTCCTTCTTTCTACTCAGTTCCTCTCTGTCCTTTAATGGTCTTTTGCCTCTGGCATTTCCTGACTGCCAGTCAGCTGAGTCCTCTGGAAGGGCGTGGCATCCCAGCAACTTGGATGCTCTTGCCAATGCTGGCTGTTGGTGACTATGTGCCTGTGGGCAGGCTTTCTTCCAGGCATTATTAGCTCCTGTGATTGGACGGCAAAGAATTTTAACTATAACGGAAAGGAGCTTGCCAGGGGCCATGCACCTATCTTCTTTTAAGTGCTGGCAGCTAATGAGCCTCTATAAAGTGTTTACTGTGTGCAAAGGCTTGGCAGTTATGGAGGAAAGGCTACTCTGACCCCCATGCTGTCATAATTTCCTTTCCAAAGCCCAGGTCTGAGCACCTCATTCCCCTCTTCAAATACTGTCCATTCCATTCAATTTGGCAAACCTTGAATGAGTGGGGGGTTGGGTAAACAAAAGAATCAGATCTGGCCCTGTTCTAAATGTATTCTCAAGGCGGGAGGAGAGAAACTTAAGAAAGCTGTGCCTGAACATGACAGATGCTAAAGAACTACATGTTAAATGGCACACTTTGATTTTTCTTGCTAGGAAAGTGTTCTCTAGAAATATAGAAGGGTTAAGACCTAGTCCCTGCCATAAGGATGTAACGGATACTAAATACATAGGCAAGGTCATGTCAGCATGGGGCCTGACTCTGTGTGTGTATGTGTGTTTGTGTCTCGCCACCATTTGTTGACGAACAGTAAAAATCAACATTTTTCAATCCCAGACTGTGGAAACATTTATATCATGATATAAAATCATTCATATCGAAGCTCTCTGCTTCTTAAAGGCCTATAAACTTATCAGCAATAGCAAACGTTTATTAAGACTTTACAAGTGGCTGTCTGCCTGGGCTGCAGTGGAAGAGGGGTTGGGAGGAGGAAGGGAAAGGTGCAGAGAGTGGGAAGTATGATCCGGAAACTTATTATCAGTAAGAAAAAACTGATACTTTCATATACAATTCTATTTTCTAATAGGAATTTGCTACAAAATATTAATATACATAATTTTTAATTGAGATAATTCACGTACCTTTTAAAGTATACAATTTAGTGATTTTACATATATTTAAAAGGTCATACAACCATCACCACTATCTAATTCCAGATTATTTTCATCACCTCAAAAAAAGACCCCATAACCACTATCAGAGACAACCTCCCTGATTCTCCCCAACCCCAGCAACCATTGTCTACTTTCTGTCTCTATAAATTTGCCTTTATTTGACATTTTGTATAAATGGAATCATACAATATGTGGCCTTTTGTGTCTGGGTTCTTTCGTTTAGCATGTTTTTAAGGCTCATCCATATTGTAGCAAGTGTTATTCATACTATAACATAAACGTAGCTTGTACATCATTCCTTTCTATGGCTGAATAATATCCCATGGTGTGGATACACACTTTTTGTTTATCCATTCATCAGCTGATGAACATCTGGGTTGTTTCCCCCATATGGCCATTATGAATAATGCTGCTATGAATATCTATATACAAATCTTTACGTGAATGTATGTTTTCATGTCTATTGAATATATAAATAGTGACAATAATAGCAGCTGGTATTTATTAAACACTTACTGTATGCCAATTTCTGTATTCTGTACTTTATATACATTATATCATTTCATCCTTATGATTATCCTGAGGGGTAAGAATTAAAATTCCCATGCTACAGGCATGGAAACTGGGCTTTGAGCAGTGAAATAATGCCTTTTAAAGCAGTGCTGTCTGTAGCCCAAGGTCACAAAGCTGGTGATACTTCCTTGGACCAGGAATCAAATCCATCCCAGGTTTTCTTAACTCCAATTCTCCACACTCCCACCAGGGTGGCCATGACACATCATCCCCTGCTGAAAAATCCTTCAGTGGCTTTTCACTGCTTACATGAGAAAGCATAATCTTCCTGGTAAGGAGGGTGTCTATGCTCTTCCTAACTAGTAGGCAAGACCTCAGAGAGTTGGAGCCTCATTCTTTCAATTCTGTTGGCACTTACTGGGCACGTTGTATCTGCATGGGCCTGCAAGTAGGATGACTGGCAAAGTCAAGGAATAGTTTTTTTTTATATTTCTTGATCATTTGTAGAAACTGATACCTTGGCCACTCTCCTTAGAGTGCTATAAAATCACTTTTTCATGTTTTCCTCACACCCCTGTGACCATTCCTTCTCTGTCCCTTCTGCAGGCTCTTTAAGATTAGGTGCTGCCTATAGTTCGCATCTAGGCATAATTCCAGCTCTTCAGAAACTAATGGGAATGAGTGATGGCCACACAACTATAACTCAGGCTGAGTGTGAGCAGTGTGCTAAAGGCAGGATGGACAGACAGTACTGTGGGGGCTCAGGAAGTACAGGCTTGTTCACCTGGCCTTCCCAGCCCACTCCTGTTCACTCTGGTGCTCAGCACTGAGGGGCTTTGCAAGGGCTGAGGGCCAGTGGAACAGAGCATCCTCTCCTTCCCCCAAAGCTCTTAGACCACAGCTAGGGCAGACAGAGAACTACAATTAAGCAGTGGAAAGGCCTCTCCTTTCTTTGGCAGTCTCCATGGGAGATCTGTCACTAGATATGGGCTGGAGTGGGGGCGGGGGGGGGATGGGGGGACCAGGGAGAGACCTCTAGAAGGCAAAGAAAAAAGGAGCAAAGAGAAGAGAAATGGATAAGGAACAGAGAAAAAAAAGGGGAATGAGGAGGGGAGGGGGAATAGAAAGACAAGGTGAGAGAGGAAGACAGTGGGAGAACAGAGGGTGAGATTAACCGCTTCAAACAAGTGCTGTCAGTGATCTATATTTGCTTACAGAATGAAAAATGTGTGCCATAAACATTGGCCACTGAGTAATTTCTAGTAAGAGTCATGTCACTTCTCATCAAGGATTGGAGGGGGACAGGTAGGACATCTCTGCACCTGGGCCAGCCAGTACAGGGATGCCTTTTAAAGCAGTGCTGGGACTGTCTCCAGCCCAAGAGGCTCTCAGTCAGGCTCCACCCCAGCCACTTCCGAGGGGGGAAGCCAGCCAGGTTCCCCAAGGTTCTGGAGCCTCAGGGTAGCACGTTTGTTCGCACTTTAGGAAGGCTGAGGTGGGGGCACCATGGATAATGTCCATCTAATATTAGCCCCCAGCCCCCACACCCTTGCTCTGATGTTCTGACTTGACTAATTGCTATAATAATTGATAGAACCTGACTTCTAAAACTGATCGATTTCACCTCCAGGACCAACGGCCACAAACCATTACACTCCAATAAATAACCACGTTGGGCCTCACTCGCTTGCCCTCTCAGGGGGCATCGGGATGGCTCGTGCCCTGGCCTGACCTCCCCTTGCCTCCCACCCAGGGCCCCTGCAGGCCAAGCAGCTGGTCTAGAGGGTCAGGCCTCTGGGAGCAAGTGAGAAGGCTGGACAGAGGTGGGGAGTGCTAATCGCAGGCCATCCGTCACCTCCCACTGGCTGTCTGGGGCTGGGGCCAACACCTGGAGCACCCCAGGCAGTATAGTGCAGGACCCCTCCCCTCCTCTCCCTGCTCCAGATTAGTGTGTCCCAGCTTATAATATTTGATAAATAGCAGACTAGCTTCCTGGCAGCACTACTGTGGCTGCGCCTACCCGCTACAGCTGTGGAAGGTCACTCATTGGGGAAATATGTTTCTGTCAGTGGTATTGAAAAAAGTTTAGTAGAGTGACAGGCCTCAATTTTTCAAATTTTATTAACTCCATCCTCTTAACCATTTGTCTTGAATTCCTTCAGATTCTGGGGAATTTTTCAATAGGGCTTGGGCCAGGAAAGTAGAATAGGGGGTGGGTGGTCATGGGCTGGTCCTGGTTGGTGCTGGTGGCTGACTTGGTCTCATCACCCAAGGCAGAGTAAGGTAGTGGAATGGTGTTGGTGAGAGAGAAAGCCTGGTCTATGGGGGCCCAGGAAGCCCACTGCTCTTCTCTGGCCTGCCTTTGGTTTGACACAATCATAAACCTTCCAAGAAGAAAAAGTCCTTAATAGTGAGCTCTTCCAATTCCCTAAGAAGTGACTTCCCTCTGCTACATCCAAAAAAGGTGGTCACCCTGGCTGCCCTGAATATGCCCAGAACCCAGCCTCAAGCTCATGGCCCTGCAAGAGGTTTCTCCCACTAAACTGAGGGCAGATCCTTTTCATATGAGCCCCAACTTCTCCCTCCAACTCCACTCTCACCTTGGTCTTCCTGCAAATACCAGTTCATCTCTGAAGACCCAGTTCTCTAGGAAAGTTTGTCTCCCCCCACCCCCTAGGTATGGTACCATCCTCTGTGCTTCCACTGGTCTTTCTGCTTCTATCTTACTGTACTGATCATTCACTCTACGTTAAAAGACCGAGAGCTCTTAGAAGTCAGGGACCACGTCTGATCCACTGCTATATCCTTGCTACCCACCATAGGGCCTGGCATACAACAAGTGTTCAGTAAGATTTACTAAACCAAGGACTTTTTACAGGTGCTATCTTCTGAGGCCACATATAACATGGCCATTCTTTCTGCCTCAGAAGAGCCTTCTGACAGCAAGTATGTGACCATGTCCCTATAGTATTTATAGGCAAAAGTCCCTAGTCTCTTTGCTGGTCCTAGATACCTCTCTGCTTAGGTCACCTCAGGCCCTAACACTGATTATGCTCTGTAGGTGGCAAGTGGAGAGGAAGTGGTTGGAGAGGCCCACATGCCCTTCCTGGGGAGAGTGCTGAAATTAGAGTAGAGGTGGGATTCAGATCTTCTCAGTACCTGCAGGAATAGCTTACAAGCTGGGGGTGGGGTGCAAGAGGAGGCTTGTTACTCCCCGCTTCCTTGACATTACCCTGTCCCAGCCCTCTGCCTACCTCAGTGAATATCAAAGGAGAAAATGTATATTAAGAGGGCTTTTTTAAAAAACAACAATAACTGCCCTATACAAATAAATTAGGCTTTTATTATTGACATGGTTACCGCCCCCCCCCATAGTTGTCATACCCACTACAGTTCTATCAGCCACACTGCCTTCCAGTGATCCAGATCTCCTACCACTGCAGTTTCCATGACCCTCCACTTAAAAGCAGCTGGCTCCTAGCCCTGTAAAAGAGCACTGGACTGGGAGCCAGTGGGGGTAGGGGTTATCGTTTCCTGGCTGTGTGATCCGGGCACTTGCTTTGCTTCTCTGGTGGTAATGATTGCTGCCCTGCCTACCTCTAGGTGTTTTGTTTGGACAGAATAATATAAAAAGCTCAAAAATGATTGAAAAAAGGATTGTACAGGCTGCACAATGTTCTTTGTAATAACTTTTACATTCACTCTCTCCTTCCATTTTGACTGCTTGCTTCTTTACCACCTCATCCTGATTTTCACTATTTTAACAGTATGCTTACTATCTTCAATTAGAAGTTTTTGTTGAATATAAGGGAAATCTTTCCCATGATCAGAGATGTGCAGTGAGCTAGTCTTTTTGGTTGTGAACTCCCATTAAGGAAGCAGAGAGAGAGAGAGAGAGAGAGAGAGACAGACAGACAGACAGACAGACAGACAATGACCCACTTCAGAGAAGCCATGCACCTGCCCTGTTCCCACAAGCATTCTCACACTGTTGTTTGGGCCACTCCTCTGTCCTGGAACCCTGCCCCTTGTCTACCTTATTACCTATTCTTCCAGGCCTCTTCTTTGGGAAGCTTTTCCTACTCCTGCAGCTGTCAGTGTTCCCCCTTTCCCTGGGCTCCTGTTGTCCTCCCTGTTCTCTCCCTTGCCTTGGAATCCATCCCCACTCACAGTCAGTCTGTACGTAGCTCCTCAGGTCAGAGATGGACCAATTCCCCTGTGTATTCCTATAGGCTGAAGGTGAGAGAGGAGAGTCCTGTCCAGGATGCTGCAGGAAGCACAGTAGAACTAGGAACAGAGCCTGGTGTCCTGACAGCTTATCATGAGCTTCGCCCATAGACCACACCACTGAGCAGTCTCAACATATGGACACACAGGTACATATGCACCTGCAGATATACCTCCCCTGTAACCAAGAACCTTTACTGAGCACTTTAGGTGCCATACCTTGTGCCAACTACTTCCATGTATTTAATTCTTAATAATTTGGTGAATAAAGCAGGAGAGGTATTATTTTTTCATTTACAGATGATTTAATTGAGTCTGGCAGAAAAGCAAGGTCAAAGGAAATGGGCTAACATTTGCTGGGTATGAGGCCTTTATATAGTTTGAATTATTCATCATACAAAGACTCTGAGAAAACAGAGGTTCAGAGAGCTGAAATAATTTCCCCACCGTCACACAGCAGATGAACAGTAAAGCTGGTATTTAATGCAGGGATTCATTATACTATTCTCTTTTGGAGATATTTGGAATCTTACATGATAAAAGTTGAGAAGAAGCCAGGTCTGGGATTCTACCATATAATGCTACCTTCCAAAGGCTTAATGACTCAAAAAGTGTGCTCAGATGGTCCAAAGCCAAGATAAGGGGCTTTCCAGAGGCAGATTTGGGGTAGACAGCTTTGTAGAAAGGGGTTCCTTTTCCTCCTATGCAAGGCTTTCCTGTCTGGGGGCCAGGGCAATGTGACTTACATATACTGACCTCCTAGAAGGTCGTATGGAAGTCCCAACTCCCCAATGGTGGGATCGCTTGCCTTCAGGGAGGTGGATTTCTAAAGTTCATAAAACATAGCTATTGCTTCACGGCTGGAGCTGGTCATTCTATTAAAACACATTGAGCACTGAGGCTGGGCCAGGGACTGGGCAGAGTGGAATCAGACTGGTTCTCATTCTTGGGAAGAACCCAGACTGGTCAGAGACACACAAGGAGAGAAACAATGACAGTACAATGTGGTGTAGGGGAACAAGGATATGAAGATGATGAACTCCCTCCCCACCACACAAGAGAGCCACACTATATAGGTGGGGAGTTAGGAAACTATAGCTTCAGCTAGAGAAGAGCAGAAGATTCTGCAATGAGTTAAGCACTAAGAACGGAAAGACTGAAGAAACCTGGGGAAGGGAAGGGTAGAGCCCAAGGTCATGGAGACTGTGAGTGGGAGAGCAGAAGCTAGAAACCTTTCAGTCCAGGGATCTTTCCATATGCCTGCATTGTCCTGAGCCCCACTCCTGAGCTTTCCGTTCCAGCACTGACCCAAAGGACTGGACTACATTGTGCTGTCACTGCTCTTTTCAGTGGTGCCAACATCTCCTATGCCCACCATGCAGACCCTACATTCTGCGAAGCCTGGTTCCATTTCCCTGCCCTGAAGCTTTCACAAACCATTCCTGCCTACATGGGTCACTTCTTTCTTTGGATCTCTAATGCAATTATCTGATCACACATTTTTCATATATATGTCTTGTCTTCAGAATCAGAGTGTTACTAAAGGGATGCTTGTGAATGCCTAGAGAAGGAAAGGGTGATGATCATTAAGCATCAGGATGTGTTCACCAAAACCAAGTCATGCCAGAATAACCTCATTTCTTTTCCTCATCAGGATTACCTATTCACTCAATCAGATGCAGTTATGGCAAATGTAGACTTCATCAGACATTCGATGGGATGGTTCAGGACAACCCTGAGGACATGATGGTGAAAAGCAGGCTAAATCCACAGTTAAGTGTGAAGGGTTACTAAGTGACTGGGGGCTAACCAGATCAAAGAGGAGGGCACAGTGACTGACAGACCAGAGACGATGTGGAACAAAGTTTCCAGTGGCAGTAAATAGGCCTGGTTCTGTTTAGCATGTTTATCCACGACATGAATATCACAGTGATGGCCTGTTCATAAACTCTGCAGGTGTCATATTAGGGTGGGAAGGGGACCAAATACACCTGGTGGAAGACCGACACTAAGCCAAAACAAATGAGGTGAAAGTAATGAAGATAAATGAGAAGTCCTGGGTTACAGAAGAAAGATTAAGTGAAGATTGTTCTGGGAAGAGTGATCAAAATAGGAAAGAGTTTAGAGCCAAGTAAGAATAACAGTTTAAGGAACTGGAGGGCTAGAGAAAAGACAGCTCAGAGAACATGCCTGCATTTTCAGGTACCTGAAGGGTCATCATGTAAACTAGGGATTAGATTCATTCTACATAAGACCAATGATAACATTAAGACTCTTGGAAGCATATTTTGGCTGAATATAAGAAATTTTGAACTATCAGAACATCTAAAGATAGACTCTGAATAGCCTCAGGAGCAAATGAAAAGGAAGTGTTCAGGCACTGAGTGGATGATCACTCAGTAGTTGACTTACTACATACACATCGGTTTACAGAAGTTTTTCAAGACTATTAATTTGTGTTCATTCACTCAAAGATACTTTCTGAGAGCCTTCTATGTGTCTGGCACCTTGCTAGTCAAAGGCGAATATGAAGACACTCACTGTCCTGGCTCTCAAGGAGCTCCTGATCCCGCTGGGAGGAGATGGACCAATTTATTTTAATAGTATCTCATGTCTTGATTATAGGCCTCAGCACAGGGAAGGTTGGCTTAGCTTAGGTTAAATCAAAGAGTTCCTGTGGAAATTCAAACACATATTTGGCTACTAAAGGCCATAAAGAACCTAATCAAAGCCAAATCACTTGCTTAAACCAACACTGACTGTGGAAATAGAAGTGTACACTGAAACACAATTTGTGATTTTTTTTGTGTGTGCATGATATTTTGCTCTTACAGTCCGAATTTGGTCTTTGGCTGAGACTTGTTTATGTACCTACAGATTGTCTTACAAGTGGCTGTGGTGTCAGGGCGAAGTGATTTAGCCAGCAGGGCTACCCAACTCTCCATTTCTTACCCACCCTATGGGGACTGCTTCAGCACAGACATAAACATGCTCCTGCCGTTACCTTATTGCACTCATCACATGGGGAGGCTAGAAGGCTTGATTCAGGGATATGATTGGATTTTAAATCCCAGTCTCACAGGATTTTAATTACTGGTCTGGGGCAGCAGGGATAGGCGCTGGCTGCCTTTGGATGGAGGAGGTCGATACGCCACTCCACAACATATTGAGCCACAATGCCTGCAGACTCTATTGCTCTATTTAATCATCTTTTGCAAAATTTACAGTGGAACAGGAGAGATCAATACGAAATTTATCACATTCTCTTGTAAATATGAGCCAGGAAAGAGTTCCAGGCAGTTTGTTACTGAGTGGGAGGGAACATGTCTGTGTACAACTGGGCATTAGGAGATGAGACAAAATCCATACTTTTTGGCATAATCTACAGATGCTTTAGCCAGTTGCTCTTAAGCCTGAAGGCAAGTTCAGTGGAAGAACACGTGATTAATTCATTCATTTATCCACGCATCCATCCATGCATCCATCCATCCATCCATCCCTCCATCCATCCATCCCATCCCATCCCATCCCATCCCATCAAATAACCAAAATTCCAGAGCACCTACTTTATGTCAGTCCCTGTATAGGCTCTGGGACACAGACTGGAATTCAGCTCTTGAGATCATAATTACAGATATTCCAACAATGGCTCTGCTACTTACCAGTAGTAGAACTTGGGCAGGCTACTTAATAGCCTAGTGAATCTGTTTATGTAGATAATAAGAATATCAAACTCAGAGTTATTTTAAAATTTAAAAGAGATAAAAGCTTTAGTGCAGGGCTTGATATATAGTAAGGACTAAAATGATACCTATTGTTATTTTTACTACAGTTACTATTATTAAGCATTCCTTCCTACAAAGCATCTCATCAATGGTACATGTGCAGAAATGTGGTATTGAGCAGAGAGCCAGCCACCGCATCTAGCAGACAGAAGGGAGAGGCCTTCCACAGGTTAGAGACCTGGCCAGGGCTACTGGCAGCAGGATCCAAGGAGCCGAGGGTAGAGGATGTGTAAGGAGGAGATACATGTTAAGCTCTGTTTTTTGAAGCTTTAACTGTAATCTTTAAAACAATAAAATGGCCTCCCTAAATTGCTGTGTGGTAACAAAGTAAGTAGTAGTTCTTTATTTAAGCAAACCAGGGAAAGCTACACGGAAAGATATAAATGAGCTGGCTCTTGAAGACTATGTAAGTTTGATAGGTGAGTAAGTGGGGAAAGGGCATCCTAGGAAGAGAAAGGTAAATGAGCAAAGGTTTGGAGGCAGGAAAGAGGGAGTGAGCATTGAGTGGGCCTGTGGCAATGACTGTTCCTAATTCCCCAGGCCCACTTGTAGAAATGGTTACAGAATATTCCTGATGGGCTTCAGAGAACTGCATGCTGGTTTAGACATCTGAGCTCAGTTTATAGGCACTGGGAACTGCTGAAGGTTTTCAAACAAGGGAGTCACACGTTTTTGTTGTCTGAGCTACAGGATAAGATGAAGGGAGCCTAGAGACAGAGAGACTAACAAAAAGGCTGTTATGCTAGTCCAGATGTGAGTGATGAAATCTGAACTAGAATAGTGGGGACAGAGGAGAGAAGATGGATCTGAGAAAAAATTCTAAGAAAGATGGGTTTTGTGGAAAGTGAGTGCAAAGTCATCAGACTTTCTTATAATACACTCTTGTTTGGGTGACAGGTAGATGACAATGCCATTCACAAAACAGGGAATACAGAAGACAGTTTGAGGAGGGCTGGGTTTGGATACATTGAACATAAGATGTCTACAGAATATTAAGCAACAGCAGAGAATCAGAGGTATGAAAATGTCTGGTTTGTTCTAAGACAAACATGCAGGCTAGTCTGGGTAGAAAAGGGGTGGTGCAATGAATGTTCAAACACACTTCATATACAGACTTAGGTGAGGAAAGGGCAAAAGCAAAAATTCCTGCCAAGGATTTCCGTTCAACGCAAACCTAAGGCAGGAGGTTTTTTAGATGAGGAATAATGCTCTGAATAGTATGAGACATAGGCACTGCAAGTCTGGGGACAGTCAGTTCATTTTCATTTTGGGCAAGTTCCTAGAAGTTGTGGGCTTTCAAGAGGCTAGGCCTATTTCTCCCTCTCCCCACAATCCAGCACTGACTACACCAGAGGTGGCAGCAGGCTCTGTGACCAGAAAGCAGCTGGGAGCAATTGTCAGTGGGGAGGGAAAGGCTCTGGATAAAGCAGAGTTCAAAGTGTACTATAATAAGAGCCTGAGTCCCTGGGCTTCTGTACCCTACCTCCCGCTCCTACAAATGACAGCTGAGACCAAGGCACCCGAGAGCCTGGGGTCTGGGCTGAATTTAGCAGTCATAATTATACTGCTGACGTCTGGGGAAGAGCCACAGTCTCTGCAGTAGGCGACAGCCTTTGTTCATGCACTAAAACACATCATCTTCAAACATGCTAATCGCATGTCTGCTTCCATCTAACAACATTGAAGGGAGGCTGAGGAAAGGGCACACAATGCCCACACATCTGGCTAATTCAGTTACAAGGCCAATCAATCTTGATGGGTTGTCTATAAAACACCAACCACCCCAAAGGACTGAGCTGACCAGATGTTTAAGCTTCTGTTGACCAATCTTAGCCTAATGTCCATAGCAGGAAAGAGGGGTTATCAAGAGATGGCTTATGCTCCCAGTCACATGTTTATTCCCAAAGCTACGGAAAGCCTTCTGCTTGCATGAGAAGTACATTAAAGTAGTGGTTGAGCCAGGCTCATTGAAATAAAGTATACTCAAACAGACACACTTTCACTTGAACCTTAAGGAGGACTGGAGACATTATTTAGAGTTGGCTTTGAGAACACTTGCAACAACAGAAACCAATGAAATACTTTTTCTAATTGTCCTTTCCAGGTTAACAAGAATCAGGAGTGAAGATGGAGTATTTTTAACTATTTTTAACTATGATATTAAACGCCACAGGCTACAGTTCTAGGCACAGAACCCGTTCACCTGCTGATGTCTTCAACTCCCATCAAGGCTGAAGGAATTACTCATCTCCCTCATAAAATTGTTGCTTTTTTCAAAAAAAACAGAGGCCACTACCAAGAAGGACTCTTCCAATTTATGCTTTTTCCTTTATGCCCAACCATAGTTATTAGACAATACTCGCCAAAAATAAAAGTAGAAGGGTGATAGGGGGATTAGGAGAGAGGTGAGGACAGGGATAGACTTGTAGTCTATATAAAGAGACCCACTTTTCACCCAGGCTTTCTTGCTGGTGCTAATGATTACATTTTTCTCAAGAGGGCTTTCCCCTAATTCTAAGGACTTTACCATGTTTGTCTTGGAGTTGTGGCTGCATCACAAACTAAACAAATGGACTTGGGTAAAGGAAAACTCCAACACTGTAGAAAGTGGTGAGAGAGAAACACAGATTAAAAATGAGGTCTCTGGTAATCCTGTGCCCAATACTTGGCACTCAGTAGGAGTTTAATAAATATTTGCTGGCTGAATAATTATGCCCCAGTTATGACGCAGCTGGGCTATGTTCCTTCAATCTGTTTGTCTGGAGAGGCCTCTTATTGTTCCTGGCAATACTGCCAGACAAAATCATTCATAGAGATCAGGAGAATCTTCTCAGCCTGAATGAGCAGGGAGAAAGTGGTTCTGGAAGGTAAGGGTATGGATCTAATTACCACAGTCAGCAAGCAACCTCTTCTTCCCTCTCCTCATGGCTGCAGTAACCAATGCTGTTCACCAATCCTGTCTCCTTTTGATTCCTATCAACCTTGGTTTTCATTATATACAATACCTACGACTCTGTCTCCTTTGCAGGTTTCTGTTACAGATTCTTCTGTCCCAAATTATGGGTGACTCCCAAAGCTGAGTCCTCTGCCCTATCCCTTTCTCTGTGTATGTGTTCTCCTTTAAAAAACAGTTCCTATTTGCACAGTTTAAACTATCCCAGAGGTTCTCAGTCCTGATTTTGTATTAGGATTATATGGGAAGTGTTAAAACCGTTATCAATCCAAAGTAGGAGAAAATGTTTGCAATTTATGTCACAGAGGGCTAATATTCTTAACATACAAAAAACTTTTAAAAGATCAAGAGAAAACGAAGAGCAAAATCCCAGAAAAATATAGAAAAGACATGAATAAATAATTCACAAAAGGAGACATAAAATGGCTCTTAAACATGTGAAATGATGTTCAACTTCACGCATAATAAGAGAATCAAACTAAAATTATAGTGAGATAACTACATCTCACCTATTAGACTGCAAAAATCCTAAAGTTTGACAAGGAGAGGTTGTGATAGAACAGGCACATTGTTAGTGGGAATGCAAAATGAAACGACTTCTATGGAGAAATTTACAACATCTAACCAAAGGACATATGCATTTACCCTTAGACCCACCAATACCACTTCTAGGACTTTATGGTAAAGACACACTTCAAACAATCCCAAAATATACATATTAGGGGTTATTCATTGTACCATGATTTGCAATTGCAAAATATTTGAAACCTCAATGTCTAAGCAGAGCATCTAAAGCACATCAACACAATGGAGTACCATGTGGCTGTAAAAAAAGAATAAAGAAGAGCTCTGTGAACTGATATCGAGTGATTTCCAAGAAATATGGTTAAGTAAAAAAGGTAAACTACAAAAGAGCTTACATAGTAGGCTACTTTTGTGTAGGAAGAAAGGGTAAACGTGAAAACATACATATATTTGTTCACACAAAGAAACACAAGGAGGATAAACCAGAAAACATTAAAACTGGTTATCATAAAGGGTCAGGGCTCCCTGAGGGGAGCAGAAAAAACTTGAAAGGGATACAGAAAAAAGAAAGTCTTACTTCTCTGAGTATATCTTTTTGTAACTTTTAGTAAAAATTAATATTCTACATATTCAAACAACGAAATTAAAACAAAGATAGTTAGGGGAGAAAAATTCTAAAACTGAAAGCAAATTGGAAAAATTAACTGTATTTCAAATGAATAACATAAAGACACTGAAGTGGGGAAAAACACCCAAGTAACTTATGAACCTAATATTTGAGTATATACCTTTAGCCCTGCAGTAAAGATGGGTATTGAAAACAAATCTTGACCTGAACTCTTTTTAGAAGTTTTGTTTTCTATAGTGGTATGGGTGGAGCAAGTCTGAAGCTTTTTTAGATGTATTACGGGATTAAGCAAATGAGTAAATACATTAGTGTTGTCTGCAACCAGCATTCTCACTATGGAAGAAAGGGCATAATATGGAATGTGTGAAGACAAGAAAGAATCCTGTAGGGATGAACTGGAGTGGGAGGTACAGGTGTTCAGGATTTCTAAAATATCTATGTGTATATGCATGTGTGTGTGTGTGTGTGTGTGTGTGTGTGTATCCATATATGTGTGTCCTGTGATGGATGCGTATGCATGTGTGTATATGCCTATATATATTTCTTGGCTCTGTCAACAGAAGGGGTAATGGGTACACCTGGTACTCAGGTTTCAGTCTCATACAACTGCTCACTTAAAAGTATTAGGGCTCCTCAGAGAAATGGCTGATTCCAAGGGAGCAGCAAGGTGGATACAAGATAAGACTGAAATATCTTGTTATATGGGAAAATAAAGAAATGCTAAAAAAAAAAAAAAAAAAAAAACATTGAAAAAAGAAAAAAAAATGGGAGTATGCTACACTGGTCAAATAGGAAGCAGTTTTAGTACCAACATAACAAAGGACAGTAATGACAGAAGAGTAAAGCAAGAGTATTCATGAGCACATATTGACAATAAATAGACAGGGAAGAAGGGGTTCTTACTGCAGAATGCCAGGTGCTAACTGATCATTGTGGAATGAGTACCAGAGTTGGAAAAGATACAAAATATTCATTTTCTAACCATCATATAAAGATTGGTTCAGGAAAGAACCATCAATGGATGCTGAGTCCAGGGGGAAATTTTGATGAGGAGCAGGATATTTACATGACCTTAAAAGTGCCTCCCCACAAGCTGTTTATTAATTTCAAGGGAAAAGGTAATAATAATACAGTGGAGAAAGTGGACAATATTTGGGTCAGAGTGGGGGGTGGGAGTAAGACTTTTCACTGAAAATATTTTTGAATTTTGTGCTGTGTACAAATATTAACTATTCAAAAACAGAAAAGAAAATAAAACATTTGTAAAATATCTGAGAGTGTGGTAGGTAGAATAATGGCTCCCCCAATGCTATCCACATTCTAATTCCTGGAACCTGTGAATATGTTAAATTACCCGGCAAAGGGGAATTAAGGGTGCAGAGAGAATTAAGGTTGCTCATCGGCTGAATTTGAGATAGAAAGATAACCTTGGATTATCCAGGAGGGCTCAATGTAATCACAAGTCCTAAGAAGTGAAAGAGGGAGACAGAAGAGTCAGTGTCAGAGTGATGAAATGTGATAAAGACTCGACTGACTATTGTTGGCTTGAATATGGATGGGGGTTATGAGACAAGAATGTGGGCAGCCTCTGGAAACTGGAAAAAGCAAGAAAACAGATTCTCTCTGAGCCTCCAAAAGGGAATGCAACTCTGTAGACACCTTGATTTTAGTCTAGTGAGACTCATTTCAGACTTATCTCCAGAACTGTAAGATACCAAATTTGGGTTGTTTTAAGCCACTAAGTTTGTGATAATCTGTTTACAGTAGCAATAGGGAGGAGGACCAGGGATGTGGAAGGGCGATTACTATTCCACTATATATCCTCTGTATTGCTTGAAATTTTTATCTAGTACATTTTTAGAAGTAAAAATCACTAAAGTCACTAAACAAACAACAGGCAGTCACCTCAGGAGCTCTCTACTGATTTCAAAGTTAAGTCAAAGTCCTCTGGTTCATCCCCAAGGCCCTCTACACTCAAGCTTCTCTACTCACAATCCAGCAGGTGGCCAGTTTCTTCCAGTTCTCTAAAATGCAAAGCTCATTTCTGTTGCTGCCTCACCTGAAAAGCTTTCCTCCTTCCCCCGGCCTGTTTGGATTTTTCCTGTCCTTGATGGTCTGCCTCTAGTCTCCCTCCTCCATGAAGCAGACTTGTACAATGCGAACACTGATCTTTCTCCTCCTCTGTTATTATACTTGCTTTTTCTGGCCTTTGCTATAGGATGCAATCTGAAGGAAGGGCCTGTACCCTTTCCTTTTATTTTTTTTTAATTAACTGTAACACCCACTGCCAATTTATAAATTCACTTATTCAACAAATATTCACTGAGCGCCTATCATTTACTAAGGATAGAGCAAGGTAATGGGAATATAAGCACTGAAGATCCAGACTCTGTCTTCAGGGAACACATTGTGTAGCAAAGGAGAGATCTATTAATCAAATAGCCAAATAACTACATGTTGCGTTAAGTGCTATAAAGAAGTTATAAAAGATGCTTTAAGAGCATACATCAGGAACCTAGAAGAGGAATGCTGATAGTCAGTTACAGAAAAATAACAGTTGCTGAATAAATATGAATACTTAGATTTGCAATTGGATAAATCAGAGGGCAATTATTCAGTCAGAATCACAATATATGAAAATGAAAGGGAGCTTTGAGATTGCAGTCCAAATGTCTAAATTTACAGACTGGGAAAATGAGGCTCAGTAAGGAGGAAGGGACTTGCTCAAGGTCCCACAGTAAGGCTGAGTTTGTGCAATGTCGCCTGACTCCCAGTTGGCACTTCTCACCACATAGGACTCATTATTTCAAGGGAGTTTCTGAAGGAGTCCTGAAATGGCAAGCTCCCTTTGGCTATGTTAAAAAGAAACTCATTTCTAAAATGGTGTTCAGGAAGGAGTCTGTGGTATTAACCTACAGAAAGCATCGCTGCTGTGTTTCTGTCGGGACATGGCCAGACCTCTGTGTGGAGGAAGAGAGCACATGAATGCTAGAAACAAATTCCTTTTGAGAGGGGAACCTAGGTTCTGGCTCAACCGATCCTGGGATGGGCCTTTGTTGCTATTTGTAGACCATGACCTTTGGAGCAATGTTCTCCTCCTTAAAGGGCAGTGTTGCCCTTTCTCTGTGCATTCTGCCCAAGAACACATGCTCTGGAGGGACACGAGTAGGCTGGCAAAGGGCAGCTGGCCCTGTCTTGGGAAATCTGATTCCTACTCAGCTCCGGTCCCGGCCCCTGTGCAGGTGGAGGAGAGCAGAGGACGGAGAACAGACCTGGCCCAGCTGATGCTGACCTCTCCCTCACCCAGGGGAGCCTTGGCCTCCAGCTGCCACTGTTGGTGGTGATGAGGTCATGCCGGATACCAGCCAGGCTCATTTGAAGACTGCTTGGAGCCGATTAAAGCCTTGATGAAATGCGGGTGCCTGGATGGCAGGTGGCTCTGGAGAGCTTGGGCTCTGGTGACCAGGCACTCATCTCTAGCTCAATCATGCAGTGATTCCTCTGTGTCCACAGGATCTAGGATACGAAATTACTTTTTCCCTAGGGGTTAGCAAGGATAGGTCTTTATTCTGCACTGAGCAAGGGACTGACTAGGCCAAGGGCAGAGGATCAGACTCTGGGTCACTGAGGGCCCCTTTAAGCCCGAACCTACCACATGGACTACAATTAAAACATCACGGAACTTCCATTGCCCACAGTACCCCAAGTGGACTGCTGGGTCCCTTTGGATGACTGATGATCATCCTTTTCCACAGGATTTTCTCAAGTGACAGGCTAACATCTACAGGTCTAGATTAGGTCAGACTAGATTAGGTTCCCATTACGCCCTCATGGTACATTCTACCCTTTCTCAGAAATACCTGCCTCAATGGTAATTAGTTAATAATCTTATAATTGTTTGCCTATTGTCTATACTCTGCCAGACTTTAAGCTTCACAAGGACGAGGAGTGCATTAAACACTTGTTAAAGTAATAACAGAAAATCAATAAAAAGACCAGTATGGGCAAGAGAAAGTCTTACAGATAAGTTTTTAAACAGTTATTCTTTTTTTTGAAGCTGAAGTATTCTTTATTCAAAGTTGAAAAATGTACCATACTACATTATTGTAAAAATTTACTGGTACAAAACACTTTGTAGTTGGTGAGAAGGCAATAAAAAGCTGATTTTAAAACTCATTACTATAAATTATTCTCACAGTACTTTGCAAATTCAGAAGTGGAAACTTTTATATACAATCGAGGTGTTCCTTTTACCTGCCACCTTAGCTATGAGGCCAGTCAGGTACTCCTGGCTTTCTGGCCTGCAACCAGTCACCCTCCCAAGCCAATCTTTTCCGGTTTTGAGTGGTGAGGAGGATTGTCTTTTCTTTTTAAACAGCTTTACTGAGATATCATTTACATACCACAAAGCTCGCCCATTTAATGTTTTTTTTTTTTAAAGTATACTTACAGAATTATATGACCATCGCCATAATCTAATTTTAGAATATTTTTGTCACCCCCAAAAGAAACCTGTGCCCATAAATAGTGATTCTGTACCTTTCTAGTAGACAACTACTGGCATGGAGAGTTTTTAGCTGTGTATCCAAACAAGAGGAGGAGACCCTGACCGTCTGATTATCTGACATGATCTCTTCATCATATAGATGAAAAAAGGAATGCCAGAGAGGGCTGTGATCTGCCAAAGGTCCTACGGGGTGAGACGGTGGCAGAGCTGGGACAGATCATGGTCCCCAATGCCTGCCTCATAATGGCAGTGCTTTGACCTCTCTGCCTTGCAGTATGACTGTGTGTCCCAAACTGTCTACTCCACTGGACTTTAAGCTACTTGAGGGCAGAGGCTATATTCTGCTCATTTGTCTTCCCTCCCTGCCCGGGAGTACCATTAGAGCCGTGATGCTTAAAGTGTGGTCCACATACTGGTGCCATGCTGTGAGCTTTTTTACCAGTCCTCAATGAGATAAGTACAGTAAGTAAGTGGAAACTTTTCTAACGACTTAATTTTATATCTGTTGAAGCTAATGACGAATATGGGGCTTATTTTATATGCCTTTTTAAAATATAACTTTTCTAATAATTCATTTTTATTAGATTTTATAAAAGTATCGGTTTATGACAGATTGCAAATTCAAACAACAGCAAAAAGAGACAGGTCTTTCATAGACTGTTTAAGAAGCACTGCCTTAAAGCAACCCATTCCTCACTCTCTTACGTTTCTCCTTTTCTCTCTCTTTCCTTGAATCTCTTGCACTGGCTCCCTGTTGTCTTATGCTCACATCTGAAATGCAGGTTCTCTCACTGTTCTTAGGTTGCTTTAGGTTCTACAACTTTCTATGAATGAATGTCAGACTCAACCAGCTTCCACCACAAGAGAATGACAATTCTTGAATCTTGGTATGTTCAGTTTAGAGTCCCTTCTCTCTTGGGCTTCAGACATATTTATCCAACTGCCTGTTACACATGGCTCTACATGTGTGTCCCACAGGTTCCTTGGCTGGTCAACAGCTATTAGTCCCCTACCATATATGACCTGTGAATTATTTCCTAGAAGCTGGGAATATAGCAGTGAAATAAAGGGACAAGGTCTTTGTGATCACAAAGCTTACATCCTAGTGGGAGAGAGAAAGAGATGATAAACATGTAAACAAATAAACATGATCATTTTAGGGAGTGATCAGTGCCATGAAAAAGCTGGACAGGGTAATATGATATGAAGCAAATGCGCTAGCTAATTTTACTAGCATGGTCAGGGACGGCCTCTCTGAGCAGGGAATATATGAGTTAAGACCTGAATTCCCAATGGGAAGAATGTTCCCCTCAATGGGAGAGGTAGGTATAAAGGCCCTAGGATGGGAAAGAGCTTGGTGTCTGAGGGACAAGAGAAGGCCAGTGTTGCTGGAGAATAGAGGACAAGGGGGAGAGTGATCAGGGCAGTGAGGTCACAGAGGCAGGCAGGGTCTAGGTTATGGAGAACCTGGAAGGCTTTGGCAAGGAGTTTGGATTTCATTTTAGTTTCAGTGGGAAGCCAATGGAAATAGGAGAATGACAGGATCTATGTTTTAAAAAGATCCTTCTAGGGGGTGGCTCCATAGTGTAGTGGTTAGCATATCTGCTTTACCTGCAGAAGGTCCTGGGTATGTGCCCCAGGTGGAGCCACGGACCCTACCCCAAGTGCGCTAGAGCCCGCTGAAAGTGTGTGAGAGGAGACACCCCACCTTCAGAGATCCAGTTCTTAAGGGGAAACAGCAACATCCATAGGTCAGGGGTGGAAGTGGGGTGGGGGAATTAAAGAGGCGGGGGGGGGGGAGAAAAAGTTAAAAAGATCCTTCTAGTTGTTATTTGGAGGATGAATTGAAGAAGATAAGAGTAGAGATGATAAGAGTAATTAGGAGGCTCAGGTGACCATCAAGGAGAACTGGATTGTCGTCTTGAACTGGACTAGAGTTATGCCAACGGAAACACCAAAAAGGGCGCAGGTTCAACATATACCTCAGAGGTACAACTGACAAGACTCACTGAAGGACTTGATTGGGCATGAAAGGGAAAAAGAGAATTTAAAGATGACTCTAAGATTTGTGACCTGAAAAACTGGGTAGATGATGGTATCATTGACTGAGATGGAGAAGACTTGGTGGATGCCACTTTTGGGAGAAAAAACAGGAGTATATTTTGGCTATGTTTATAATGAGATTGAGGAAAGAACCGGGAGCTGGGGAAGTGGATCAAGTGGATAACGATCATTCTTTTTTGAGGATTTTACCATGAAGGGATGCAGAGAAATGAAGTAGCAGCTGGAGGTAGATATGGGGTCAAAGGAAGTTTTTAGTTTGCTTTGTTGTTTAAGGTGGTGATATAAAGGCATATTTTTATGCTGATAAGAATGAGCCAGCAGAGGGGAGAAGAGACAGTGCAGGATAGATAGGGGCTAACTAGAGGAGCAAAGTCCCCGAGAAACGAGAGAAAATACTAGCCAAGGCTCAAATGCAGTGTTGGTCTTAGGAACTTCTTCCACTGTGGAAGAAGGCAGGCAGAATACAGCGCAGATGCAGGTAGGCTGGCAGGAGTGATGGCGGGCAGATAAGGCAGTTCCTTTCTGATTGCAATCTATTTTCTCTAAAAGGTGTGATGTGATATCATTAGCTTGGAGTTGGGAAAGGAGGATGCTGGAGATCTAAGGAGAGAGAAGAAGGCATAAATAAATTGTCTTGGTCTAGAAGAAGACAGTGATTTTACTCACAAAGTATAGTGCTGTGGTTGCAGTTGCATGGACATAAATGCAAAGTGAGTCCAGTTAGCATGGTTGTGTGATTGTTTTTCTCCAGCAGTATTCATCTTTTCAGATATAGACATGAAGTAAAAAGAAATTGAGTTTAACTAGGGTTAGCATTACATCAGTTAAGTACAAAGGAGAGATTAAGAAGCAATGTAGTAGTTAGAATGCTGGACCATGGAATCTAAAAGAGGGAGGGAGAGAGAGAGGAAGGGAAGAAGGGAAAGAGTTCAATACAGAACTGGTCATTCCCCTGTACCTCCTTTCCCCCTCACCTACTACCAATATTCCTTACCTCAGTACAGGAACAGACCATCTACTCAGCCATTCAGTCAAGAACCTAGACCTCATCTTGCCTTCTATTCTCTGACCATCTGACACTATTGAGTCTATGCTTAAATCTTTCTAGGACCATTCCTCTTCTTTCCCACTGTCTTATTTTAGGCCTCACCTAGACTATTATAATAGCTTTCAAATAAAATATTTTTCCTTTCTCCAATCATGTCCCTTAAAATCCATTTTTCTTCTATTTTCTTTTGAGTGTAACATATACACAGAAAAGTATAAAATGTATATAAGGGACAGCCCAATGAATTTTCGCAGGGTGGACACATCCATGTAACCAACACCTAGGTAAAGAAACAGAACGTTAAAGCACCTCAGAGAAGGCCTCTCTGAGTCACTACCTGCCCCCTTGAGGGCAACCACTACTGTCACTCCTTAAACCACTGGTTAGTTTTGTCTCTTTTGATTTTTACATATAAATGCAGTCATACTCCCATGTCTGGCTTGTGTCAAGAATATCAGGTTTGTGATATTCATCCATATTGTACAGAGCAAGAGTTCATTCATTCCTTCAATTTATTATCCATTGTGTGAACATCCCATAATTTATTATCTATTCAATTACTGATAAACAATTTTGAAACTCCTAAACCATCTTTCTCATTAAATATAAATCAAAGCCTCCTCTCTCCTAAATTTTAATGATTTCTCATTAAAGTCCAATTTCCTTAACAGACCTTATGTTACAGGCCTTCATTACTGGTTCCTGCTTTCCATTTTTGCCGACACTTCCATCCAAACCCTATAAATTCAACTTTTCTGAACTGCCTGTAATGTACTGAATAAAGTGTGCTGCTCCATACTCCAAGCCTCTGAACATCCTCTTCCCTCTGTCTTTCTCACTCACCTACCTGGTAAACTCATGTTCATTTTCAAGACCTAGTGCAAACACCATATCTTACATCATGCTCTCCCCGCCCTAGAGATTTAAAAGGGATTTCTTTGTGATCCCTCAGCACCTTCTATATATCTCCATTAACATACCAGATAGCAATTCTTTGATAAAATGTCTGATTTCCTCTCTGAACTATGAGTTCCTTAAGGGCAAAGACCACCTCTGTATCATCTTTATTTCCCTGGTGCCTAGGGTGGGGCCTATGACAGTAGAGATGTTCAGTGCTTGAAAAATGAATGAAAAGACTTGCTCAAGGGCTACATAGGATGCTGAAGCTGGAAGGGGTTCTTGGTATCAGCTACCCTAACTTCTCTATTTTACTGAGGAGGAGAAAGCATTTTCCTAAAAGAAAAAAAAAACTTGCTGGTGGCAGAGCCAGAACTCCTGATTTTCAACCCAGTGCTCATTTCTCTTCTCTGCACTGCTGACAAAAATCAGAGGATGAAGTTTCCACAGAGGACAGATGGAAGCAAAGCCAATTCCCTCAACATCTGGCAGTGTAGCCAGATGGACAGACAGCGAAGTGGAACAAGAAATGGAACTCTTAAGTTTCGAGCCCAGACAACAAACTAACAGGCTGTTAAAGGGAGGATGTCAGCACTGGAAAGGCTCTTTGCCTCAGGCAGGGATGGTGGGGAATTTAAGGACTCATTTGACCATGGCTGGTTAACACTGACAATTGAGCCACGTACTTGGACAGTGGGGAAAGGAAGAGCCATGAAAGTAGGCAGGAAAAAGGCTAAGGGAAGCCCTGGGGAAAGTGCTATTAGGTTTCATAAATCTCAAGTGTTTCTAGGGTGATGAGCACTGGTGGCTGACTATACAGAGAAGGAAGATAGCTACATAGAAGTAAAGCTCCTAAAAAGCCAGAAACACTGACACTAAGAGCAAGTGGGCTAGGAAGCAAAGACACCACATCACCAGTGGTATCGAACTCTCCAGTGGCTACGGAGATTTATCAGTGCATCCAAACACGTGCTAAATTATGTGCAGGGCACTGTGGCAAAGGAGGCAGAAACAAATAAGACACACTCCTGGCCCTCAATCCACCTCAGTCTAGTAGGAGTGACTGAACTCAAATCCAACAGAACAGGGAAGACTTCAGAAGCGAGGTGGCATCAGAGCTGGAAACTGACTAGCAGAAAGAATTCCACCAAGCTAATAAAGTCTTAAAGGGAAATGAGAGGCAGAAAGACCTGTGAGAGTAAAGACACTAAGGTGGGAACACTGAATCGACATTATAATGTGGCAGGAGTATTAGGGCAGCAGTTGGAGAAAAGTCAGGTGAGGGTTAGTTAGACTAGGATAACTCTAAAACCAGGTTAAAAAGTTAAGATGTGTAGGATTCTTTTTAATTTTTTTAAACAAGAGAACACTGAGTGTTTTTGAAGTTAATAACAGATACTATATATAAAGTGCCTACTCTGTAAAACCTATACATTTCCTAATCCTGACAAAACCTTAGAAGGTAAGTGGTATCACTCTATTTCCAGATGAGGAAAGAGGACCTCAGAGTGGTCCTAGCTTGTCTAAGAACCACATAAGGAAATTATTTGAGTAATAATTTTCTCAATTCTTCCAAGAATACTTACTACATAAGTAGTACCATCTTAGATGCCTTGGAGAGAAGTTAATTCCTTGTGTACAATGAATACCTTAGAGCATTAGGGCTCAATTCTCTGAAGGAACCTGAGTTAGAAAGGCTGCCATGATTAGAAATATGTTTTAGGAAGATGGATCTGGAAATGGGATCATATCCCCAGGAGGAAACAGCTGCAACAGCATCTTAACAGCCCGGAACTATTAGGATGAGTTAGTTCCACGGGCTTGAGGAAGGAGGCTCCCACCTTCCCTGATAACTCCTCTTCCCAGCCGTCCTGCCTCTCCCTTCCTTCCTTCTTCCTCTGACCTTTTCTTGTACTTGGCAGTCAAATGCTGAAGCAGAGCCTTCCTGCTCTAAGCCAGAAACACGGACAGATGCAGCATCTTCAGAGATGAAAACCACAGGGGCTTGTGTACCTTTTTTGTGTAGGTTGAAGGAAGAAAATCGGCACTAGCGAATTCAGAACCCTTCCACAGAATTCATATGGCAAACTCTCATTACCCTTTTTGATAAAGCTAAGCATTCTCTCCTTGGGGAAGCTTTCTGTAACTGATTCCTTCTCCTTGCTCGCCAGCCAGAGGAAAGTATTTCCTCATCCATTTTATCAGTGTCTCTTGTCCAGCTCCCTTGCCAGAGCACCTACCAAGCCGTCACTGCTCGTTTCCATATCTGTCTCCTTTACCAGTCTGAGAGTCTCTCAAGGTTGGGACAGTTTGCCTGATCCATGTTAGGATGCCCTGAAGTCCATGGTCTCAGAGATGGCAACTGGTTTGCCTAGAGTCACATTAAAAAGCTGAGATTTAAACCCAGGTGTGTCTGACTCCCAAGCTTGTGTTCTTTTCACTATATTGTGGGGCCTCCTGAAGATGAAGTAACCTTTCTATGCTAAGTACCCAGCCCAACACTGTAAGAGCTGAGGCAATGCTCTGAGTGGACCAGACTACCAAGAGAGGTTTCCTGAGAGGGAGGCCTTGAAGAGTCCGAGGATCTAGATGAGAAGAGAGGGAACACAATGGAATTTTAGGCAGGGTAGGGAAGTTGTGGGCAGAAACAGAATTAAGAAGCCTTTAGGTAAGAATACAGGTTTCATGAAGGAGAAATGGGATTATAGGTGCCAGGATGAGAATTTGATTTCTTTATACAATCATGAAGCATGTAGCAGGGGCTTTTAAAGACATTAGCATTAACCTTCATGCTATCCCTATGATACTTCACAGGTGTTATTTTACAGACAAGAAAACTGAGGCTTAGAGAGTTAAGGTAATATACCCAAGGCAATATAGGTAGTGAGGTAGGAAGCTGGGATACAAACCCAGGTTTGTCTGACTCTGAAGACTGAGATGTCCTTTCTATTACTTCATGCTGCATCCTAAGGGGTCAGAGAAATTCTCACATTATCACACTGATATAGCTGCCAAGACCTCCTCCCAGCTCTCATATGGGGACTACTGATCAGAGGGTAAGAACGACTGCCCTCTCTAGCTCTAACCCTCTAAAATCTGGGGACCCTAAATCTCCTGTGGACTAAGTAATTTCAAGAACCAGGGATCTGTGTGGACCTTGTGAGCACAGGCTGGCTCCTTGGGTCTCACAGAGAATACTTCCTAAGTTGTTGCAGCAAAGCCGATGGCAAATACAGGCTAAGAAAGCTGGATGGTCAGGAAGGCAGGCTCTCCTGCCCTCCCTCAAACTCTTGGAGAAGGTCAACTGAGGTCAGAAGACTTTGGAAATGTTACTAGCAACAGCCCCCAGGACAAGAGAGCGAGATCTTGCCTCTCGGTTGGCTGGTCACACACACAGGCCGACCAAGAGAGGTCAAGGGGGGAGGGAGGTCAGAAGTTGGCAGGCCTGCAGGCCCTGAGTGACGGTCACTTGTTCAAATCAGGAAGAGAGAAATAACTGCGTTAATGGTTTTGGCCCTTGAGGCTGGGAGGCTAGGGCAGGGGGTATAAATGGATGCTGGGTAAAAAGGCAGGTGGGTGAACTGTAAAAGTGGGGGCTACCAGCATCTGTTCCAAGTCAACGGGCAGGAACCATGCCCTTGGAACAGCTCAAAGGGCCAGCCTTGGCCTGGGGTGTGGAAGGGTGGGGGGCACTTCATAAAAGGCCCATGCCTCTTCATTTCAAAGGTGTTCGATCTGGAAGGCTGGAGAGAGGGTCTTTTTTTAAAGTAAATTCCCTGCCTGTTTGGGGACTGAGGGGAAGCAGGGAATGTAAACTACTGGACAATGGCTGGGGCTATTGATTGATTTTAAGCATGGCAGAGAGAAGCCCCATGGTGAATGCTCCAATTCTTAGCTATGAATGTCTCGCCGAAGAGCTTTCTAAAGGACAAAATGAGTAGCATCCTGCTTGGGGACGTTTTCTAAGTCTCTGTTTCTGAGAGCAGTGAGTTCTTGTTCTGAAAGCATCGATCAACCCAGACACTGTCACCACATCCACAAACAGTCCTGCCTTTATAATGTATGTACCCCAGACCAACCCACACCCTGGGGCAGGTCCCTTGTAGGCTGGGGGTATGGGCCTGGTCTGGGTCTTAAGAGGAGTGTAGCTGAATTTGCAAGTTACTGGGAAATACCTCCAACCCAATCATATGACAAGGTCTAGAAGATAATCTGGGGATGTTGATCCATGGAGGCAAAAGCTCTGGGATAGAAATAACTTTATTCGAAGACTAGATTTTGAAAAAGTGATTGGGCTGCAAAGGACAGTTAGCAGAAGTTACCGAGAAGAAAATCACAGCTCGTTTAAATGAAGATATTTCAACTAGTCAAAGAAGAAACAGACTAAATGGATACCTAAAATGAAATGGACTCCTAAGGAAAAAGTAGGGTACCTCAGTCTCTGACAGAATCCAAAGAAATGCCAGCCAGCCAGCCAGCTAGCTGTTGGAGAGGTTTCTGCCAGGAAGAAAGTGGGTAGCCCCAAGGACCTCTGAGGACCCTTGCAGCTCTCAGCTTCTATGAAGAATGACCCCTGACAAATAGGACCCTGGTGTCTAGCCCCAAAAGAGGGTCTCTAGCCCTTCACAAAATAGCAATGAAGGCCTAAAGAGGCAGTCATGTAACATACTCAGGGGCCTGGGCAACACATATCTGGGCAAGATGCTTTTTTCCCTATCCCAAAGAGAAGCTAGAGTGGGATAAAAGAAAATGACTGTTTGAGAGTCATCAAGCAGGGTAGAGGATAACTCTGCACCAGACGTAGATAAGACCAGACCAGCCCAGCCCGGATCTGGAGATGGCACATACTGCCCTCAATTTAAACTGATGCTCTCCAAAGGGAGGGTATTCATTTGTTCAGTAAATAGTTATTGAATGCTGACTGTGTGCTGGGTACTATGCTAGGTGCTGGTGATGACTCAGCCAAGGTTCTGGACTTCAGGGAGCTCAGAGTCAAGTTAGGGAGAAGGCTACTGAACACATAAAAACATTTTCAGATTATGACAAGTGTGACCTTAGACTGGGGTGGGGTGGGATCAAGGAGGAAGTCTTTGAGACTTAGGTTAGTTGAAGAGCCTCCCCTTTGTTCTACCAGCCCTGCTCTGGAGGTCACAGGGGAGAAGAGAGGACACTTTTGGGCGTGCAACAAGGCTCTTAGAGCATGTGCAGACAGGTAGGATGACATGGTATATAACACAAGGGTAGGCAAAGAACAAACTCCAGGCACACTAGGGCAAATCACACGTGTACACTGCCAGTCTCATTAAGCATAGTCACCTTCGAGACATTTCCAGCTCTGGGAGGGTAACAGGGCTCTGGAGGAGCATGGCATTTCCAGAGTACAGAAGTTGTCAAGTCTCTCTCCCTGCTAACCCCCTGCCCTATTTACTCACGCTCTTACCTCCATCAAGCAGCATCTTGACGGTGCGGTAGTCATCGGCAAGGACTGCGTAGTGCAGGGCTGTGCAGCCCTTGAAGCTGGCACGGTTGTTCAGCCGGTTGTTGAAGTCATCCTCTCGGGTGACCAGGACTGGGGGAAGAGTAACAGAAACCCTTCCATTAACAACAAATGCCATGAGCCACAAATCTCACCTTCTTTATCTTGGCATTTTAATTTGTTCACTCATTCATCTATCTATTTGCTAAACATAAAATGGTACCTACTATGTGCCTGGCCATCTGTGCTGGGAAAGAAAAGGTAAAACGGAGGACAGTTAGTTCCACGAATGTTAACTGACATTTATTATGTATTAGGATTCACCTGGTGACAGAGAAGTGAATAAGAGATTAGGCCTCTGACCTAATCTCAAGGAGGCAGACAACAGATTTTTATAGTATTATTTGAGATAAATACTATGTTAGAGGTATAACAGGATGATATAGAAAGCCAGAGGGCAGCTTAGCTAATTGGGGGATGAAGAGAGGATCCCAGAAGCCCAGAGGCTTGAAAGGTGAAGAGGAGTTATCCAGGTGGAGAAAGAAGGTAGGGGTGAGAAAGGGGACGAACGGGACAGGAGACAGAGGCTGTTCTTAGCAGAAGAGCAACATACCCCTCTGCTCTGAAGATGTTTCCAATTGAGCATTTAATATTATTTTGAAAAGATCTTTTCTTAAATTATAAAAGCCATTCAAATTTTAAAACTACGGAGAAGCACAAAGAAGGGATCAATATCTTAACAACTTGAGAATCTGCATTTAATATTCTGGTATATATTCTTCTACGTCTATACACATATATATCCTACATACATACCTTTTATATATATATATACATCTAAATATATGTGCATATGCATATATATTCTATGAAATTGGAATTTACTAAATTGCAATTTTGTAATATGCTTTTTACCCTTAATAAATGCACTGTAAATGTTTCTTTTGAGTCCCCTAAGAACAACGGCATTCCATGTGGTCAAAGAACCAAAACTCCCAGGCTCACTGTAGTGCTAATATGCATGACTCTCCCTCTCTGATTTCATAAAAAAGGACCTAAAACCAGTTCTCTCACTTTTAGAGGACCCTCTGGATTGGGTGACCGCACACGTCCCTGTTCACTCAGGACAAACCCGGTTTTTGCCTGCTGTCCTGCACAGTCCCAGTCTAGACAATAAATTGTAAGGTTACCCTACCTCTGAGGTTTCCCTTGGGCACTGAGACCCCACAGAATAGCTATCCTGCTCAGGTGATGGAGTTTCTTTCTGCCTCATGTAGAAATGATCAGAGTAACTATCTTATGTTACCTCCTAAACTGAGTTCACTCAAAGTGGTATTTGGGTCCTATTTACCTGAACCTTCTTATGCCCTAGCCCATGGCGCAGGGCCTGCAAAGGGTACTCTTCCTTCACACTGGGTGGAGGGTATAATTCAGTCAAGAGGTAACCTTGCCTAGGTATTCAAAAACGCCAGACAATTCCTCAACCATTCTTTTCCAAGTGGTCTTGGAATGGAGTCTATGCACTATCCCCTCCAGAAAAACTAGACTTCCTATTTAAAGTTCCAAAAGCCAGAAGGCTGCCATGCCTCCCCCTAATACTAATAGACTTCATTTACTGACCTTCTTCTACTCTGTGCCTGGCTTGGTCACTTCACATAATTAATCCATTTAATTCTGTAACTACCTTATATAGTAGGTATTATCACTCCTATTTTATAGATGAGGAAACTGAAGCACAGAGGTCACACAACTAATACGTGGCTGAGTGGGGATTAGAACCCAGGTCTAATTGAGTCCTTGCTCTTTCTCCCCATTGTATTATGCTGTCAACCTCATCTTGCAAATGAGCATATCAGACCCAGAGAAAGGAGCTCAGAGCCTAGATGTGTGGTCTCAGTCTTGGCTCTTATTCCCCCTTCTTTCCCTGCTAAGGTAAAGGTGCAGCTATACTTTCTGTAGAACTTGCCTTAATAGGGAATGGTCAGAGGTTTGTAGCCAGCATCCAGATAAGGTAGCTTAAGTAGAAGCATTTCAAATGTTTGGGCAAAATGAAGTTGTTGGAGTAGGTAGCTGAGAACAGACCACTTTCTTGTGGTCTATGGAATCAAGTTGATAACCTCTTCTCCACCAGACAGAGGGTCTCCAAACTGATGACTCTCCACCCCCTGAGTGTTATCTGACCTTTCCTGGAGCAGGGAGAACAGGAAAAAGGTCTCTGAGTAGCTAACACACAAGTCCCATACGCAATGGCATCTGCATTTTTCCCATAAGAGAGCCCTTTAGGACCTAACTCAGAGATTACTAACTCTTAGTAGCAAACAGTCTTATCAAATCATGGTAAGTGATCTTGTTTCCAGCCCACTGCAGATTAAGAAAAGGAAAAGAATCAAGCAGATTGATTACAATCAAGCGTTGGCCAGGCAGGGAAGGAAAAGAACAGCACAATAAAGAGCGAAGAAGGAATTCACAGAATACAGCATCTCAAAAGCCCCTAAGGGCACCACTGAATTGCCACATAGGACATTAACTGCTGGATATAATGATGAACCTGAAGAAAAGTGATAGTTGGCTCAAGTAAGAAGGAAGGCTGCAATCCATTTTACAAAGAAAACATATCATTCATTCAACAAACAACATTTAATGAGCACCAATGCATGGCGGTAGCTTCTGGAGATACACTAATGAACAAGAGTCTAATGCAAAATTCAGACCACTGAACAAATTATGTTTCACAAATGCAATGATAAGAGCTATATGCAGGGTGCTTACCATAAAATGAACTCCATGAACACAGCTGGGCTGTTCCGTTCAGGGACAAATGTTACCAGAGTGTCAGCACCATAGCCCAGCTAATAAGGAATGTCCATGAGGAAGGCCTCTGCTCACCTCTGAGGTCTCATCTTTCACCATCCCCTTTCTAGTGTTCTTGCTTGCCTCTGAGCTTTTGCAAATAGTATTCCATTGCCTGGAACACTTCCCCCCTCCTATGCCTTCAGCTTGCTAACTCTAATTCATTTTTAGGCTTGAAATCACTTCCTCCAGTGAGTAGTTACTGCTCCCAAGAGCTCCCCCAAGCACCTTAGTTATCCCCCAATTACAGTATTTATTACATTCTATTGCGATCACCTGTTTAGTTGACTATGCTCTCCACTAGACCCAAAGCTCAATGAGGACAGGAAGTGTGACTATCTTCTTCACAGTATATATTCAGAGCCTACCATGGTGTTTGACCATAAATGTGCTTCACAAATACTTGCTGAATTAGCAAATAAATACATAATTCATAAACAAGGCCCTGATATTGCCTTGTTTTTTATTGGAATAATAATGTCAGTCAACAAGTATTTAGTAGAGACAGCAGAGTGTGGCTATTAAATAAGTGAGCTCTGGAGCCAGACCACTTGCATTGGGATCCTAGTTCTGAACTGATTGTGTAATCTTACCTAACTTCTCTGTGCCAAGTTTCTTCATCTGTAAATGGAGATGATAACAGTACCCTCTCAGGGATACTGTAAGGATTAAATTAGACACTATGCATAAAGAGGCTTGGAACAGTGCCTGGCATACAGTACCTCTCAGTAAATTTCAGCTATTATCCTTACTGTCTAGGCTTGTGCTTGCAAAAGTGTATTCTCTGTGAAAAGAGGTCCATTTGGGAAATTCCACATATACTTTTTCCCTCAGAAAGGCATAGCTCTGAGTTAAGAACTATCTGTTTAATTTGGTGTTACTCAGTAGTCTCTTATTTGACAGGTTCCTTCCACCTACCTAACTCCTCTTAAAATCCTGAAGTATTGGTGTTCCACAGAACACTCTTGGAACTGAGCAGAGTATTACAATCTGTAAAATATTTTTAGTTACTTATTTCAGAATAATCCCTGTGAGGTGTAAGTTTACTCTCCCCATTTTATAGACGAAGATAGATAGAAGGATGCCACAGTCAGTCAGCTAGGCCTGTTTCGTGCTCTTATCAATAACCTCTTCCCCTCATCACCCAGTTTTAGAAGCCCTGTCCCAGATCATCTTGCTGAAGCTCCCAGCTCATTGGATCTCATATTCTTTTCTATCCCCCCAAAAGTGGCTAAAGGTGGAAAGGTATAGCATGCACCCTCATACACTTACCCCTACCACCACTGAAGATGAGTATGCAAATCTATGGAAGCTAAAGTGACTCATCCAAGACTGGCTCACCAACCAGCTGGCCATTACGGTAATCTTTTCAGGCCCCATGTTTACAGCTGGTCCTCCTCTCAATAAAGACATCTACCAACTTGATTCCACCACTGGGTGAGATGGGCTCAGGCTCCTCCTTCCCCTCTAAGTCAGCCATTTCTGTTTCTTCAGGAGGTGACTTCCTACAGCATCACTTTGTCACGGGGAGGGTGACAAAGCATCATTCTGTCATCCTTCTGCTCTCACCTCTGCCTTTTGATGTTGCAAAACCTATGTCTGGGTACTGTGGCAGGTATGTCATGCCTGATATGTCCTCTATAGGATTCCTGGCCTCAGCAGTGCCAAGGAGTCAGCAGAGATGAAAGAAGTCCCTGAAGCCCTACATATAGCCCTGGCCACTCATCAGCTCCACTGAAACTGCAAAAAATGAAAACAAACCCACTGCCTCCCACAATGAGAAATAGTGATTTAAACAGAGTTATACAGTCCTACATCTTAGCTGTGCCACTTACTAAGTTCTTCCATCTGTAAAATGGGTATGATAAGCAATAATGTGAAGAATACTAAATATTTAAATATGATGAGTTCAAATCTGATCGGAAGTTTTAAAAAACATTACCATGAACATACATTTATTAATGAATCAGACATGAACCCTATCCTCATCCTGCTAAGTGTATTGGGGGAGATTTTGAAAAAAGGTATATGAGACAAGATAGGTGGTCTCCAGATAACAAAAGTTCTATCACTGCTGCCTTGCGCAGAGGACAGGCAACTCTAACTATAAGCTCCTCTCCCTCACGCTTGGCTTCTACCCGCCACTCCCAGGTGCTGTGCCATCTAATGTGATGGAGTACCTAGCAGTGCCCTTGCCTTTAAAGATGTGAATGTGTCTCCTTGAGAGGGAACCTCTATGACTAGTATGACAAACATGAGAATAACCCCTTATATTCGTGCAGCACTTTACAGTTTAGGGAGCACTTCAATGCAATCATCCCTTTACCTTCATGACAGCCTAGGGCAGACAGGTCAAGTATATGATTCTCTCTACTGAACAAGAGACAGAGGTAAAGAGGTTAGGTTGCCTGCTCAACTGGCACTGCTAGCTGGTGGTGGACTAGGACTAGACCCCGAGCCTGCCTGGCTCCATCCTCCATACTGCATACATAGCTTCTGCCTAATGCCCACAGGCTCAAAACTCACATAACCCAGGGTCTGCTCACCTGGCTTAAAGCTGAGACCAAGCTAAAGTCTTATCAAGAGTCTCTAGGAAGAAGCCTCTGAGTTTTCAACTTCCTCCCACCCAAGGTGCTTTGTTTCTACAACCACATTAAATCTACAGGACAACCTAAGAGACAGTCATCTTACTGCCAGCAACAAAGGCCACTTCCTGAACCTCTGTGGTGCTGTCAGCTCTACCTGTTGCATTTGTCTTCAGCCATGAGATGGGGCAAGAGGGAGACTCCTTGTGCTGGGTCACATGAGACCATCCCCGGAGAGGACGAGGCTCTTCATTTCCTTCTACAACCTGGAAAATGAGCCTTCCTCTCCAAATCCTACCTGTTTTTTAAAGACCAATTCAAGGCCTCCTTTTCTAGGAAGTCCTCCCCACCCTCCAGCTGTGCCGTGGATATCTACCTGTCATGTGGATTGTGTATACCCATTTACCAGTTATTTATTGTCTTATATCTCTTATACCTTCTTACGTTCAAACTTTCACTGCTGTTCTGACTCCCTAGTTAGATCCTAGGTTCTTCATGGATGATAGTAACTAGTTATAATATTTTCTATATGTACCTTCCATAGCATCATTTCAGTTTTCTGTGTAGCTTCAGCAATGAGCACACCAGAGCCTTCATCTATTCACCTGACCATGAGCACACCACCACTGAACACCTCAGTAATGGAAGTACTATGAGAGGCATGCATGTACAAGGTCTGATGGCAGCAAAGATGGGGCACATGTCATGTGTCTTGGGAAAGAATCTCCCAGAAGAACTGTCTTGAGGATGAGGGGGAGCTTGCCAGGTGGAGAGGGGAAAAAGGGCATTCCGGGACAGGAAGTGGCATTTGCAAACACTAGAGGGTAAAGACCACATTACCTGTCCACTCAAGAAACTAAGAGTCCTTCAGTGAGCCTCAAGTGAAGGTGGGTGGAGCAGTGGGCAGATATGAGGTTGCCCAGGTAGGTCGAGGCCTGATCCTGAGAGGGGTTTGGACTCTATCTTGAAAGCTATGGGCACACAAATGGTATTTGTTAATGAATTAAACAGCATGGGGAACAGCAAGAACAACAGACCAGGAGACAAGAGAACTAGGTTTAAAATAGCTCTTTCATTAACTTGATATGTGTCTCTATCCCTCTGTGCCCTAGATTCTCTATTTTTAAGAAAGAGAAGTTTTTCTACATCAGGGGTTCTCAAACTTTAGTGGGAACAAAATCACCTGGGTAACTTATAAAAAAACTTTGATTCTTGGGCTCCCACTTTGGCGATTCAGATTCAGCAGGCAGGGGCTATGTACATTTTTAAAAGCTCCTTGTGTTATTCCTCCAAGAAGATTCTGAGAAGCACTGCACTAGATGATCTTTTGTGCTCTTGTGAAGAACACAAAAAAGATGTAACGCTGGCCAAACCCACTCTACCTCTACCCACCTGGCTCTGCTCCAAGAAAGCAAAGGATGTCTGGGTACTAGAACGCTATTCCCAAGCCCCATGTTTAGAAAGTTAGAGCTCCTAGGATATGGCACCTAGGAATGGCAATTTTCAAATGAACATATCTTCTTCCCCTGTCCTGGAACATGTAATATAGCTACATTCTTCTGTTTGACTTTTAGAGGCCTCTGCTACTGGACTGGTCCCAGTTAATTTCTCTAAACGGGAAGCACTGTATATTAGAAAGAGCAGAGCGGTCAGAGTTAGTCAGATTGGGAAGCAATACTCACTAACGGTGTGACTTTGATCAAAATACTTAACATCTCTGAGAATGTTTCCTCACCAGCAAAATAAATATCACCTATCTAAGAAGATTAAGTGACAAACTCAATTAAAAAATGCACATAGGATCTGAGTAGATATTTCTCCAAGGAAGCTATACAAATGGCCAAGAATGCACAGAAAGAAGCACAATATCATTAGTCATAGGGAAATGCAAATCAAAACCACAAGATACCACTTTACATATACTAGGATGGCTAAAGTAAAAGACAGGCAATATCAAGTGCTGGTAAGGATGCAGAGAAACTGGATCCCTCATACACGGGTGGTAGAAATGCAAAATGGTGCAGCTACTTTGGATAACAATCTGTCAGTTCCTCAAAAGGTTAGACACAGACCTACTATACGGCCCAGCAATTTTACTTCTAGATATAAAACCAAGAAAATGGAAAACATTACTTCCACACAAAAACTTGTACACAAACATCCATAGCAGCATTATTCATAATAACCAAAAGCAGAAACAACCCAAAAGTCCTTCAACTGATGAACAGATAAATAAATATGGCATATCTATGGAATATTATTTGACCATGAAAAAGGAATAAAGTACTGATACATACTACAACATGGGTGGACCCTGAAAACACGCTAAGTGAAAGAAGCCGGTCACAAAAAGAACACGGTTCCATTTATATGTCATGTCCAGAACAGGCAAATCTATGAAGACAGAAAGTGGATTAATGGTTGTCTAGGGCTAGGGGAAGTTGAGAAGTAAAACGGGGAATTATTGATAATAGCTATGGGGTTTCTTTATGGGGTAATGAAAATTTCTAAAATTAACTGTGGTGATGGCTGCACAACTCTTATGAATATACGAAAACCATTGAATTATGCACTTCAAATGACTAAATTGTACAGCATGTGAATTGAATTTCAATAAAGCTGTTATATTAAGAAATAAGTATGTAGGAGCTGAGTGCATTGCCTGGCAGGCAGTAAGAACTCAGTAAAATTTATTATTGTGCCCTTACCTCTTCTTGATGTCACTCTAACCCTGGCCAGAATTATCACTAATCCTGCAGAATATGTCAGGCTCATTGCTGGGAGCTGACTTTATACTCAGTGGAGGGTCACAGGTGAGTCCTGAAGGCTAATATTCCAGAACTAAGAGTCTTCCTCCAATACTCAGGTAAATGTATGACTCTTAGAAAATAATGGCCTCCATTTATTGAACACTAACTATGTGTCCAGTGTTGTGCTAGGAACTTTACAATTGTTTTCCTCACAAGAACCATACTAGGCTGTTATTAATATACCTATTAATGAAGAAACCGGAACTTAGGTTATGTAGCTTGCTTCAGGTCATATCAATAATCAATGACAGAGCTGGTCTATTCACAACCTCAAGGCTTGTACTCTTTCCCCTATACGCCTCACTATTCTTTCCTTTTACTCATCAATGTTTTACCCATCCTTTACAATTCAAGCAGTCTGATTTTTGTGGATTCTCCCTTTCCTCTGTACATTCTAGTAATGTCTAGTTTAATCAAATTAACATCTTTTACATAGTCTTGCGTGTTCTCAGATTGCTTCAATTGTATACTCTTGAACATGGCAGGTACTCAATAAATACTTCTTTAGTGAATGGTTGTTTAAATGTTTCCCCACGCAGAAAACAGGTTCTTGAAGGATAGCTAATGTCTTGTAGATCTCTTTATCCATCACACAGAGAAGGCTGGCCTATAGCTGGAGGACCAGACCTTGCCTGAAAATGGTTCTCAGAGACACCATGGCTCTTTGCCCAAGGACTAGAAGATTTCTCCTTAAAAAGAGGATCATGCTCACCTCATTATTACCTTATCAGAGTGTAGCATGGGAGCTGGCACATAGCTGGAGTTCAGAAAAGATTTGATGAGTTAAAGAGAAGACTAGGTCAGCACTCACTTTACTGGAGACACAATAAGCACAGTCTTTCACAGGAAGGAACGCCAAGCCCATCTTCTCATGTTCCCATGAAAGCGAATGGGGAGAGCAGGAAAACTGACCTAGAACTTTAAGACAAGCTGTTGACCCTGCCTGTGGCTCTGGACAGTTAGTGTGGCACCCTCTCTGGCCCAGGATCCCTCCTTTGACCACACACCCAGGTGGAGCTTTCCAGAGCTCATGTTTCACCTTCATGCCATCAAAGATATGCAAATTTCTAAATTGTCTTATAAATGTCAATTTTATAGCTTGTTTGAATCAGGATCTAAATTAGATTTACACATTGCTATTGATATGTCTTAGAGATGGTAAAAATAATATGGGAGGTGGAGGGAAGAAGGAGATGGGCAATATAGATAAAACAACATTGACCATGTATTAAATATTGAAGGTAGCTGATGGTACATGGTAGTTCATTATACCATTCTGACTACTTTAAAAAAAAAAAATCAAAGATAAGGCAAACTCTTAAGAATCTGTTACGATTACCTATAGACCCTTCAACACCCTATTTGAACCTCCTCTACTTTCCCCCTCTTGTAACTCTCAGAGTAGTAACCCGCTCACCGGTATCTAGGTTCCCTCTTATTTGTCTTATACTTTGAGCTCACCCTCTCCCCCCACCCCCACCCATCCTCATCTTAATCAAAGCAGTATTCTTACAGCTCTAGAAATCCTCTAGGTAAGGCTGGCAACAAGAGAAAAGAGCCTGCTTGGTTGACCAAACTTGGTCCCTCTGCTCCCATCTCTACACCTGCTTGTCTCTCCCCTGCTTTTTCTTCAAGATGTTAAAAACTTGCAATAAAAAACAAATACAAAATGCTGTAATTAATAGCCAATTCCAAGCCAACCTAGCATCTCTACTAATAAACCTCAACACTTGCAAAAAGAACAATAAATTCTGCCCCCTCTCTGGTTCTGAGGTGGTCCCTTTTATACACTCCGTGTGTGTGTATGTATGTGGGTAAGTGTGTCTACATATATATTTATTTTCCTTTATTTCCCATCCAGGGAGGGGCAGAATAATGAACTGCGTGCGTCAGGGAAGATGAATCTGAGATACTAGGGAGCAGTGCAGTAAAAAGATTAAAGTGTTATTATTGTTGGTTTTTTTCCCCCATGGTCCATTGTGACAGCTCGACCGTCATCTGTAAAAAATGTCTCAGCGAGAGATAATCATCAGAAACTCAATAAAGCGTCAGGGGGAGCCTCAGCCCCCATCAATCACTGGGTGCCTGGAAAATTTCAGCCCTCTGTCTCCCTTCCTGCTATCCATATAAATGTCTCTAATATATTTTGTGTGGTGTGTGGGACCTATCCCTGATTTGAAACTTTTGATGAAAAAATATTTATACACAAAATATGTAAATCAGTTAAAAATCATACGACTAGTTCTTTGCCAGCCCATCCCACATTTTCTTATTTTTATAAATGCATCAAATTTATTCTTTTAAATAAAACATGTCAACTAGTCTATCTCCCTCTCCTAGTCAAATATATATATACAGGTTTGGAAGGGGAGAAGGATGGACACAATTAACCTAACTGGCTGATGCACTTAATCTTGAAGTTAGCAAAAAGCCCTGATGGACTGACAGTGTGTTGTCCATCCTGGTGACTCTATAGTGGCCAGAACTGCTGAGAAATTACATGCAGAACCACTGGCCCTGGAGGTGCGACAAGGCTCTGACAATGATGAGGAAGAGTCAGGGACATTATGAAAAAGAATAACTTACCCAAACAGCTTTTGGCTTGGCAGATTCCCAAGCCTTCCAAGACTCTGAACAAGCCAGAGGTTCTGAGCTGACTACATGTGGGGCACACACAGACTGATATGGTTGCTGAGTTCTCTACAAGAGTGGGAGATGTTCTGCTGGTATTTGGCATTATCTTTCTGTCTCAGTGTCTTTAATGCCCACATCATAAGGGTGCTGTGAGCACACAGTAAGTATCAATAAATGTTATCTACTGCTGCTACAGCTATCACCATCATTGTCATCTTATTATCACCTCTCCCTGCTTCTCCAGTCTGGAAAGAATCAGGTCCTGCAGTGCCCTCTTCTCTAGAACCTTCAAGGCTCCTCTTTGTCTAAAGGATATAAAGTCCAAGTATTTGCTCTGGATCCAATTTACGGTGTCTTTACTGCTCATTACTCTGTAAAACAAATCCTGCTGTGTGGATATGTTACCCTAACAAGTTCACATGCTGGCCTGAAACATTTTTTTTGTTTCTCATCTCTGAATATTTTGGACATAAACATGCCTCTTCTTGGCTCGCACCCAACTGCACCCACCTACAGGCCCTCCATAAAACCTTCTTATACTTCAAGGCTCAAATATCATTTTATTTCCTTGACTGGGTTCTGATAGTCCTTGTTATCCGTACCTCTGACTGGATCCTTGCTGAATATTATCTTGGTCATGTCTTCAATTTTAATGATTATTAATTACTGTTTTTGCTAGTATCTTATATTTGCATGATGCCTTGTATTTTCTCAAGTTCTTTCATAAGTAGTTCAATTTGATTTTTATAATAAACCTATGATATAGGAAACATTCTCTATAGATGAGAAAATCAAAACTCAGATAAAGAGATCTGTCCAAGGTCATGCAGTCAGGTGATAGCCATTCCTTGGACTCTAAATAATGTTTGGTTCTTTGAAGATAATAGTTTACTACCACTGAAAAGCATGTGGAAGGCTATGTCAAAGACTCTGATGTTCTCATGAACTTTCATGAGAGTATGATGAAGATGATAATACAAAAACAGAAATTTACATTAATAGAATTACTTCTATGTTCTATGTTTTAGGCTAAAGATAAATATACTATCTCTAACTCTTTATTTAACAAATAAGGAGACAGAGCCTCTGAGGCACAGAAAATTGCTCTGTACACTCATAAGCACACAGTCTCTGGGAGTAAAGCTTAAAGCGGCAAAATGAGGTCTCTTCCAGGGAGAAGAAGGTCCAGATGAATTTTTTAAAGCGGTTCAAGCTCAAGGCCACAACTAACACCTGTAGTCTAAATCATGCTACTCAAGAAATGGGGGCCTGTTAGAAATACAAAATCTCAGGTCCTACTCCAAGACTTACTGGATCAGACTTTCTGGGGGTGCAGCCCAGGATTCTGTTTTAACAAGCTCTCTAGGTGATTTTTATTTCCTTGTAAGCCTTATTACTCCCATCTAAGTCTGTGCCCTCCCAGGGCCTATATCCTCTCTGCCACACCTGGTTTGGGCTGGGCATGCAGTGGGTGCTGGATGGTTAACTTATACTATATAGATGAGCTAGGATGAGACCACTCCTTGGCATGTCCCAGGAACAGGGAGAAGTATTATAGCAGTTCTCTATTACCGCCAGTGGGGACTCCTAGCCATCTCCTGAACTCCAGGGCATTTGTCCACTGGTTTGTGATGCACCAGCTTGCACCGTCCTGTCCCCTATCTGAAGACACAGAGATGGGGAGGTCAGCTGCAGCAGGACAGGATCTGCAGCCCCTGGAGCTGTAGGAAGGGATTACCTGGGCGGGTGGGGTTGACTATGGCAGGTCCAGTTTAGAAAGCCAAGCCTACTACCCTCCCCTCTCCAGAAGGGCCCTATGCCAACCCAGTTTCTACACAACTCATCTTTATTCAGCTGCCACTTGGAGCTGAGAAGAGAAGCTGATTTACAGTCTGCTCTGACCACGTTTCTGCCATGTTTTATTGTTTTAATTGTACATAGGAGAGGTGTTCAGAGTGCTTGCCTTCATTTCTGACAGCCCAAGACACCCAATGTTCATAACAGTTACTTACAAGCAGCCAGAGGCATCCCCGGCTGGGCAACTTGTTTTCTGTTACCACTAATTTACTGCCTCCTCCACCTGAGGATTGGGGCCCACCACCCATCAGCCAGCCACAAGTGGAACTCTCCTGGAGTGGGCATGGGTGGGGCTCAAGGCATTAAATGGAATGTGGTCAAGACCAGAGGACGAGTTGGCAGAGAAGTAACCGTGATCTTCATGTTTTCCTCCACATGTGTCCCCTCTGTATGCCTTTGCTCAAGCTGTGTCCCCTGCTTATAATATCTTTTTATGCCCCTCCTGCCAAAGGCCAGTTCAAATCCCACTTCTAAGTACATTACCTGCTCTGATGGTAAGCCTCATTTCTAGAACCTTAAATATCACACAGCTGACAGGGACCTTGGAGGCCATATAATCCAATGTCCCAGAGCAAGAATACCCTTTATAGAATCCCTGATGGGGAGACATCTAGCCTCTCTCAGTGCCCCTTGAATGGTTTGTCGCTCAGTACCTGAGCTTGCCTTATACTGAGCCAAAACCTACCTCCATAAAGATATTCTTCATCAAAGGTCACTATGTTTTATATATGGTTATCTCTAGTCATCCTAACAACCCTATGAGATGGGTGTTGTTCTCCCTACAAATGAGAAAACTGAAATTCAAGAACCGAAAGCCGCTTCATGAAGATCGCACAGCTAGTCAGTGACCGAGTTTTGATGAATCATGACTGCCTGCCGCCAAAGCCTAACCTTTCTCAAGGACACCGTCATGCTTCTGAAGATGCCATGGACAGAAGAGTCAGGCCAACAAGGTTTCTACACCAAATATTCTTGCATCACCCACATGAGACCTGCCCTCTACCCAGATATATGAACACTGACAAGGGTGGGAGATACTGTGATGTGCCCAGCTGAGCAGGCTTCTTGCTAAGGAGCAATGGCCATATGTAAAATAGGAGAAGTATTTCTCTAGGAATGGAGCAATCAATTATAAAGTCTCAGCAAGGAGGGCACAAAAGTTTTCTTCCTCTCCAGCCTGTGCCTGTTCTAAGTAGGCGGAAAAGATACAGAGCCTCTCTGAGAGAAAACAAGGCAATTTCTCCAATGTTCTTTGGTCTCCACGTCTGGATCCTCTTTCCTCTTCTTAAATGCTGGTACCCTGAGTGAGGGACTTGTCCTCTCACCCCCTCACTTTAACTCATTTCCTTAGGCAGTTTCAGTCCCATCCATTTTTTTTTTTTTTTAACTATCAAGCAAATACTAGTGACTCCTAAATCCCTATCTCCTGCCAGACTTCTTCTTTGAACTCCAGACCCACACATTCAATTGTTCGCCCAAATCAGAAATTGAGGTGTCACTATGGGGACTTCTTCCATCGACTCCCACATTCCACTGAGAACTTGACCCCCTCCTAGTATTTTTCTAACATCTATTTTCTCCGTTCCCAAAGATCACTTTTAGAAATCCTCAGAAATCATTAAGTGCATTCTGGCAGAGAAGAGCATAGCTTCTCATCCAATTCTGAATTCTTTAACATCCCCCGAAAGTCAAGAGTTATTGCTAATCTCTTCCCTCCAATTTCTCCCCTGACACCCTGTCAGAATGGTCCATTTAAAATGTGAATGTAAGGTGAGCATTACACTGCTTACAATCTTTTGATGGCTTTCAGAAAAGAGTGTAAGCTCCCTAGAACTGCCTTAGAAGGTCCCTTCCATGTGGAACCCTTCCTTCTTTACTCTCACTTCTTGCTGTTCCTCTCAGAGTACTGTGACAGATGATTCTGCCCACTGTCACCCATCCACCCCATGTCTTTGCATATGTTGCTCCTTCTGCTTGGTACATCCCTCTCAGTTTGCCTGGCAATTTCTGACTCATCTTTAGGACCCAATTCAAAGTCACTTACCCTGTGACACTTTCCAGACACCAGCCTGCCCTGAGGTAGAGCTCAGTACTACCTGTATCAGAGCTATCTACATCTTTGTACATCTACCTTTGCATTTACCATTTTGTACTATGATGCCTTGTTCATAGTTCTGTCTTCTTACTTGACTAGGAACACTGTTGAAGGGCTACACCATATATATTCACTTTTTGATTTCCAGCATCTGGCAGAGTGCCTGATACCTAGTAAACACATGCGGAATTACAAATAAACTAACAAGCAATTACAACTATAGAGCACTTTACAATTCACATGTCACTGACATACTTTATCTCTCGATCTTTACAATAACACTGATAAGGTAGAAAAGGGATATATTACTGGAGTTTAGAGGGGTCTTGCCAAGGTCACAAACTATAACTTGCCACTATCCTTCAGTACTGAGCACAAGCTGAGACCCACAGAAATACCAATTAGAAATTTAGTGAACTTGACAGACTCTGGCATTGACTCTATGGTCTAATAGTGAAGGACTGTCCAACTTTCTTGAGCTTGTGACTTTCCTGTGAATTTGCATAGACATACTCTAGGCAAGGGGCTTGCACCTCTTGTTCTACCCTACCCTTCTCACACATTCCATAAGTCAGGTAACTTCCTATGAAAAAGTCAATCCAATTCAAAGAAAGGAGAACCACAGGATCCTTTTGTTTCTGTCTACATTAATGAGAACAACCGAGAGCTGGGTTATAGTGCCTTGCATACAGTAGGTAATCAATAAATACTGGTTGAATGGATGAAAGAATGAGATATCTTTAAATGGAAAAAGAAAACTATGGCTCAGAAGGAGCTAAAGGCTCAGTCTGCTAAGCAGAGAGGAGAGCCCTGAGATGCTACTAAAGGACTGTCCCTCTCTAGCCATAGATCTCAAGAATTTAGAGGACAGAACACGTCCAAACTGATACACCAGGGAAACTCGAATGAGCTGCCAGAAAACTGTGGCAGGCAAAGTTAGCTTGGAATTTAAAAAAAGTAAGTGCAGAGAGAGGTAGACCATGCAAGCTGCAGAATAGTAAGTTTATCAATGATTCTTGACAAAATTTCTAGAATGTATTTTTTTTTAAACAGTTCTTAAACACTTAGGCACCCAGTATGGTGGGTTTCCCAAGGGACAAGATGAGACCATGTAGAGCAACCTAAAACCCTTTTGGGAAAGGGTTCCTGGGCAAGAAAATGTGACAAATATTAAACATTTTTATTTTAGCAAGAAATCTGAGAAACTCTCTCAAAATTTTATGGACATGATAATGATGGCTAGAAAAGAATAAAGTTTGGTGGACTTACAGTTGTGAATATTAAATAATACTTCAAAATTGTCCTGATCATGTGCTCTAGGACTCTTAATAAGAGTCCTTATAAACATTTTAAGCAAAGACTAGCACATAAAGTACATTATGACAGGGTTCTTGTCTAACAAAACAGTGCCTAAAACAGTGCCTGCTATACAGAAATGTGACCAATAAAATTTTTAACAATTATTTTTAAATTAATAAATGAATCTATAAAAAGCCTATTCAATAAATTTACAAGTTGTACAAAATGAGAAGAGACACTTAATATATTTATTTTTATTTCATGATGGATAAAACAGTCTTTTCCAATATTTTTGTTGTCTATTACCTACTTATCTAGAATATAGGTTGGTTAGCATGAGTTAAAAAGATTCAGAGGTGGCTGACCAAAATCAAAAAGAAAAGAAGAAAGGAAGGAAGGAAGGAAGCAGGCATTGTTCCAGGCACTGCTAAGTTAGACAAGATCCTTGCCATGTATTTTATGTACTAGTCTCTGATTACAATGGAAGGAAGGAAGGAAGGAAGGAAGGAAGGAAGGAAGGAAAGAAGGAAGGAAGAAAGAAAGGAAGAAAGGAAGGAAAAGTTGAGAGGGAAGGAAGGAAGAGACGGAGGGAGGAAGGAAGGAGAAAATATTTAGAACACGTAAACTACATACAGCCCATAGGTCAAATCCAGCCTGTTGCTTATTTTTGTAAATAAAGTTTTATTGGAACATATTCATGCATATTTGTTTGTTGTTGTCCATGGCTGCTTCTACACTATGATAGCCAAATAGCTGAGTAGTCACAACCAAGGCCGAAGGGGTCACAAAGCTTAAAATGTTTACTCTCAGGCTTTTTCCAGAAAAAGTTTGTTGACCACTGATCTAGAATATTGAATATAAGCATCAACCTAGAGGGAACCATTAGTACACAAAGATATAAAACTTAAATGCAGGAGGCGAAAACTGGTGCAATAGCAGAGGCTAGACTAGATGGCTTCACACTCTGAGATTCTATGAATTCAAAAATGCTTACTGAGCCCTGCTGGGATCCTGAGAGCAGGTGAGAAGGCACTCAATTAATCCCCTCCCTTCTTCCTGGCCCTGCCCTCTCAGCAAACGCTCCTCCCTTTTTTTAGGTGAGAGCATCTGAACAAAAAGACAGAGAGCCGAGGGCAGCAAAGCTGTGGCTGAGTAAGGAGAGGACAGCCCACAAGCTGAATCCCCTCATATCAGGCTGCAAATATAGGGCAAGTTTGGTACTCATGAAATTTTCCTCTGTTTGAGACATAAAGCAAACATAATTTCTCCAGTTCAGTGGGGAATCCAAGGAGGTACAGGTCATGGCCTGCACCAGAAACTGTCAGTGAAGGAGGAAAGAAAGGAAATGGGAAGATGAGAGTTCAAATAACTATACGAAAGGCCAAGATTTAGAGAACATTCAAAAGAGCAGTTGAGGGCAAGTTGCGATTATTGCCAAGTACAGGGAAGGTCTGGTGGAGAAACCAGTGGCAGCAAAGGAACTTGAAAGGAGTGGCTTTAGAGGTGGAGAAGCCAGCAAGGGCAACTTCACACCTCATTGAGCAGCAATGCTCTGATGCTCTTGACATACCCCTCATGCTGCCAATCTGAGAACCTTGCTAGGGCAGCAACAACACCTCCACTCTCTGGGCTACTGCACTCACATCGGTATAGTATGGCAGGCTCCCTGACAGCTCTGATGGCTGAGCACATTGTTCCCTTTGTGAGAACCTCCCTCCAGGTCAATGTTCTGACCTCAGGCAGTCAGCATGGCTGTCTGTCCCCCTAGCTTCACTGCAGTCCTGCTAAGCTGCTCTGTTGCTGGAAATTGAGAAGAATCTCCACCTCTATGAGTGATCTAGAGTAATGGGCAGGCAGGGAGGCCAGTCTGGACAGGCAAAAGCTCAACTATAAAACAGTCATTTCTGTCTGCCACCAAAGCGACCTGCCCTTTTCTTGACCCTACTTTTGAAGAACTACTTACCAGAGGCAACGTGGACTGACTTGCCCAGGTACCCTCCAACGGACACGGGACCAAGCCCTGGTAAGAAAGAGGCACACTGCCTCTTTCTTCTTCTGAAGACCAAATAACCAGCCACAAAGCACCCTGGGGTGAGCACTGAAGATCACTCCATTTTATAAGCAGATAGAATTATATTTTACATATAGGAGGAGGTAAAAAGCAGTATTCAGAGTAGGGCTGAGGGATTTCTGAGACTAAGGAAACCAGTGAGGCTACTTTCTAATTCTGGGACAGGGATGGGACAGGGTAAGTTTGCTGGAAGTAGAAGAGGAATAAATCCACATTCCATGCAGTTGCCTTAATTATTTTGCAGAAACCTGTTCCATCTTGAGGCTCCACAGGCTGAGGTGCTTTTGGGAGAATACCAGTTGCAAGGCTCCCCCATTCCCAAATTCATAAAGTCAAGCCTCTAATTTTATTCCCCAAGACTTCTGAAGTGACATAAATTACAGAGCTCAAAGGGACTGGGAAAGGTATCTGTTCCAAGCCCTTTGGGTTATTCATGAGTTCCTAGAGGATAAGAGACTTGTAGACCCTCACTCTTGAGTTGCTGGTAGAACAGGAACAGAGCAAGGCTACCTGGAAGCCACAGGGAAAAGAGTGCTCAGAACAGCAGGGGAGCCCACACTTACCTTCCAAAGAATGGATTCCCTGCTCCTTGGCAGTTTTGTAAACACTGCTGAAATCGTCCCCAAGGTTTGGGTCAGCACCAGCAGCAAGAAGGACTTGCACCACACTGAAAGAAATCAGAAAGAAAGAAATGTCAAAAGCAGGAAAGGCCCAGGAAATAGAGACCCAGATTCTGAAGCATGTTTGGGAATTGGATTTGTCATGAGTGATACAATGGAAAGAACATGAACTCTGTGAGTGTCAAAGACAGGGGTAGGAAAGCTGGCTCTGACACGTACTGGCTCAGAGGCTCTGGAATTGCCAAAAGACATATGAAAAGATACTCAACGTCACTAAATCATCGGAGAAGTGCAAATTAAAACCACAATGAGATATCATCTCATGCCTGTCAGAATGGCTATCATCAATAAATCAACAAATAAGTGTTGTCGAGGATGTGGAGAAAAGGGAACCCTCATGCCCTATTGGTGCGATTGCAAATTGGTGTAGCCACTATGGAAAACAGATGGAGGCTCCTCAAAAAATTAAAAACAGAACTACCTTATGACCCCACAATTCTACTTTTGAGTATTTATCTGAAAAAATCCAAAACACTAATTTGAAAAGATATATGCATTTCTATGTTCACTGCAACATTATTTACAATAGCCAAGAGATGGAATCAACCTAAGTGCCCATCAACAGATGACTGGATAAAGAAAACATGATATATACACACAATGGAACATAACTTAGCCATAAAAAAGAATGAAATCTTACCATTTGTGACAACATGGATAAACCTAGAGGATATTATGCTAAGTGAAATAATAAAAAAAGAGGATATTATGCTAAGTCAGAGAAAGACAAATATCATATGATTTCACTTATATGTGGAATCTAAAGAACAAAGTAAATGAAAAAAAAAAAAACAACAGAAACATACTCATACAGAGAACACACTAATGGTTGCCAGATGGGAGGGAAGTTAGGGGGCTGGGTGAAAAAGGTGAAGGGATTAAGTAGTACAAATTGGTAGTTACAGAATAGCCACAGGTATGTAAAGTACAGCATAGGGAATATAGTCAATAATAAAAAAAGAGGCTCTGGACAAGTTATTTGATACCTAAGGCTCGGTTTCCACAACTATAAAAGAGAAAGTGTTTATTCAACAATTACTTATCAAATGTGTAATTACTACATTCTAGTCACCGTTCCAGGTGCTACGGTCTGTGCCCTCGCCAAACTTACAGTCTTCTGGGAAGGACAACAAGTTAGCGTAAACTTATAGCAAGGTGTGATAACGGCTATGATGGAAGAAGTACCATTCACAATGGAAAACCAAGAGAAAGGATCAAGAAAGGCCTCCCAGAGCACATTATTTAAGGTATGGAAGAATTGAAGGCTGAATAGCCAGATCTGGGATGGTGAAGTGGGAGGAAATAATGCATTTACGAACCCTGGAGGCAAGAGAACAGTGCTTCACCTGAAGAAAATAGAGTTGGAGTAGAGAATATAAGGGGAAGAACAGTGGGAAATGAGGTAAGCCGCTGAAGGGCTTAAAGAAGAAGTGACATCACAACGTATGCTTTTCCTTCTCACCTCATACTTTAAAAAGAGCAAACTATAAGGAAGTATTAAATTAAAAAATGAAAGTTTCCCCTTATAGCCATTTCCTTAATCTAAGTTCCAATGGCAACCACTATTTATAATTTGGAATGTTTCTTTCCGAATCTTTGCTACTGGAAGAATCACTCCAGTGGCTGTGTGAGAATGGACTGGAGGGAGTAGGACAAGAGGCAGGAGCCTCCACAGCATCAGTGTGAGGTTGAATTAGGTAAATTTATAAAGCACCAAGCATAGTGTTTGACCCAGGAAGTGCTCTGTATATTTTAGCTTCTCTTCCATTTCGTAATGTTCCAGCTTACGCGTTTCTTTTTTTCTAATATAAAAAGGGCTTATGTTCACTATAGAAAATTCAGAAAATGTACATAACCAAAAAGAAGAAAATGTTTTAGAATATATAATATCCAGCTTTTCAATGTATGCTTTATTTTTTTTTTCAAAAATGGGATCATACATAAACTCTCTCTAAACACACACATACACACACACTTTCCATGTTTTAAATATTGGTCTACCATACTGTTTTTCAATGACTGCATAGTATTACACTATAAGACTATTCTATACTTTAGCTTATTATAAAACAATTATTTTTAATATTGCAATAACACAATATCTCCAATTATTTCCTTGGATAAATTCCTAGAAGATGAAGTTCTAGGTCAAAAGTATAAGCATTTTTAAGAGTTTTGATAAATATTACTAAATTACCTTTCAGAAAGACTGTACCAATTTTTATTCTCAGTAGCAAAGGAGGGAGGACAATAAGTATTGAGCTTTTCTTTCACCAAAATTGGGTGTTTTTTTCTTTTTAATAATGTTGTAAGCTGGTAAACAGAAAATTAAATCACACGGCTGTTTTAACTTGCATTTCCTTGATTACTAGTGAGGATGGAATTTAAAAAAATATGTTTAACAGTCAGATGTGGTTTTTTTTCCCCCATGAATCCCTTATTCATGTCCTATGTCCATTTTTTCTCTGAATATGTTAATCTTTTGCTTACTGACTTTCGAACCTGCTACTGCTTTGAAGGAATAAATGGCAAGAATTTTAAAATTACTCTAATTATCCTAATTATTAAAAGGCCCAAGTATAGTTTTAGTTTTTCTCTTTCTTGTTAGTTTTTCATTACCTGTAACTGACAGTGTTGATGATTTTCCCTGTACCACCCGGTTTGAATTTCATTTCCTTCAACATGGGACCTGGCTCAATTATTTCCCAAATGGATGAATGAATTTCAATAATTCCTATACATACAAACACACAGTTCTCACAGGTAAGTCAAAGAAACAGAATCCACCTCCCATGTAGCTGAAGTCCTTCCACATTTGATCTAATATGGTTGGGTGAGTCTCCTGCATCTATTCACCTTACCTAAAAGGATCTTAAGAATTACCTGGTCACAGGCAATTTATCCAGGATATGGATTAAGATCCCAAAGAGAAACGAGAAGGGTCTCTAAGCAGCTAAAATCCAAGTCAGAGCAGAGTCTGTCAGGTTCTTACTTGGAGACTATTTACTCATATTTACATACAATTTGGATAAGATTGGTACTATTCTTTCTGATAATCAGAAGATTAAAAGCCAGGAGAGGACAAAAAGGCTCTTAAAGATAGGTAAACTAACTGAAAGTAGTGAGGAATAATAATTGATAAACAGTCAGTGTGGTACAGAGGTTAAGAACATTGGCCTTAAAATCTGGGATAATCTGAGCATCAAACATGAATAATGACAGCAATGAATTACAATCTATTGAGTAAAATACGATTACACGAGTCCATATTGAAAATAAAAAGTCAATGGGGCAGGAGAAAGGAAAGCTCTTCCTTACTGTAGAATGGCAAGTAATAAATGTACAAGGAAGGATGAAATTAGAAAATCATAATTTTGCCATGTCATAATTATCAGGGATAACAAGAGTTACCTAGCTCATATGGCTGTTAATGTATGTAAAGTATGTAACGTATGTAAAGTACTTAGAATAGTGCCTGACATATAATAAGTGCTCAACAAATATTAGTTATTATTACTATATACCCGACCCTGTGGTTGGGCTTGGAGAAGTCAAGTGAAGTATTAACTAAGACACTTAAATTAGGAAGACAGCATGCCATTTCATAACAAGTACAGAGAAACCTGGGTTCAAATCAAAGCTCTATCATTTACTGTCTGTAATCTTAGAAAACTTAGTACACCTCTGAGACTCCATTTTCTTACCAGAATAATGGAGACAATGATGCCTCCCTTTGCTTATGAGATAAGCATGTAAAACTCCACAGTTCCTGATACGTAGAAGCTCCCAAAATATGAGCTCTCATCCCTTTGTCTATATAATCCTAGTGATAACAACATGAATCTGGGCCAAAGTGCACACTAGACCACCTCCAGGATTCGTGCTGGCACAGTCCTGTATTAAGAAGGCAGCTCTTCTAAATTCTGCACAAGTTGGCTTGTTTCAAAATCCAAATGAGAAGGGTTTGTTGATCTAAACTCAAAGGGACATAATTTGGTTAATCCTCGGCTGCTCTGTCCAATCACCATTCAATCACACCACTTCCCATGGCGGGCTGTCCCTCCAGGCAGCTAGTGTCACTAACTGTGCTACCTTGGCCTCTCCAGGTTCATGAGTATTGATTCCATCTGTCCAATTTGCAGGCTGCAAGATGTGTCCAAGCAACCAAGTATGTTGCCCTTGGCCCCAGAGGGCAGACAGCGGTCTGGCAGGATGGGGAGAGGAGAGTGATTGGGCTTGGCCCTGGGACTGCTAACCCAATCTAAGGGAATGGGCAATTCACTTCACAAACTTGGAGGCCAAAGAGGGTAAGCATCCAAACTAGTGACTCATTCTACAACCTCAGAGAAAATTCCCTTCTTATCATAAAACTCAAAGGCAGCAGCCCCACTGTGGGGTAATAGCTATGACTATATAAGCCATTGCATTTCAGTGGCCAAGAGTGGCATCAAACGCATTGCAAAATGGCTAGTAGGCTTTTTATCTAACAGTTATCACATACTTAATAAAATATCTAATCCAGAGCTCCATGAGGATCAGGCCTTCTTGAGGAAGCCATCCAAGATCAGGCAAGAGGGCTATATGACTATGGTTAGCTTTGGAGAACAAAGCAGTTTTGATGACCTGTAGGCTACAGCAGGGCAGAAGAGGGTAAGAGACTAGCTAGCTTAGAGAAAGCTAAGGCAAAACTGGTGAGAACAGGCCAAGCCCAGGGAGTGCCAAGAAGTTCAGAGTCAAAACAGAACCAAGGGCTGGAGACAAGGCAGCAGAGATGTGAGCCAGAGTCAGAAGCCAGGTCAGATGGCAAGGACTAGAAGCTGAGGCAGAACAGTAGACCACAAACTTATTAAGAAGCCAGAAACCAAGGAATACACTGGTACCAGAGGTCAAGGCAAGCCAAAAGAAGCAAAAACCAGAAGTAGCAGTGAGGAGACTGGAAAGGAAGTGATTTCTGCCTCTTTGGTGTTTTCTGTTGAAGCAGAAACAAATCCCCAAATTCCGAACTGCATTTGGGAGGTGACTTCAATGAGGAGTTGGTATGTTGTCCCATCTGGCTGACGAGGGGAATACAGGGTCAGCTATAAAATCAGAATCTGATGGGGCAAAGGGAAGCAGGCACTGCTACTTGAGGTGATCCACCAGAGGACAACTGCAGCCTCCCCTCTGTTTTGGGGCTGGCATGCTGGCACGCTAGCTGCCACTTTGTAGGTTTGGGTATTACTGTCTTAAATGTAAGTAGCTGGTGCCAAATGGGCTCTGTTGTGTGGGCTAGGACTTCATCGGTCTTAATAGCTGGATTAAAGGGAGCAGAGGATACTGTGGAAACATCTGTACTCAAAGGAACCACAGGTACTCACCGGGCAAAGGCTTAAGAATATCAGCAACTTTCCCAGCCAGCTCAAGATACAGCCTCTGGTGCTCTGTGGAAAGATATGCTTACCAATGCCAACATCAACCTCAAAGGCTCAGAGATAATCTCCAGATGCTCTAGTTCTCTTACTAATGTGGGGAGTCAGAAAATGTTTGTAGCCCAAGAGAATGAGGGTTTGTCCTTTAGTGACTTAGCTGTAGTAGCAGTACTTGCCTTCCTGTGTACCCATCAGAATCTATTCTGTTCTTATTTCTCCCTAAGTGAACTGTCCAAAAAGACTGGGCCTTGTAAATACTGAAGGAGATGGTTCTGAGGGATAGCATTAACCTGACAGGCTGGCAGATGATCAGTGATAGGATAGGGCTAGGCAACTGTCTCAGCCCTGCCCAGCCCTCTCCTACATGTGGGTCCAAACTAGGCCACAAGAGGTTTAGCTGAGGAAAACCTCCATCTTCCTTTCCTGAGCACCAGCCCCTTTCTGGGCTATAGGCAGTTCTCAGACAAAGCTGAGAAAATGAACAGGATGGTGGTCCCTATCTGGCAGTTCTTAGGACTCATGGAACTCCTTTTTGGAGCCACAGGTCCCATGAGGTCTGTTTTAATTTGCTGATCAGGTTGTAATTAGATTAGGGGTGGGAGCACATGTAGGAAGGTGGGCTCACACTGACCCTGATGAGTTCCCGCTTTCAGGAAAGTGAGGGAGTCACAATGCATGGGAGGACAGTTCCATCGATCGATGTTAAGGCTTTCTGCTCTCAGTGGCTGGAGGGGCTTGGGGTCATCACATTGTTTAGGAAAGAGCGAGGAAACCTGTGGTGTGAGCTGAGGCCTATGCTGGGCCAGGCGTGTGTCAAAGACGGCTGGCGAGCAGCTGGAGTTGGTGAAGCAAGAAGGGCAGTGATCCCAGCTCCATGTCATCCCCACACAATGTTAAGCTTTAGGAGAAGCTCCGCCAACTCCTCCTCCTCCTGCCCCCTCCTATCTCCAAAGCACAGAGTCACTGTGATGAGTGTCATGGGTCCCAAGGAGAAGACAAAGAATTGACCTATTCTCAGTCCAATGCACACCTCGATGAGGGCAGGAAGCAAAGAGGTCATAGCTCAGGAGGTTTGCTGGAAAGTCAAATGAGCAGTGTCTTATCTAGGCTACTGACTGGTCTATAGGCTGGTCAGGAAAGCAGGGTGGCCAGACCAAAGGCAACAGTGTGTATTACATTTAGAGGTCCTGTGGCATGGGGGATGAGCTGGGGGTAGAGAGGGTAGAGAGAGTAGTTTTCTTTTCAAAGCCAGCTTCCTTTGTCAACAAACTAAAGATTAGGTAGGAAGCAAGGTAACTGTGGAGAAAACATGACACAATTTCTTCAAGTGAGGATGATAATCTTTTGTTTACTTCCTTCGAAAGGTAAAGATCAGTAGTCATAATAAAGCAGTCATAGTATGTTAAGCACTATACATTCACTATTTCAGATCCACATAAGCACTTGCAATGAGGTACTAGTTCCATTTTGTAAATGAATACTCTGAGGCTCAGAAAGATAATATGAATTGTCCATGTGTACACATTAAATAAGCAGAAGAATCAAGAATCGAATACATGTCTGTCTAGGGCCAAATCTGGTATACATTCCCCTAAACCACACTGGTTCTCATCTAGTCAACCGTCCATTGATCTTTTGTGCTATCTCATATTTACTGAGTCCCTACTATGTACCAGGCACAGGGATATTTTCAGATGGTAGTTAAAGTAAAGCAGGTCATAGCAGCTAGCTGGGATAAGAGTAAGTCCAATTCAGATGGAAAAGGGTCAAAATTAATTATGGGCCCAGACAAGTTGAGATAATTTGGGGCAAGGCTCAAGAAAGGCACAACATATTAAGCGGAGGGACATGGAATCATGATTACCCATCACTGGTTTTCCAGGACAATCTCAATTTCACATCCTCAGTCTAATTTTAAATACCCTTCCATGTCTTTAAATCTGTGGTTTATAACATATGGTCCCTAAATCTATAGGCCAATGTTGTTAAACCCTGGCTGTCAGGGATTCTTACCACAGTACTGGGGCAGACTAGGCTCTTTCTATGCAAATGATCCATAAAGGTACGATGGAGCTGGTTCATCTCTTAGACTTTGGATAAAATCAACAATAAGAAAACCAAAAATATTAATAACAGCAGCAGATACCTACTATGTACTTACTATGTGCTAGGCACTGCACTAAGCAGTTTTATATGCATTAATCTTCACAATCGCCCTATGTTGGGGTAAGTGCTATTATTATTCTCATCGTGCAGATGAGAAAACAGAGCTAGTAAGAGGTGGAGCTAGGTTTTAAACTCAAGCAGTCTCCTTCCAGAGCCCTTACTTCTCATCACTATGTCACACAACCAGACTGTGCTCCCCGAAGCAGGGACTGTGTCTGACCATCTGTTTCCTTGCACACAAGGTCTGGTATAGGCCAGTAAATATTTGTTAAATCAATTCACTTATGGGGCCTTAACACTGCACTGTTGATACATACCTTGAGTTTTCAGTCAGCTCCTGCATTTTACTTGCTAGTATTGCAAAGATAGGTCTCCCTCCCTGAATTTTACACTTAGTTTGGGAGTTTAATTATAAACCGAAACACTCATCCCTATTCTTTATCATCACATGTTTAAACATTGCTCTAGCTCATTGAGTTCTTTATGTCCCAGATTCTTTTACTCAACATATTCGCTACCTCTTAAAACTTCATTTAATCTGCCAATTGGATTGGAATTTATCCATGGTCTCAATAGAGTCAGTGATATAACTACTGAATAGGACAGAGCCCCGTGGTTCTGATGTCTTTAACAAAGAGGTGAAAGAGCGGACCATCTCATAGTCCCCAGAAATGGAAAACCCTTTACCCAAGCAGCTGGACTGGATGCTTTCCTGGTCCTAACTGATAATCTCCATGAAGACAGCACTGAACACAGAACCCTAGGACAGGATATAGTGCTGGAGAAGTGGGCGGGGGCACCCTGAGACTGTCATGTTAGGCAAATGAGCTGGCACTGCTTTTCAGGGAACAGTGTCTTGGGTTGCCTGAGGTCAAAGCATGCGTCTGCCAAACGAGAATTAGGTGCATGTTGGAATTGGAATATCATTACTACGAAACAGGATTATCTTGAGCAATGATTCCAAATGGGATTAGAAATGACTCTTTGTTACTCAGAGATAATCAGCAACAGCAGCAGCGGTGGAAGAAACGTCAAGCTCGGCACACTTTTCTGGGAGCATGGTGCTGGCATTCCGGGCATCTGGCCAGCACTCTCACGCACCCTTTCTTGCTGGGAAATACTGGGCACTGTCCTGCATTGGGCAGGTGGCCACCTGGGACAAAAGCCAGAGCCAATCAAAGCACTCTGCTCTGGGGTCCCATGTTCTAGGCCCAGCTTCTCAGATAAAAAGGACTAGTAAAAAAATCTCCAAACCCCTCCTGCAGCAGTAATGATGATTAAGGCACTCCCATTACTACTATAATACCACTAACTAAAGTAGCAAACCCTTATCAGTTGATTACTCTGTGGTAGGCATTGCTCTAAACACTTTACATATATTTACATATTTAAACTTCAAAACAGCTTTTTGAGGTAGATCTACTTACTATCTCTATTTTATGTCTGAGTAAGTAAATAATTACAGGTAAGTGAAAGACATTGCCAAGGTATATAACTAGTAAGAGAACTGACATTGAACTCAGGTAATTTGGCTCTAGAGCTCACAGCTGTACCACATACTAGACTCTCACAGCCTGAGTGAATCATAGCCTATGTTGGATAAGGTCTTTTCCTTCATACTCTCTGGTTTTCAGACCCTGCCAGTTCTTCCCACTAGCTCTGGCACATTCCTACTTCTCACTTTTGTGAAGTTATGCTCAAATGGTTCTTCTTCCACAAGTGCTGTCTTTCTATTCTCCATCTTTATGAATCAAAATCCTGTTCATCTTTCAAGGCCCACCCATGTGAAAAGGCCTCCTTTCACAATTTCCTCCCAGCATTCTAGGTGGCCTTCTCTGGGGCACTGACCCATTCTGCCTCCTTCTTCAGTTAAAGTGAGACTCATTTTATCCCTTTTCTGTCAGCTTTCTGAGATCAGGCAAATGATCTGTCTGTTTTTAGATTTCTCATAATCATCCAGTACACAGTTGTTCATTAAGAAACCCTGACTGAGCAGACTTGACTCCTGGTCACGGCACCTGTTGGTCCATCCCATAGCCTTGCTCCCTGGCCCTTCCCTCTACAGGCGGTACAGTCCAGTGTAAAGAATCAGAGCTTGGAGTTCAGAGACCTAGCTTCAAATCCTGGCTCCCTCTTTTGCTTACTAGACAACCTTGGGCATCTCTGAGCTTCATTTTCCCTATCTGTAAAATTGGGATGATAATCCTTCCCTTTTAGGGTTGTAGTGAGAATTAGAGCCAACATGGGAAGTACTCAACATAGGCCAGGCATGCAGATGGCACCCAGTCAACCATAGCCATCATCACTATCTTCAGATCAGATAGCACAAAACTCAGCCTCCTCAGGCTGAAAAGTGAGCACCACCCAGCAGCAAGCAGCCAAGCCACAAATAGGGTGGGAACCCTGGGAAGAGGCTGAAGGCCTCTAAAGCATGAGATACTTCCACGTGGTTAGGCACCCTAAGGATCTGCATTGAAGCACAGGTACAGGGTTTCTCTACCTACTCTGGCTCTGGTCAGCCAGCAAGGAAGGAGAGTCTTCTAGGGAGGTTGTCCCTGGTCCAGTTGCAAGAACAGCATTGGCTCTTTGCTCTAAGAACACCTGTGGAACTGTCAGCCCCACAAAGAAAGGCCTCTAAATCCCCTCCTGCAGGACAGCAATCTGGCTTGGGCTGCTGGTTTCTTAAAGATAGGGTTTAATGCCCTCCCTCTCCCTTAGTAAGGTGGAGGGAAAATAAGCAAATGTTAAAAATAAATGACTGCTGTAAGAGGGAATTAAATGGTCTTCAGCCAAGGATGGCGGCATTTTAAAATTAACAAAGCCCAGGTACCACATCCAGGAAGGCCTTGGCAAATGCGTGTTATCTACTCATTAGCTCAGCTCCTCAGGGACCCTGGCCAAGCAGGGAAGGCATTGCCGGGAAGCAGTCCTTCCGATGCTGATGAAATGTACTCGGGGAGAAAACGCAGGAGGAGGGAGGGAGACTCTTGTGGGGAATTTCAAACAGTTCTGCTGTAGCTCTGCCTTACGGTCTCACCTTCTCTGAGGCAGGGGCTTTCAAAGCAACTAGCAAGCCCAGTAGTCTACTGCATGGATGTACCAAATTTGTCTGTTCACCAGATGACAGACATTTGGGTACTTTCTAGTTTGGGGCAATTATGAATAAAAAAGCTACTATACATATTTGCATACAGGTCTTTTTGCAGATGTGTTTTTATTTCTCATGGACCCATACCTAGGAGTTGGTAATACTGGGCTGCATAGTAAATATGCTTTACCTTTATAAGAAACTGCCAAAGTGTTTTCCAAAGTGGCTATACAGTTACACACTCCTATCAGCAATGATGACAGCTGTTTTGCAACTCTGTCAACACTTAGTATCGTCAGTTTTTCTAAATTTTAGCTACTGTAGGTGTGTAGTGTTATCATGATTTTAATTTGCATTTCCCTAAATGACTAATGTGAGTATCTTTTTATGTGCTTGTCTGCTACCTATCTACCTTTTCTTTGATGAAGAGTCTGATTAAATCTTTTACTCATTTTAAAAAAATTGGATTGTCTTTCTTTAATTGATTTATAAGAGTTCTTTATATCTTCTGAATACTATTTCTTAAGCAGGCATGTATTTTGACAGCTTCTTGTCTGAGGAATTAGAAAGTATAAGGATATAAATCAAACCATTTTTCTTCCAAACCACTGTCCCCTGCACATACACACTGATGAAGGAAACAGGAAAGACTTAAACTTTCAATCGATAAATACCTTAGTGCCCTTGGACAGAGGGTCAAGCAGTACTTAGTACCTGTTAAAACTCATGAGACTATTTTTACCTCCACTATAAGCACCCAACCAACACAGTAGGCTTTAAGGAAAGCTACATCTGGAGGAATGTCTATCCTACAAAATCTTTTGGCCTCCCAGGTTCTGCATCTCCCAAAGCCCTGTTATGGTCCACCAAGCTCCTGGAATGGTCAACAGTCGTCACACTCCATTGCTGGCCATTGTCCACTGGGAAAGGTAGGAGGCTCCCAAACCATCCCTCAGTGAAAGAGCAAACAGTGGGGCCTGTGGCTGCTTGGACATCAAAGTTGAGCAAACAGGCCTGGCAGGCCCTGCCTCTCCGCCTACACATCCTGCAAATGCCATGTGAAGGAGCTTCCCTGAGGGGGTCATGACTTTCAGCATGTCATGGCACACATCAAAGTTTGCACCACACACGAACTGGGTGCATGGGTTCGAATCAAGTAGCCCAAGAGCGGATACTCAGCCATTGTGTCCAGTTTTAATCCTGTGTTTTCTCAAGTAATTAAGCCTTCTTGCTTATGAACTTGTGACTAAGTAAAGCATCACTGAGAGGTTGTAACATCAAAGTGCCTTCCACCGTCTGTCCATGTTTGGTAAAATTGGATTTCTTTCTCTTCTTAAAGAAAAACTAATTGAATTTAGCTAAAGGCTGGGTGTATTTGCACGAGCTGGTGAAGGCTATGCTAAGTCAGAGTGATCATCCTGGGACCCTGTTGCTTAGCCTTTAGCTGGGCTGGGTCAGAGTGCAACACAGAATGAGGCACCCAGACTCAGGCTAAAAACATGCCTGTGGCAAGAGGCTTATTGGAGGACTTACTGTGAGAGGGGTCCAGCCCCCAGTGACTGGTCCTCAAGTCAACAGTACACCCAAGCTGTTACTAGGGCTGGCAAAAGGATTGTCCTAACAGAATGTTGGTAAATCTTTGGCAGAATGGCTACTGAACACAATGGCCATCACATTACTTAAGTCCTTGATGTCAGCAGTCCAAGTAAGCTTCTTAAGGCAAAGACTGTGATACTTATTATCTGAATCCCCCCATAGCATAGCACATAAACGCCTGACACAGTATAGTCTGAAAAAATGTTTGCTGGATGCAGAAAATGATAATATAAAGAGATGTCGAAATAAAGTTCCTCGCTCCTGAAGAACCAAAACTCTGTATCCCTTGTTTGGCATGGTCGTCAGGAAACTTCAATCAAAATTAATACTTGATTCAACTAATTACCTGATTTACAGTGAATGCAACATGGTCCCATTTATGTAAAATCACACACACACATATGTACACACACAAAGTTCAATCTCTAAATAGAGGAAATTCAGTTGACTGCTACTTTCTTCTCTATATTATTTTAACAAAAATAATAAACCTATTTTCGGAAAAGAAAATCTCTGGTTCAATCCTGATACAATTATCTTTCCTTTTACCAATATGATTTCTGATCTTGATCCAGTTTTAACTCTCCTGTGTACATTTATATCTGCATTTGAATTTATGTTACCTCAAACTCGTTTTGGAAATAAAAAAAAGGAGGAAATTATAAATTAAGTTCTTATATACACTTTAAAAATTCTGTTCTATAGCACTGTATTTTCTATTCAAAATTAAATAAAATAGTACTATCTTTACTATTCAAAATTAAGTAAATAATATATATATATATATATATATATATATATTATATAAGTTCACAAGAAGCTATTCTCCTTAAGAATAGAGACTACTGTGTTCTATATCCCTAAGGACTAAACACATTAAGCAGGGGCTCACTAAAGTCAGTTGAGGGTAAAATGATTGGGCTACTCTAAGGATCTCTCCCTTGAGCTTGTAGGCTGCCAGCATACTAAAGGAGGTGAAGGTTCTCTGCTTTCAGCAGGGAAACCTGATGAAAGGGGTGCTGCCCCTCTACCTTCCCTTCATCCAAATCCAATCAAAGGTGGTAGCATTTCAGGCCCGGCCAATACAATTCCAGAGGCTTTGGTGATTGATTAGATGAGACTCGGCACCCTTCTAACAGGGAGAAACTTACTGGCAGACTGTGCTCATATGGATGTGATAATCCTTCAAGACTACTCCTATGGCACCTTACCAATGGGGCCCACTCACGCTGATCAATGTACTCTTGAGATTTCCTTTTACCAGATTCTACTTTTTCTTTTTTCCACAGCACTTTTTACTTTCTAATATATTATGTGGTTTACTTATGTATTACATTTTTTTATTGTCTGTCCCTGCCTCTCTCTACTCAGGAACCACTATCCATATAGAAATAAACTCTATGGGGGCAGAAATCGTTGTCAAGAACAGCGCCTGGGAAACAGTAGGTTGCTCCCCCCCCCCCCCAAATCTGTGATATGAATAAATAAATCCAACCTGGGAGTATGTTATTTTCACTAAAAATCTGTCCTCCCCAGGTACTGGAAGGAAGAGGAGGGCACAAAATGGATGCTTAAAACACCAATAATTAATCCTAGGAACCAAAGCAAATAAATACAAGCTAAAACTCACTTTGCTTAAGGAGCATCACTGATTTGCGAATGGCCCTGGACAAAGACAATCAGTTAAACCAACAACTCATTAGATTCAGAAAGAAATGTCCCCAAAGCACATCCACTACCTATCTGCTCACTGATTGACAGTACTCTTAAGTATAGTGTTACTTCCAATTCTGTCTCAACACTGAAAATACTACACATAAGGGCATCTCCCTTCATTTACTCCACCACTAGCTGTCTCTTACAGATGGAGACACTTGCAAGCTGGGAAAGACTGGTGGGTGGGGTGGAAGTGGTGGTGGGTAGAGTATCAGTGGTAGAATAAACATGTGTCTTTGTGTGTAGAGGGGTCTAATGTGGGCAGCAGAGAATAACAACTCACCATTTGTAACCTATAGCACATATAGTATCTCATTTGATTCTCATAAGCCCATAGCGAAAATCTACTCTGCAGCCAAACTCAGTCCTCTCACACCCTCTGCTTTAATAACATCCTGTCTGCACTACTCTGACATCATTGATTACGCTACACTGTCTCTCTTCCTGCCCTCTTTTCCACATCAGGCTGTAAGCTCTCAAGGTCTCTGATTCCCCAATGATTAGCAGAGAGCCTGGTTCAGAGTAAATATTTACCAAATGTTTGTAGACATGATTTCAGGTACATAGACAGGGTGTCCACGGAATTCTGAAATTCAACTAAGGGTCAGAACCAGGACTGGATCCCAGGTCTCTAAACCTCAAAGATGATTTACATCTATTTTTCGTTTAAATACTAAGTGATAGAAGCTAAAGAGGCAAATAAGGAAATGGAATGCTGAGAATAAGTTCATGATAGAGAAGCAGAGAAGAGAGACCTATCTTAAGTACAGCTAAGACTCAAGGGCTGTCTGAGGCAGTGCCACGCTTATATTTTAAAACTTTTGTTTTGTTGGTTTCCACCACATTTATAACCCTTCTAAAGGTGATCAGGACTGGCAGATTTAAAGCCTTAAAGATCTGGTTGAAGGAAAAATTTAAATTGGTACCTGTAACTATCTACTTAAGTGCCCAGTCTGTTTTCTTAGAAAATATTTCTTTTTGCTCTTATTTAATCAGTTATTTTGCACAATTTATCCCACAGCTAGAGAGTAGGATAAAAATATAGCATCTTACACTAGCCTGGAATCTGGCAGAGGGAGGCAGCAGTGAAGTATAGTAAGACACACAAACTCTGCAGGCAGGCAGCCAGCCAGACCATGTGTCTGTGTGATCTTAGACAAATCACTTTATCTTTTGGGGCTTCAGTTTTCTCATCTGCAAAATAATAATAATAATAATAATAATAATAATAATAATAATAATAAAAAAATAAAAATATGTTGTGGGGTGGTTGTGAGAATTAGCGATAATTATACAAAGCGGACTATTTTGATCTTTATAAAATAGCTACACGCTGAAGGAATTGGGGGAGCAATTAGAAAAACTGCAAGGCTTCCAATGGGAGGGCAAGAATGCCCCCATCTCCCCTAATTTCCATCAGAATCTCCAGAGGAAAAGGCCAGAGGATACCTTGCTGGGGACAGTGACTGCAGACTTCTCAACACAGACAGATGGTGAGTAACAAAAACATGATGCTAACTTGCACATGTACACTTACAACAGGCTTTCAAACATTTTGTTGCTTCAATAATGCAAAAGACTCACCTAAGGTCACAAAGCCACTGAATGATGGAGCTAGGATCCACAGCTACAACTTCCCTTTCTACATCTCCTATACCCTCCATTGCATCAGGTGTAGACCAGTCCATCTCCCTGCCTCTGAAGAAGAGAGCAGGGGGACAGGCAAGGGCCGGAGAGGGTTTAGGAATATGGTCTGCAGAGATCTGGCTAAGGAAGCCTTGTGGGGAAGGAGATCTCTCACCTGTCGTTTCGGCTAATGGCGGCCACCATGAGTGCTGTCCAGCCAAGTTTGTGCCTTGCATTAACATTTGCACCTTCTGATAACAGCCTAGAAAGAGACAAAGGTATATTTTCAGTATATGGCTCATCATGGACAGAAGAATGAAATAAATGACAGTTAACAAACACGGAGGCTAGATGAAACCAAAAAACAGAGGCCTTTGAGAACTAAATACCCATCCTAGCTCATCTGATCACTCTCCCCAACCCCAGGCTTCCCCTACCTCCCCTTCTTCCCTTAAATGAGTCTGCCCTATGCTGTTATCACTCCAGTTTCACGAGGAAAGAATGTGCCTTCCCTACATTAATATCCTGACATTCCCACTCCCACAGTCCAGAATGCTCTTTCCCTGCCTCTTTGCCTATTCTAATCCTACTTTTATATATACTATGAGATACAATCCTGGCCTAAGGACCCTCCCTGAGAAGGCTTCCTATACTCACCTAATCCACAGATGTCTGTCTCCTCCTTCCTTAGAATTTCCCTGTCCTTAGCACCAAATGCCCAGTGATGCACCTTATCTAGATAGTTCCCAGTTTACACAAGGATCACACTCCTCAAGTTTATCAGTATGGTGGCTGTTTGGAAATTGAAAATCTTTAAACCCAAGGAAAGATGGAAAGAGTGTCAGAAATGCTAAATTAGGTTTCTAGGAGAGCCCACATGAGCCTATTTGACTCTATATGCCAGTGCCTGGCATGTAGTAGGAGCTGAGTAGTTGTTGGATAAATTAACAAACAGGGTTTTGAGCATACCACTAAAAGCCTGAATTCTGGGTCCCACAAACAGGGGGCCCTACAATGTGGGGGTGGATAGAGAGAAGAGGAGTAAATAGAATCAACTCTTACTGAGCACCTACTACAAGTAGGAACTGCTCTTGGAACGTTACTTACATCCTCTCATTCCTTCTTCATATAAGCTTAAGGAGCTGATACTAATCTCCTCTTTGCATGCATGAGGTAACAGGTTCAGTGAGGTGAAATGACTCACCGAGGGTCACAAAGGTAGTAAAGGGGCAATACAGTGACTGGAACTCAGGTCGATAATGGCTCTTTGGCCTGAACCCTTCTCACCTCACCATCCTTCCTCTAGACTGAATCTGGCTGCATGTCACAAGGAAGACAAAAGATGAACCTGACATCAACAAATCCACATGCTATGTGCTTGGTCCTGTGCTAGATTCTAGGATGGGGGTGAGGAGAAGACATGGGGTCTTGCCTGGGGAAGTATACAATTTGGTTGTGGTGGAGGACTCAGGACAGAAGGAAACCAAAGCCTGTAGTGTGAGGTTTCCCACCAGAGGTGCTACAGGAGGTCAGGAAAAGGGGAGACCAAAAGTCAATAGTGATTCACCAACAAGACAGGATCTGCTTATGAGGAATGGTGGGGAGAGTGTTTGGGGGACCTGGGGAGCTATCTACTGTTTAGTGGATTCTAGATGAAAGGGGACTGGTGGAGACTTCAGAGGCCTGGGGTTGAGTCCTAGCACCATTCTTGTCTACAATCATAGTAAATCCTCCTTTGGAACAAGCCAAATAAAACTTCTGTTCTGTTGAAGTGAGTGAGTGACTAAGGCTTGGGAGAATGAGCCTGAGGGGGGTGACAGACCAGCAAGGACATACCTATATGTCAGATGTGTGCTATGAATAGGGACCACAGGTTACAAGTGTACAACCAGAAACCTAACCCAGTCTTAGTGGCCTAGGGGCCTCTCTTGAGGAGGTTGTGATAGAGTTAGACAGAAGGTGGTGAGGGAGAAGGAGTGTTACAGGCTGAGGTAAATCCTCTCACCCAGAGGAGAAGGTGGTGTGGGGACGTGAGGCCCGGAAAGGGGTTTGGCATAACTGAGGCATAAAATGTAAGAGTATCAAGAGAGGAGGCTGGGAAACCCTCATCTCTTGCCTCTAGTTTAGAGAATTTCTTCTGGTAAAAGTCCTGGGCCTCTTATCGCATACACTGTTAAGCTCCTTTTACGCAGGAACAATTTTCTATGGCTGAGAATGTTAAAGAGGCTAACAAACCTGGGGATGAATTTTCTGTGAGACAAAAATCTCTTTTTGAACAAAACCATCTTTCCAATTTACAAACCTTCCCTAATTTAACAGGTCAAGTGGTGCTGTGGAGAGCACAGGGTAAGAGACTAGAGTTCTGATCTAAACCATGATTCTGATTGGAAGGGGTTACGTCTCTGGTCTTTAGTCCAGAAGACTGGAATGTCAGGACCAGCTGAAGCAAACTGAAGAGGTTTATCATGGGAAAGACTGGAACTGTGCCTTGAAGAACAGGAACAGTTGAGAGATAAGGGAGGAAATGCATGGCGGTTAGGACAAAAGGAACTAGATACTTATTCAGAAGCAGGGAATAATGGGAAGGTATATTCAGAGACCTTCAAGTAGATCCATCTGGGTGACAGTTCACAGCAGAGAAACAGAGAGCTGCCAAGGTATGCAGGACCTACAACAGGCTCTCGAGGGCCAAGCTAGGAGTGGCCATAACCTTTTTTGAGCCATGCACTTCTTAATGATCAAAGTTGATGATTCTCCAAAAATGTGCACAGGAGCACATATCCATCCACCTGCCCCAATTTTTTTTACTTACAATGTCCAAGGGTTTTACAGGTACTGGCGAAATCAATAGTGGACCCTAGATTAAAAACCCAATCGAAAGAGTTGACAAATGCCTGGCATGCATGCTACTGTTCTACGCACTTGCATCTCTGTCAGAAATGACGAAATCTTTCCAAGCAGCAGTTTCCTGTGGAGCCTTTGAAAGAGTATCAGAATCCTCCTCAACACTGGTTCCAATCAGCCATCATCAATCAAATTAAGCTGGCAACAGAGAGGAATCCCATTTGCCATTCCTTAGATTCTCGCCATAGGCAGTGGGGTTGTCATTGAAGGTTTTGGGGCAAAAGAAATTATAAAATTAACCTAATGGCTTAAGTAAGCTGAATTTAAAAGGGGAGAGCGTAGACAATGGGGACAAGTCTCAATTTGGAGACTGCTGTAATAAAGACCAAGGGAGATGAGTTAGGGCAGGGAAATGAGAAAGCAGGCATGGCTAGGAGAAACAGCATAGCCAGAATCTTTCATGACTTCGGTGGCTCAATGACCCATGTTCCCCTGCCTGGACACAAGGAATTCTGGGAGCTGTTCTGCTCTGGAGATAGGGCTAAAGGAAGAATATTGAGATGCCTCCTCCTCCTCCTACCCCTTGAGGGCTGAGTGTAGGATAACAAAAAGAAAAGGATGAATGAAGGGGCTTGGAGTAAGTTAGGCCTGAATTTAAATTCTGGTCCAGCTGGATAACTCTAAGCAAATCAGTTCTCTGAATCTCACTTTTCTCATCTGTCAAATAGGAATGATAATCTCCAGTTTGCAGGGATACCAGCCCAATGCCTGGCATATAGCAGGTGTTGAATATAGTTGGTTTCTGCCTGCCACCTTACCCTACTTCTATCCCTTTGATGGAACAAAGTGTTCTGGTCTCAAGCTGGTAAGTGGCAGGTTGGCCAATACCCAAGGATTCTTAAGATAGGGTCACACAGGATGACCTGGAGAAATTCAGCCAGGCTAGCTCCAGGAACTCTTTTGTTCATTTATTCAACAAACATGTGCACATACTCACTGTGCCCAGCCACATGCTGACTACTGACAAGGAGACAAGAAAGAGGTTCTTGCTTTCTAGGACCTAAGAAAAGTAGGGTAGGGTTCTATACATCTGTGTGTGTGTTTTCACAAATAGTTGTGTTTTAAGATATGCTCATACTGCTAAGTATACATTAGTTCCATTTTTAAAATTGCTACATAATTCTCTGGAGCACATCTACCAGATTCCAGATTTTCCCTCTCCACTCTCCCAGGGATACCCACTCAGGAAGCTTCCATCTCCCTGCCACCAAAAGCAAAGCTCAAAGAACATCCTCTTACATGTGCTCTTTGGACCTGAGTATTTCCCTGGGGCATGTACTTGGAGTGGAATGCCTGGGTTATGGGGTTTATGCTACTCGATTTGACTAATAGTGCCAGGGTCCTTTCCAGGATAGCTGCTCCATCTACCCTCCCACCAGCAGGACTGGTGTACCTGTGTACCACTCTCCCAGCCAACACCTGTAGCCAGTTTCCTAATCACTGCAAATCCAAAAGGTGTAAAGGGATCTCGCATTGTTTTAATTTGCATGTCTCTGTTACCAACAATTTTGAACTACTTGTTATCTGCGTGTTAGCATTTTGGATTTTTTTTTTTTCTGTACATTGCAGGATTTTCTTTTAAGAGGAAATACTGCTGAGAGAGAGGGCTTCTTCAAATTTGCTAATCCTTTTCATTAACAGGCAGAGTCGGGAGATCAGGATTCTAGTTCTAGTTCTGCTATCTCCTACTCTAACACCCTAGGGAATCATATCATTTCTCTTAGCTTCAGTCTCTTCACAGGCCAGGAAAGGGCTCTACAAATCTGAGGGATCATTCGTAGGAGGCAAATCTTAGTGTTCAGTGAGACTCCAGCTTTTAACTGCCCAGCTTCCTGACTAAGCATCATTTTTTGCAGCCTCTTGGGTGCTGAGGTGTAATGGAAAGAGCAATGACCCTGGATCCAAGGCTGGAGTTCAGATTCTGTGAAATGGGGAATATTAATCCCTATTATGTAAAAATTAAAAGAAAGAGACGTGTTGTAACTCCATAAGAAGTGGTGGCACCTGGTACATTAAGAAAGGACCAAAACAAACATAAATACCACCACAAGTTAGGCAAACCACAAACAACTTTTCCTCTTTCAGAGCTGGGTGGGTCCCTCCCCAGGTGGGTCCCTCCCCCCTTCCCCTTTGTGTGCACATCAGCCTCAAAAGTTGGGATTTCACAAACCCAGGTCTCCTCCATTTCATTTTGTTGCTTTGCAAGTGAATGCCCAGTGGGCAGTCATTTCAAAGTCCTGGGCCAGCTCTGCGGGTGATTGCTTGCTGAGAGTGGCTGAAAGGGCCTCTGAGGCCTGAGAAAGCCACCCTTGCTCTCCCCTGTGATTTTCACCAACGAACAAAATGCGGCAAGTGAATTAATCTCTTTTAAAAAGAGCAATGCCTGTGACAGAGCACGGTGTCTCTGAAAAGGTTAGGATTCCATCATCCCTGAGATGATGAGTGGAATGCTTAATGCAGGTTGCCACTCAGGGCAGAGCAGCCTGTGTCCAGAGGCTGGGAGTGGGGGTGGGCACCGCAGGCCTTTCTGGGCTCACTCTAGACTTGTGGAAGGCCCTTCCCTAATGAACTAGGTCAAGATCTTGGCAGGGCAGTGGTGGGTGACATTAATTGGGGATGACCCAGGGTAGTAGATAGAGAGCAGACCACACTAGCAATCCAGAGCTGAATCCCAGCTCTTGCACAACTTGCAGGAAATAGAGTGGGACAGGAAAATAAGCAGAAGACCTCAGTTCAAATGTAGGCTCTGGCACGTACTGGGTGGGAAGCTGTGGATGAGTGAGTGACTTAGCTTTTCTGACTGTCACTTAGTGCCCTCATCTAAGTGACAGCTTCTGCTCTCTGAGCCTGTTTCCATGTCTGTTAAGAAATGTACAGGACTCTGCCAGCCCTACTCCACATGTCACACAGGGGTGCCATGAAGAGACAATGAGACAAAACATGTAAAAATACTTGAATGCAATAAAGCAATGTACAGAGAAAAAGCCTATGCTATTGTCATTATCAATTTCCAATTAGTGTCCATCCCATTTTAAGGGTGTAACAGACTATACTAGGATGAGAGCTAAAAGGTATACATAGAACTTGGAATGTAAGTCCTCAGAATTTTCTGTGCATTGATAAATGAATGGTCTCAAATCCTCAAGCAAGGGCAGTAGTAGAATGAGGGTTCCTTAGCATCACAAGAGCTGAAGATTTTCTCAGGAGAGTAACAGATCGAGGGGGAAAAAAAGAACTGCTCCGATGTCTCCAGTATTCCAGAGAGTTCTGAAGGCTATGGACCAAACAGGCAACAGTGATTAACTGATGGGGGAGGGGGATGAGGGAGTCATACTTCTACTTCCTGCTGTGAACACTTATGTATTGTTCAAAGTTTTGTTTTGTGTAACAATGACCATACTATTACTCTTTAAAAAAAAAAAAAAAAACTTTCTTAGGGAAAAATAAAACATCCTTTCTTCCTCCAAGAAGCCTTCCCTTAGATGGATTTGATGCTGCCACAGCACCCTGTGCTAACCTGTATCAACAGTTATCATAGTTTCCATGTCTCACTTCCTCAGTAGTCAGCGTGGTCCTCTGGAAATGAGGACATACCTTGTCTCTTCATTCCTAGTAATGGCACAGAGGCCAGCACATTGGAGGGCCCAGGGGCTGAACCAGTGAATGTCTGCAGCACTTCCCTACACAAATCTCCAATACATCTGCCTTGTGTTAGAAGTTACCTGTTGTATACCTGTATGTCTGACTAAAGTAAGGCCATGGATTCCAGTTGCAGCTCTCTCAGTAACTAGTGTGATCCTGGATAACTGTTTCTCTGAACCTCACTTTTCTTTGCAGTAAAATAAGAGAACCGAATTAAATGATTTCTCAAGTGCCTGCCAGTTCTAAAATCTTACATTCTAAACATGTATACCATCAAAATTGAGAAGTGGATTTCTAGCAAGACTTCCAAAGAAGAGATAGCTTCTTAGGCCTGCTGTTTGTAGGAAGGAGGGAGAGAGTCCCACACAGGGATATAGGGCAGTTTTGAGTTATTCTGGTTAAACAGCTTGCCTACTCAGGGGAGGGAGGTACCACTTGATTTTTCTTCCTCCTTCTTTATGACCAATCAATACAAAGCGGCCACTGAACTTCAATCGTGCATTGTTCCAACTGATTTCCGGATCCTTTGCATGAACTGGCCCTCAGCTGCAGCTGAGGGAGCCCCGTCCCACCTGCACCAGAGGCCTGGAAGCAGTGAGCCATGCAGACTCAATCATGATCGCTATCTGGGCAACAGGGCCCAGGCTGGAGCCTCGCAGAAGGTCCTGTTTACAGTAATAACAGCACCAGGCCCTGCTGTCAGAGCAGAGGCAAGGCGCCTGGGGCTAGAATCCACACACAGCCTCCATCTGTGCCTTATCTACTCTGTCAGCCTGGGCTGGGAGGGGCGCATAGGGAGGAAAAGTCTGCCTCAGACCCCAGCCAGGAGACTTCAGCCAGGTGCTTCACAGACACAAGGGCTCTCTGGCATCTTTTACACTTACTACTTGAATTAAGCACTTTCTTTCAAGGCCCAGCTCAAGATCCTTCCTCTAGGAAGCTCTCCAGATGCTCTAACTCCCAGTTAGCCGGCACTTCCCAGCACTGCCATGCCCAGGCTACTGGAAAGGGAAGTGAGTGGGTAATGAGAGAGAAAAGTCTGGAATTATGCAGCACCTACAAAATGCAGGCACACTGTGTAATATGCCTGCATGCCTCATAACTAGTTATTATCTATCATGCAAAGTTTTATAATTTCCAGGCATGAAGAGCAATCTGCAGAGATCGATCAATCAGTCCAATCCTCCCTTTTGTACATACAGATATGGAGGAAATTCAAAAACCATCAGCCTTGGAAAAGACTGATCTAGATGTGAGCCTGCATCTGTCTCTTTCAGGCTGTGTTACTGTAGGCAGGTCATGTTAACCTCTCTGAACCTCAGTCATCTTATCAGCCTGCCAAATCTACCTAACAAGGGTGCTGAGATGACCAAAGGAGATAATGTATATGAAAGCACTTACACTTTCCAAATGTTGGTTGTCATTATTAGAATTGTTCTATTTGTTGAAGGCACAGAGCAAAGGAACTGTATCAGAACCTCAATGAATACTTACTGAATTAAACAGAATACAGTCCAATATTGGGGTAACCATTCTTTCCTCTCATCTCTCTAACAGTTTCTAGCAGGAACTCGGCATACATTAAAGTGTATAGATTATTATTTTTAAAACCATATCTTGAAATGATTTCAAACTTACAGAGCGGTCACAAAAATAGCACAAAAAAACCTCAGATACATCTTTCACTCAAATTATCGTCACATTTCAGCTCATATGCTTTACCACTTCTTTTCTCTCTATTTTTCCTGGACCATGGGAGAGTTCATTTCAGACATTATGCCCCTTTTCTCCCAAATCATTCTGCACCTATTTCCTAGTACAAGGACATTCTCTCACATAACCACTAACCAATAATGATCAAATTCAGACCATTAAACACTGATAAAATATTTTTATCTAATATACAGCCTATATTCAAATTTCCTCAATTATCCCAATAATATCCTTTACAGCACACACATATTCACATATATACATGAACACACCCTGTGATCCAGATGTAAGCCAGGATCATTACCAGAATCAAGGATTACAAAGTGTCTTCAGTTAACTTTCATTTAAAATAGTTCCTCAGCCCTTCTTTGATTTTCATGACACTGACATTTTCGCAGAGTAAGACTAATTTGTTTGTAGAATGTCCTTCAATTAGAATAACAGGTTTTTTTTTGGGAGGGGGGGAACTGCTTCCCATTATTATTCATTAATTCATTCCATAAACTTTTCATGAGACTGGTTATTCCAGGACTCTGAGCAGGATACTGGGGACACTTTGATGAATTCTGCAGTGTCCTTAATGTCAACGTGTTAACAGGACAGCTACACATCTGGCAAATAGCTAAACTACAAGCAAGGACATTGGAGGTAAGTACCATATGAGTGCAGGTCAGAGCAACAGAGCCACAGGAATAATTTCCTGGAGGCAGAGGCGTGAGCTGTGCCAGAAAGGATGGCCAGAGCCAATTTCCCTAATGATCTCCTGGGGTCCTCCTGGGAAATATCTCCACTTTCCCTAGGAGTGTGTGCCATAGCTGGGACTCAATAAAAAAGAAAGCCAATAATACAATGCCAGAAAAGGGAAGGGGTGGCTTAGGGTACCCTCATCTGGGTACCTCTTCCCAAGGCTATATACTATGTCCCAGTCAGCAGCTGCCTTAGTGAATTAGTTGACAAGGCTTGTCTAAGCAGCTGAAGTGTGGGAAAGGGCCATGGGTGCCACCTACTGGCACTACAGCAGGACTCTAGGCTGCCGTAGGGGCAGCAGGGCAGCTGGCTGGTTGCCAAGAAGCTTGTTACACTATAGCAGTGAAATACAGAAATGGCTCAAACTTCTCAAATAGAGTTGGCACTTGTGCCATCACTGCCAAGCACCAGAACCTTATGAGATATTTTCAGTAAAGAATAGACTGTCTAAAGCCAACCACAATACCTGGACCCCTAGACAGGTTCATTTCAGTAACAACTTAAGCAGCCTTTTCTCCAAGCCAGGCTCTGTGCTGAGCACTGAAGTTACAGAGGTTAATCAGACATGCCCACAAGGAGCTCCCAGTCTAAACTGGGTGGGGCGGAGGCGGGGGGTGGGGGGAGGTAGAAAAATGGAACAAGTAAACACACAAATAAGGGCCTTTAAGTATCACAGGTGCTCTGAAAGCTGTACAGGGTCAGTGAGCACACAGAAAGCTTAGCTCTTCATGTCTTGCAAAACTCTTAAATAGTGGAGTTTAAAAAAGCTCACATTTCTTGAACAGCCCACTATGCATCAGGCACTTGACATATATGAATTATCTGATCCTGCGATTAAAGAAGGTGCCTGAGTCTTACAGTGGGTAACTGACTTGCTTAAGATTACATGGCCAGTAAGTGCCAGCTTGGGATGGGAGCCCATGCTGTCTCTATTGAACCATCCTGCCTTCCAGGGCACACAGCTCATCTTCTTCCCTTGTTTCCTATATTAGCCTGGGGCCGGCATATGACAGGCATCTAATGGGACTAATGAACTGACAAAACATGATAAAGATGGAAAGCCTTAAGTAGAAAGGAGGTTATCTGAAGGATGGAGATTCTCTTTGAGCAGTTCTGCTTTCTAGAACCTTCCCTGTGGAAGAGACCCTCTTTTCCTAGACTCAAGATGAGAAAGGTCCAATCCATCCCTTCTTCTTCATGGCTGTCTCCACACTACCACAACTTTCCTAGTCACATGGCAAAACAATGCTTTAAAGTGGTCTTGGCTTTAGGTTAAAACAAGCTTGGCAAACGAATCCAATCAAAAGGTTATATAGGAAGCCCTGGTTTTCAGCAGGCTGAGCTAACTGCAAGCTTAACAAAATCCAGGAGTACAATGCAGCTGCCAAGAAAGCTAATGCAAGCTCAGGCCATATTAACAGAATCATAAGATCTCTAACAAAGGGGATCACTGCCCTGCTCCTCACAACGATGGTCATGCCACACCGGAAGTCAGAAGGAACACCAAAAACTCTGTAGCCGTTTCATTATAAAATGACTAGGACAGGAAGAAGGCTTGAAACCACAGTTTAGGGAACCAAATCTTATTTGGCTCAGAGCTCTGTCTCCTAATATTTAAAGGTCTGGAACAGGAAAAGGGAGTAGTGTAGTCCTAGGGACATAGCAGGGACCACAGAAGAAACTGTGTAGAGAGACCTAACTACAGTAACAGCAGCCCACCACATGTCGAATGTTATACCAGGTGCTTTTACACATATCACTTCAGAATTCATCAAAAGATAAAATATTTTTCTAATTACAAAGTGTCTTTGCTTATATTACTCCAATTGCCCAGAATGTACTTCCATCGAGCTCCTTATATCCAAATACTATCTACCTCCAGGCCCAGATTAAATGCTATGAAACCTTAACTTTTCATATGTAGTAATTACAATAAATGAATGAATGAATAAATGCTTGATTAATCAGAGTTTTCTTATCTTTCAGGAGGCAAGAAGTGTCTTATACCTAGAGGTGCCCAACTAAAGGCTGAATGTTGCCCATCAGAGAACCTAAAGAGGGGATTTGAATACTGGAGAGGAAGTGAGGCCAGAGACAAAGGTGCCTTGGATCCTGTTTGATCCATGTGGGGGCTGTGACTGTGAAGGATCCTGCCCTGCCTGCTGGACTCTGAACCCCTGGGAATTCCAGGGGCCTCCCCCAATTGTTTGTGCTTTGCATCCTGTCCCTGTTCACTGTCCATCTGCAAGGCTGGTCACACACACAGACTTCCCAGGAGGCCTGGGTGCTATCCCCCCAAACAAAAGGGCATTGAGATGGAAGCCTCAGCTTAGCTTCAGAGAGGATTCTTATGCAGCCTTACTGGGCCTCCCATCCACATGAATGGAGGATCCTGCAGGCCAATCAGCCTGCCCAGATGTTATATTCTCCTGCTGGGTAGCCTCTGGAGAATAAACAGGGTTTCACTCAACCAATCAATCAACCAGCCAGACTATCTGTACTGTGTGCTTTCTGAGTGCCCAGTGACTAGCTATGTTGGAGGCACAATGAGGTTCCATCCACTTTGCTGTGATGACACAGCTTGGATAAGGAGACATAGGCATGAAGCAAATGAGGAATGGCAAGGAGGTGAAAACTAAACTCAGACTTAAATTAAGGCTGTGAGAATTTCAATAAGAGTGAGCAACATGGGATAGAACAAGCAGTGAACTGCGGTGAGGAAAGCACATACTCTGGATTTGTGTGGGTCTCAGTTTAAATCACAACTCTATTAACTTACTAGCTGTAAGGCAGTAAGCACTAAATCTGAGCCTCAACTTGTCTCATCTGGAAAATGGACACAACACAATCTATTTTGCAATAATGTAGCAATAAATGATGATAAATACAGTATCTAGTACTCTGCCCCACTTAAAGTGGGTATTTAATAAATGAGTTATTACTAGTGAGGGTGAGCTTTCTGGAAGAGGAAGGGCTGGAGGTGGGCAATAAAGCGTTAATAGGATCTAGATAGAATGAAAGACAGGGTGGAGCTGGAAGCGCTGTAAAGGCTCATGGGTAGGAGTAAGTAAGCTGCATGTTTGTTTGGAACAGTAAGAAGTCCAGTCTGACAGGAATCAGGGTTCTTGGGATGAAAGGAAAGAACAAGCTTGGCTGGCAAGTGTGGGCGTAGGGGTGACAGTGAAGAGGAGAATTGAGGGAGGGCAGGTAAGGGATCTGGATTTGGCAGTTTATCTTCAGGAACCTTGTGGACTCCCAGTAAGGTAGACAGAAGTGGTTCTCCCTTTAGCTAGAAAATACCTCCCTGAGCCCTGAAATGCTGAGAGGAAACTGTGACTTGGGTCATCCTTTCTCTGCTTCTAGCCACTTCCAAGTGGGCAACTTTGGGCAAATTACTTAAGCAAACAGAATTTCTGTTTCATCATTTCTGAAATGGGGCTCTAATACTTGCAAAGTTGTGAGGATTTAGTGACTAAAGCCTCATGTAATACCTGGCATGAAAAAGACATTCAATAAACATCAGCCACTATTAGTAATATTTCACAATTTTATTAAAATATTCCTTTATATTTTATAATATACAAATATATAAAATATACCAAAAAATTAAGTTATCAAGGAAATATACTATAAACGTTAAACAAAAATCTGAATGTATGTGAGTTCTTAAAAAAACAGTAGTAAAACTAACCATAACAGGCTGTGTTTTTTTGCCCCACTTTAATATACGTTTACCTTGTATTTATCAGTTTGTGGGTGGGGAGAGGTGTCTCTGAATGCTCACACTAAGAGTTTAAGAAAAACATGGAGGGCGAAAATTGAATATCCAGAAAATTCTCTCCAAATCTTATTTTGCTAATTAGGGAGCAAAAACTTTGTGTAATTAACAACACTCAGTAATAATACCTACAATGTACTGAGCATTTGGTGTGTATCAGGTACAACACTAAGTGGTTTTTCTCATTTAATATTCTAATTTAATACATCAATGGTGTGAGGTAGGTCATCCCATTTTGCAAATGGAGACTCTAAGGCTAGAGAGGTTAGGTAACTTTCCCAAGGTCAGGGAGCTAATAAATGGCACAGCTGGGATTCAGACCTTGTTTTCTCAGACGCCAAAGTCCTTACCACAGGGACTCCTACCAGTGATGTGAAAGCCTCTTGGGCAGACCCAGACAGAGTCACAGGAGAGAACAACTTATTGCCTTAGGAGGACTCTGGGCTTGGGACTCATGCTGAGAAGGGAGTACAGAGAAGGAAGTAGAACATAGAAGGGCCTCAAATTTCAAAAGTGAGATTTTCTGAGAAGGCTTTCTAAATAGGGACAGAGCAGGAACTGTGAGGCAAGCAGCTAAAGTAATACTGTAAGCCCACTAACACATTTGCTTGACTTTTTCATTATTCTTGGATTTCTCTGTTTCTCAGTTTCCAGGAAAATTCTTTGGGAAAAAACCTAACTGGTTCCAGCCATACTGACAGGATTTGCACCATGGCCATGATTGAGCTGGGATTTTCTAGAAGTAGCAATGGTAGCGAGGAGACAGACAGCTGCCCCTATTGTGGTGCGCTGGGGGACTGTAGCTTTGTGGCCTATATTGCCTTGGGATCACTGCTCGAGAAGATCCTGGCATACAGAGGCTGGAAGGCATTCTGACTGGTTCCTAATGTTTTCCTGCAAGCAGAATGGTTGTTGATCATTGTATCAATCCCCTCCCAACCTCTGACTCAGCTAACACTGCTGTTAAAATAAAGACGAAGCTCCTTACTATAGTCTCTAATGTCCTGCTCCTTCTGCTTATTCTCTAAGCTCCTGGAATCACCCTTTTTCAGTTCTTCACACTTGCCACTGTTCCTCCTTCCACAGGGTCTTTGTCAATAAAAATTCCTTCTGTCAGGAAAGCTCTTTTCATTTTCTTCACCTACATTAACTGCTCCACTTGGTCACTTCAGAACTCAAACTTCCTTTGGGAAGCTTTTCCTGACAAGAGGAAATCTATTCGAGGCACTGATTCTCTTACATCACCCCCCTGAAATATTTGTCAAAGGTGTAATTTCACATTTGCACAATTACTGTCTGACTACGTTTCGAACTCCATGAGGTAAGGCCTGTACGTATTTTTTACTTACCACTAATCCATTAGGACCTAGCACAGTGCCAGCACACAGCAGGCACTATTTGTTGAATGAATAACACACTGAACTGATTCTGCATTTTTATTTTATTTTTCCTATTCACAGGTGTATTATGACTATAAATAACTATTAACATCTGCCTCTTACCATTTACAAGACACTTATACAATATTCAGTACGTATTTGTTAATGATTTACATGAGCAGCAATGAACAACAGAGCAATGGTATGCCACCTCCAAAACTCACAGTATAGTCAGAAAAAGAGACAAGGAAACAGATGATCCATCTCAATAGAAGGTGATAAGTGCTATCACAGAGGAAGCTTAGGGTGCTATGGAAACCTGTAGGTACTTGGAGGGTTAGGGAAGGCTTCTTGGAAGATGTGACCCTGATGACTCAAAGGATGAGTAACTTTCCAGACAATAAGGTTCACCAGCCTGGAATACTCTCACAAGATTCTAGGAGGGTGGTCTGACAGATACATCAAAGATACTTCACAGTTAAGGTCACTGAGGTAGTAAGGGGCCACTAGTCCAAGGCCACACAGTCAAGGCTCAATCCCAAGGCTGGGCTCTCCCTTCAGGGACATGCCGCCTCCCTACAAGCCACCTGGTAGGCCCCGCTATTCTCTGTTCATGGGTTTGGTCAACCATCTGACTCTGATGGGCTTCTGGGTAGTTGATGGGCTACTTCAAAACTCACCTACTCATGAAGTTCAAAAAGAGATGCTACTACAAATGAACAGGACAAAAAAACAGAGACTCATGGACATGGACTATAGACTAGTGGTTACCAGAGGGTAGAGGGTGGGGCGGGGGAGGTAAAGGGGGTCAAATATGTGGTGACAGAAAGAAATCTGACTATGGGAAGTGAATGCACAGCATAAATAAATAAATAAACAAATATATATATCTATAGATAGATATATCTATATCTATCTATATACACATATAGATATATCTATCTATATCTATCTATCTATCTATCTATCTATCTATCTATCTATGCCTTACTGTTAAAGTGTATAGATGGAACTTATTGGATTTAGTTAACCAATGTCACCATAATAAATAAATAAATAAATAAGATGCTACTCACACCTTTCCCAATTGCCTTCCATCATCAGGGAGCAAGCAAGCAGGGACTTACCCAGTCATATACCCCAAAAAAGGTGCCAGGCCCTGGGCCACCCTGCAGAACTGCTGGTCTGGTGAAGGACCGCTTGAACAAGCCCTGGTGTTTCAGTGAGTGATCTTGATCCTTTGGAAGGGACTCAGTTTACTCTGCAGAGCTTAATTCAGAATTGTATTTCAGAGTTCTCAGTGGGAAACCCATTAACAAGATTTGGAAACTAAGAATCAAAAAAGGAGGTTTTATGACTTAAACATCAAAGAACTAGTCAATAACTTTGTGAGAAGAGGAACCCAGATCTTCTAATCCTAAAAATCTTGTATTCTTTCTATAATATGATGCTGCCTTCTAACATCCCAGCATTTGAAAAACCTGTGTGGGTTACACCTTAGCATTCAAAAAATGGTGTGATAATCTTAGGGAATTCTCAAGACAAGCATCAAATTATAAAAGTGATGCCAGTTAGGCCTTGACATTTAGTCTAGGATAAAAATTTATTTAAGTCGCAAAGACATTTACATATTTACTGGTTAAAAGAGCTGAATGTTTTGGCTGCTCTGATGTCATCATTAATATCTTCCCACTGAGCCAAAATGATACAACAATCGATAAACAGACAGCCCCGAGACAGCCAAATGTATTTACCAGCCAAGGTTTTTGTTAATTAGATAAAATCCCTGGATCAATGTGCAGAACATTTACCTATGCTGTAGCTAAGCACATTCTGGACACCTTAATCCTAGCACATGGACAGCAAGTGCCTCAAGCCCCAAGCTGGGGCATCTGGAAACAACAACCAACCCAAGCCATCAAAGCAAATCTAAAATAAATGTGTTTAGCTCTCAACAAAACCCAACCTTTTCTTCTTCCTTGAACTGCAAACTAAACCAAACCTTTTCCAAAGGCATCTAGTAAACAAGTTTGGGCTGATATGAAGTCCTTTATTTTCTAAAACCATCAAACCAGAAATCAAAACACTCCCTAAACTGATGGAGATTTTGAGGCAGCATGGTATGAGACAAAAAGATCCACACATTAACCTTCCCCGTTGACATCTCCACTTAAATATCTCAATGGCATGCTAAATTCAGCATGTTTAAAACTAAACTCATAATCTTCTTCCCCCAACTGAGCCCTCCTCCAGTATCTTCATCTCAGTGAATGGCAAGAGCGACTAGACAGCTGATAAGGCAGGAAAACTGAAATTCATTCTTAACATCTTCTTCCTAGTCAACCATATTCAATTCTACTCATTCAGTCAACATTCATTTATTGAGGCACTGATAGTGTTCTACCCATCACCAAGTCCTGTCTAGCTTACTTTCTCCATCTCTGCTACTGGCTTCTTAGTCTAAGTCACCATCTACCGTCATCCTCTCTTCTGAACTACTTCAGTCATTTTCAGCCAGTCTTCCTGCATCCACCATGGCTCTCTATCAATCTTTTCTCCACAAAGCACCACAGTGATTTTTTAAAAAATTACAGCTCTAGATCATATCACCATCACCACCACCTTCTCCCTTTCTCCTTTCTCCTCTCTCCCCTTTCCCTCTTCCCTCCCCCTCTCTCAGACACACACAACACAGGCTTAAGATTCTTTAGTGGCTGCCCAATGCTCTTAGTAAAAACGAAAATCATTAACACAGCCTACAGACCCAGTATGATATGGTCCTTGCTCAACCCTCCAATTTCATTTCATACCACTCTCCCTCTTGTTCTCCAGAGTCCAGTCATATTGGCCTTCTCTCAGTTCCTCGATTTCATCACATCTTTTCTTGACTTTCAGCATTCTAACTTCATTTCATACCACTCTCCCTCTTGTTCTCCAGAGTCCAGTCATATTGGCCTTCTCTCAATTCCTCGATTTCATCACATCTTTTCTTGACTTTCAGCATTCTACCTACTGTTCCCTCTAACTGAACATTCTTCCACCTTTCTCTTCACCCTTCAGAGTTCACTCCAATCAAGTACTCAGAAGCTTTCCCTTACTGATACATATCCCCATCACTCCCCCTCTTATACTCAAGATTAGATTCCCAAGTGTCTTGTACTTTACTTTTTAAAAGTTTTACTAAGGTATAACTTACACACCATACAATCCACCCATTGAAAGAGTACGACTCATTTTTAGAATACAGAGTTGTACAACCTTGACCACTAACTCCAGGACATTTCATTATCCCCAAAAGAAACTACGGACCCATTAGCAGTTCCTTCCAACTCCAACCTTTCTAATCCTTATCAATCACTAATCCACTCTGTCTCTATGGTTTATCTATCTTGATATTTTATATAAATTGAATCATACGATATGTGGTCTTCAGTGTCTGGCTTCTTTCACTCAGCATAATGCTTTCAAGGTTCATTCATGTTATAGCATATATCAATACTTCATTCCTTTGCATTGATGAATAATATTTCACTGAATAGCTATATAATATTATTTATCCATTCATCAGCTAATGGACTTTGAGGCTGGTTCCCTCTTCGGGCTACTATGAATAATGCTGCTATGAATATTCATGGTCAAGTACATTTATGTACACGTTTTCATTTCTCTGGAATATATATGTAGGAGACTTGCTGGGTCATAAGGTAACTCTACCATCTTGAGGGAAAGCCAACTGATTTCTAAAGCAGTCACACTATTTCACGCCCCCACCAGCAATATATGTGGGTTCCAATTTCTTTACATCCTCACTACCCTTGCTACCTTTTTGATTATAGCCATCCTAATGGGTGTAAAGTGGTATCTCATTGTGGTTTTGATTAGTATTTTCCTAATGATAACAATGCTGAACATCTTTTCATGTGCTATTGGTCATCTGAATATCTCCTTTGAAGAAATGTCTATTCAGATCCTTTGACCATTTTTAAACTGGGTTATCTTTTTCATTGCTGAGTTTTAAGAATTCTTTATATATTCTAGATACAAATCTCTTATCAGATATGATTTCCAAATATTTTCTCCCATTCTATGGAACCTTTTCACTTTCTTCAAAGTGTCCTTTGAAAAGTTTTAAATTTTGAAAAAGTCCATTTATCGATTTTTTTCCTTTGGTATTGTGTGCTTTTGGTGCCATCTCTGAGGAGGTCACTAAGATTTACTCATGTGTTTTTAATCATTTTAGTTGTTAACATGTAGGTCTCTGATCCATTCTGAGTTAACTTTTGTGTATGGGTGAGGTAGGGCTCCAACTGTATTTTTTGCACATGGATATCCAGTTGTCCCAGCACCATTTGTTTAAAAACTGCATTCGTTTTGAAGTAGTTATAATGGCACAGTCATCGGGCTCCCAGTTAGACTGTAAGTGCCAAGAGGGCAGGGACAGCGCCAATCTTGTTCACTACTGTTCTCGCCAACACTCAGCCCAATGCTCAATAATAAACACTCTACAATTCCGTGCATTATAGGTATTATCATCCTCCATGTTACTTAGGCTCATAGCAGTTAGGCAATGTGTGCCTTGTTTGTTGATTCTCAATTTTTGACTCATGTGCTCCCTCCTCACCTGGGAAGGGGATTAGTGAGCTCCTCCAAGGCAGGGACTGCTTCTCCTTCCTCACTGTGTAGCCACCAACACAAATTCAGCTCAAGGTTAGGCACAGAGGACAGGCTGGACAGATGAGTGATTGTGAGACAAACGGACAATTCCCTCCATGACCTGGTCCCTACCTATCTCCAGTCCCTCTAGTCTCATAATGTAATCCAGAAACACTAAACAGTATGTAATCTCCCCATCCCTACCATACCCTAGGCTGTTTCTTACCCTGATGCTACCAATCACGGTATCTTTTTTGCCTGGAATGCCTTCCCTTTCTATTTGCTAAGCCCAACTGATATTTTAAGACTAATTAGGTGCCATGTCCTTTAGGACACTTTCTATGGTCCCTCATATTCTGGACTCCTGTCTCTCAGCACCGACTTTTCTGTGTTGCCACAGTCTTCCCCAGACTCCCTCATTGAGGACAGGATTCATGCCTGGTCAGGTGTCCCCTGTGCTAAGCATAGAACCCAGCATGACAGGTGCTTAGTAAATTTTGTCAAATGAACGAATGAATCCTGGTGAGAAAGAGCAGGCAGTGTGAAGTCTAGGTTTTATACCATCAGGCTTTCTTCATTAGAGAATGTTTGGGCTAATGAACAACTGAGTCAGACACTCAACAGAAAGGCCCAGCTCCCTGCTGGGAGAGGGAAGTGGGTAGGGGTATTGTCTTTCACTCAAGTTTCTTCTGAAGGAAATGTGATCTCCATTGGGAGAACAGGCCTCACTTCTCCCAGCCCTGACAGCTCCTAGCATGGCTCAGCCCGAGCCTGGACAGATGTGCCTCGGTCTGCCCTGTGCCCTCGTTTCAAGTGAATGGTTCCTGAGTCCAGAAGCCAGGCTAGGGTTTGGGCTGAGCCCAGGAACAGGGCCACCTGCTCATGCTGCTGACAGGTGAGACAGGGGATCCTGGACCAGGTGTCCACTTCTGAAGAGCTGAACACACAAATAAGGTTTAAGTGCCCTGGGGGAGAAGTAAGGAAATCATTGCCACACAGAGTGAGAAAGGAGGAGAGAAACAAGGGAAGAGGAAGGGACCTAGCTTCCCTCTGATACAGCCAATGGGTGTATGGAAATAAGATTCTGGATTGCCTGCTTCAGGTTTGCTGAAAAGTTGTTGTGCTAGAGAACAGGGTAAGAGATGTAGGGTACCACACTTTGTCCCTGCCCTGAAGAGGCACACACTCTAATGATTTAAGACGACATCTTGCCCAAAGCCTTCTTGATATAAAGAACAGTGTGTGGTGAGTGGCAGATCCTACCCTGCCCCTTTAGCCAGGTTGGCCCAAACCATACACAGTTACACAGCTCCACATAAAGCAAGTCAATAGCACCTACATGTCAGGGCAGCTGTCCAGAGCTCTTGGCTTGATCTCATACTCTGTTGGGGTTCCTATCTGCTCCTGATTTGGTCAGCATATGAACCTTGCTGGTTTTCCTGTTCGTGGACTGGGTGCCTCCTCAGTCCTGACATTCAGCCCCACTTCTCTCACCTGACCTCCAACTTCGCTTCTAGATAAGGATTCCTCTTCTTCTGCAGGCTGGCATGGCCCTTCCTAGATGACCGGCATACCCTTCCAGACCAGAAGGGAAGAGCAGGGCAAAGAAAGGGGAGATCACACCCAGCTGGGAGGAGTCAAAGAAGGCTTCATGAGAGACACAGCGCTTGAGTTGAGCCTGGAAACTGAGAGGATTTAAGTGGAGGATGAGAAGCAGAGGGTACAAAGGGCAGTCTGTGTAGAGGGCCCACCACCAGGACCTAGGACCTGCAGATTCCTGAGTGCCCTTAAAGAGGAGAATGAAGCACCTCCCCTCTAAGCAGAAGAGCCTCAGGCTGCTGCCCTTCACTATCCCATGCTCTCCCCAGGCTCTAGGATTGGGGAGAGTAGGAAGACATCAAGACAGAGACGCACAGAGCACAGCCCCAGAGAAGGCAGGGGAAAAGAAGGGTATAGGACAATATTATTCACCATGTCTGAGTTTTATTTCAAATACTGATATTACTGACCATACTGATCATATACATGGTGATCCAACCATGTATAAACTATGCACAAGTTTTTTATTTTAATTGAGAATGGGACTCTCTCCTGCTATAGGCAAGTCTGTTGGGCAGAGCTAAGGGTCAGGACATGCAAAGGAAGAAACTGAAAGTAGAGTGAAGCACCTATGTAGCGTCTGGGACATAGAAGGGCTGGATAAAGACCTACTGTAAGAATTCAAGACATCTGCCTTCTTGTAAGAATGGTCAGACTTGCCCTACCTCTAGGCCTAGCTCTGTTAGTAAGAACTATAATTGGTAGATTACATGTCTGTTTCCTTGAAACCAGAGCCTGGGTCACATACCCCTCCATTTCCAGTGCCTAGCGGAGGCCCACTCATTCATTCATAAACAGGAACTGTTTTGGGGTGAGAAGGAGGGAAGGGTGTACTTATCCAGGCCTTCATTACCTTGAATGTGTCCTACTGAAACAGCCTCTCAACAGATCTCCTTTTAGCCTTTCCCCAATTCAGTTCATCCTTCACCCTTCTGAATGACCCTAACAAGACAATTTCCCTGCTCAAAACCCTCCTATGTCTTCCTAGCGCTCATTAAGAATTCAAAACTCCTTATTGTGGGCATTCTAGAATTTGCATATTCCAGCTTCTCTCAAATCACTTCTGTCTTTCCCCACACTCTGCAGTTCTGTATAGCATCAACATGACACTGGGCCCAGCAGGCAGCCAGCACCTTCTGCCCCTGCCTTTGCTCAGCTTGTTCCCTGCTCTTTGCCTCTGGGGGAGAGCAGGGGGAGACTGCCATGCTGAAGGGTAGAGTCAGTGCCTCACTCACCTCTGACTCCCTCACAAGGGGTGAAGAGAGACTGAGTCATCACGACCAAGAGAGAAAGGATAAGAGGAGGCAGGAAAAAAAGCAGTCTAGAAACGAGACACACATGAAAGGCCTCTACAGGCCCACACAGACAAGAAGGAATGTGGAAAGTCACACACACACACACCAACAATTCGATCTTCTCTATTCTTTGGGCAGATATTTAACTATTAGAAAAACATGTATTTGAAAGGGCTACAATAATCAACACATGGGGAGTCAATGGAACAGGGTCAACTCTGCCGGATAATGGAAACTGCTACTCTGCAAATGCACTGCCTACACAGGAAAGCAGCGGCCTAGTTCTTAGCAGTTACCAACAGGTGATTCCAGGGTCAGGAAAGGCCTGAGAGGAAGGGGCCCAGCCAGTCTCACCTCCTCACTCCCTTGTACTGCAGAAGGAAGAGAGGCTCATCTGTTTCTGGGGGGATGAAGATGCCATGCACAGCCTGCAGTTATGAATGGCTCTTATAACAACAAGCTGACATCTGTGCTTGGTTTTTAAGATGCATCATCGCATGTTTATTAAACTATTGCTCTATCATATTTATTAGGCTACGAAACAACTCCCAGCCCATACTTCCAAAAGTGGTTTATTAAAAACTAAGCCTTGAACATTAATACTCAAAAGCACCCTGGAGAATCAATAATAATGCTGCAGATAAAATGAAAGGGAATCAAAGCAGTAAGTCTTTGTGGGGGCTGTCGCTGCCTTTCAGCATTTTCTTGTATGTTCAGGCAGCTAGAGTAGGGAAGAGCACCAAGGATGTGTGGGACTGGCTGCAGGCCAGCCACCCCAAACACGAGACTTCTTGTCTAAAATGTGGACATGGGAAGACAGAGTGTCCTATGGACATCAAGTTCTATACAAAAAAAACAAAAGGGGCCATAATTAGGCCCAATGGGGACCACTAGTTTCACTGAGAATAAAACCTCTGCCCCTAACCAACAGTCCCATACTGATGCCCTATACTGGCTCCAGTCTGAGCATCCGTCCTGGACAGACTCTGCCCTGCCTCTGACACTAGGCTGAGTTCTGCCCCTGTACAAGAACAAGCCTCAGATCTAACCAGCTAGTGGTCCCAAGGAGCCCAGCTGAGCCAGGGGGAATGGAGGAGTACAGTCAGCCCCTGGGGCGGGGCCCAGCATGTGTGTCCCAGCCCGGCAGGCAGGACTTTCTAGCCTCAGAAGACCCAGCAGAAAGGTCACTTCCAGTTCCCTCCCAAATCCTCAAGCCTCTCCACAGGTGCCCACCTGTACTCCATCTGGACAATATGCAGTAACACATATTTCCACAAAGAAAAAAGAACAAATTGGAAGATTCAGTGAAGAATCCATGAGATGTGGACAGGACTCAAAGCCATGCCCTGTGAAGAACAAAACAATGGAAGGATCCAGGGGTGTCTGGGGTCAGAAAAGAGACACAAGACCCAGTGAGGGAGTTCAGGTGACTCTGTGTCTACAGGGTTCAGACCCCGGCTTAGTGTGAGGATTTTCTCCAAGGCAGTAATCACCAGAGAAAGGGGCTCACCCCGCCTAACCTCTCCTGTTGGGGAGAGCAAGGCCTGGGGCTAGTCACTCACCTGCTGACTTCTTGGACATTGTTGGCACGTGCAGCTTCCATCAGGGCTGCATCTGAAGAGAGAGGGGCACTGGTCATATCCCTGGCCAGGACTTACCCCTCAGGGCAACTTAGAGGGCCCAGTAAGACAGGAGAAGTAGAAGCACTTCAGAAACATGGGCATTAACAAGGGAAAGGATGCCAAGCCACAGGCACACCTCTGAGATAGTATGGGTTCAGGTCCAGATAACCTCAGTAAAGTGTGTCTTGCAATAAAGTGAGCAGTTATCTTTTTGGTGGTGGAGAGTCTTGCCTTTTAATTTCTTAAAACAAACAAACAACCCCTCCCCATCTGTAAAGGACATAAAGTGCAATAAAATGAGGTATGCCCATAAGAAGGCTAATCATCCCCTGCCCACACAGTATCTGCTGTTAATTTATCTTCCCGATCTTTCTACTACAGAGCCCAAAGTCTTAGCTCCTCTTACCACACAGGTGATCCTGGTAAAACACTAGCACCATGCATTGCTGATGTTAAATGCTCAGTGTGTGAATTCCTTCATTCTCCATTAGCTATAAAGCTCTGCATGATTTACATGACTATCCTTGTTATTAGTCATTCCTCTATCTTGCCCCCACTTTCCTCCCCAACTCGTTTCTAAGCCTTGTTTTGAATCCTGCTGTCACAGGTCACAAACCCAGAGGGAGAAAAAGGACAGAGAGGAGCAGGCAGGACTGTGTACTCTCACAGTAGAGAGAGTCATAACCAGGAGTCAGGTTTGACTCCAAAACACTCTGCCCCCTATTTACCATGTGCTGTAACAGCCCCTTTCCCTCTCAACCCCAACTTCTATGATGTAGTGGTAACAATCCTTGCCCTGACAGTCCATAAGAATGCTGAGGAGATTAAATGATGGTTGAAAAAATCTGCAAACTCCCTGGTGCCAAGTCCAGTAAAGGGAGACCCAAAGCAGGGGGTTCCAATCCCGTACGAATCACCCAGCAGAAAAGTTAAGCCTGGCCTACCCTAGGCAGCCTACAGGCTGTTAGCACCACCTTGTGGCCACAAAGAAAAACTGCCTGATTCAGATATATCTCAAAAGGCAACAGCAGAAGCATGCATACATACATACATACATACATACATACATATATATATATATTTCAAATAGTTAATACCAAGTGCTCCTAGAGCCCAGCCTGGTTCTGAGCTCCACTGCTGAACACTGGACAGACTCATGCCCAGCCTTGCATCAAGGAGTTCTTAGTTCAGCCAAGAGACTCATCCAGTGAAACATGAGAAGAGTCTTTAGAGCAAAGTAGAAAGAGAGGATCTGGAGATGGACCCTGAACTCCCATCCCAACTCTGCCACTTAGTTGCTGTATGACCTGGCCAACTCTCCTAACCTCCTGAGCCTCTGTTTCCTTATCTATACAATAGGGATAAGATCGCTACCTGATCAAGCACGTGCAAACCATTTCTATAGTTCAGATAGTAGTGGCCCTAACTCGCTTCCCAGCTAGGACCAGGTGTTTCCTGGTTATCTTCCCCCGACTGTTCTCCAAGCAACACCCAAGCAGCCCCCAGATGGAAGGAGAACAAGCCTTCCTGAGAGAACGCTGTACCCACTATTCCCTCATTCAGAAAGAAATGGCTTCAACGAGGTCAGAAAGGGAGTGAGGAATGAGTTTAGAACCTGGGCCAACTGGCTCCTAAAGAGTACAATTTCTACCACATTGCACTGATGGCCTGAGCTTACAACTCCAAGTCAGGAGACAGGGTAGCTAGCCAGTTAGAAGGGTTGGAAATGATTATGGTTTCAGTTATTATCTATTTTGGTAAACAGACTCTGATCTCCTTGCTGGGGTTCGCATGCCAGAGAGTCCATTCCAGAGCCCCCAAGAACCTCTAAGGTAAGACCCTGGTCACCCCCAATCCATCTAAACATACTGGCTCAGGACATTCCCTCAGCTCATGAACTTTCCATGGCTCTTCACTACCTACAGGAGAAATTCCAAACCCTCCTGTTTGACATCCAGGCCCCACTCCATCTGTTCTCATCTCATCTTAGAGATCCCTGCTTTCCAACCAGACTGGTCACTCTGCTGGCACTTGCACACATCATGCTGGCCTGTATATCCCATATCTTTGTTCACTGAAGTCTTTGCTCCCGACACTATGGTGGACAAACAATACGAAGGTATAAAGGAGCTGGTATCAACCTGAAGAAAAAGATGCATTCCCTGTTCTCATGGAGGTCATGAGAACTTCTCATCTCTTGCCTCATTCCTTAGAACTCAAGTCCAAATTTCCCATCTTCCAGGAGTCTCCAATATTCCAGATAGCTTTCTTGACCATGTAGGCCCTCCTATCCAACTACGCATAGACCACTCATCACACCCACAGGCCTAACTGCCTACACTGTCCCCTTAACTAACTTTGTGTTTAGTTAGGAGTTTCAAAACTAGGCACACAGGGTATATGCCGAAAGTTACAGAATTATAGTATGCCTAAGCTAGAAGAGCCCTTAGAGTCTCTATTTCAACATCTTCATTTTGTAGATGAGGAAACAGAGAGCCAGTGAAGAAAAGCAAGAATTCAAAGCCACAGTGGGAATTAGAGGTAGAACCAAAACAAGATCTCATTTGTCCTTACTCCCAGCCCAAGGCTCTTTCTTTTCAGCTGCGGAATAAACAAATGTAAAAGCAGTACCCCTCTTCCTCCAAAGTCTCAGAGCTTGGGATGCATAGCATCTATGATCACCATGCCTCAGTTTTCCCCCCTGAGGAACAACTGAGAACCTGAACCGTTGGACTCATGTTGGTCAGAAGTCTGGCTCTTTGCCTGCCCTCCCAGTCCCTGCTCAGCTCCAGGAATCCAGGTGAGATGCCAAAATGGGTCAGCCAGCCCGCATGGTTGCTTTGAGTCTCTACAGACAACTTCCTCATCTTCCTTCTCCTGCCAACTGTCTCACACAGCAAGATCACCTCACCTGCACAGCAAAACCCCGGGAGTCTGATGGACAGACCCAGGATGCTGATCTCCATGAGGAGTCAAATAACAGCACCATAAAAGTAGTGAGAAATCATCATTTACTGTATAAGTGGGGAAACTGAAGCCAGAAAGTAGGGAGGGGTGAGCAACAGCGAAGCCAGAATTGAAACCAAATCTCTTTTTTCTGTCTTAGACCACCTTAGGGGTAAACTTTTCTAAGCCATCTAGCGGCTGCACTTACAACACACCGCAGTTTCCTAGAGATTTCTTAAAAGAGGAATTGGACCAAGCAGAATATTAAAGTATAAAGGGACCATGCTCTAATTTTAGATATTTAGTCCAATGCCCCCACTGTACAGATGGACAAAGTGATGCCCAAAGGGAGGCTGAACTACGATGGTAAATTATACAACTCAGAGGCACTGAGCTCTCCAATGCAAACCCTACCCCTGTGACCAGATGATGTCTGGCTCCCTCCAGGACTCTGCTGTTCTAAATCTATAAGAAATTCCCACCCTCTAAAGATACAGAATCAAGACACTCCTCCCGCCTCTGAAGCCTCTCCCGCCTCTCCCTTCTTCAAACCCAGACTATCCCGATAATCACCCTTGTTGGACGGGCTCTTGCTGTAACAGTGAACGACCAGAGCAGTGGCAAGGGCCCACATGCCCAGTCCCGCCCTGTTGGGGACCCCGTTCCAGCTGTCCTGTCCCGGGAGTGTTTCTTCGGGGCAAGGAAGGCGTCCCCATGCGGCAGCTGCGAGGCGCTGGATCTCGGTGAGTCCTCCCTGGCGCCCCCTGGTGGTTGCCCCTCCATGGGTGAGCAAGGCCAGCGGTGTTCCAGGGCGCCCCCCGATGGCCGCCCTCAACCACTGCGGCTCCCCCAATCCTCCAGTGGTCACACTCCGGCCGGAGGGACCTCTATGGCTCCGAAGCGATGGGGACCTAAGTAGCCGGAGGAGGAGCCGCGGCGCCAGCGCTGTTCTCCACAAGACCAGGGACCCCAGCATCGTGACAGCTGCTTCGATAATCCCCTGGTGCCGGCCCCGGTGCTGGCCACGTCCAACATGGCTGCCGCGGCGCGTTCGAAGACGCCGCAAACAGGGTGGAATTACGCACTACCTCACGGGAGTGGTAGTCCACAGCCCTAGAGCCTTCTGCGGCTGGAGAATGAATAAACTACAATTCCCAGAAAGCTGTCAAAGTCGTGTCACAATGACTGCCGAGTTACAGGAGCGCGGGGCATGTTGGGAAATGGAGTTCGTGGGAGGCGTGGTCAGAAGGCAAATGTCAAGGTGGGGCGTGGCGATTAAGATGTGAACCACGGAGTTAAAACGCGCGACTTGGTTTCTGGGTAGTGTGTAAGTTAAACAGGGATCTTCTGCAGAGGGCTATTATAAAACATATACTTATTTCTTGTAGTCTATATCTCTTTTAAGCCTGGGCCAGCTTTTCAAAAAGATGCCTAGGGTAATCAGTACACCCGAAATAGGAATTCCTTTTATTTTCCTACACGGCCTTCCTTTTGGTTGAAAAACTGACTCCTGGTCTTACTTTCTCACTTGTGTTATTTTCAAATGGCTTTCACGTAAGCTATTTCATCTTATTCTCGTGGCAACTCCATGCAGGAAGCTGGGCAAAGACTATTATTTCCAACTTCAGGGAAGGGTATGTAAGTATGTATAGATTGGGATATTTCATATATTACCCATTTCTGTCCCCTGAGAGGGTCTGAAAGCAATGACACCCTAAACACTGAATACAACCAGCACTCAGATCTAAACACCAATCTCCAATAAAAGAAACAAGTTCTCCTTGGAGAAATGGTTGTTTTCAAGACTGAAGCAGGGAAAATACAAGACAGAAATCGTGCTCTCTTCCGCAGCACATATACCAAGATGAGCCAGTACTATTTTGCATTCAGAAAAAGAAAGACTCAAAACAAGATGCAGGCTTGTCAAAGAACATAAAACCAATGTGAAGGAGTTCTTAACGATCAAAGCTGGAACAATTAAGCAAAAAATAATGATAGTTATGGGGATTTTACCCATGATGCCATACTGGCATAAATAACCCAATAATCAAATGAATGAATGAATGAATAAATAAATAAATAAATGTGGAAGGAGTAAGGAAAGAGAGACAGCTCTTCCTGACAGTAAGACTTGAATTAATAAATGTAGAAGAAAGTAGGAAATAGAGATCACCATTAGGCAAATATCACAGTAATAAATATTTCAGACAAGAGCCACAGGTATTGCTTAAGTGAATGAGTAAACGTTTGAGGACAAACAGGATTTGTACAGTCTCAAAGTATCTCCTGCAAGATACTTATCAACTACGAAAACTACAGTAAAGAAACCAGGTGGACATAAACTTAATCAAGTGATCAAGGTAAATGTTACCAGTAATAAGAGATGTAGATGTCATGACTCCTTTAATCCAGGGGTCCTCAATCCCCAGGATTCCAGACTAGTACCCAGCCATGGCCTTTTAGAACTTGGGCTACACAGCAGGAGGTGAGCCAAAGGGGAGTGAATGAAGCATCATCCTCGTGGCAACTGCATGAAGGGAGCTGGGCAAAGACTAGCATCGCTGCCTCAGCTCCACCTCAGATCATCGGGTATTACTAGATTCTCTTAGGAGCACCGGTCCCTGGTGCCAAAAAGGTTGGGGACTACTGCCTTAATCCACTCTTGTCAAACCTCATGAGTTAAAGGTCTTTTAAAATATATTTAGCACTGTACCTAATAGTTAATGCATAGTGTCCAAAGATATAGAATTTGCTTTCTGTGGATCTGATAACTGCCACACCACTATCTCCATGCCCACTGTCCCACAGAGATGAACTCATTTTATTAGTAATACTAGCAGCTAAATTTTATTGTTTACTATGTTCCAGCCACTGTGTTGCATAACCTATCTGCATCTATTATTTATATAAATGCTCAGATAATTTTCTCTCAGGTTTTCTGGGTGTGTTTTTTCATGTGATTTCTCTAGTCAGTGAAGGAACAATACCCCCAACAATATAGCATGTGAACCACATCTGAGAAATCTTGGAGAAACTTACCTAAGCATTTTACGCAAATAGAAGTTAGTAGCTACTGAATATTGAGTGTTTATTCTGCTAGGCACTTTATATGAACAAATTCACTATATTCCTACATTAACCTTATGAGTTAGATACTATTAGTATTCCCAGTTTTGTCTGACTCAGAGCCCAAACTCTTTAAACCATTACACAGTTTGCTTTCCGGAAGAAGAGTGTGTGTGTGTGTGTGTGTGCACGCGCACACACATGTGTGCATGCATTTGTGTTGTGTCGACGTGTGTGAAAATTCTGCATTATTTTTTCTCAAATACATTGCACACTTTCCTGTATAACGAATAGAAGATAGTGAATATAATTCAATCTTTTCCAGATTATCAAGGTTATCGTTATCACAACAGATTTTTTTGTACCATTTATAAATGTGGAAATATTGCTCACTAACCCAAATCATACTCAGAAAATATTTAATAAGTAAATCTCTTACATCACCTCCTTTTCTTATCATCTGTCTCTTTCCCATAGACTCAAAGTGTAGCATGTGGCCTCTGGACAGAGTAACATAGCTACTTTTTACGCTAAGGATAATAATTACATTTATGATAAATCTAACATTTTATGTAAGTGGGGAAAAGATTATTTAGTAAATGGTGTTGGGACAACTGAGTAGCCAACTAGAAAAAAAAAAGAAATTGAATTTCTATTTACCCCTTCCACAACATAAGTGTCTACTGAATAAAAAAAAAAAAATGTGAAAAAAGAAATCCTAAAAATGCTACAAGTAAACATAAAGTATTTTTAAAAAATACCTGGAGTAGGGAAGCTTTCTAGGTGTGACACAAAACTCAGAAAGCACAAGAGAAAAGACTGATGTATTCGACTCTACGAAAATAATTCTGATGGGAGAATAGCATAAACAGTGAAAAGTACAATGACAATCTGGGAAAAAATACATTTGTACCACAGTGATGAAGGGCTAAATAATACTGAGAACTCCTATAAAATATAAAATATTGGGTCTTCCAGGGGATGAATTAAAAAAGTGGGCCCTCATGCAGTGTGCATGGCTAGGAGAATAGTGAGGCCAGACTTCAATTTCCATTTCCATGAACCGCACATCAAAAATTAGCAGCCCTGAACAAAAGAACTGACCAAAAAGCTTACGAGAAAAAAAAATACAAATTTTACTTAAATATATGAAAATATGCTCAACTATACCCATGATAAGAAACATACAAATTAAAACTATAATGATCCATATCTTGCACCATATACAAAAATGACCTCAAGATGGATTATAGACCTAAATATAAAAACTAAACTTTTAGAAGAAATCATAGAGATAATCTTTGTGACTCTGAGTAAGGAAAAGATTTCTTAGATACAACACCAAAAACATGACTATTAAAGAAAAATAGTCAAATTGCACTTTGTCAAAATTAAGAACTTTTGCCTCTCAAAAACTGCTGTTAAGAGAATGGACCAGCCACTGAAGGGTTTACTCTGAGGTATTTTAAATAGAAGAAAAATCAAGGAATAGAACACTTGTATATAATCATTGGTGTTATCTTAAAACACACACATATATATTTATATTTATGTGGTTATATATATTTAGGATATCTCTGGAAGGATAATAGAAATAGTTGCCCTTTTGGTGGACAAAATGGGGCTGGGAGATAAGGTGAAGAAGTAAAGAGGTAGGGAGGGTTTACTTTCCTCTGAATATATTTTTGAATTTTGTACCATGTATGCATATTACCTATTCAATTAAATCAACCAATCTCTATTATTTCTATATTAAATTCACTTTAAATTAATTTCTGGCAGCAGAAAGCGGAGTCCTTTTTATCATAGATCACTGCATTATTTTTTCTCATGCAGAAACATTGACATCTTGTGGACTTTTAAGATAATGTTGCTTTTTTTTTTTTTATGGTGACATTGGTTAACGAAATCCAGTAAGTTTCAGCTATACACTTTAACAGTAAGGTATATATATATTTACACTGTGTATTCACCTCCCATAGTTAGATTTCTTTCTGTCACCACATATTTGACCCCCTTTACCCCATTTACCTACTCCTTCCCCTCTGGTAATCACTAGTCTATTGTCCATGTCCATGAGTCTCTGTTTGTCAGGTTCATTTGTTGCTTTTAGGTTTATATCCCACATATAAGTGATATCATGTGATTGTTAACTTTCTCTGTCTAGCTTATTTTGCTTAGCATGATTACCTCAAGGTCCATCCATGTTGTCGCAGATGGCAGTAATTCACCTCTTCTTATTGGTGAATAAAATTCCATTGTATATATGTACCACAGCTTCTTTAGCCAATCATCTATTGTAGGACACTTCAGTTGCTTCCATGTCCTGGCCACCGTGAATAATGCTGCTATAAACATCGGTGTGCAAATATCTTTTTGGATGTGAATTTTCAAGTCTTTGGGGTAAATATCCAGTAGAGAGATTGCTGGATTATACGGTAGATTAATTCTTAGTTTTTTGAGGAAACTCTATACTGTTTTCCATAGTGGCTGTACCAATCTGCAGTCCCACCAGGAGTGTATGAGGATTCCTTTTTCTCCGCATCCTCTCCAAGATTTCTTATTACTTGTCCTATTGATTATAGCTATTCTAACAGGTGTGAGATGGTATCTCGTTTTGGTTTTGATTTGCATTTTCCTAATAGCTAGTGATGTTGAGTATCTTTTTATATATTTCTTGGTCATTTGTATGTCTTCTAAGGGAGAAGTGGCTGTTCAGGCCCTTCGCTCATTTTTTGATTGGATCGTTTGTTTTTTTGTTGTTATTGGATTGTATGAGTTCTTTGTATGTTTTGAATGATAATCCTATTTTTAAAAATTAATTTAATTTCTAATTTCAGTTGACATACAATATTATATTAGTTTCAGTTTACAACATAGTGATTAGACTTTTATATATCTTACGAAGTGATCACTCTGATAACTCTAATACCCATCCGACACCATACATAGTTATTATAATATTATTGACTATATTACCTATTCTGTACTTTGTCTACTCATGTCATATTGACAGATAAAGCTAATAGGTGAGAACGACTCCTGCATTAGCGCCTCTCTCTATCTCTCCATCTTAGTGGGGCCAGGGTGGTACCCAGGGTAGGGTGGGGTGAGCCTTGGCATTGAAAGCTGTGTCTCTCAGTGGTGGCCCTATGTCTGTTCATGTGCAAATGAATGTGTCTATGTGTTTATTGAATGTTACAATGAGCAAGACTCTATTTTTAGTGTTCATGATATGTTATCTTGTTAACTCCAAGAACACAATATTATCTTTATTTTACAGATAAAAAACCAAAATGCCGAAAGGTTAAGTAATTTGACCAGTGTCACCTAGGATGTAAATGACAAAATTGGGGCTCTAATGATCTGAATCCAAACCCTAGACTCTTAATCAGTACAAAATCCCTCTGGCAGGAAAAAACAGAAGCTATGCATGGAATAGATACTTGTGAAGTTTGCCTGAAGTCTGGAGAAAAATAATCAAAAGGATCTGTTAACACTGTGCTGAGTCAATACCACACATTCTAAGCTGGAGTGTGAGGGTACACTCCCACATGACTGAACCAAAGTCGCGAACAAATGAAAATGAGGAGGGAAAACTCCCGGTAGGAAAGAATTCCCAGATGCTTAGCTGCATGGCTAGCTCTTCCTTGAGAGCTGATGGAATGACCACCATCACTGCCTCTCTAAGCTTGAAGGGGCTCTGGTCTCTCTAACTGGACAGGCACAATGCAAACCTCTTTTTCCTTTCATTTATCTGAAATCTTCGACATTCTTCAAATATAACTTTACTAAAAAAACTGACAGAAAGAAAATCTTTAAAAAGCAAAGAAACAAATGAAATTCTAGAGCCCCTATTTATGATAGCAAGGAGGGTAAACTCTGGCCATGATTTGCATGGCTGGCCCCTCTCTCTGCACACTCAAACTCCTATTCCTTTTCCCCATCCTCATCTCTGTTTTGCTCAGCAAGCTACTTTGTCTACTGTCACAGGATGGGTTCTTTCTAGAAGCAGAAGCTGAGATGGAGTTTCATGTACAAGATGATTATTAGGGATTATTAAAAACAGGAAAATAGGTCCCAGAATGGAGTCACTTATACTAAAGCCCATGTCAACAAACTGAGTTTAGACAATTAAAGTTCCAGCTCTCCCAGAAATGGAATCCTAAACCAGCCAATCAGGAATTGCCAGATCTGTATTAGCTAGGTGATCTTCCTGATACACCCCTGCCATCCACTATAGAGAAAGTAACCTTGCAATTACCAATCTGCTTTTTTGCCTAGTTTAATTTTCTTGTTCCTGCTCCTTAGTTTAATGAGGAAAACAGACAAGAGATAAGTTTGTAATTTTTTGTGATAAATTTTTGACTGGAAGTAAGCTTAGGGTGCTGTGGGAGTCCAAAGGGGAAAGCAACTGCCTGGAAGACGTAGACAATCTTAGAGTCTTGTGTTCATGCCTGCCAGAGAACATCTACCACAGAGAAGACAGATCACAGCTAGGTGGATAGGATGAATCATTCAATTAAAGTCAGCTGGCTCTGTCTTATGTCACCCAGTATTTTCTCAATGGGCCCATGAACAGAATAGCCGCAGTGGCAGGGATAGAAGCCAAAAGTGAGCCCAACAGAGGATGCTCATTTAAACCAGACTGATCTGGCTATTACTATTAACGAATGCCTGACTTGTCTGCAGGAGAGACTGATGCTGAGCCACTAATATGGTATCATCCCTTTAGGACAGCAGCCAGCCACTTAGTGGCAAGATTATTACACAGGACCCCTTCTGTGGTATAGGGGAAATAATTCCCCTTTACCAAAATTGACGCCTGTTCTGGAAATGTTTGCCTTTCCGGCTTGAAGTGTTTATACCAGCACCACTATCCCAAGTTGAGACTCAGAGAATGTCTGATCAACTGGAATGCATCCTATATAATGTTGCCTCAGACCAACAGAAGGTGCATGACAATAATCACAACATCCACTGGTCCCTATCATATATTATATTACAGGAAAGCAGCTGGCAAAACAGAATGGCAAAATGGCCTACTGAAGGTTTATATAAAGTGCCAACTTGAGGACAGTACTCTGTGGGGTCCTGTCCTCTAAAAGGAAATGTATTCCCTAAACCAATAGCCAGTATATAAGGATAGAAGTAGGACTGGTTCTTCTACCCATCACTCCCAGTAGCCGGCCCCTCAATATTTGCTCATCCTCTCAAACTTAGACTGTTGTATTTTGAATCCTAGTTCCTCGGGAGGAGGACTTTTCCATTAGGGGACACAATAAAGTTTCCATTAAACCTGAATCTACAACCGTTATTTGGTCACTTTAAGCTCCTTATGCCAGTGGGCCAGCAGGCATTGAAAACATTACTATACTGGCAGGAGTGATTGCCCTTAATTATCATAATGAGCTAGAGACGCTGCCACAAATTGAGGACAGTGAGAATATCTGGAATGCTGAGGTTCGATGGTGTCTCTTAGTGCTTCCACACCTGGTAATAACTGTGAACAGGCAATTGCAGCAACCATTGCCTGACAAGGGCAAGACAACCAAGAGCTCAGACCCCTGAGGGATGAAGGTCTGAGTCATCCTACCAGGCAGACAAACTAGGCAAGGTGAAGTGCTAGAATAGGGGGTGGATGGAGGAGAAAGCTAAGATAAATTACCATTTTAGGACTTGCAACTAGTGAAATTGCAGCTTGTTTCAATAAACCTTGTCTGTTAAATATTTAATAGAGGTGGCACTGGCTACTCTCTTTAACAGAATGGATTTAATGTGGGAGGTAAGGGAACCTCAGTGGTACAGGAGTAACTGTACCAGAGCCTATGGTGCTGGGTGTCACATCTTCTTAGCTTACCTCTGATAGTAGCCATTACTGTGGTTGACAGTTCTTTGTGATTGCGAACTCACCTTGTGCTGACAGCTTTCCAACCCAAGCCTGCTTATATCATCACTTAATTTTTTATTTTTTGATATTTAATTTCTACCAGAACCCAGTGGCAACTTAAGATTTGCTTTTCAAATGGAAGATAGTCAGCAGAAAGGGAGTAGCTTTACTTCAGACCCCTAAGGGTCTGTACTGTAATTCTTCTATTGGGATTTTTGGCAGAGGCCTCCCGAACAATTTCTCTTTTGTTATAGCTGCTCCCCATACCACTGAGTCTACTGGGTCTCAAGACCCAAGCAGCAGAGCAGCTTGAACTGCTTTGACCTGCTGCAGACCCTTTTCTGGCTCTGGGCTCTACTCAACACTGGCAGCCTGGGGACTACTTGGTAAATGGGTTTTAGTAACATACTCCAATGTAGTATATGTTAAAATCCAAACAGGCCTTTCAAGATTTGTGCCTCTTTATTCATGGTGGTCAATGAAAGATAAAGTAATCTGCCTCTCTTTTTGAAAGCCAAATTTCAACATGCCCTAGGCAATCAGAGCCCTAGAAACTTCATCTATGTGTCAGGTCTCTGAATTTTCACAGGGTTTATCTCCCATACTCTAGAATGCATGGGTTTTACTAAAGTATCTAGGATGCTTGCCACTTCCTGCTCAGCAGGTCCAATTAGAATAATATTATCAATGTAATGGTCCAGCATAATGTTCTATTGGCTATCAAGATAATCAAGACCCCCTCTGGCTATATTATGCCACAGAGCAGAAGGTTGACAAAGCCCTGAGGAAAAATAGTGAAGTAATAGAGCTGCCAATGCCATGCAAAAGCAGATTGCTTTCGGGCTGAAAAGAAAACATGTTCCAGATGCCAGGGGCTATATTGATTTGCTCCAATAAAGATACCACATCCAGGTTGCTGCCGTAGTTGAATTCGCTACCTGATTACATTCATAATAATTGATAGTCATTCTCCAAAATCCACCAAACTTCTGCACCTGCCAAAAGGACAAATTAAATAGGGTCGTGGTAGGAATAACTACTCTGCATCTTTCAAGCTCTGTTGGTGGTACTAATCTTTGAAATTCCCTCAGAAATGCATTAACTATCATGATGCTGGGGAAAAGACTGGTTTTGCTTCCTCAATAGCTAGAATACATAAGTCGGGGCAACTATAAGGTAGTAGAAGTAGGATTGTCTCTGATCACTTTTACTCCCAATGACACACATGTAGGATTCATGTTTCCTGTCCCATAATCTTAGGTCTTAACAAGTTTCTATTCATGTGTATGCCTGCATATGTGTGTGTCAGTGGTTTTTCTACAAGGGAACTGGAGGTTGTAACCATAGTTAGGCCAACCTGGGCTCCTCTTGCCAGCAGACAAAAAGACATTTCTGTCCTGGCAAGGTAGTTGACCCTGATTCACATGGATATCAAGGATTGCCATTTCATAATGGGTAAGGAAAGGGTATATCTGGAATTCAGGAGATTCACTGGAGCATCTCTTGGTACTTCTCTGCCCCATGATAACTCTGAATAGGTAATTGCAGCAATCATGGCCTGACAAGAGCAAGGCAAGTGGGCTGAAGGTCCGGATTACCCCACTGGGCAAGTAACCCAATCGACCAAAGTGCCAACTGAGAAAGAGGGAAACCTAGAATGGTTGGTAGATCAGGGAGATGATGAATATCCATTATGGCCCTGAGACCAGCTGTAAAAGGGATGAAACTTGAGTTTATAGCCCCTTTGTAAAAATATGCAACTAACCATCAGCTTGAATGAAGAATTGAATTTAAACTTCCCTTCTTGGGGAACAAGTGAAAACATCATCTTCTCTCGCACAAGTTCCAGAAATAAATGGGTATGAATAGATCTAAGTGGTGTAATGGATGGATGTACAAGATCCAGTTAATTTTACCCCAGATTTTTTCAGCCTGACTTGCCCGCTTCTCTTTCAGGCCCCTAAGCCACCTGCCCTATTTTCAGTGGTCATAGTTCCGGCCACCATATCTCCCAGCTCTGGCCACCTCTGCCTCCCCCCGGGGTTCAGGACCAGGCATCAGCACAGGTTCTATCACATCCACTGCCATAGGAGCCAGAGCAGCTCCAGCATCAGGTCTGACCTGACTGGACCCAGGGGGGCCCTAGCTTCCCTGATGACTTCCCAAAGTGGCCAATTATACAACCTGCATGCAGGTCATAAGGAATTACTATCCCATGAGAAGGATTTTGGCTAATAAGAGACAGAACACAGGACGGTACCCGCAGAAAAATGGCTTCCTTTTCTTTCTCCCAGTGGATTGTTTTTAGATGCAGTGGTTCCATATGGTTTCTCTGCAAGTGTTTTCTGATTAATCCTGTTGAATATTCCTGAATACGGTATGGTGCCAGCTGCCAGCTCCACAAAGCACCACCTTGTAGATGTTCTCCAGGCCTCCCTGCCTGACCACCCCTTTTCCCTCACTCTTGCTTTGTTCCCCAATAAAGCATCAGCACATATGCTTTGCCTTAGGCTGGCTCTATGTTCCAGAAATTCTGGGTTAGGAAAGAGGTTTTCATCAGAGAATGGAATATTTGAAACTAACATTGTAGTATGACTGAATTTACTGTAATGATAAGGTCTTGAATATAACCATGGAAAGGCATGGCTTAGATAGAATGGACAACAAGTTCTGGGACAGGGGAGGGCACTAGAATAATCAGTGTGGCTAAGGAAATCCTCAAGAATGATGTTGGAGTGTTGGAGAGAGCGATCCAGGAGCTAAAGTCTTCAAAGCTTGGGGAGGAGGGTAAAAGTGCTCAAGTCCAAAGGGATTGTGGATAGTATAGTCTCTTCATTTTATGGAAGAGGGGGCATTTGGGATTAGCATGAGGAACAAGGAGAACATAGAGCTCCCTTCTAGGCCTATTGATACCAAGGCTGTAGGAGAGCAAGCAATTATCTTTTGAGAGGATTGCAAAGAAAGCAGTATCCTCAGATGAAAATTCTGTTGCAGAGCAAGAAGATGAAGAGAACATTTGAGAAAGAGGATGAGGATGCAGAATATTCTAGATGAATGACCTCGAGATCCAAGGGCACAGTGGAAAGTTTTCAGGGGATGAGGAGTTGCAGCAAACGGGGTCAGAAAAGGTGAGATAGAAGCTGAATGGGGATTAGAGCTGGGGAATGAGGATGACTTGGGTGGCTGCATGCACAGAGCTAAAGGACCCAGTAAGATTCAGCCTGATGGGCCCAAGGCAGAGAGTCATGGAGCAGCTACATGAGAGAAGGAGTGTGACCTCTTGCCCAGAGCATGACACCTGGGCTTCCCACTCCGCCCTGCCAAAGGTGGCATGGAGTCCTGCAGGCATTGGGGCTGGGTCCTGCTCCGAATGCAAAAGCTCCTGCTCATGACTTCTGTGGACAGAAAGGTCTTTTGGAGAGCAGAGTGTCCTCTTACTCAGGCTGAGTGGGCACACTAGCCCCTACCAGTCACAGCACTAGGAGCACGAGATGTTCTCTCCCTGTGAGATCTTGCAGCTGCCGACTTTTAGGCCAACCAGTCTGTTTTTTCATTGTCCTTTGGTTCTGCATCCTGGCAGCTGTTTTCTTTGCTTGCATTTGGCGTATGTCTACTTATTTCTAAGACTCCATTAAACTGAGAAAAACCTTCATACCCTTTTACTTTTCTTTTCATTCCTGTACCTATTTTACATAACTCTTCTATTCTTTATCTTCTTTTGAAAAGGAGTCTATTTTTAATTTCCTGACATATCTCTCATAACTTATCATTCTCTTTTTCTGTTACTCCGACTCCTTCTTTTACCTTAACTGACTTTGTACCTTTTTTGAGCTTGCTCAGCCGACACAGCTAGCCCAGGCAGTATACAACCTTTTTCCCACTTTTTCCAGGCAGTGTACAACCTTCTCTTCTCCTTATGACTCTTCAGAAGGACTTGGTCACCTGTACACAGTAACCTGAGTTTATTGACATTATGCATTTTATTTCTATTAATTGACCTTGATAGCTTCCCTTTTTCTAATATAGTAGATTTCCTCTCTCCTCAGTACTGTCCATCCACGATTTCTTCACCTTTCACTTACATTTTTCTATCTTCCACAGCACTTCATCTTCAACAAAATTACCCTCACTTTCTACAAATATTTCCCACCTTCCATAGGCATTCCCCTACCTTTTATAAATATTTCCCGATTTGACCTGTGTCTTTCCAGGATTTCTTTTCTCCCCGCCTATTTCTATAGCTTGTATTCTGGGGTTTGGCTAAAATACTAATGTGCGACTCACATAGTTTGAGCCAATCCATACAAAACTTTAATCAATAATATTGCAGACTGGTGTGCACCTTACCACCACTTTTAGTTCCATTTGTGAAATCTTCCCCCCAATTTAGAATTAATAACAGAGCTCACAGTCCTTTGAATAGACTCAATTTGTTCTGACTCACTGAGGTCACTGTTTCCCTCTCTGAGGTTAATGTATGTCACTCTTTGGCCACTCACAGCCCTGTTTTTAGGCTGGTCTTTCCGACCTTGTAAGTTCTGCTCAGGTATCTCTGAATGCATTCTTGCTTTCTTGAATGAATGATTGGATGTTCAGGATCAGTCTGAAATGCTTCCTACTTCAAGAGATGGAATCCGTTTCTTTCCCAGAATCTTAGTTCTTCCAGAAGAAAAGTATTAGGGTCAAAATCTGGGAGCTTGAGGTGTACACTAGCTGGTACCCTCATCAGCCAGAGGAAGGTAGGTGATGCCACCCCCCTATTTTGTAAGGAGTTATGAGTATATAACATCATGTCTTCAAGTTGCCTCAGCCTTTACCAGGGTTCTGATTACTTTTCTCTTCTGTGAGATACTATTAATCAACTTCTCCCCTTTTCTCAGCTGATAATTTTTCTATTTTACCACCAACACTGGTGTACAAAATTGTCAAACCAAACCATTTGATTTAATTATGGTTTTGTCCTTCCAATTTACAAGTCTCAATTTTTATTTTCTCTTTTAACCCCCAGCTCAAGCATCATTGGGCTCCAAAGTGTGCATGTCCAGACAACCTGACTCATAAGTATCACTAAGAAACTGATTGTCCAAAAAGAAAAATAAATCCCAACCTTTTTAGAGTAACTTTCACCTTGAAGAGAGTACCACACATTTCATAAAGGTAGAATGGAGACAAATACTATTTGTCCACGTTTCATTTAAACTTTTTAAATTTTCCTCCATCTGAGCCTTACATTTTAACTCTATTTTCTTTTCCCTTTATATTTTCTCTTTTCCTTAGTACTTAAGATTTTTTGTTGTTGTTGTCAGTAGTTTTAGAACTGATCTGCATTTTCTTATATATCTTAGGATACATATCTTTTACATTCCTTCTTAATCCTCCCAATATGCTTATAACATTGTTTTTGGTTCTTTTATTTATTACGTTGATAGCTTCAAATGCTAACTTACAACTTCATGTCTGGTTTTATCACCTATAGACTGTGTCCTTTGACCCCGACTTTTACAGAAATTGTGCTCTTATTCTTCATTTACCTTTGCTTCCACATTGTATCTCTATCATCTATCCTTTTATTTTTTAATTGTCAAGGTTAAAATTATTTATATTTTCCACCGATGCCATAATATATTCTGTTCAATCAGAAAGTTAAACATCAATATACAAATCTATAAAGCCTATGTCAGGTAAGAATATTTCTGTTTCATGTAAGACAAAAGTATAAAAGGACCCCAACCATTCAGTACCACCTGGCTTTGTGGAGGGAAACCCTGTGCACACTTCCCTTCATGATGATGTGACTCACTATGGACTTGCTGGTACTCTGGGCCATGGCTCAGCTCTGCAGGTCTCCGTTTTACCTGTTCCGGGGAAACCCCCAGGAAATAGTATCATGAAAGGATCTTCCTAATGAGATGGAGGCAATAAAAACCACTTTGGACCGAGAATGACCAGGGCTCAGATATTTTATGGGATTCTCTCTATTCCACTCCATGCCACTCTTCCACCCCACCTCTACCACCCCTGAACATTCCGCTTGAATCTACCTCTCACTGTGCTCTCTCTACCAAAGCTTTCCCAGCAGAAGAGGGGAACTTATTATTCCCTGGCTTATTTCTTTTAAGATTTAGTTATGGTCTGATATTCATCTGCCTCAATGATTTAATTTTCTTAGGAACACAAGTTTAGTAAATTAGAATATGCTTCCGATTACATCATATTAACCAATGCAAAATGACTTTTCATTCTTGATACATTCTGAGCCAAACATACTCATTATTTAGATTCTGGACATTGTCTCTATATTAGGGAGGAGCAAAACTGTCTGAAGAAAAGATTCCTACAAAGAGGATAAAAATGGCTTCATCTTTTTAAATGTGAGCCCTCAAGTTCAGATGACCATAGACAGAACCTTAAAATATTCTTACCCTATGTAAAGTGGATATTTGTCACAAAGAGCTAATTTCACCATTCCCTGTCACACTGAGGGTGCTTGACTGATTGTTTGCTGGATCAATGCATGTTAGGCTAGAGCTGTTTAAATACCTTTTGCTCAGGGCAGGATTCATTCTAGAGACTAGAAGGGTCTCCTTATGCAGGTAGCATTAAGTCTATCAGCTTCAGGGAAACAGGGGTCTAGGAGGCAGAAATATCAGAAAATCCGGTGTGGAATATTTGTAAAAGGGGAAGGAGCAATCATTACTTTTCAGTTCTATTTGAAGCCGACTCTGGTTCTGAACTCATTTAAAAGGTCACTGTATATAGGATGTTTACAGACCATTATAAATAGACTCCTCTCAGTGCCCTGCCTATAGCTTCCTCAGACAACCATCTCTGTATCTGATGGATCTCTGTACCTGAGGGCTGTTCCACAACCATGGAAAGCTGTCTCATTCATCCACACTCACCACGCTAGAAGTGCTGGGGGATGATCACTTCCTGGGTCAGCCCTGAGCTAAAGACTGATAAGACTTGGTGTAAAATACCCCAGCTCCCTTATCTCTCTAGTGAGATGAGTCTGAGGTATGCTTCCCACCCCGTTTCAGAATTTTCCTGTGGAATTAAGCTCCAGTTAGGCCTCTGTGGCAGTTGACTTAGTAACGTCCTTTTCTGGCTGCCTTTCCTTCCCTGTGTCATTTCCCTAACTCCCCTGCAGGTGGCCCCTGCATCTCTCAAATAAACTACCTGCACTGGAATCTCCGTCAGCTTCTGAGGGACCCCACTCTAAGTTGCCGTTTCCTTCACTGGTATAGAGACTTGTCTGAGACTGTGAGGAAAGTGGACACATGGGTGGGGCAAGGGGTGATTTGTTTAAGAACTCAGAGACCAGACTGAGACTTTAGACTTGACTTAGGAAACCATTCACGTGCTAGATGATATTTGAGTATTTTTTTTGCAATTTACTATTTTCATAATTGATGTGTTAATTCCTAGGTTTCTATAAATCCTGCATTTTTCACTGAGTTCTGGCTAATAAAATCTTGCTGAAGTCAGAGACTGCAGCTTTCTTATCTATTAGTTACCCGTAAAAAGAAACTCTAGAGAGAGAATATTGTTAAGGTATAAGACAGAGATGAAATTCAGAGCTATGAAGCCATTCTCAAGACCTTGTTAGAGAAAGATGAAGGCTGAGAATATAGCTTTCATGACAAAATTTTTATTTGTAGCTATCCTGTTCAATATTTTATAGTTTTGTAAGGTTATCTGTAAAGTCTCTTTAAAAACGTTGAGTCTTCAGAAATTTAATATTATTTCCTATGGTAGGAAACCTCGACTCGCAAAGCATTGCATAATAATTGGTTGTCATGGGAAACTGCATAACTATCTTAAGGGTATATAAATAGCCTAAATCCCTTTGTTGTGCAGAGCAGTCTCAAAATACCATATCTGACTCTTCTCATGTAGTCCCAGAATAAAATAAAGTCAGTGACTCTTTGTCCTAAGACAACACATTTGAGAGATTTAAATTAGAAATTTGGCAAATCTATCATATTCTCTCTGTCTTGCAGGTTTAGAAATCTGGATCGATCTTTTATAGAGATATTTCTCTCTGCTACAAATGTTCAGAAACCTAAAATCATCTTTTATATGAGGACTCTTATTAATTTCACAGAGAATGCTGTATTAAAAAAACCCAACAGAATATTGAGTTTATTAAATCAGTTGAAACTCTTTCTGCAAAGGGGACTCGATATTTATTTTCTCTGGTCAGAGCATTTTTGCCTCATAGGCACCTACCCAGAGAGTCAAATTACAATTAGAAGTTTGTCTGATATACCTGATACCAAAACAAAGGGAATTAGATCATTTGAGTAGTTAGTTAATGGTTTCAGCCTAAGTTAGGATGACACTCTCTCATCCTGCTCCCAGGACCAGAACATTTGATAAAGTTTTTGGTTCAGAGTCCTGTCACTCATGGATGATACATGGATGGACGCTGATAGACATACTCATGTCTAACCAACAAATCCCCTCCTGATGGACACTTTCTTTCTGTAGACATTTCTAATACATTTACCAATCCAGAAAGGTAGGGATTCTTAACTATGGGTTTATGAATAGGATAACTGAAAAATCTCAGGCACCTAAAAATTGAATAGATATTTCGTGTCTATGGAAATTTCCTCTAAAGAGGAATCATAGCTTTCAGCCTCCAGACAGCTACTCTCTCCCTTCATATCTCTTGGAATATGGATCCTAAATAGGAAGACTTTTAAAATCATAAAGCTAAATAAAAGCCATACGATGTAATTTGTCATAGGGAAGTTAGTGTGGATTCACTGTTCATGAGCTCTGTGGCAAGAATGCATGAAATTTCTTTCTGTGCAAGAAGCCCGTGCTGTGGGCTCTGTGTCCAGACGTGGCTGACAACACGTTTGGTGACTGGCGTGTGTACTGCACTGAAGAAACGGATGAAAAGTCTCCCCAGCTGTTGAAAGAAGAACTGGAAGCAAATGAAAAATTTTACACTGAGTGTAAGAGGGCAGAGGAAAAATGGAATAAAAAAAAAAACGAATAAGCAATCAATAATTTCCATATCACATCCCTAGTGGTTTCTACTGGGCACATTGCAACTGAATTTAGCAGAGCTGTAGGAGAATTCCATCGAAATTCACGTAACTTTCCGTTCAAAGCCTTCCACTGCTACTTGACAAGAGCTCCTCAACTTCTCAATTCAGGGAAGTATTACACAATTCATAGGGACTCTCCCACCAGGTGTCTGAATATTCATCGCAGTGGAAGAGAAAATAAATATTTTGGGCAATTTACCTCACATCTTTTTCTTAACAAATAGCTACTCATCCACCTGATGTTAACAGAGAGGGCTCATTCTTTGACATCAGAACCTTTTTAAGAATTTCTATTGAAGAATATGCTTTTCATCCATGTGAATACAAAGTGTGGATTCCAGGCTGTGAGTTTTGGAGTGTCGACATTTTTAAAAGATGAAGAAAAATACTACTAAACATCAACTTTAAAAAATATTAACTAAAAATATTAACCTTGAAAATTATTTTTAAATGACAGTAATTTCAACTGCTTTTCCAGTAGCTAAGTCTGGGTCTATGGTCCAGTTGGGAGTGGTGGGGCCATTATGAAATGGAAGAGGGAGTTTTCTGCTACCAGAAGCCAACAGGGCAGAGAACAATGGGGCCTTCTACCAACTGCTGAAAAGTGTTAAAAAAAAAAAAAAGTCCTAAAAAGAGAGCTTATATCCTGGAATAGAAAGCAGCTCAGGCAGTTTTTAGTCCAACTAAACTCTCAAGATCTCTATTATGCAGAAATGTCAGAAAGATCTGCTGGGCACCAAGAAACATGAGTTATGGAAAATACCAGAATGTGTGGCAATGAGAAGTGTCAGGGGAGTCAGGAGACCTGGTTCTAGGCAGAATGGTGTGGCTACTGCAATAATCCTGCCAAATATCCAGGTGCCTGAACTGAGGCTGTGGCCATGGCGATCAAGGGAGGTTGGGGAACTGGTGTTCTCCATGAGGTGCTCTAGGAGGAAGACCCGAAAAACCTGGGTGGACCGGGAAGTGTGGTCAGAGAACAGGATGGTGGACCTCAAGATTTCAAAGGTGGAGTAATTTCATATTTTGATTAGATTCTAGGATATTTCCATTGAAGTGTGCTCTGAAATTTCTCTAGAAAATGAAAGCATTCTAAAGACAGAAAACAGAAACACAAAGAATTTTTCAGTTTCAAAACTGTTTTCAGTTCTAGAGCAACTTTGAGCTTTCACAAACTTAAAAAAAAAATTTATATCAGGACTTAATGGAAACAGGTAAATAGGCCAGAAGAGGAAAGATGCTATCCAATGTTTGAACCAAATGATTACCAGCCGATACTGATAAAGAAGCTAGATTCTATCAAGGGTCAGAAAAACAATTAACAGGTAAGTAGGACAAATATTTCACAAAATCTTTGGTCAGAGAAAGAATTTGTTGCAAATAATAGGATTTCTGTGAAGTCAAAGCCAGAGATACCTTCAGGGGTGTAGAGAGACAAGCACAGAGGGGCCTCCACAATGGCTAGAGGTGATTCAGGCCCCTCACAGGAAAGCCCTCTCTCACAGGTAGCTGCACTCAGGACACCAAGTCACTCAGAGCTGAGGACCTGCAGCCTAAAGCGCCAAGACCTAGAAGTGGGAGAGACTAAGTCAACCATCAGACCTGACAGCATAACTATCTGAGATTCTCAGGCTGGAATTTCCACTAGAGAAGACAAGAACTGTAGGCTGATATCCTTGGGATCTTCTTGGGGATGTCACAGGAATTCCTGGTTGGTGAGAGGTGATTCCAACTGAGAGTCCAGAGGAGAGGACTCGAGATGCCCTCTGCCTGGATTATGGATTGCAGTGCGTTGCTGAAATATTTCTTCCCTTCCCAGGCACATGAGAAGGTCCTGCCTTCCTGGCCTCCTGGTCCCGCTGCTTCCTGATGAGGGGTAGTCCACACCTGCTTCCTGATTTTACATTTTCTTCAGTGTAAAGCTGATATAAAAGGGAAGGGCGGGAGTCCAACTGCTTCCTTCGTTACAGCAAATATTAGGAGGCATAAATGGAAACTTTTCCTTGGTTCAGTTACTGCTTTTTTCCCCCTACATAAAAACCCAAAGGAACTCCTAGTTGCACTGTGAGATTATGTGACTCGTTTTGAGAATTTCTATCTAATATGACATATATTCTATATTTAATTCCTTCAATGTGATTAATAACTATATGCTGTCAGCAGTATTAAAGCTATATATGTATGTTGTGATTATAAATATTATACGTTGAAGAAATAAATGATGTCTAATGATGTTTCCCCTTTCATGACTTTAGAGAATCCTGTAGGCTGTGTTAGTTTCTAAGTATGGTTTTCCACAGACTTATTTAATCCTCGAGTGGCTCATGTGGCAGACTTTTCACAGCTTTTCTTGATGCCCTGAATGCCCAGATAAAATGCTAAGAATCATCTCAGACCAGGGTGTTTGACATTTTGGGTTGGGTAATTATTTATTGGTGGTAGGAGGGGCTGTCTTGCACAGTGTAGGCGGTATCCCTGGTCTCTATTCATTATATGCCAGTAGCACCACCAACCCAGTTGTGACAAATGTCCCCAGATATTGCCAAATGTCCTGTTGGGCAAAGTTTCCCATCGGACTTGCCAGCACAACAATCTGGAGTTGTTGAAAACCACCTGGTTGAGAACCACTGTCTTAGACAAATCCATCTCCCTTCCCCACTGGACACCTAATTGGTCATGAAGTCCTGTCACATATACCTTCTTGAATTATTTCTCAAATCTATTCTCTCTGTTCTGTCTCTACTGTTCCTGGTTCCTAAGCAAATGCACAGATGTGTTCTAATGTTTGGATGGAACCGGGAAGGCCAATCCGAGAGCACGGTATGATCCAAGGCTGAGGCTGCAGTAGCTGATGGCAGCCATGGGTTGATGTCTAGTCCGCACCAACTCTGGAACCCAGGCGTGCACCTAGCACAAGGGCTTGGCTTTAGGAGGAACTGGGCAGGACTTGACCAAGACCAAGTCAATAACACTAGGTACTACCCGCCCAGGAGTACCTACCATGCACCAGGCACTGCAGAAAGTACTTAACCTGTAACAATAACAATCATAGTTAACCTTAATTGAGGCTTTAGTCTATTTCAGACACTGAGTTCAGTGTATTGCATAGATTACCTTCTTGAATTCTCATGATAATCCCGTAAAATATATTCATGTATTTATTATCTCATGTCATAGATTAGAAAACAGTCATAGAAAAGTTAAAAACTTGAAAATACTCACATTTAATTCTTCCACAAATGCTCAATTCACTTAACTATTGAGTACCTACTATGTGTCGGCACTCTTATAGGAACGAGGTAGTATTATCAACCCAATATTATAGATAAGAAAGCAGATATCGGAATGTGAGGGTTGTAGTCCAAGTTTGCACAGTCTGTCTGATTCTAGCCCCGTCCACTGTATCCACATTAGAACACAGAGAGTGGGTCCCCCAGGCTGTGCCTCCTTCTGACCTGTCTGCTTTGCTGGTCTGCCACACGATAAGACCCTCTCATTCATCTGCTGTGGTTCAGGCTTCATTCTGGGCAACAGAATGAAAGTGAACAAGACATTCCTAGATCTGGCTTTCATGGAGCCTACACCAGAGGAAACGAGGGGTGACAGGAAAGACAGCTGTTTAAAAAACTCACTCCAGAAATCATTAAGTACAATTGTGCTCAGTGCTGGAAAAAAGAAGCACAGACAGGAAGTTTTAAAATCATTATGGAGGAAACCAGCCTCGTATAGGAACTCAGGGGTGACTTCATGTGAAGGAACATTTAGGCTGACAGTTAAAGACTAAATAGCAGTTAATTGAGCAGTGAGTCAGGGAGGAAAGGTATATGGGAATGAAAAGGCCTGAAGGCTGGGAAAGAACTTGTCCTTAATGGTCAGAAGGCTGTGAGTTAGGATAAATAACAAAATCCTAACTCGCAAAGGTGACCAGAAAGTTTTCATGTGTCTTGTCCTGTTTTTGGTTACAAGCATGGATTCTGAAACCAGACATCCCGGGTTCAAATTCTAGCTCCCCTATTTACTGATTGTGTGACAGTGGGAAAGTCCCACCTTCTCTGTGCCTGTTTTATCATCTGTAAAATTAGAGCAAAAATTTTCCCTATGCTGTTATGAGGATTAAAAGAGCTAATACACATAAAGCACTTAGAAGAGGACCTGGTACATGACAAGTGCTATCTATGATGATGATGACAATGATGTTGATGACGATGATGTTGATGATGATGATGATGATGATGATGATGATGATGATGCAGTTTGGTACATAAAAATTTATATCCTACTCTCTTCATTTTATAAGTTATCTCCCTATGTTATTAACATTTCTTTGTAAATTCACACTGTGTATGTGCACACATGCGTGTAAGAGCATGTGTTATCAGTCCAAGGTTCATGTGCCCGATGCTTCAAAATGTTAATATTTCATAGATCAGAGTTTGGAGTAAGTAAAGGCTTATTGATCAAGAAGTCACAGACCGAGAAGATGGGAGCTCTCAATGGTTCATCGAATCCATCTTAAGAGCTCCTCAAATTCAAGTGTCCTATATGTCCAGGGAAGGGAGAAGGGGTGGGGCAAGAGGTAGGTGAGGGCTCTAGACAGCCAGGCGCCAAGGAAGAGCGCAAAATCTCCAAATCTTTGACTCCAGTCGGTCTGTTGACCTCAGCTGATCCGAGTCCATCCGGCACTGAGGCTCCTGTAAATTTTTGATAAACAGTCATTGTTCTGTACACACTTCCTCAGGAGAGGCCCCTCTGACACAGGGCTGTTCCATGAAAATACTCAAGCCTCAAGAATTCCTCTAGTAATCAGCGTATCTATAGGAGCTATTAGGCTGAATCAAAGAGAGAGAATATTTCACTGGCATACGTGGAGGGGGGACTTCTGTCAGCTGACCAAATTAGCAGACCAAAACAATATTTCCCTTTGTGGTGTGGAAACATGAAATATAATTTAACTCTATTCTTAAAATGAAGTTGGGGAAGGAGAGGAAGAGGTCAGAAGAAATGTCATCCACCCACACTTCAGAGAATACAGCCAAACCTCAGATGAGCTCCAAACCCTGCTTGTGGTTTCCAGCTGCTCTTTTGTAGCTAAGGTTTTCCAACCATCTATCTGTCCTAAACTTCGTACAAGTTTGAGAAAAAGATAAAAGTCAAGCTTTCAGTATTTATAATAGCACCAGCTTAGAACATCATAAAGAAAATTTCATTTTTAAGGCCAAGCATGTCAACCCTGAAACTATTTCATTTCCTCATATTTCTTTATAGTATTTATATATAAATATTATATATTTATATTTTTTGTATAGTCATGATTTTATCATCATTTTAGCCACTAACTGTTCGTCTAGCTTTAGACATTCATGCTTTTTCTGATTTTTTTCATTGTTATAAATGATAGTCTACAAACATTTTATGCAGTTCCTTTCTTTATCATTACCAGGCGCAGAGAGAATACACAAGATTTCTAGGAACTGTCTTTTCTTTCTTCCAAATCTTCAGTGAGAGGTTTACCTATTTTTCAACCTCTGTAGATATAATCTCTCTGTTGTTTACTTAATGTTATCTGCATAAGTCCAACTCCAGTTTCTAGAATGAATTCTGGCCATTAAGATGGCTCATGTAAGCCCAAATAATCATGGATAAAGCAAATTATTTATTGAGTATCAACCATGTGACAAGCAAAATACTGAGGAGGACCCCTCCTAGACAAATTTATCAATTACTTAAGGTAGAGAATATTTCCTAAACTTTTATCTGTGATTATGTGCATTAAGCTAATGATAGACCCTTATCTATAAAACTAAATACTGGGAGAAATAAACCAAAGACTAATAATAAGCCACTCTTTTCTGATGGAATAACTTTGATAGAGCAAAACCAGAGATAAAGATTCTTCTTCAGTGGATAAGAGTAGTGGGAGTGAAGGGTGGTGCAAAGGATCCCCCCAAACACCTGAGCTTGGGTCACACATGAGCCCAACGTGATTGATGTTACATATATCCCATTTGAAGAAGTCACCCTTTGACCTAATCTTTTTCCTCTAGCTCTCTCTAGGAAAGAGAATTTGAATCCCATGCAACTGAGGCAGGACCAGGGATAGCCATTAACTTATAATGACCCTAGTGAAAAGATGTCTGCATTTGGCCACATCAAGGTAAAGTGCAAGTAAATAAGCCTGGTGCATGTACCCAAAGCTTCCAAGTCAGGTCTTCATGGCCTTATTCTCAAATATAAACAGATGACAAAGATAAGCATGCATTTGAAGAAAGCCTGCAAGATAAAAGAGAATAATCAAGACAAAATAATAACATGTTATAAAAGAAAAAGAAACAATCAGCACCAACAATGAGCTCTCAGATATGAAACTACTTGCCGAACTTTGAGTTCAATAGAAGAGTAGAAGATAAATGCACGTGAATCTCCCAGGTGGTAGAACACAGACGAAGAATCATAAAATATGAGAGAGTGATAGAAATAGAAGATTAATCTAGGAGTTACAACTTCTGATAAAAAGATCCTCTTAAAAGAGAACAGCAAGGGCAAGAAATCATCAAAGAATAAAGATAAGAGGTTTTCCTGAATGTTAAAGATCAAGTCTCCAGATTAAAAGGGTTCATCAATTTCTCAGTGTAAAGAATTAAGAGACGCATATCTAGACATATTATTGTGAAATTTCAGAAACCTAAGGATAAAGAGAAGATTCTTAAAGCTTCTAAAGGGGAGGGAGAAGAGGGGGAAACAGATGCCTTCCAAAGGATGTAAATCAGGCTGGCTTCAGATTTAGATTTTCTGTTAACAGTACTGGAAATGAAAAAAAAAAAAAACTATATAGTTCCTTCAAGTTCTGAGGAGAAAATACTTTTAATCCATACTTTTACATCCAAACAAACAAAATCAAGTGTGGGGTAGACAAAAACATTTTCAGACATGCAAGGAATTTTCTCTCTCATACTTTCATTTTTAGGCAATTACTCGAGAATATACTTAAATCAATATGAATCATCTAGCTTGGGTTCCCTGAAAGCAAAGCTAAGATAAATAGTCCTCTGCAAAATGTAGAATCAAAATTACAAGGTCGGGGGAGATCGGATAGATGAGATAAGCCCTAAAGTAATATCTGCAATGTAAAATTGGGATATTCTCATCTAACTCCTTCTAGTGTTGACCACAGAAACGTAACATGGTACACAGTTATTTAAAACCTCTCACCAGAGGAGTATAATGTTGTCTAGGCCACCAAATTATAGCCCACATTATAATGACAGGATAATAAAAGGGTCTGAATGACAAACCTGATACAGTCTAGGTATGGGCCACACTGTAAGATGATCCAGGGCAGGAGCTCAGGTGGAACCAAGAAAGAAGACAAAGGAATAAAAATTATCAATTGTGTGTACATGGATAATTTTAGGTTTGTGGGCTTGAGAAACTCTTACATATTGGCATGCCTACCATTTCTCTCATGATACAAAATTGACGGTTCCAATGAACCAATGTAAGTAAATTTTATACCTGGACCATTCTCCATGTCAGCATTATTCATGGACAGGCCCATGACGCAGAAGATGGAAGACCTCATTCTCTCAAAGTATCTCTAAACTGAATTCAGAATATAATGTTTATGAAAGCATCTCCCTGCTTCTTAGTTCTACCAAGAAGAGTGAGAGGAGTTGTAAAGATTAGCCGTGGTTAAGTAGAGATTTGTAACTAAAACCAGTCCAATCTTCTTATTATATCCTCCTTAACACAGTAATTTGTTCTTAAGAACACATGTCCAAAGAAATAGTCACTGTTCTTCCATGGATACATTACTTGCAAATTGTGTGAGCAGAACTCTTTTCCACTTGGGATACCAAGTGGTGTCAGTGTCATCTGGAGGTGCTGCTGTTCATGTTCTAAGATAGCTTGGGAAAAGCTCTTTTGCACTAGGAGAAAATCAAACCAATCTGGAAAATGAAGCAAAACCAAGAGATAGCAAGAAAGGACTGATGGTGATTTTCATATTCCTGGATCCAGACATGCCTGAAGCCAAATGAGCAATAATCAGTGAGATACAAATTAAAACGACGATACTTCGCTTAAACCCAGATTTTCTAAATTTAAAAATATCAGCAATATCCAGTACTGGCAAAATGTAAGGGAACACACCCCATGAGGGGGCAGATTGCAACAACTTTTGTAGAAGGCAATTTAATAATATATCAACATTTTAAAGACAAAATAACTTGACCTATCATTTACACGCCTATGAATTAATTTCGCAAGGAAAAAAATTCTCATAAATGCAAATATACAAGGATTTTCATTGGGATGCTGTCTATAAAAGGAGAATCAGAGGAAAAGAATAAACACTACTGTTTACAGCAGTGTAGAAACAAAAGATTCCATGCCATAAATTGGATGGATTAAAAAGACCCTTTTGTCCTTTTCCTTTTCTATACTATCTATACATTTTAAGATTCTTCAGCCTGTCTTCTTTTTGTGGAGCTAACTTACAATTCTAATGCTTAGTTCTTGAAAAGGATGGCTTTTCTATTAACAAGTACTGGTAAAACAAACCTCAGGAAAGGAGAAAATGTTCCTTCTCCCCTATAGCTACTGAAGTTATTCTACATCATGAAGCCAGTTTTGATAAGGCTGGAAGCAGTCATAAAACTATCTGTATTACTCTCTTGTTCTGTGAAGATATTTGTTTTTCAATATTAAATGGAACCATTGTCTTCTGTTTACTTTTTAGCAAATGAGCTTTTTGAAGACTTCAATTTCAGAGAGTGACGATAATTTCTGTGAAACATAATTTTTTATCTTAAAAGCTTTGATCCTAACTGCATGTCTTCATGAGTCCATTTAAATTAATCAATATCTCATAAGGCATGTGCACTGGACAGTTAAAACAGACTGCTACTGAACAGCAGGTAGCACTATAGTGGTGCACAGAGGCTGAGGACTAGCTTTGCAGTTGCCTATTAAATTTATGGCCCTCTTATTGAATTGGAAATCAATGTGTCTTTAGAAATAAAATATATGTGAAGGTCTTTGTTAAGTCATAGGAGGATGGACTTTCCCTCCCCCTCATCCATTCATGAAACAATAATATACACTTATGACTCTGATACGTTTCTAATACAAACTGTGAATCTGAATAAGTCTGTCTCACATGAATCAAAAACATTTTTTAAAAGACTTAAATTTTGATAGTAGTTTAAAATTCACAGCAAAGTTAAGAGGAAAATATAGAGATGTCCATGTACCCTCCTGCCTCTACACATGCATAGCCTTCCTTATTGTCATCATCCCCCACTAGAGTGGTACATTTGTTATGCTTGACAAACCTACACTGATACATCATTATCACCCAAAGTCTACAGTTTACATTACGGTTTACTCTTGGTGTTCTACATTCTATGGGTTTTGACAAATCTGTGTGTGTGTGTGTGTGTGTGTGTGTGTGTGTAGACATGTACCCATTATTATAAGATACAGAATAGTTTCACTGGCCTAAAAATTCTCTGTGTTCTATCTATTCATCTCTCCTCCCACAACCTCCTCCCCCACCACCAATCCCTAGCAACCATCTTGATCTTTTTACTGTCTCCATAGTTTTGCTTTTAATAGAATGTCTTACAGTATGGAGCATTTTCATATTGGCTTCTTTCACTCAGTAATTTTCATTTTAGGTTCTTCCATGTCTTTTCATGACTTGATAGCTCCTTTTTTTTTTTTTTTTTTTAGTGCTGAGTAGTATTCCATTGTCTAGATCTACCACAGCTTATTTATTCATTCATCTACAGAAAGATATCTTGGTTGCTTCCAAGATTTGGCAATTATGAATAAAGCTGTTACAAACATCTGTGTGCAGGTTTTTGTGGGAATGGTTTATAAACTATCCACTTTCTCTTTCAAACCTTATCTAAAATTGAAAGCACATCTTTCCCCAAAATAAAAAGGCCAGAGCACTGTCTTCTCAGGTGCTACTGTCAGAGATGGACCAACCGAATCACAAGGGATCTGCAGGAAATCAGGTACTTGATAACTCTGAATTCTGTTCTCTGAAGGAGAAGGGTCTCTGAATGTGAAAACCAGAAAGGCCCACTGAGGATAGACTGGTGTTTGGATGGGGTTGGGAGAAGATCTGAAGATTGAGGTGATTGTAACAGCGGGGATTATGTCAGAAGCCAAAGCCACGAAGCCAGTTCTGTGTAAGAAATAGTCCAGGTAGGGTGATGAGGTCAGATCTGGCAAAAAGGAAAACATATTGAAGGACAGAGATAAAATCTATCCATCCCTCTTAAATTTAAAAGCTTAATCTTAGATTGTGCAATTTATAACCCAGGATCCTCAGGCAGTGCCGTTGGTGCCTGTTTCTCACTCCATCCCTTGTGCAAAAAGCCCTCCTCCTTCCTGTGGTTAGTGAGTTCTATATCCTCAGGCCAGAACAGGAATATACTTAATTTCCCCACTTCCCACCCAACTTCGTGCACACACCAACTCCTACCTCTCCTTCCAACCAAGAAACCCAAAAGCTTCCATGCATGTTACCTCTCCCTGATCATGGTGAGAGCCAACAAGGTCAAAAGATATTCAGAAATATTGACTTAAGTTTGAGCCCCAGGTTAACAAAACTTTGAGAAGATTTTTTTTTTTTTTAAATATGGCAAAGGACTCTTAGTATTCTCTAAGGGGAAGAAAAATGTCAGGCCCTATGAAAGATCTGCTAAAATGTGATCTGTTTTTCTCACTGGCCATCTGCGTGACATGTAGCCATGCTTGTGACCAGGATCAACTGTTTGTTTACCAGCCCCCTCCTAAAGGCCAGAGGTCAGATTTGCCTTCTCCTTGTGGGTAGGACCCAGGCAGAGCTGTTTACAGAAAATCCTGGTTAGCTGTGCAGGAAGCAATGTAAATAGGAGCCTGGACTTCCAGCTTTAAAGTAGGGATCCATTAACACAGAACTCACTCATCAGCATAGTCACAACGAAACTAATGTTCATACCTCACTTTCATTATCTTATATTTATTTGCAGTTCTTTTTGAACTTGGAGGTGACCTCTCTTCTAGCTATAGCAGTTCACTTGTTGATCCTCACTCAGTGGCTAACACGACAGGTAATATATACCACCTACTTCCACCCCATATCCTGCTGACCTTGCTTTCTCATTTTAAACTATAGAGTTCCCATGGTTGAATCTATGGCTAAGACCCATTAGAGAGCATGAATCTGAAAAGATTTTATAAAATATTAGGAAGTGAAACAGAGTAAGAAGGCCTAGCTTTTTCTTTTTGCACTACACATAGTATAAGACTGTCTTCATATGTGTACCATACATGAGTCCTATGACAAGAACATGTCAAATTTCATGCTGAGCAAGAAGTCCATGCTGTGGACTCTGGAAAGCATCCAGTACATATCGGTTCCTCAGTGATTAGGTCAAGGAACACTGCCTCTTCTTTACAGGTGACTGGCCTGGCATGGCTAGCCAAGTCATGTCAGCTAGGAATGGCCAAGAATGCATTTGATTATCAGTATGAGGGCTGTATTGAAGAAATGGAAAGAAAAGCACCCCAGTTTTAAAAAGAAGAACTGAAAGTGAATAGAAATTTAAAAATTGAATGGGAAACGGCAGAGAGAAAATGGAAGCAAATAAAGAACCGAATAAAGTATTCAAATCAATTCAATGATTTCCATAGAACAGCTCTAGTGGCTAATACTAGGAGAACTGCAACAGAATTTAACAAAGCTGTAGAAGAATTCCATCAAAATTCACATAAATTTCAGTTCAAAGCCTTCCATGATTATTTGACAAGAGCTCTTCAGATTCTTGCTATAGGGAACTGTTACACAGTCTATAGAGGTTGTGGCACCAAGTTTTATTATAGTGGTAGAGGAAATGTACGTTTTGGCCAATTTACCTCATCATCTCTGGATGAATCTGTAGCTACTTCAAAGTATTTAGAAGACACTATTTATCATCAAAACCTGCTTGGGTGTTAATATCACAGCATTTTCTAAATGAAATGGAAGTGCTAATTCCAGGCTATGAGATGTATCAGGAAGTCACTGTACAAAACACAGATAAAAAATACAATAAAATTTTTCTTCAAAGTCCCCCCAAATTTAAGAGTAACATCAATTGCTACTATAGTTCCACTAACAATCCAAGAATACAAGACAGCAATTTCAACAGGTCAGGTAAGTCTGGGTCTGTGCTCCAGGTGGGGGTTGTGGGGCCATCATGAAATAGAAGAGGGGGTGCTTTGCCACCAGAAGCCACCAGGGAGAAGAAAACAGGACATTGAACCCACTGCTGAAGAATATCCTAAAAAGACAGGGCTGATGTCCTAGAATATAGAGCAACTCAGGGAGTTTCTAGTTCAGCCATGCTCTTAAATTCCTTGCTGTGCAGAAAGGTCAGGAAGATCTGCTGAGCATCAGGGAACATGAGTTATGGAAACTACTTATGTCAGAGGGTATAGGAAAGGTTTAGGGGAGATGGGAGACCTGGTTCCAGGCAGGACAGTGTGGTGTCTGCAGTCATCCTGCCAGGAGGTGAGGGTGCCTAAACGGAGGCAGGTAGCCATGGTGAGCAAAGAAGTTTGAGCACCTAGTGTTCTCTAGGCATTCTAGGAGAAAGAGAGTGAAGGCTGAGTAGAGGGAGAGTATGATCAGAAAACAGGATGGTGGGCCTTGAGATTTCCAGTGTGGGTAGTTTACAGGTTCTGAGTTGGTTGGAGGACATTTCCATAGAAGCAACTGGGTAGACTGCAGAGCAGGCAAATAGTGTCGGAGCTGAGGGAATCAAAGAACTGAAAGGCTTTGCACGAATGGGCCATACAGTAGTAGAGCACATGCATGGGATGATGCCCAGTCTGATAAAGGTTAGAGATGGTAAAACCAGAGCACACAAACCCCAGTGAAGGCATATCAGTAATGCTAGAGATAAAAATTTAAAAAGGCTATTACCTGCCCAGCCCTGAGAGGAGTGAGAAAGTGCCATCGGGAGCTGCCTCCACTTTACTCGGCCTTTACCAAGGTGTCCTGGCTCTCAGGTTTGAATGCATTTACACCTATCGCTCCTTCTGGCCTGAATGAAGTCTCTTTGACCTCATGCCATATTTCATTCCATCTAAAACACTATTAATTTAGTACAGTAATTATCTTTCGAGATCTAGCTCACATATCATTTCCAGTGGTAAGCCTCCATGGATACTCTCAGGCAAAATTAAATATCGTGCCATGCTCCATGTCACAGATTTTGAATCAGAAGACTTCGTTGATAATCTAGGCTCAACCCCCACTAGCTCCGTGACTTTGGGCAAGTTACCTGAGCAACCTGTGTCTCAAACGCCTCACTTGGACAATGAGGATACAAATTAATACCTCAGTAGTCTATCTGTGAGAATTAAAAACATTCTTAACTTATTATCTGACACATAGACATTGCTTAACACATGTTGTCTTTTTTTTCACACGGAGAACCTTGTACGCATCTCAGCCGTATATCCACTGTCTCTGTGATAATAATTTGCTTACAGTCTGGTGATCTCTTTAATGACAGAGACTTTGTTTTCCTATTTCCTCTGCACCCAGGGCCTGTCATTAATGCCTGGCTTGAATCAGGGCTCCAGTACATGTTGTTGAAATAAGTTAAGTTTTGTTAAGATGCCATGGGCCAGCCAGAAGTGGATCTGAGCTAGAGAGGAAATCAACAAGTTTTAACCAAATTAGTCTTTGTGTTGTAAAGGGCTGCTGAAAATGAGAGAAGTGTTTGGTGTAGGAATAGGACCACAGAGAGTATTACTGGGGGACTCTGAGCTTTTACATGTAGGAATTTTGAATTTAGGTCAAGCTTATTGCGATGAGGTAAACAATCCAGCAGAGGAAAGCTGCTGCCCACCGTCTCATGCCCAGTGGTTGCTGTTCATTCGGAGTGAGGAAGGCTGAGCTGAAAACCCCAAGAGAGGACGCCAGATTCCACTCAGAGGCAGAACTCCAGTTAACACTGGTTAGTGGGGAAAAGAGTATATATGCTGCTGCAAAAGATGAACTTCGAAGAGGTCCAGACCCAGAAACATCTTCCTGGGTAGACAAGAACAGACATGGAAGGGCTCCCACGGTCACCAGGGAGTAGCAGGCCCCAGGTAGGGAAGGCCTTTTTTATGGAGGCACCTGAGCTGTGAGCACAGGGGCCTGGGAAGTGGTGATAGGAGGAGCCGAGGGGCCCGTTAGACCTGAAAGCTCAGTCCACTCGAGGTGACCTTAAATTCAGAGAACCAAAAAGATGTATCCTTATAATTCATTCTCTCTCTCTGGTATTCCTGAGTACTCCAGGAATCCCTGAAAGGCAAGAGGACAGTCTAATTGCTGGCCAAGTATAAGGAACACTAGAGCCCACCCTCTTGGTATTTTGAGCCAGGGTGAAGCTGGAAAAGTTTGGGAGGCCCCCGTCTTGAGAAATCCCATAGAGAAAACTTTCCTTCTCTTCCTCCCTCTGCAGGAATGAGAAAGCCTTGCATTCCTTCTGCTGCTGCCTGGCCTCCTTAGCCTGCTGCTCCTTCATGCTGAGCTGTAACCCTCCCCAGCCTAGTGCCTGATTCTGCATGGAGGCATTGGGAAGGGTGGGACACAGGATTGTTTTTTAGCCTACATTAATGCTCATGTCTCCCAAGACATCTAAGGAATCCACTGGGTCTGACTGCAAAAGTGTGCTGTCTGTCTTCCAATTTATTACTTGAGATAAGTCTCCTAGTCTCTTGACACTTCGCTATGATTAAAAAGCACTGTTTTTAAGCATTGTCAGCAGTAACAGTCTTTAAAATGCAATTTAATTGTGTTGAATATTTTAATCTAAAGAAATAAACCATTTATAATCACACTTTGCTTTTCTGTGACTAGATATTTTTACAGACTGTATTCGTTGCCCAAGAAATTCTCCCAAGGCATTAGGTGTGAGGCTGGCATTTTCACAATTGAGAAGGTTCACGTTTTATATGTTTTACAAATATCCTTGCAACTCTGATTGCCTGAACCAGAAATATAAGAGCTGTGTTAGATAAATCCTTCTCCCTATACCACTTCACCAGAAATCCAAGCACTTAACAAGTCCTGTCAATTCACTTTAATAATAGCTCCCTATTGATTGGGGGAGTATTTCTGAAATAAGGACAAAAGCAAAAACTGTAAAGAAAAAGATTCTGACATAGTAATCACAATATAATTCAAATGTATTGGGTGCTTACTGTGTATCAGGCACTCATTGTTCTAAGCACTTTACATGCTTAGTCATTTCGCCCTCATAATAACCCTATGAGATAAGTTCTATTATTTTCCAATTTTACAATGGAGGCACTGAGGTTATGTAATTGACTGACAAAGAATAAAACAGAAGTAACAAACAAAGGAAGGGAATGTACCAGGGAGTTAATTGTTAGGAGGGGTTATGCTAATTAAGCAGTGAAAACTAGCACTACTGGTAGGATAGAGTCCATAAGTCTGCACACAATTGGCTACAATAAATGCTATTGTTCTTTGTCAGTTAGAATCTGGCCGGCATACAGGGATCATTAAAAGTTCGTGATTGCTGATCAATTTCCGCAGAAAAGAACCACTTGTGATGAAATAAAGCATTCTGTTTTGATATCTGCTGGGGAAGTGTTTGTGCAAATCAAAGTTTTCCTTTTACTCAGCAAGTATAGGAAGTCGAGATCAGACACTTGAATTTCTAAATGACAAAAGACTACAAACTTAAGATGTAGAAGCAGAATGGGAAAGGATCTTTGCAAGATTTATAACATGTAAAGAATATATACGAACCACTAAAAAGACAAACAATGGAAAAAATATATGAAGCAGGCAATTCACTAGTGAGAAAAACGAACGTTTTAAAGTACTCATTTTAATGCAGATTGAAACACTTACTTCACCTGTAAGACTGGCCACTAGACCTTATCGAACCGTTGCTATTTAAGCAACACCTTATCCTAGCTTTGAATCTGCATGAGACTCCATATCTCATGTTCTTATATTTTCCGTTTCAGTGGACATTGTTTATTTAATATCCAGGGAAGAGAGTTTTGATGCATCAAGACTCCAGTATATGGAACATATTATAAGCAATGCTATAATGTAAACTTTTATATTCATAGCAGTGCAACGTTTTGTACAATTTTTTGTTCAATTCAAGAATGCACAAGCTCAAGAAGTATGTGACGCCTCTTTCCTTTTCTTCCTTCTGCTTCCAAATATCCATGACCCTTCCATTTTCACCTTGCATTTACCAGACCTCATTTTTGTGGGTTTCATCAGAAGTCTCTTTCCCCTTCTCTGCTTTTCCCTTTCCATGACCACAACACTTTTGCAAACTCCTTTTTTGTTTAAGTCATTGCACGTCTACCCCTTCACACATTAATTTGTAGAAGAGGTCAGCTCCACACTGAGGTTTGGGCCTCCTATGACACCCATCTTAGGTGACAATGAGCAAAGTTCAGAGCCTCTCTCATGAATGAAAGATTGCTTTCTCCTCAACCCATTCAATAAATGATGAATTAAACACAAACAAAAATGGCAGAGCCTGATCTCTTAAGACTAGGTTAGGCTTCTCCCATTCTCCTGGGCATCAAGCATCTTGACCATTCTGGCTATTTCCAGAGTCTTCAGCTTGTCCAATAGCTTCCATTACAGTTGTCCAACATCAGGAGGGTTTTGCGAATATTCTAAGACATATATATTCTGAGAGAATGTTTCGGCTGATTGCAAAGCCAGTTTTCAGAGATTATATGCTAGATACTTAAAGGAAGAAGGAGAAACAGAAGGAAATCAAGTTGGCAAAGGGGAAGAATAACCAAGGTTTGGTGTGGGGAGCAGTTGAAGGCTGTTCTATGAAATAAGATTGTGATATTCTTGAGCAAAGACACTTGTGGAAGTTTGGTCCAGTTCATGACTGAACCTTGTTGGCTGTGGTAGATTCACCAATGCCAGCCTATAGAGGCCAAGCGAGAGAATTCAGAGATACTTTATACATTCACTGCTACCACTGCCACCCAGCATCATAAAATGCAATCAGAGCTTCTTATTTGCCTAACAACAAGGTGGCATTATATTCAGAAAAGTCTTATTGTAAAGGTGACCTAGGGTACAGCTTACAAAGCCTGGTTTACAGGGCTCCATGAACGAGGGTCAACAGGGAGTCCCAGGATAGTTTGTTTTGATAGGTCTCCCATGTCTCCCTTACCCTAACACACAGCCTCACCACAACTTTCTACCTAGGGATCATAAGAACCATTCTCATTTTTCCCGTGGCCCCTGTTTATGAAGCCCAGGTCTTTCAGGTCATCTGCATAAGGCTCCACACATTCCCGTCTCTCGTCCCATGTTTCATATTTCTTTACCTTCTAAAATGCCCTGAGTCCGTCACTCTCCCAGCTCCTCCATGTGTACACCAACCCCAAAGTTCATTTTGTCTGTTTTAGGACTTTGTATAAATGTGTCTGACTTCATCTACTCAAAATTACATTTATGAGACTCATTCACATTGTTACATAGAGCTGTATTTTATTCATTTTCATTGTAATAATATATTCCATTGTATGGATATGTGACAATTTATTTGCCCATTGTATCATTGATAATATTTTGTTCTTTCCAAATTTTAGCTATTAGGAATAATGCTGCTATGGACATTATTGTATTGTACATGTTGTATACATGTATACATATTGTCGTACACATCATTTCTGTCATATATATACCTAAGAGTGGCATTGCTGGGATATATAATATTTATATGTTCCACGAAGTGGTGGTCAGCTTTAGTAGACACTGCCAAACTATTTTCCAAAATGGTTCTTCTGTTAGTTAGCATTACCACCAGGACCACCAGAAGTCAAGTTTCTATTGCTCCATTTTGTCATCGGTACTTGCCATGCTGATCTTATATGTATATATTTTTTTACTTTTTATTATATTTACTATTTTTTTTTTTTACTATGCTGATCTTTTTAATTTGGCCATTCTGGTGGGTATCTCGTTGTGTCTTTATTTGCATTTCCCTGATGTTCATTGAGATTGATCATTTTCTCATGTGCCTGTGGGTCATTTGAATACCATCCTTTGTGACTTGCCATCATATCTCTTGCCCAATTTTCTATTGGGTTCTCTGTGTTTCTCTTATCGGTATGCAGGAGTTCAGTACATAGTCTTTAAACAAACCCTTTACTGGCTATATGTGTTGCAATTATCATTATCTATGCTCTGGCTTACTTTTCTACTCCCTTAATGGTATTTTTTAAAATAGAAATTATTCATTTTAATATAGTCCAATTTATTTAGTCATTTCTTTTATGATTGATGTTTACTGTGCCCAGTTTAAGAAAATTTTCTCTGCTTCGAGGTCAAAAATTTCTCCAACACTATGTTCTGGAAGTCTTGTTTTGCCACATATGGGTCACCAACCCATCTGAAATTGATTTTGGAGTATAGTTAAGAGAGGAGTCAAATTTCATTGTTTTCCATATGGAAATCTAATTAACTGCAGGTTAGGGGCAAAGTGGAGGATCAGCCTGCTGCTCTGTAACATGGCCAGGAGTTTTCTGGAGTTTATAAAATATTCATTCATTAAAAGAATTAAATACTCAAATAATAGTGTAAGTAACAATAATCAGAAAATATGAAATTTCCACTTAATTTAGCTTTTGGGGGGAGATTAAAAAATTAAATTTGAAGTCTTACAGGAACTGAAATACCACATAATTTTATTTCCCACAGTGGTAAAAGGACAAGACTTATAGTCATCTTTTAACTAAAATTCACAACATAATTTATTTGATCAAAGGGTTTGCTTTGACTGTGAATATTAAGGGCACAGGCATTAGCATTTAATATTCTTGTATTTATTTATTTTTCCATTTTATGTCTGTTTATTTGAGAGCTTTGCCTGTAAAACTCTTAGTTGATAAAGGTACACTGTTGCAAAATACCTGAGGAGTAGGTAAAGCATGACTCCATCTGAAAAAGGATGAACACAGGCAAGATTAGATGGCTGTAACATCTTCTTTTCTCTTCCGCCCTCAAGTCACAAACAGCGGCTGATTTCAAAGCCTCATCTGCTCCGTGCAGCCCCACTCTGGTGGTGAGGGCTTCTATTACACTTGTTAGGATTAATTACACAACTGCAAGGGATCATAGAAAATGCACATTCATACTCGGAACACGTTCTTCCCCCTGAATATGAGGATTCTCAGAGACCCACACAGATCAAGAGTCCACGATTCAGAATTCTAGCAAGCTTCTTGCTCAAACAAAACCAACATTCAGAGGACACTCCACAAGGGTGAGGGTGTGAGTTGTTGGAACAGAATCAGTAGTTGGTCCACACCACTGAGTTGGGCAGCAAAAGTTCTTCTTTCCTTGGAAGACACACCCTGCAGGAGAGGCTGAGCTAATTAAAATACTACATACCGACTCAGTGGAAACTGACATTTTTCTCTTAGAATTCAAACAACCAATTGTTCCAAATATTTCATTAGAAAATGATAAAATGAAAAACATTCGGGAGATACACTGGCTGAAGTGTTTGTGTGCAGGAGAGGATAGAAGCGTTCCCACCCACAGAGCAGCTTTATGTACAGGTTAGAAAATGCTAGGGTGGTCATTTAATTGAGGAGAGTGAGGGCTGTAGCCATCATTCACTTAGGAGCTCCTCCAGGAAGTACCAGTAACTGAGTTTGCTCATTAGCCTGTCACCATCAGCTCAGCCACCAGGGGGCGTGGTGTACACTTTCACCTTGGGAACTCGCAGAGCATCAGTCTTTTCAAGGTGGATCTGGAACTCTCAGGTAGGCCAACAAGCTTGTTCCCCTTGACTTGGTTTCCCAAGGTGAGTCATCAACTAAAATAGGGGAAAGCACCCTTGACGAGACTAAAACTCAGCTGAAGAGCAATGTCAGTGATTTGCGTACACATTATCATTTACTGGTAATAGTTTTCATGTAAACAAGGGACAAATTGCTTTAGAAAAAAAGGGAACTCTAGAGGAGAAATGAGAGAGCTTGGGGGTTACTAGCAGGAGAATTCAAATGAAGACTATGCTGAATCTCTGTCTCTGGTGAAATATAAGCTAGATGGTGGTGTCATGTGTGAGAGTGGCAGAAGGAAGTCCCATAACTCATAGACCCTTGGAAGGAAGCACCTGGGTCATGTCTCCTCACAGGCCACTTGGCAGAGAGGATCAAGGGCTTCCTTATATTTGTTTTACGGAGTAATGGAATTCTCTAAACCTTAGTACCAAAGGGTTTCTTAAAATCTTCGTGACTAATTAACGATTTTTGGCCTGGTGTTAATTTGCATATCATTGGACCTGATCTGCATGTTTAATTTTTAACTCGGCAGGAACCTTGAAGCCGTTATACCTAAGTTAGATTTTCCTGTTTCCTATCCAAAAAACATTTTGAATTAAAAGCTTAGATTTGAAAGCAAGAATAGAGTTTAAATTTGTAATAACAACCCATTTCCCCCCCCCATGGTTATTTACACATCGTTTTGTTCTTATAAGAAGGTAAAATTTACCTTTTACCAAAAAGGTTTAATACTCAATTGAGTTATTTCATTTTTTTCACTTGGAAGCTGTTTTTCCCTAAGTAAAAAGCCGTTAAAAGACTCATCTTTTTGAAGACTAATTTTTAAAACTCTATTTCAATGTATTACAGAGTGCAATTTACAACTCAAGTCTCGTAAACATAGTGTCCTGTGATTTGGAAGGTTTTATTTTCCTCTCAGCCTGGAGGGCTTTTCTTAAAAGGCTAGTACATTTAAAGTATTGTAGATGTGACTTAATTTCTTAATTTTTTCCTCCTGGAAATATTGAATCCCTTTATCTTAGATTTGTATAAGCATTCAGTGGTTTCTTGAAACCAGTACAAATAGAAGTCCACTGAGGTTGACAGACATTATAGAAGCATTTTATACAAACTCACACAGGAAGCCTAAATAATTCAAAAGTATCTTTGATGTCAAACTCATTTCTGTGCCATTCATAGTATGCCCAGACCAATCCTTCAGAAACAAGGAAGCTGAAAAATCAATTGGAGCTTCAATTCCTTGGATTCTCCACTTCCAATCCCTTAGTTCATACCAATTCAAACACAATGCAGCTGGGCTTTCACATGAGGAGCAAATCTCTCAAGCAACAGAAGGAACAATAATTTAATTATCGGACAATCTCAAGACTAAGCAGGAGCATTTTTTCCCTAAGGAGAAAAAATTGTGCAGACATTTAGAAAGCACATCCCAGGCCTGAGCGTCCCTGAACCATTATGCACATAGTTATCCTCTAGAGGGCGGTAGTTCTCTGTTGCGGGGCGGGGGGCGGGGGCGGGGCGGGGGTCAACCTACTCTGGTCCAGAGTTTTGCCTTTTGGAGCCTCCAGGGAAAATTCACTTAGCTGCACCTTAATTCAAAAAGAAAGAAAACACTTTGGCTTGAATCAGATAAAATTCTAATCCAGAAACTGGAAACATTCATTTCAGGAGACAGAAACACAAGAGCTCTTTTGTCTGCTCTGATTGCTGTCAGGCTCACAGATAAGACCCTACCTGTATTATCTACATTCATAGCCATGAACATCTGGCAAAAGCCATAAGACAACAATCCACAACAGAAACAGCCACTACAATTTTTCACTTCCTGGTGCTCTATAGATGCTCTTAGCCGGTTGCAACTTGACGTCCTTATATAGAACTGATTAGAAACATCTCAGAAACAGGCATGTACCCCAATGAGACCCAAATGGATTATCATTGCCTGGGTTCCCTCTGAAAACAGAGCTTAAGACAGACTTGCTTGAAGGGGATTTATTTGTGAGATGACCCCAGGGCGCAGGAGTGAGAAACAGGTAGGGTAACCAGCCATCCCTGTCTGCTGGGGACTGGGGCTCCCCAAGATGTGAGACTTTCAGTGCTAAAATCAGAGAAGTCCAAAGTAAACTGGAATGAGTTGCTCACTATAAGAACTAAGGAAGTAGCCCCAGGGAAGGAGAGAAAGCCAGCGCGAGGCTGAGTTGATGAGTTAGTTGGTTTGCTCCCAGAGCACCTTCTCAAGTGCGTCTCAGAATTGGAGAGCATTTATCCACCAGTTCTCATATCCTATTAGTCAAGGGTTGCCCCTTGGGATGTTAATTCTGTCCACATTCAGGGCTCACATGCATGAGTGCCCGTGAGTTCCCATAGGCATTTCCCACTGTGGCTTCGGAGAAGCCCTAAGCAGGAAGTGAGAGTAACACAATGCAGCTGAGGCCCAGCGCTGTTCGTTCCGCCTACGTAGATCTGGTTGCTGCAGCAATGACTAAAGTCAAAGCCCAACTGATGATGTGAGGCCGGGCACAAGAAGTGTCCAATATATGAAGGTTAATTTGCCTCCATTTGGTTGGCTCATATTTGAGTCACCAACGTCTGCTCTTAGCTCCCCTTTAGTTTATTAATTTAAATGGGGTGAAACTCTGAAACTCTGTTTAAGCGAGAAATGCTGCAGAGTGCTTTTATTCTCTCATGTAAATTGAGGAAGATGCCATGCCAATGACCCCCTCCTAGCAAAAAAGAGAAAGTTTACAGGGATTTAGGTCTCCTTCAAAAATCGAGTTGTCCATTTAAATGTCATTGCCAGCATAAAACATTAAGACAATCAATCAAAATCACAGACTTCTTAGAAGTTAAGGTGTACTGTCACAAGACATAGCAACAAATTTTAAAGCTCAGATGTCTTGTGAAACTTTTTGGAAATCATATTTGCAAGGATGATTTATATGTATTTTTTACTTCCATAGTTCTTTTAAACTTTTTATTACAGAAAATATTCAGAATCCTCTTAAACCATCAACAATCATCAACCTTTGGCCATGCTTTTTGTGTCTCCCTCTGTTAAGAATGCATGAAGGAACAAGTAAGAGAAAAACTAATTACATGATCTTCAACAAATAAAAGCTCTATTTGTTTCAGATAACATACAGTCTAGATATAGGCAGTCCAGGATGGTATAGAATTGAATGATGTCTTCAAAATAATCTCCTTCTAATGCTTTGGTCCTCCATCTTTAGGATATGGTTGCAAGATGGCTGTTAAGCCCCCCAGAAATCACTTATTCCAGGAAGGAAGAATGAGAAAGGGTGAAAAGGACCCAATGGTATGCCAACTGCCTTAGTTTTCCTTTGTAAACCTTCCAGGAAGCTCTATTAAACAACTTTTACTTAATCGCTAGCTGGGGCAGATCACATGGTCTCTACTTGCTGCAAGGGAGTATGGGAAGTGAACGATTTTAGCTGTGGACATAGCCACCCTGAACCAGATCAGGGTCCTGTTAATCAGGAAGAAGGGGGCTCTGACCTTTTGCCTATGATGATTTTCTCTCTGCTTTCAATGCCCTCTCCTCCCTGGACCACCCAGGTTATTCCTTTATTTAACAAATATTTATTTAACACTCCCTTCCTGCCAGTACCAAAGCCAGGTCCCAGGGCTCCAAAGAGAAATAAAGAGTAGTGTACTCTTGAAGAGGTACTAGTCTAATCTATTGTAGGAAGCCAATACACAATATCTCAACCTGATAACTGCAGAGTCACATAAACACATTACTTAAAGATATAGAAGAAACTTCTAGAAGACATAAAATCAGAAATGACTTAAAGGAATTGCCTGTGGAGACCAGACTGGGACAGAAAGGAGCTGGGGACTGTTGATACCACTATAAGCTCTTCCATATGGCTTGGCTTTTTTTTTTTTTTTTAAACCATGTGCTTACATAACTGATAAAATATAAAAAAAATAACTCTGAAAAATAATACTGCAGTAAGCATCTTTGTGCATAAAGAATGGTTGCCATTTTTGGTTATGTTTTCGTGATATATTCTTAGAATTTCTGTGTTAAAGATTGCAGATACAAATTTGTTTCCAGAAAGTGTGCAGGGGGGTTGAAGGGTTTAAACGGAATGACATATATAAACTACCAAGCACATAGCAGGCATTCAGTACACATTAGTCAGAAACAAATAAATCATCCAGCATTTTTTCCGGATATCAACCCCTTCCCAAGAGCTACCACAAAGAAGTATAACTCTCTTGACAATGTCCCTCTGGGTCTTTTGCTAACACAGACAGTACTGCAGTGAGCAGTCATGTGCCAGTGTCAATTCAGGTTGTTGCCCGTGTATACTTGAAATAGGTTCCTAGAAATGGGTAAACACCTATGTCATTTTGCTAGACATTGCCATATCCCCTCCACAGGGGCGGTACCGTTTTTGCACTCCCCCAAGTAATGTGTGAGTGTGTCTTTTTCTCATAGCTTCACCAAGAAAATTCATTGTTTGTAGGATGTATACTCATCTGATGGGTGAGAAATGGTCTCTCGGTGTAGTTTGAATTTGCACTTCTAACTGATACTTGTCATTTCCTTCTGCTGCTGCCCCGTCTAAATTTCTCTTGCCTTTAGCCAGCATTTCAGTTGTTCCAACTACTTGCCAAGGATTGACCCAGACCTTTGTCTCTGATGGGTTGGAGCCCTTGGTGGCCTTGTCTTTGTAGGCCATGGATGCCTCAGTTGCCCCTGCAGTGTTATTACTGAGCACAGAAGCACCAAGATTCAGCGTAGGGGATCCCCTGAGCTCCAGACATTTTCCTTTCTGCCCCACTAAGTGTTAGCAACCCTGCGTCTTTATGAAAATCAGGGCTGATCACACCCTGCCACTATCATAATCCAGTTTGCTTTCAGAACCATTAAAATGGAAATCCAAAAGTGACCAGGTAATGGCTGTAGCTTCAGGTTAAGTGGAGCTCTGCTGTGTCCCTTGGTGGAACAGCTCACCTCTCCCTAAGAACCAGGACTTCTTTCCAGCAGAGACTAAAGTTGTAGGAACACAAAGCAAGACTTGTACAAGTAAGTCACTGGAAATGATGGTAAGACAGCCCTCACCTCCTTTTACCCTTTGGTTCCTGAACCTCTGCATTCCCACTGATGGAGACAGAGCACTGCAAAACAGCCATTGGTTCAACACAAATTGCACACACTCAAGGGCAGCACTCGACCCTACAAGTGTCATTCCCGGGCTAAGTACTCTTTAGGTCAGGTACTTCCAGGTGACATGGTCTATAGGACCAATGGATCCTGTGAAAGAATGACTTCCCCCTCCAGGTTGGAAGGGATCTGACGTAATCAACTTGTTTGATCTTCTTGAGGGATGGAGCCACACTGGGGCCTCTGTGGGTGGCAAGTTATGTAATCAGCACAGAAAGTAGTTAGATCAGCCTTGGTGAGTAGGAGCCCATGCTGCTGGGCCAGTGCACAGTCTCCACTCCTGCCACTGTAACTACTTCATTCATGAGTCTAGGGCCCAACACTGGAATGGCTAAGGACAAAAGCTAGCTGGCATCCACCAGAGTATCCTTCCTGTCTACCTGGCTGTTGAGTGCTTCCTCTGAGGTGGATGTTTTTGTGTAAACATTGATGTCAGACACAAACATCTTCACACTTGGCACCTGCCCCTTGCAGGTCCATCCACTTGCCTCTTCCCTTGTCTTCTAATGGTGCTTCTTTCAAGGCCCTAACCAATCAGCCATTGATTCACTGCAGCTCAGAAATGTGTATCTCTACCTTAGGCCACTTCTCCCTCCATAAAATGCTGACAATCAAAAGTACTCCTTAAAGCTCTGCCCACTAAGAGGATTTTCCTTCTATACTGCCTTTTAGGGCCACCCTGCCTGGGGCTGCCATGCGGTAAGTCCATTTTCAGCTCACACCAACCTGTAGGTGATCCTCTCCCCCCATTAACCAGGCCTGGATGTTTTCCCCCTCCATCATCTGGCCATAGAGAAGCCCCTATGAAGCCATAAGTGTGAGCTGCAGAAGCATCAGTGCAACAGATAACATGACTCAGGGCTCTGAGCCATCAGCTTGTGTAACTAATTTATGTCTTCTAGACCTCCTGAAGCCTGAATGTACCATTTCCATCGCATAGTGGAAAGGCATTGCCAGTGTGCCTGCCTGGCCTTATTATGATTTGATGGATCTAATTACACACAACTCATGACAGGCATCTCCTGTCTCACCACTTGGAATCCATGCTGGTCAGTCTCTACTAGGGCCCACTAGTCCATCAGGAGCTGCTTTTCAGATACAGAGTACCCTGATGCAGAAGGCATGGCCTAGCTAGAGGGTCTGTGCCATTGACCTCCTATTGGGGCTTGCTAGAGACTCTGCCCAGCATCCCCACCTTCATGGGATGCCTCTAACTCTATAGCCAAGAGGCAGAGCAGCTTATACTGCAACCCAGTCCTAATGCAAAGTCTTCTCTTCCTCTGAGCCTCACCTGAATTGTCGACTTTTGACTATCTGACAAATGGATTGGGATAGTATTCTAGAAGTGGCATATTCCACCTCTAAAATCCAAAGGACCCACCAAACATGTATGTGCTGCTTAGCGACAAGGAGTATAAAGTACGATAACCTATTCTTTACCTCAGAAGAGAAGTCCCAGCATGCCCTAGACCTAGAACCCCTAAAATATTCATCTGTATAGCAGGCTCTGGAATCTTTATAGAGTTTATCTTCCATCCTCTGGCACATTCAGAGTAACACCACAGTCCTGTTTACCAGGTCCCATTAGCATGACGTCATTGATGTAGTGAAGCAGAGTGATGTTCTGCAGCAAATGAAGGTGACCAAGGATTTTGCAGACTATATGGTGACAAAGAGCAGGGGAGTCCTCCCAGCCTTGGAGCACAACCGCGAAAGAGTGCTGCGCCTCTTTCCGTACACACGTGAACTGCGTTTGGTTCTCCTTACTAATGAGGATTGAAAAGAACACAGTGACAGAATTAAAGACAAGTGCCAGAGGCTGTTCTGATCTATCCCAGTAAAGATACTACCTCCAGCATCAGAGCTGCATTTGAGGCTACCACTTGGATCCGGTGGTTTCTGCAGACACTAAGATCTGTGGATTAAATGAGGGATATAATGGGAGCCGCCACCCCTGAATCCTTTAAGTCTTTAAGGGAGACATTAATTTCTGAGTCCAAACAAATTGCCAACCTACAGGTTCATGAACTAAATAATGGTTCTAGTTTTAAACTACTAGATTTTGGGCATTGTTGTCATGTAGCAAAAGCTGCACTGTCGATGCAGGTTGGGAACATGGAAGAGAGATCTGAATGGAGCATGTAGATTTAGGAGTCATAAGATGATAACTGAAGTCAAGAGAGTAGACAAGACTGTCCAGGAAAATCATGCAGAATAAGAACAGATTGAGATCCCCAAAGCCAACATTACCATAGTAAGTTCAAAGACTCCTATCTCAGAAAATGGCACCGCCATCTACACAGGCATGCAAGCTGGAGACCTGAGCCCTTAGCAGCACACATCATGCTTTTAATGATCTGGCTCTGCCAGCCTCGCCTCTCCTTCAGGTGCTCTATATTCCAACAAAATGGAACTTTCTGATGTTCTCCAAAGGTGCTATGCTCTCTCCCTACCACTGCTTGTGCATTCTCTTCTATCTGCCATGCCCTTCCCAATCCCTTCTTTATGTATTTAACTGCCATTTCAACCTCATATGTCATTACTTCTGGGACGCTTTCCTTGACCACCCCCAACCAGAAGCTACCTTCTCTTCCTCCCTATCTTTCTGTGCATGGTCCATAGCACACATTCACTGAGATGATTGTTTTATCTCTGCCAGCCCTTTAAATCCTCCCTACCTGTGTGTGTCGCCCTGAAGGGCTTGGACTGTGCCTTTTATGTCTATAGGTATTTGTATTTATGCATAAATCAAGAACGTAGAGTGTCTCTCTGGGAATAAATAAATCTAAGCAGGGTCCTGCTTGGGATGGGGAGATTTCAGAATGGCCAGCCTGAGTGAATGACAAAACTGATTATTGTTTTCTCTCTTTCTTAGATAGATAGTTACCACTGTTGATGGGTGAATGCAACGCTCATTCTCAAACCACTTTTCTTTGGTTCTCTTATCTATAAAGGCTGGAAAACCTAAATAGTTGTGTTTTTTAGGCTTCATTATATTTAGTGTGGCCACTAAGGCGATGTAGAAGTCTGCTAGAGGCTTCTGGGAATGCTTTGCTTTTCTGATCCAAAGGACATTTGGGCTGGCCTCACCCCTTCCTTCCATCATCTTACCTAGAATACAGATGTGAAACCTGAAACTCCATCAGGTATCTTGTATTATGAGGAAACAAGCCAGCATACCAATAGTGGCAGAACAGAAAGCCACCAGGGGCCTGAGCCGCTGACAGCATCTTAGAAGCACTGCCCAAGCCTTGGGCTGTCTGCCTCCATGCTTCTCCTTATGTGAGATAATTAAGTGACCTAACTGTTTAAGACACCACTTGTCAGGTGTTCTGTCTCAGGGCAGAAAGCTTTCCTGAGACCAACTACACAGAGCAGCAGGAACTAACTACCAGAACAGTGCTCTGAGTCAAGATCGTGGTAGGACCAGTGTTAAAGATAAAACTACCAATTAATGACTACATAAGAGTGTTGTTGTTTTCAGTTCAGCTCTTGCTGCTGTGGGGGAGACTTGGAAACAGAGATGTAGCTTCTGTTCTTCAAGTGTTTGCAGTCAAGTGGGAGGTAGTCTGACGAAATTACCACACTGCACAGAGTGCAGCTAAGAGCTGGATTTTATAAAGCTTGGAGGAGAGGAGGCTCAGCAAAGGGGAAGTGGCTCAAATGGGGAAAGTGTCCTGATGGATGAGAGGCTTGAACATCAATGAATAGGATTTGGATTAGCCTATCCATGATCTCTGCAGAGAGGTGAGTGAGCATAAGTAGGTAACATGCTGGCAAGCTGCCAGCATGCAGTAGAGGCTCGTTAAGTATTAAATGCTCTTCTGGTCCTCCATACAAGGTGGTTTAGGAAAATGTTTCTCTTCCCTTTCAGATTTATTTATTCAGCACATATTTTTGAGCCTTTACTGTGGATGAGGAACTGCTTTGGACACAACTGTGGGCAGAACACATGCGGTACCACAAAGAGCTTCTGTCCCAATGAGGGAGACAGATGACAAGCGAAAGGAAAATGCAGGGCTGGAGGAAGCAGGTTAACAAACTCAGGACAGGGCAGCTTCTTTCCCTTCTTTTAGGCCTCTGCCTTCCTAGATTGGTTGCACATCCGGGTTCCTGTTGCCCAAGCTACTCAAAGGGCAGCCCTGATCCCTGGAGCACATAGGAAGTAGTGGCCTCGGAGGACACGTGCTGCAGGTGCTGTGGGTGGCCTCCGCACCCAGGCCACCCCCATGTCTCCGCAGCCCGCAAGCCTCTGGCATTCCTTTCTGCCCACCCAGACTAATCACCCAGTACCACCACCCCCATCTTCCTTTCGGCGTCACACAGACACCATGTGCTGCAATGTCATTTTATACTGCCCTCATTCTTGTGATGTGTGGTAGTATTGCCCCAGCCCACACACTCCGGCCACACTCCGGCTCCATTTCCAGGGACAATCACTGTTCCTTCATCCTAAAGGGCCCCTCACTTTCTCCTCTCCCCCGGAAGCCTTCTTCCTCCTTGTCCAGAGCTGAGTCACCACAAAGTTGATCACTCCAAATTGGGACTCTCCGAAGAGGGAAAAGGAACACTAGTACTAATCACATCAGGCAACTGGCAAACAAAGGCGTGCGGTCTCCTATCCAGAGCCTAATGCTGAGGTCTCATGCTTCAGCCTCTTCATCTGTTACCTCACCATTTCCCAAACTGTGTTCTGTGGAACATCTGGGAGATATCAGTGGGGCTTCGCAAAAACAAAAAGAAACTAAAGATTCCACTTTGAAATTCTTTTTCTTCTTTATAAGTGCCTACAGTACCTGGTATTCCAAGGTGGTCTCCCACCCAAGTGCTAACCAGGCCCGACCTTGCTTAGCTCCCAAGATCAGATGAGATTGGGCACATTCAGGGCGGCATGGCCATAGACATCACATTGAAATTCTTTTGAGAAATTCTGAGTTAACCCAAGATAAACAGATTTCCTAACTGTGGGACTTCCCCAAATACATATGTTTCAGTGAGAGGAGAGCATGTCATGTCTCCCAAACCTATTTGACCATGGAATCCTTGAGCAGAGAGCACCTCGTGGAACTAACACACTTTGAGAAATACTGTTTGAGACAAGTGAAATTGTTCCCAGAACTTTGACTTATCTCTGTCCTAGTGTTTAGTGTTAAGATATGAATACCAGGATGGTGATGGGCTCACACTCAACTCTGCCTCTTCGCAGCTGGGTACCATTTTTCATCAGGATGCTTTGGGCTGCAGGTAACAGATATAGTTACTTGTAGAATTGTAAGTAGGGATCATGGTTGATTACTCTCAGAGCAAGAACTCCTGAGCTGAGTGCTGTGTCCTCAAGGGCCCAGGTGTTTTCCAGTGCTATCTCCTCTCATGGCCACAGAATGGCTGCAGCAGCTCCAAGCACAACACATAGAAACACAGTCACCCGGCAAAAGAAGGCATGTCCTCCCATAAATGTTTTTACCAATTTTCTTAGAAAGGAAATGTTTTGCAGGTGCACCCCCATCGCCACTCCACATCTTCACAGAAGTCTTCCTCTCGGGGCTCAGTGGCTAGTAGAGTGACCAACCATCCCAGTCTGCCCAGGACTGACCAGTTTTCTGGGACTCAGCACTACAAGTGCTAAAACTAGGATGTTCCTGGGCAACTCGGATGTCATAACTGGGTAGGAATGGACCAAGTGACTGCCTAAATCAGTCATTGGATAGGGAAATGGAATTACCATGATTAGTTTAGACTAATCAGGATTTACGCCCTGAGGCAAGAGAGGGGCCAACTTTCTTGAATATGGAATGATGAACAACCAAAGAAAACCTACTTCCTTACAGTGAAAAGAAGGGGGAAAAGCTATTGGGTAGGCAACCAACAGGGCTGCTTTATCTATAAAATGAGATACAGTGATAATTCTCTCCTCATGATGTTGTGAGGATTAAATACAATGACATATGACAGTGCCTTACCTAGAGAACCGATTTAGCAGCTTTTTATTAAGCACTTACTGTGTGCAAAGCACTGTGCTAAGGTATTACACACACTGTCATAACATCCATACAAAACTCCAGGAGACAGGGATGTAAATCCCATTAGACATAAAGAGATTAAGTGATTTTCCTAAAGTCATACAGCTAATAAGATGTAGAGCCAGGTCTCAAAACCAATTCTGTCTGATACTAAGATCCCCATCTTAATCTCTGTACCTCACTGCTTTGCAGAATTGTATTATTTGTCTGTTAAATCTCCAGCCACAGGGCCCAGCATAGAACAAACATTTATTAAATATTTTTTGAATGAGTAGATGGTAACAGCTGACATTCCTGCAACCATTATGATTTACAAAGAACTTCTGTCTGAATTTAGGACTTTCTCCCCCAGATCTGGTCCTCTTCCAGAAATCCTTCTCCTGGCAAATGGCACCAACATCTACCCACCTGCATAAACCAGAAAACTAAGAGTCACCATCAACCCTTCTCTCCCTCTCACACATCGCATCCAACCCATCACCGAGGCTCTCTCTCAAATCTGAGCATTTCTCTCCATCCTCTGTGACCTGGCCCATGTTATGATCACATTCTCACTGAACCGCTGCAAGAGGTCCCTAACAGATCTGCCCACAGCACTGAACTCGTCCTCCAGGCTCTTCTCCATGTAGAGCAGTTGTCTCAGTTTCTGACCAAGTCACTTGCCTACTGAAAAGTTTTAATGTTCATTCTTTTTGACATAAAGCTCAAACTCCTTACCATAGCCTTGCCTCTACCTATTTCCCTTGCCTCATCGTACACACAATCCCTTCTTTCTCTCATACTATCCCAGCCGGCCCCTGACCTTCACGAAGTCCTTCGTTGTTGTCCTTCCTTATGCCATGAGATCTTTGTGCTTGCTGTTCCCTTCACTCTACCTAGTTAATTCTTACCCACCTCAGGTCTTAGCCCAGGCAGCTTTTCTTTTGGTAAGACCCTCTGACCTGCGTGACCAGGTCAGACCCCCTGTCAGAGGCTCCTGTAACACCATCCATTTTTCCTTAATGGCCCAGTAGGCATAATTGCAGTTTTATATTCACTCATGAGTCTGTTGGGTTGGTGTCCCTCCCTCAACCAGCCTATGAGCTTGGTGTCTGGGTTTTTTTTTTTTTTTTTATCTCTCTGCAGCCTTTCCAAGCCCAGTCAGGAACAAACAGTACATAGTATGTTTTCAATAAATGTATGCTTAATTAATAAACTAACTAGTTGGTTAATCAATTAATTAACACTTTACCCAGGCTACTGCAAGCTCCCGTGGGGTGGGGCCCTGCCTTAATGCCTCTACCACCATCCCCAGCAACCATCGAAAGGTTGGGCCTGGGGAAGTGTGCAATGAACAGTCTGAGTAACTGGTGGGAGGTGACCACACGGTTGACAGGGATGAGCATAATAGTCCGAAACAACCTGTAAGGGAGTGAGGCAAGCAGGAGAGGAAAAGGGAAAGAGCCGGGGATGGATGTGATCTAAGGTAACTCTAGCCTTGGCCTAGATTGCACTGAGGAGTCACCCCACTTTGCGGCAAGGGGACCAGGCTTTTGTGTGTATGTCCCAGATGGTCTTCAGTGATTGGGCCATCCTGCCAACTGGACCCAAGACACCAGACAACAGAGCTGGAAAGTGACGGTCAACCATGTCCCCTCCTCCCTGCAATCCATCTGTCTCTGTAACCTGAGGGACTGCTCTCCTGCCTTGCCCACTGTGGTAGTTTCCTTGGGCCTCTCTAACAAGTACCACAAACGGGGGGTGTTTAAACAACAGAAATGTACTGCCTCATAGTTCTGGAGGCCAGAGGTCTGAAGTCACAGTATTGGCAGGGCCACGCTCTCCCTGAAGGCATGAAAGAGGATCTTTCCAAGACTCCCTCCTAGCTTCTGGTAGTTGCTGGAAATCCTTAGCATTGCCTGGCTTGCGGCAGCATCACTCCGATCTCTGTCTCTGTCTTCACGTGATCTTCCTATGTGTCTCTATGTTCAAATTTCTTTCTTCTTATAAGAACCTCATCTTAACTTACTCACATCTACAAAGATCCTATTTCCAAATAAGGTCAATTCACAGATTGCAGGGGAAGGACTTGAATGTGTATTTTTGAAGTACACAATTTCCCACTGGTGATATTTTAAAATTGATTCAATGATGATATAATATAGATCCAGTTATTTTTCTCTGTCCTACTGGTATATGCCTCACTTGCAGTGAATATTGTTTTGCATCCTGGAGCCTGCTGGTCAGTGTTCTGGAAGCCGGTTGGTTTCGAATGATGTTTGGCGCTGGTCATGCAACCATGGTTCCACTGTGAACATGATTTTTTCCGCTGGGAGGCCTGACTGTTTGTCATGCAGGCATGGTTTTTTACTGAGCATACTATTTTCTTCAATTGAATAAGGTAACTCCTGCATGTCCATGATCACTACTGAAATACTCCTCAAGATGTGTAGGACAGCCCTAGACTCCCTAGAGAATTCAGTCACTCGGATTGGATTTATACTGCAATGACTAACGTTTAATTTAGCGGTCAATAAATTTTTGCCGAGTGTCTTCTCTGTCTTAGGCTCTGTGCTAAGTAGTAAGGATATAGAAGTAAGCCAGACTTAGTCTCTCCCATCAGGGAGTTCACATTTTATCAGAAAAGTTGGGCAGTTACAACCAATGGAATCAGTGTTTCAAGAGAACTGTCAGTTGAGATTCTTAGTTGTACAAGCCACAATCCACATAGTTTAAGTAGAAGGAAAAGAGAATCAGGCTAAGTGCTACACAGCTGAAGGTCTGGGACAATGCAGCCGGCCAAAAACACTCAACCACACCAGGAGAATTTTCTAAGGAAAACATCACCATCCTGCCGTCTGCTGCTTGGCACCTATGTGTGGGTCTGGCTATTAGAAATTCCGTCAGGGGTACCCCTAGAACACCCAGACACCTCCATCACAGCTGCTTTCCAGGTGATCTTATCCACTTTCTGCAGTCATCATGCCCATTACAAACTTCCGCCTCCATTTCTTATCAAGGACATCTTTTATATGGAACCCAGGTTATATGAAACCTTAGCTGTAGTGGAAGATGGGAAATGTTCCTTTAGTTTTCCAGTCTCTATAACACAGGGAGGCAATCTATTAGGGCAATTGGGCAATTGGATGTTTGTATCCAGAATCAGAAAAGATATATGAGCCAGTGAGCTGGGCCAGGTCACAGAGGGTTTGCCCAGGTGCAAATATTGGTGAGAATGGTAACCCAGGCCAGATACAAGAGTGCTTCCACTTCAGTTCACCAGTGAAACAGCAAATGCTCTGGTAGAAATAGAGATACAAGTGTGAAGGTCATTCCCTGATACCTCCTAAAGTGCACTCGAAGCCTAATGGTCAAAGCAAAAAGTAAGAAGTCCACGAGGGCAGGGGAACCCTTGCTGTCCACTGGCTATTCCTTATCCCATTTGGTTAGAACTCAGCACTCAGAGATCTACTTACTGTCATGAAGAGAATTCCTTCAATGGTAAACAAAAAGTCCTATTCTGATATGGAGGGGATCTAAACAATGAAATACTGAACTGTTCTGCATTAAAACATAAGTGTTTACTAAGAGACAAAATGTAAACCACAGAGACCGAGAAAAAGTAGTTTTTCCTTCTCATCAGTCACCAGACAGAGGGTAGGAAGTGTTAATTCCAGGTAGAGACATCTGATCAGAGACTGATATCCTTGGGGCTAAGGAAAGAGACTGCTACTGGTGATCCTTATCTTCTGAGGAGGGATATGAGTTTAAACCCCAAGGATGAGAATCTAGTGGTTGGTTTAAAATATTTTCCCCATCTCCTCATCGCTATTTCTCTCCTGTTATCACAGAATTTCAGCAAAATTTTGTAGTACTTTCTTAGCATGCTTTGGGAATATGGGAAGTGTGCTTAACTACACTTAATGAAGACTGAATCAAGGAAAGGGAAAATCTTCAAGACACATTATGAATGTCAAGCAGATAAACACTAAGAAAATCATACATAAGCACATTGCGATAAAACTGCTTACAACCAAACACAGAGATAAAATCTTAAAAGCAGCCACAGAAAGAAATGCATTCTTTTAAAGGAGCACTAACATGACTGATAGCTGACTTCTCATCAGAAACCATAAAGTCAAAAGAGGATAGAATGTTATCTTTAAAGTGCTAAAATAAAATACTTCCTAAAATTGATTTAAAAATCAATTTTTAAAAATCAGAAAGAAGAAAGGAGAAACAAATACATTTTCAAACTAATAAAAACCAGGAGAATTCATCGGCAGCAGACCTGCACTAAGGGAAATAATGAAAGGGTGTTTTCAGATAGAAAGGAATGGTCCCAAATGGAAGCTTGAAGACATACATCAACGACAGAAATAAAGATACTCATACAATGAATACTCCAAATACATATACATACAAGAATATTCATGGGATCATTCTTTCTGATAGCCAAACTGTTAAAATTCAAATGTCTATCAACATTCATACATGAAGTACTATACTGCAATAAAAGTTAATAAAATAAACTTACACTCCCAATCAAGACAGAGTAATAAGGACTAAATTTACTCTTCTAAAATAGTAACAAAACGACAAAATGTATGAAATACAGGTTTCCAAGGCATTGGATATCAAGCAATGAATAGCATCCTAAGAGGCGGCAAACACAACTGTGGTAAGCCTTACAGTTGCCCATACTGACTGGGGAGAGTTTCCAGGCCCCAGCCAGGGAGGCGGCCCAGGTGACGCCTGGAAGTCTCCCCGAGTTGAGGAGATGAAGTTGTGAGTGTGTAGAGGCTAGTTAACTAGAATTCACAGGGCAGAGTGCCAGAGATGAAAGAGCTGCCTAGAGAAAGAATTTTCAGAGATTTTCAGAGGTGCTCCTTCAAGTGTTCAGTCAGGTTTTGATCAATGCATGCCTTGGAGTCCTGGTTCTGCCACTTTCTATCAATCGACATATCTGTTTTGAGCACCTACTATGTGCCAAACTCTGAGTAGGGACATGGGCAACCAAAGCTGAGGCAGGACCAAGCCTTAAAGTGCGCCCTTGCCTAGTTATTTCCCAACCCGGAGAGAGGCTCTGCCCACACCTGATCACAATGCTGGTCCTGCCTTCCCAGGAATCCTTCCGCAGAGGGAGGCCGCTCAGCGGGGAGACACCCCCATGGTACATAGGATCTCACTCAGGTAAAATGAATGAACCTCAGTCCTGTAAAGAGAGCAGCTAAAGGGGCTGGAGGCCCCTAAGGAACATTTCCCATTTTCCCTGTAGTCTGTATAGAGTACCCTGCATAGGCTGTGTAGAGCCTGCATGAAGCGTGTGTCTGCGTGTAAAACAGAACGAGCGTGTGTGTCTGTGTGAGAATGCCTCTGTGATGTGAGTATGAGAGGGGCGTGTATGAGTGGACAGGAGTGAGGTGAACCCCACAACACACACCTCACAGACCCTTCTCTGACCTCTGGGGAAGTGAGGACAGGAGTTGGGTGCCACCTAGTGGACAGAGCTGCACTACAAGCCCCCACCCTCTTCACCCCTTATCTCCACCCCGCCCCCACCCACTCCAAGGCACGCCCAGAACCGACTTCAGATCCTTCTCTTCCCTCTTGCTCACTACCTCTACCCCCCATGACAGTCCTGCAGAGACAGAGACAGAGACAGAGACAGAGACAGAGACAGAGACAGAGACTCTGTCTTGAATCTCCTATCCGAGAAAAAGAGCCCTTAGAGAGGAGTCAGGCAGGAGGGGTTCACGCTCCAACCCTGGCAGATTACTTAACCTCTCTGAACCTCAAGCTACTTGGCTACACAATGATATGACTGTACCTACTCCACAGAATCATTGTGAGGGTTCGTGTAAAATAAAACCATTAAGTTGGGCGGGCCGGACAGCTACAAGAAGCCCTGAGGCCAAGCCTCATGTTCTCTGACCTGGTGAGGGATGCCTGCAGGCTCTGCGGACAGGTACAACCTTCCTGCCGTCCGCCGTCAGTTCCGCTGCGCTTCTCACCGGCTCACGCACGCATCCGTCCTTCGTGCCCGCCGTCCTGCCCCGCCTCCCCTCGCAGCGCCAGAGAGCTACCTCGCCCATTTTCCCAGGAAACTCACCTCTTGCCAGAGGCTCCACCCAACACCTGCTTGCAGGTGAGGGTGGCGCTGAGCAGCCAGCCCCCCAGGGTTCATGGAGCCGCATGGACCCCACCTTCTGGGGCACCTCCCCTGTCCTCCTTCTGCCCTCACCCCCATCCAGCTGGTCACCAAGTTGTGGCAATCCAAAGTGTATTGATTTCCTCCCTTTCTTGCCCAGACCAGGGCGCAGAGAGCAGCCCTGACCAAGCTCTCCTCTTGCAGTCCTTTCTCTGCTCTCCAGCAAGATCTTTTCTCAAATGATGACTGAGCCACTCCTCTGACAATCTTTCTCTGGCTCCTCACAGCTCACCAAGTAAAACCAAACTCCACAGCCTGCCATTGGAGGCCCTCCCTGATCTCTGGCCTTATCTCCTCCTTCATCTTTCCATCCTCCTCCCTTCCAGTGACACCTCTCCCCTGAGCCTTTGTATGAGCAGTTTCTGCTACCAAGAGTGCCTGTCCTCTTTCACTCAGGAAAGTGACACCTGCTCATCTTCCAAACCTCGCTGTGATTCTTCTCAGGGTTATGATCCTGCCTGGAGCCCCATGGACGTGCATCCCATAGGGTTGTCATGGCCTGTGGGCTCTGAGTTTGGGTCTGTCTTTCTTCACCAGGATGCTAGACCCTCCAAATCAAGAGAAAGGACAAAGTTAGCTCTGGGCCTCAGCTCAGGGTCCGGTATGTATGATAAAATATTTGTGAGTTGTTCATTCAATTTGGTAGCGAGGGATGTGTGACAGCATGGGCCTGGATGGAATTACATAGGCTTCAAAGGAAGTTTGGGCTGGGAAAAAAACATCACATGCAGGAGGGGGAGCAAGGCCCCAGGATCTGTACCCTGCTTGTGCTTCCCCTTTGCCCAAAGGCTTGTGGAAGAGGGACATGAACACACATTCAGGGTTGGGAGTCACAGACGGAGGAGTACTTACATCAGCCCACACTGATGCTGGTATTAGCTGGGCCCCGTTAGAATAGCCATCTCCTGTCAGTCTTGGGCTAGGAACTGACTACCACACCCACCTGGGGCCCATTGGTCAGACTGGGTCCTGAGCCGTGAGAAGACAGACAGATTGGAGGAGCCCAAAGTGGGGCCTGGGCAAGAGGTGGGCCTGGAACCCAAGCCTGCAAGGGAAGGCTAGAGGCCCTGAGACCATTCAGCCCAGAGGAGCACATTCCAAACCATAACAAGCTGTGGGGCAGGAGAAGCAAACAGGGTCTCTGGCCCAAATGTAAGGCTGACACCCCAGTGGTTTCAGGCAGGATGTCCCTGTCCATTTCCTCCCAGCCTTCCCCTTCCTCCCTCCCCCAGGAAAGCAGACCCCAATGGCCAGCCCTTAACATGTTAACCTTTACTGATCAGGGAGAGATGAACAGGGAGAAGAGATCAGAAGGATGCCGGCAAGTGAGTGACTGGCATCTAGAGACTTTTCCAGTCAGAGCCTCCTCGTGGCCCCCAGTCTGGACTCTGCCCCTCTGTCTATGCAGAGGCAAACACTTTCACAGCCCAGAGCAGGGGTGATGGCTCCACAGACACACCCCAGGGCTGCATCTGGTGTAGAGTCAGACTCAGGGGTATCCCTGCGGCAGGACTTATGTGGACACATCCCTGTGGCTAGAAGGCAGTTCACAGGCCCAGACCCTAGCTGTATGGGCACTCATAGCCAGAGTAGGTCAGCAGGCAGAGGGTCTAGGAAGAGCAGAAGACCATCTTCTCCAGGCAACCTCCCTGATTGTTTCAGGCCCCCGGTTCTCCCTTTTTAGTCCACAATCTCTGCCAGCCAACACGTCCTCTCGCTGCTCCATGCCCAGGCCTCCTTATCTGCTGTCTACTCCTGAGCCCCCACAATTTGTCATCGGACTAACCCAGGGGTGCCCCAATATGTCTATGAGTCCCCCAGAAGAGGGACTAGGCAGCAGAGGTGGGGGCTCCAGTAGCCAGAGAGTTGCAATGGACATGTGCCTCTCCCCCAATTCTGTTTTCTCCCAACCATATACACAAAGTCTGCAAACAGCCCCATGAGGGAGAGTTGGTAGAAAGAAATAGATTTATTCTCATGTACAAAGCGGTCAGCTCACAGGACCATATACAACAGTTGCACAGAATCCTAGAAAAACTCATCTCTCTAAAGGCAACTCCGAATAGGTAAGGCAGGTGGCCCCCCTCCCCCTACCCCACAACAAGTACAGAACAAAAGAGAAGGAAGAAGCTGCCAGGCTGACTGGAGAGACCCTGCCCTATGGGGTCTCCCAAGCCCTGGGGCATGGGTGGATATGGCCTTGAAGAGGGGAGAGACACCCTGCCAGGGCTGAGGCCAGGTTCTTCTCTGGCCGCAGGAATGGGGAAGGGGCTCAGGCTGAGGGAGTACACTCAGGGGCCTCTGAGGGACTCAGGGTGGCAGGGGCATTCCACAGCTTCTCCTGGAACTCCACAGAGCTATGGAGACTTTGATCTAAAAGAGGTCTCAGAGAACCAATTGTCTCACCCTCCTGTTTTGCCCATGGGGGAAGGGGCTTGCCCAGGGTCGCGCAGCCAGGAGGAAGCATTGCTGACTCAACAGGGGCCGGTCTCCCAGCCCAGGGATCCTTCCTGCCCATTGTTCCCATCCTGCTTTCTTCCTGAGGCCCCTCTCCCCAGAGCACTGAGTGTCCCTCTGGCAGCTTCCTCGTGAGGTCCCTGTATCAATCACCCCAGATCCTTGTCCCCACCAGAAGTTAGTGGTAGTCCTTAGGTCTCTCCCAACCTATGGCCCATGGCTATTTCCCATCCTCTCACAGAGCCAATGACTGTTTCTAAGGCCCGACCTCTATTCACTGAGATGTCCCACCTTCTCCTGGAATGAGGACCCTGGAGAGGAGAAAAGGGCACAGGTCTGGTGGGCAGGATTGGGGCCCAGGAGAAACCACCCAGGCTGCCACAGAGGAGTGGCTTGGGGAGGACTTGCCAAGGTGTGGTCAGAGGTACAGAGCAGGGCCCACTGCTCATGGGTCACTCCTATGTTCTCAGAGGACAAATAAAGTCTTGGTGAGGCTAGAAGTCTTGCTTCCATTATACAGACAAGAATGCTGAAGCCCAGAAGGTCAGTACTTGCCCAGGTTACACAGAAAGTTCTGGTCGAGAACCCAGGACCCATGGCTCTGTTCCTGGGGCATCTGGCCAGGTCAATGGAAGGTTTTGGGAGGAGGCCTGGGCAAAGAAAGGTCCTGGGAAAGGCTTACTCAGTGTCAAGGCTGCAACAGCCATTGACAGGGCCCCTAGTGCCATCCAGCTCAGGGACCTCGTATTCCTCATCCAAGAAGTCCAGCGAGTTGTTGCTTGGGAGGCCGCGGATGGTGAACTTGTGGGACACCTTGGTCCAGTGCTCACGGTTAGAGGCCACACGTTCATACAGCTCTGCTGCTTTAGGGAACAGGTCCTGCAGCAGCCTGGGGGTGCACAGGGGCAGGGTTAGAGGACAGAAGTCAGATAGTGAGCAGCAAGAAAGGTTAGGGCTATACCACAGGTAGAACTTCTATAAGAGCGTGAGGCATAGGACTAGACACCCAAGGAGAGCATGATGGTCTCTTTCCAGAGGGGATCAAAGATGAAGTGTTCATTTAGGGGCAAAGCAGGAGACAGCTGTGCCCAGAGGTAGGGGTATAAATCACTGGAGCTGGCCTGGGCCAAGCCAGCACCTGTGTCTGCTGCGATGGCCATGGTCAGCCCTGCCCCATCCCACCTTCTCTGTGCAGAGTCCCCAGAAGTCCCCATGAGCCCCCTCACTTGTAGATGGGCATTGCGATGTGCTCCATGAAGCTGATCTGCAGCTCAGGAATGTAAGCCTTCTCACGGTCCATCATCTCCATTGGCCTGTTGCCCATGGCTTTCTCCTGTGGGCATCAAGTCATCAGGCCTGGCCCTCTTCCTCTATTTGGTACCGAGGTCAGGCTAACTCAGCCCCTCCCAGCTCCAGGCCAGGAACCCACCCCAACCTGAACAGCCTGAGATTAGTCCTTACATACCAAGTCTCCCTGGGAGAAGAACTCTTTGTAGATCAGCTCCTGAAAGGCCAATGTTCTCATCAAATCCTGTGAGTGGGGTCCATCTACTCAAGTTCCTTAACAGCCCACTCCCAAGGGGGCAAACTGAGGCCTCCCTCAGCCCCACCTCAGGGTCCGACCTCACCATCCCCAGCCTGGCGATAGCCTCAGATGGGGAAGAGTGGCTGGATTCTTGCCCACCTCCCACCAGCCATTGACTTGCTGTGTGACCCTTGGTGAGTCTATGCCCCTTTCTGAAACTCCCCATCTGTCACGCTGGAGTGGTCTAGGTTTCTGTCTCCCCAAAATATAGCCAGGGTGGGGCAGCCCTTACTGCAATCTTCCTTGTGGTCTTCCAGCCCTTGGTCTGGTCAGAGAGGTCACAGGAGGTCATAAGGAGGCAAAGGAGGAGACTATGGTGCTGCTTGTTAGTTCGGTCATAGCCCACTGTTGGGGAGAAGATGGGGTCAAGGAGTGGGGCCCAGCCTCCTAGCATCCTCTCTCGGAGGACAAGGCCCCCAGGGCCCACCCCAAAGTGGTCTGGGGAATTTGGCACCCTGGATGGAAGCTGAGGGGCCAGGCTGGGTCTTCACAGTAGGTTGATGCTGGAGGGGGTGAGTCTAAACTCCTGGGGATGCTCTCCAGGCAAATCCCCCTCTTGGCGGTCCCTCCCAACTCCAAGGCCCAGGGCTAAAGGCACACACCGTCAGCCATCTTCTGGAGATCCTTAAAGATGCGAAGGTGGTGGGCCAGGTCGGTGGCCAAGATGATGTCCCGCATCAGGTCCAACATGCGCTGATAGTCCTGGGTGGGGGCAGGGAGATGTCGCAGCCTCCTGTTAGACACCCTTGCCCGCTCCCCGGCCCTGAGGAGCCTCTACCCATCAGCCCTTCTCCTGTCCTGAGCCATCTCCCAGCTCCCACACCCTCACCCCCACCCCAGCCCCATCACCTTTCGGGAGAAGTGGTCAAAGATGTTGCAACCGTGGGTGTTGAGGATGGCGATGGCTTGAGCGAAGTGGTGCCTCTGGGGGAAAAGGAGTGATGGGCCCCAGCTGGGGTGGGGGTTCCCCTTACAACTGACCCCAAGAGAGGGAGCAGACCTGGCCCAGCCCCGATCCCCAAGGTGAGCATAGCAGGCAGAAGTGGGGAGTCAGGGTCCTAGTTCCCTTTCTGGGCTCTATTTACATCTTTGGTGTGACCTGTATGAAGCCCTAGCCAGCTCTGAGCCTCAGATTCCTCAGCTGTCATATGGAGGGACACAACAAGGTAAACTAAACTCTAAGGGTCTTTCAAGCTGGAATGATTCTGAAATGATTCCTCAGAGTCCTCAGACACTAATTAATACAGCTAAGATTTGTTTGCTGACAAGGAAAGGCAGTGATGAGGTGAGGGCAGGGCCCCTGTCTCCTGATGTTGAAGGGCTGTCACTCGGAGGAGGAGCTAGCTCAGCCCAGGGTGCAGAGGGCAGAAGCAGGGCTGCCACCAGGCATCCTAGAAGGGAGCGAGACCCTCATCTCTGGGGGTGTACAAGCAGGGCCAGTCTCTAGAGGTGGGGGGCAGTGTGGGGCAAGGTGACATTGGAATTTTGGCTCTCGCTCTGTGCTGAGACCTGTGCCAAGTGTAGGGAACTCAGAGGGGCCTCAGATTTTGTCCCTGCCCCAAGAAGCCCCCTATTTGAGTATAGGTAGACCCAAACTAAAGACTCTAAGGCAAAACTGAGTGGGATGGGAGTGGATCCTGTCCAGGCTTGGCAGAGAAGGGTTGCACGGGGCATTCCCAGACATGCAAAGAGAATCATGCTAAATACAAGTCCTCGCTTTGCCAACTTGGGCTCCAGCATAACTGCAGCCTGACTCATACCCCCATCTGCACCTGCACCCTCCAAGCCCATCTAGGAAAATGAGCCAGACATGCTCTGGGGGTGGCTCTAGCAGTCCCGAAGAGCAGGGTTTGGGAACAGGAGGAGCTGGGTCGCAGTTTAAGTTTGCAAGTCATCTGCATCAAGAGAATGAGGAGGACAGGAGGATATAGGGAGAGGGGATGGAAGGTGGGTGGGGCTGGGGCAGAATGGTGGTACCTCCATGACAGAGCCCTCGGAGCTATAGAGCGCGGCCAGTACAGATTTCTGGAAAATCCAGGAAAATTTGATCATTCATTACACCCAGATCCAAGCAACCATCATATTAAGCTAAGCATTACCCCACCCCTACCCCCATCTCAGAGTCCAGCACAAGACCTGGGAGAGCCTCAAGCTCCTGGTCTCACCAGCTCCCACCTCTCCTCAGGCTGGAGAAGTGACACTCCAAGACACCCCGAAGAGGGTGCCCACTGTAAAGAGGACAGGGTCTCACCGAGGCCACTTGGAAAGAATTGTTTGTGCCTCTGTGGTCCAGGTCATGACACATGCAGGAAACAAACAAGGCAAATATCTCGATGTCCCTGGTTGGGAGACAGAGAGGAGAGAGGTCCAGCCAGGGCTCCCTTCCCAGGCCCCCAGAGGAGAAACAGCAGGATGAGATGCCCAGCACCCAAATGGCTCGGGACATCTAGTTCCCCTTCCTGGAAAGAAACCACAGTTTGGAGTTTGGCAGGCCCATCACTCCCTAGGTATGTGACTGCGAGCAAGTCTGGCCCAGGAAATGGGGCTATGCAATCTTCCTCACTGAGCTATTAAGACGGTCCCATGGGGCAATGCATGTAAAGTGTCTGCCATGGAGGAAGTGCTTCCCTGTCCCAGGGAAGGGGACCGCAGCAGCAGACAGATAGGAGAAGCGCAGCCACTCACTCGAGGTAGTTGGTGAGCTCCAGGTTCTTGTAGAGCAGGTAGCAGAAGTGGGAGACAGAGAAGGCATGCATCCAGTTGTGATAAGGGGGATCCCGGTAGCCCTTCTTCACCATCAGACAGAATCTGGAGGAGGGGAGGGGGCAGCAGAGGGGCCTCAGGCTCTCCTCCTTCGGGCAGCCCCACTGGCTCTGCCCTGCCCCATTCCTTTCCTTTCCTCATGGTCCCAGTGTCCAGGAATTGCCTCTCATGCATGGATACTCCCCACCCCCACAAGACTTGAGTCTTCCCTAGTTGTCCCAGAGACCACTTCTCAGAAGGCTGGAGGCTATGGACGTGAGAGTAAAGGACAGGAGGAGGCAGAGACAAGAGCTGCCTGCCCTAGAGGGGAGGGCTGAGAGCACACACCGGGCCAGTGTTGGGCAGTCGATTTTGTAGTTGTTGATGAAATTCATGTCTTGCAGCATGCTCAAGATGGCCTATGGAAGGTGGAAGGGAAGGGTCAGAGGGATCGTCAGTTTCAAGATGGGGCCTTTGCCTTGGCCTTTCTTGAAGCCTCCAAAATTTTGGAGTCTTAGGTCTTTAGATCTATACTAGAGAACCACTAAATGGTAGCACCAAGCATTCTCAGAGCCAAGAACTTTTAGAAATATAGGATCTAAGAACACTTGGAACCAAATTCACACAAAATCTTAGAAAAAGTGGGAAGCAAGGTGCCGACCCTGAGGCTCCATTCCCTGGGCATTGTTGGTTCTGGAGCAGCCCTCAGCAATCATTCAGCTAGCCCCTCGCCTGTGGGCAGGCCCTGTGGCCCATGCTGGCAGACTACATGCCCACTCCATCTCTAAGGGAGACGCTATAGCCTTCCTTGATGATTCTGGTTTGCTAGGAAGTTCCTGTAAACATCTAACTTAAATCTCTGCCTGCATGCCCTCTGCCTCCACAGTCCAGTGGGTGGCAGGAAGGGGAAGCTCACCATGGATGTGTCATCCTCTGGTAGAGAGCGAGGGGTATAGGTAAAACTGGCAAAGTTGGAGTCAATGGCAGCCACAGGCTGGATCCCGTCATGGAGGAGTTTGGTGTATTCGTCATCAGAAACCTACAGGGGACCAGCCAGGGATTAGAAGATGACCTCCACCCATTTAGTGTACTTAGCCACAAATTCCCACAGCAGGGTGACCCTTAATCCAGAGTGCATGCTAGTTGAGCCATCTACTCCATGATTGACACTGGGTAGGAGATCACTACCCTCCCCTTACAGCTCTGTGGCCTACCTACTGTGCGTCTTTATTGAAGATCATCCTCACCTGTAACAGCTTATCCTCAGCAAAGACAGAGGACACCCCTTTGTGATACCCCCAAGCCCTGGTAGCCTTTCATAGACACTAACTTGAAGATTCTTTATTTGGAGGTACTGTTCCAACGTCCAACCTCAATCCTTCCTACTACAGCTTTGACCCTATCCACACAGTCTGGAACACTTAGGTTTAGACACAGGTGAGAGGAAATGTTCCAATCAAAAATGACCACCACATAGCCTGACACAGAGTCCGGAAATGGGATAGAATATCATAATTAGGACTTCCCAGGACTCAGGATCATTGTCCCCAGGGGATCTGTGGGAGAGGCCCTGAGTGGGCCTCTCAGGCTTCAGTCATTCCTCAAATGGGAGTGATCCCTTGACATGGGAAGCCACTGGCCAACCCAGGTTCTTCCCTGGGCTAGTCCTGCCACCAGCCTTGGGGCTGAGCCAGAAAGTGCCTGGAATAGGCTGTCCTGAAAGAGAGCTGGAGGCCAGGCATTGCGCTGGGTCTATCTTCTTATCTTCAAGAGAGGGTGATCAGAAAGCTCAGCCTCATCCTAGGCCCATGAGGATAAGGGAAGGAAAGGAAGGAACAGGTGGGCCGCAGGGGACCTTCGGACTCTGGGAAAACATATAGAAGCTCCTTGCAAGCCTCACCTTCATGTGGTACATCATCATCTCGTTGGCGAGGTGGCTGCGATACTGGGCCTCATTCACTTTCTTGTAAAGGAGGGACTGAGGGAGAAGGGAAGGAGGGAAAGATGAGGCTCAACCAAGGTGGCTGTGATAACTCAGAAGGCCCAGGAGTGGGACAAAGGGGTAGATAGAGAATCCCCCTTCTTGTCCTGGGCTGGGCCGTTGAGCTTCCGCCCAGAGTAGGGAGCCCCCTCCAACTTTCATCAGAACGTCCCCTTTCTCCTCCTCCCAAGGCCAATTCCACCTGGCACTTTGCATCCCCTCTGGAGCCTGCCCCACGGCCCACAGCAGAGAAAAAGAAGCAAGATGAGGGATAGTGTCAGGGATCGATGGGTTGGAGTCCCAGGCCAGAGCTGCCAGCTCTGGGCAATGAGACCTGACATTTCCCAAAAAGAAGCTGACCAGGGGCTTGGGTGGCGGTTTCTGCCAGAGGAAGAGGGGTGGCGAGGGTGGGCAAAAATAAATGAGATCTCCCATGGTCCTGGGAGGCTAATGGAACCGGATGGGAAACAGTAAATTTTCAGAGGGGAAATTGAGGCCAGAAGTGACCAGCAGACACTGAAGGTTGCATAGCAACCTAGTGGCCAGGCTCTGACTACCAGGCTGGACACAGACGAGTCTGGATAGAACAAGGACAACCAATGTAAAGAGGAGGGCAGAGCGTCCTGCACTGGCCCTGACCCTGTCCCCACTCACATGGGCGATGCTGATGCCGCAGTAGATGGAGAAGGCAGTGGCCAGGTCCTCATCGAACTTGCTGAACCATGGTCCGTTGATCTTGTTCACCAGCTCTGCCACACCGATGACCTCTGGGAGCCGGAGAGGGGCTAGGACCGGCTGGTGGATGTGTCTGGCGGGGATCTGCCCTCCCAGGGTGTCCTCAAGGGCTGTCCCATGCCTGGGAAACCCTGTCCCTTCTGCTCAGGGACGCTAGAGCCTTGGGGTGGGGTAGGGTTGCCGACCCTCTTGCTAGACTCTGCCCAACTCTGCTCAGGTCCCGCCCCTCATGCCCCGCCCCGCCCCGCCCTTCCGCCAGGAGCTCGCACCCTGGTTCTCATTCTTAATGGGAAAGCAAAGGATGTTGCGCGTGCGGAAGCCAGTGCTGTCGTCCACGCCACGGTAGAAAAGCGGATGTGCATACGCATCAGGAATGTTCAGGATCTGGCCCGTGGTCGCCACGTGGCCCGCGATGCCCTGGTCGGCTGGGATGCGGATCTCATAGCTCTGCCGGGGCAGGCATGGGTAGGGGATGAAGTTAGTGGCCGGACACAGAGCAGACCATCGACTGTCCTGCCTGCTCCCCGGTTCCCCCTGAGGACACCCGGACCCCACGACCATGACCACACACTCCAGGCCCGCGGCCCTGACTCACCTCGTCCTCCACCACGCCCCCGTCGAACACCTTGGCCACCAGCTCATTCTGATCCAGCAGGAACACTGAACAGCTGTGGGGAGACGGCTTTGGTCCACAGGGCCCTGACACCCCTCTCCGACTACCCCCCACTTCTCACAACTTGAGGCAAAGCCTGGATGTCCGACGCCTGGAAGGAGTGTTCACTAGTGAGAGATTTCTCAGCATGGGCTGACTCCAGACATTAGTCCAGACCAACGTGGAACGCCTACTCTGTGCCACACACTGTATTCGTTGCTGAGGACCCATGGCTAGCAAAGAGAGCCCCACCCTTGCTGTAACTGGATGTTACAGCCTAGTGAAGGACACTGGCATGAAATAAAGGATCACACAAAAGGTGACAGAGTCCCACAAGAAGGCAATAGAGAGGGAAAAATGGGGAGACAAGGGGAGCATGAGGACTGAGGCCTGGGGCCTCTCTAGCCCCTCTTGGGGTGGATTCACTCACATCTCAGCGTTGCTGAGGTTTCTGGCCTCTGTGATGATCTCCTGGAGCAGGACAGAGACGTCATCTGTGAGAGGGAGAAGAGTCCGGGGCAGTGGTGAGAACAGGCTGCAGTACGGAGGCCAAGCTCTCCCCCCTCTCCTCCCCAAAACTCCAGCCCCCCACTCCCACCCCACAGCAAGGCATGGAGGAGGACAATGCACTCACCCAGGTGAGTGAAGAGGTTCTTTGCCACTTGGAGAAGAGCCTGCAATGGAGAAAATGGAGATCACATGGGTTCACTGGGGGTGACCCTCCCCAGCCCCCTGCCTCCAGCAGACCCAGAGTCTTCTCATTCATCTCCTAGGGCTCTCAGGACATGCTGGAGACTGGCGGAGTCTAATTATGTCATTTGGCTACTAAGTGAAGGAGCAGGAGGATAGCCTCAGTGAAGATATATAGAAATATTGAGTCTCAGATATGCGTTCACCTCCGACTCCAACCACCCAGATGTTGCTGTAATACCCAAGTTGAACACTAGAGGGATACAGTGCCTGCAGCCTTCGGCGCTGTTCTAAGAAACTACTGACCCTCCTCTGAAAGAGGCCGCTAGGGTACTAGGTAATCTCTCCGCGGTGGAGACATGGGTTTTTCCTTTGTGGATGACTCTCTGGGGCTGAAAGCTGGGTGACATGGTCCCCGAGAGAGGTGTAAGGCAGGTCACTCACCTGGCACTCACACTTGAGCTTCTGCTCCTTCTGAAAGGCCAGGGTGCTGGTGAGCACCGTGCTGGTGTAGTGGAAGCAGTGTTGGATGATGTGTTCATCCTGGTCCGTGAATCTGGGGGAGGAGGACAGGGGTCACTGGGAAGGAGAGAATGACAGACTTCTCTCCTCATTCCTCCTTACTTCCATTCCTCCAGGAAGCCATCTCAGAGATCTACCAGCTAACCATCCCTCTCCTCTACTGGGGCTGCTCACTGTACAGGCACCTTGGAGCAGCTTCCTTCTCAGACTGGGGGCTCCCTGAGGGAAGAAGTCTCATTCTCCCAGCCCAAAATGTGTTTTCCTCCTCAGACTATTGTTTCTTGAAGCCAGAGCCATGTCTCCCTCCTCTGACTTCGGATTTACCCACACTAAGGTTTGATCTCCTCCCTCAGACTGGAGACTTGCCCTGGCCAGAGTTGGGTCTTCTGGACCTCCCAAGGAGCTCTTTCATTCTCAAGGAGAAGCAGCGGCACTGCACTATCTTGTCCAGCTCCTGTCACTATGCTACTCTCCCCAGCTCTCCCCTAATCTCTGGGCATCTCTCAGCTTGAGCCGTACTAAAATCCTCATCCTTCTGAGAAAACCTCAGTCTCCTTCACACTTTCATGCTTTTCCCCACAGTTTGCTCTGCCTGGAATGCTTTTCCCACTCTCTTCCCTCTGTGTCCTGAAAATAAACACAAGCTTTGAAGGCAGGGGCTGCAACTGACTGTATCACCCCATGCCCAAGGCAGAGCCTCTTACAGGAAAGATATTTGGGAAGTGTTTGCTAAATGTCTTATCTGTACTCTACCTCTGCCCTTGCTAGCAGCCCCACAACACTCCCGGCTATAGAGATTCTGGAGTCCCTGTTCTCTGAGCCCCAGGTAGCTTCTCTACAGTCACTGCTTTAAGCTGAACCCCATGTTGGCTGATGAAATCATTCAGCATTCACTCCCTGAAATACGTGAGACCCAGAGATGGCCTTGCCCCAGCCCTGGGCCTCAGGGCTATCACCAAAGCCCCACCTCATTTCCTTTCCAGTACCATCTCTCCTCCAGGTCTAGGGCTAAGAACTCAGTCCCACAATCAGCAGTGAGAGGTCACAGCCCCTGCTAGACCCCCACTCACTCTGCACTCTTCTCCTCAAAGGCCTTTCTAAAGCCACCTGGTCAGCACACAGTTGAACACAGTAGATGCTCCAATGTGTTTACCAAATGGCAGACATTCTCCCACCATTAGCATGACTGCCAGTACCAAATGACACAGATCCCACATCCTCCCTGCCTCAGCAGGTTCTGCGTTATGCCTGTCTTAATTTCCCCAGGTCCATCCAACTGCATATACAGCTCTGTGCTGGCAGGTCCTACTGCACAGACCTATGACTACCAGATCTCTACCTCATCCCTGCAGACCCCATCTTTGGGCTTCCGATACCTTTCTAGTCCCAATATCTCCTGTCTCTACTTCCTTCAAGGGCTCCAGGCCCTCAAACCCAGCCTGCTTGCTCAGGCCCCAGGGGCTAAGCATCTTGTCATCATCTCTGTACATCTCTCAAATCCTCACCTGCCTGCTCCTCCCTGACTTGGCCCAAACTGCTAGACCTGCTGGACCAAGTGTCTCAGCATTCACATCCTGAACTCCCAGGACAGACAAGGCTAATCAGTAGAGGGGCTCCTGGGTAAGAGCAGAAGAGACACCCAACTCTGGCTTGGGCAAGTCTCCAGTCTGAGGGAAGAGACCACAATACTAAGATCCAGTCTCTACATGATGCTTCAGGCAGCTACTGCCAATTAGTGAGTTGGTATAGGACATGAAATCTATGTATGATACCACTCCTAGGCCCCAAATCTGATCTCCACTCTTGAGATATGCTTCCTGACTAAACCTGTTTGCCTGACTCTGTGCCCTACCCACCACTCTGTTTTGAATGATTCGTATAGCTGCCCTTTTAATGCCTCTAGAGACTCAGTTCAGCCCAGTCCTTAAGCCTGGGTTCCCCTTAGCCATTATTCACTATGTCAATGATGCTCTGTGGGTCCCAGAGAGTTTACCCATCCATCAGGGAGTTCCCAGCAGAAATGTCAAACAAGCAAGTAGGGGGAAAACTAAGGGGGAAGAAGACTAAGACCCTAATAGTAGATAATCTCAACTGCAGGAAGTGGGCAAAGATAAGGGGGAACTCACTTGGATCTCAACATGATTTTGAATTAGCCAAAATGAGTGATGGAGCATCAACAATTACCTGTGCCTCGGTTGCAGCAGCTGTGAGGACCAAGCATTCTCATAATCCCATAGTCTCTTGTACCAACAAACCATTCAGTCCACCACTACTGGAATGCTACCCTTTCTGCACTGTTATCCCAGTAGAGCCCTGTCCAGCCTCTCAGCTCCAATGCTTGATCACATCATCCCACCCAGACTCACAAGTCTCCTCCAAGCTTGTTGAAAGCGCAGGCCAAGGCCACCACCTGGTCAGTAGCCCGGCTGATGACAGGGACACAGAGCATGGCCTGAAGCTCACAACCCAACATGCTTTGCAGCTGTTGCACATCCTCCTGCAAAGGGGAGGTGAGTCAGGGGAGTATGCTTTCTTCTCCCAGCCCTCTACCCTACTCTGTGACAGGAAGTTCTAAGGGACCTATGTAGGGTAAGAAGTGATATGACATGGGGGTGGATTGGGAGAAAGTGCCTGGGTTTTGTTTCCCACATTCCTAGGCTGCCCTGTCCCACAAACCCTAGCCCTGAGGATTAGACAGTGGGCTCCCCCTTGCCTCCTCCCCTGGTCCAGCCAGGCCATGGCTTACAGAAGTGAGATCTTTCAGCTGGATAGACTTCTTATCTTGTACCACTTGGCCCAGGTGTCCCATCGTCAACTGGAGAGTGAGGAGAGACTGAGTCAGGGCCCAGCTCTCCCCAAGGACCTCTTCGGTCAGTCTGAATAGTGGAGTCGACACAAGGGGGAGGGGGAGAGTTCTGCTCCTGACCAGAATCCCCTATGCAGGACTTTAGGGTTTTCCCTAACCAGGAGAGAAAAGCAGACTCTAAAGATTCTTGTTGATCTTAAAAGATTCTAAGAGTCCAATCTGAAAATATTCCAACAGAAGTGAACTGGTCCCAAGTAAGCCTCTCTGTAGATTGTAAGCGATTTCTCTCATAACATTTCTAATTAGATCATAAGATCCAGATAATTCCACCAGAGTCCAAGAGAGTTTAGCAGATCCCAGTCCCTCTGGGCAGATCCCAGGAGTGCCTAGCTTGCCTCCCATGCTCCTGCAGACTCCAACTCGAGGAACAGATGCATGACTCACCGGGAAGCTGATCTCTTCTTCCAGCACTTTATCTCCAATGACCTGAGGAAGCGAGCAGTGAAGACTCATTAAAGGATGGGCAAAGTTTTTCCCCTCAGAGACCCGGGTCCCTCGCCCAGCGTCACAATAGACCTGGTTCCTCACCTTACAGGAGAGCTGTAGATTGTCTTCAGACACCAGCAGAAGGCAGCAGCGGGATGCCTGGGTCTCCTGTTGCAGCTGAGAGGAAGGGAGAGAGCGAGAGGCTGACTGCGGATCTGGGCCACCCCCACTCCCCACCCTCTCACCTCTCGGAGGCTCCTCAGGTAGATGGAGGAGAGGGGAGGGGCAGGACGTCGGAATCTGAACTGAGATGGAGGGCTCACGGGGACGTGAGCACAGATGGCGGGGACTAGGGACTCACGTATTGGAGGACTTTGAGCTGCAGGGAAGAGGCATCCAGGTCATAGAGTTCCCCTGCAACCGCGGGGCGCGGGTCAGAGAGAGGGCGGGTAGACTCCCCCAAGGCCGCGCCGCCTCAGGCTCCATCTGCCCGCCCAGCCCCTAGAGCTCCCTTCCGATCGCTGCCCCGCCCACCCGGCCGCTCCACCTCCCAGGCCTCGAACACCCAAACAAGGCCCTGCCCACAAACAGGCCCCTCCCCTCCATATTCGACCCTGCCGTGCCCCCAGGATCAGTTCCAGCCGGTCCTCACCGCACAGTTGCAGGATCTTTCGGTCCTGGTCAGTGTAAGCGACACCGCCCTTCTGATCTCCTGCAGTCCCCGCTGGAGGGTTCTGGGCAGCTTCGGGGGCCGCGCCAGGTCCGCGCTGCTGCAGGGCCTGCACCCTTCGCAGGGCTACCAGGGTCTGGGACAGGCCGAGCAGTCAGTGAGCCACTTGCCTCATCTTTACCGCGCTCGCCGCCTCAGGACCCCCTTGCCTTTGCTCAAGCAATTCCCTCTGCCTGCGGTGCCTAATGCTCCACCCCCGTTCTAAACAACTCATCCCTCGGCGCTCCATCTTCCTGTGGGATCCCATGGCTCTTGGAGCGTCCCTCTGTCCATGAACAGATATGTATAGGGTTGGTCTCCACCCCTAAACCCATATTCTTCCAAGACAGGGTAGGGCCAGATTTCTCCATCTCTAGCACCCATGGGGAGGAGACCTAAGTCCATATTAAAGTCACAGCATTATAAAATATCAGGAAAGAGCCTCAATATCATTATGTGGATAATCCTTCCTACGCAGTGACGAGATGTTTGACTCATCTCACCAGTACCCTAAGTAGGTCAGTGCTATCCTTATCTTCATTTTCAAATGAAACACTGATGCTCAGAGAGGTTAAGTGACTTGCTCAAGGTCACACAGCCCAAAGGCAGTGGACTAGAACCCAGGTCTGTCCAGCTCCCTGGCCGGATCACCTTCCCCCCAGTTGTGATGAGAGTCTTTAGCAGTCCCCATCCTATGCTAACCACACCCAAACTCACATGCTTCTCCACGGCTTGAAGGCTCCACTCTTCACTGTCACTCAGCTGGCCACAGTGCACCTGGAAGGATGTGGGAGAGGGACCAGCGGTGACCTCCCCTAACCTCCTGCCTTTGGCAGATCGCCCTCCCCATGCCTGACACATACCTGTCCCCACCAACACACATACACTCCAGTCTGTGGGCTTCAAAAATAAGCCCGTCCTTCTGACCAAGCACATGGCTCCAGGAAAATACCCTCCTCCAGGAAGCCCACAGCTAATCCAAAGAAGTGGAAATTTTCTGATCTCTTTTTCAGTCACTGTTTCCTTAACAGCACAATCCAGGTGTGTAGTGAGGGAATGGGGAGGTGAGCTGGGACCCCTCTCAATCTCCTAGCCCATGGAGCACTTTAGGCCCTGATAAGGGAATCAGCAGAACGAGCTTCAGACTCCCAGCTCCATCCTTTCTAAGTTGGGGTTTGAGCCATGTCTAGGTTTGGGGCAAGGGAAGACATTTATGATGTATCTGCTGTACCTTAAGAACTTGGGAAGATGGATGAATAAATGAGTGAATGGATAAATTAATGGAGTGATAAAGTACATTGCCTTACATGCGATTCTCACCACTCAGTAAGGCAGGCTTCCACCTTGCAGATGAACCATGGTCCAGAAAAGCTGAGCAATTTGCCCAGGATCACAGCAGAAAGCGGCAGAGTTGGGACGGTACCAACCACTCCCTCACCTTCTTTGCCCACTTTCATCACCACTCCCACCATCCTGTCCCTCTCCAACTTCCCCGTGTCCTTCACCAGGAATGCCCTCGGTCTATCTTTCATACTCTGTGAAGTCCCTTCCCCTACCCCTGCTTGGGTGCTTGATACAGAAAATGAGAGAGGGAAAGAGAGAGGCCGTCTGGGGACCCACTGCAGGCTCTGCCAGCAAAGCTCCTTGTTTGCGTCACCAGCTTCCGGTGCCTACTCAGAGCTGCTCACCACCTTTGGGGCACCCTGTGGTGATTGCACTGGGGCTCCCTCCTTAATCTTCCCTCTATACTCAGCAGCCCCCCACCCCCTGCCCTAGGTCCCCTGCTAGGAGCAGATGGAGAGGAGGAGACCAGCAGGTTATCAGGAAGCTCACATCTTATCAGGGCAGGATGAAGTGGGGGATGCATTTGGGAGGGGTGCAGGGCCTCATACCTGAGAAAGAAAGAGAAGGTAGACTGGGTGGGTGGGAACTTAAAGACTGTGAGAGCTCAGAGGGGGAGGGCATCTGGGAGGCTTCTAGAACTGGCACTGAAGCATGGGGAAGACAAGCAGAACCTGAAGAGAGGGGGCGCTGCAGGCAGGAGCTGTCCCGGCAGTGCTGGGTAGTAAGTGGTACAGGAAGATAAGGATCCAGGCAGGAGTGGGTTCATGGTGCCACAAGGAGAAGGACCTTGTGTGCTAGGCTAAGGAATTGGGCTTTAGCTTGAGGGCTGTGGCCTATGGCATGTAGGCGAACTGGAGGGAGCAACACCGCAGGAAGACCTGGACGAGGCCTGGGCATCCAGGACGGTGTTGAAAGTCAAGCTCTGAGTAAGGCTCCATACATGACTCCCATAGGACAGGGAGTCGACAGAGGGGTATGGTTCACTTGCATGTGGTTTTTGTGAACATGTTGGCATTTTACTGTTAGTAGGTGGGGGAGGACACCCTTTCTTGCTCCTTCCACCTGGACCCACCTCTCAGAAAGAGGGAAGGTTAGGACCACTTTATAGATCTGGAAGTAACCAGTTCCTGGGCTGCCAAAATGGCTTGGTCCCAGTACAGAGCTGGGAGACTGAATGAGAGCCTCAGAAGGCCAAGGGAAAGGAAGGACTCATGGAGCTCTCCTGGACCCCCTGGATTTCCCCGGATCCCACCACACACTCCTGGGCCGCCTGAGCCCATCCCCACCCAGCATGCGCATAAAACACATATGCGCTCTCATGAGGATCCTCAGTGCCCCCAGCACATACTCACATTCATACTCACACTCATTCTCCTATGGAGACACTTGGGTGTGTGCTCATGTGTGCACACACAGACACAGACACAGACACAACAGAGTGCAGTCACAGACTCAAAGACATCCACACACCCACACTCATAGTGTCTGTATGTGCAAATTTATACATGTACAGAGGCTACTTAAGTTCACATACATAAGAGCCAAGCACACACTTCTGCCCTCCCCCATATGTAAACACACCACCACCAACAGTCACATATAGCTTTTTGCTCACCAACAGAAACATACTCTTGCACCTACTCTTGCTAATCAGGGGGTTTGTCTGGGACTCACTGGCAATATTCAGTGGTGGGAACTGGAGCTGTAGAGAAGGTTGAGAGCCCAGAACAGCCCCCACTCCCCTCACCCTCACCTAGTTCAACATGGCTAGTTGCCTGAACACCCCATCCCCATGTAAGGAGCTGGTGTGGCTGGCACAGCTGGGGGGAAGCGTGGGCAGAAATCACGCATCAAATGCCAGAGACCAAGGGCCGCCTACTCCTCAAAGGGACTTATTATCCCAGAACTGAAGAACAGAGCCAAAGACTCCTTCCACACAAAGAGTCTGCAATCAAGATGCCTGGATCTGTGAGCTACAGAGAGGCCCAGAACTCAGCCAAGCAGCCCTGCACCTGGACCGCATATTCCTCAGAGAGCCCTCCCTCCATCCACCGCATTTCCATCAGGCCCCAACATTCCTAGCAGGGCTCCCTGGTTTTCTTGCTTGTATTTAGCATCATCTGCAGTTCTATTCTTATTCTGCCTTCTCGTTTGTCTGTCTCCCCCACTCCTCCAGACTGTATGGTCTGTGAAAGCAGGTCCTCTTTGGTCTGTTTCCATCACTGCTGTGTGCAGCACCTAGCACACAGTGCCTAGCAGTGCTTGAGAAACAGTCTTCAATTGATGGATGGGTGGATGGGTAGATGGATAAATAGATGGATGGAAAAATGGATCGATACCAAGAGCAGAGACTCAGACATGGGAATGAGGCTTGAGGAAGGAGCTGGTGAGTTAGCCCTCCCAAAAGATCTGCCCTGTGGCACTCCCTATACCCTCTGCATCCTCTGTTCTTGGGGTCTGGTAGCAGCTGGGAGGTCCAGGCCTGTCTGTGCTGCCTCTCAGAGGATGTGAGATCCTGTGGCCCTGGGAGCACCAGGAAGCAGGACAGGAACTGTCAGATACAAGGATGCATTGGGAAGAAGGGTGTCCTAGAGAAGTAAATTTCTACTGGGGTAGGAGGGCATGGGCTTGGAGGTGAGGCAGACCTTTCAAGAGCTCTTCACTGCCCAGAGTGTTTGAGGAGGTGTGGAAACAGTTGTCGGGAACTTCTCCTGGCAGGCAAAGCCCTGGGTAGCATCTTACTCAACGGCGTGCACCCCACACCTCAGCCTCACCAGGATCACACTCTTCCCCCAACACTCCACCACCCTTTTCCCTCCCTGCCTTTGCTCATCTTCTTCCCTCTGCCTAGAATATCCTTTCCCTTCTTCTCTGCCTGTTGATCTCCTACTCATGCCTCCCAACCCTCCTAAAATGCTGTCTCTACTGTGAGGCACCCCTTGCTGCTCCAGCCTCTATCACTAGAGCACCTGCTAGCAGCATTTATTTCTTTTGGCCAGTGGTGGTCTCAGGGTGTCTCTGCCTTCCCCAAGGTTGAGAGCTTCTAGAAGGCAGAAATAAGTCTGGTTCCCTTCTCTATTCTAGCACCCAGCCTGGAGGAGAGTCCAGAGCAGAGTTTTCCTAGGGTGAGTTAAATTCAAGTGATCTGACTCCATCTCCCTCCCCAATGCACAACATACACATACACACAGGCTCTTCTCCCCCCAGGAGAAGGCGGAAGCCTGGACTTCTGGCATAATCTGAGCCAAAGTGGATGGTGGCCATGGCAATCATCCTCCTGCCCACAAGATGAACAGCCTTCCAGATATCTTCCCCTTGGGGGAGATGCTTCTCTTCTGACTCAGCACTCACAGCCCCAGGAAGTCTTTCTCAAGAACCTGACAACCCAGACTCTTTTTCCTCAACCAAGGTGGGCAACCAAGCCTCGGCCCCCAACCCTGACCTCTGTGCTAGCCCTGGTCCTCTTCAAAGAGACCAGCTCTTGCACAGATTGGGACCAAAGGAGGAAGGGAATCAGTGCTGAGAACTCTGTGCCAATAGTAGATCTGTTCCCTGCGGGAACAGAAGCTGGGGGGTGGGAGAAACCAAGGGGGACGCTTCTCCCTCGCTCAGGCAGATGGGGTGCTGAGGAGGAGACCAAGCCAAGTACCCCTTCCTTCCCCTCCTCTCCCTTCCTCTTCCCATGGTGTCCCCCACCCTGACTCCTCCCCACCAACCCCCACCTCCAGCAGCTCTGGAAAGGTCAGGTGCCTCAGAAACCTTTAATTCTGTTTTAATGAGCTCAGAGGAGTCCCTGGGTGCACCAAGACCAGCTCATTTATCTGTCCGTACCCCAAGTCTTCCCCTTATTCAGGTAATGGTGATTCAGGAGAGCTAACCCTCTGTTTCTCGGACAGGAAAAAGATTTTGAACACCCTCCTCCCACCCCACACACACACACACCCATAAAAGAGAAGAGCCTGGAAAGCAGCAGAACCTGCCCAAAAAGCCTGGCTGGGCCAGGAACTTTGTCCTGCCCAATCAAGATGGGACAGAGGGGTGGGTTGTGGAGGAATTCCCAGACTTCTCCCAGATGCCTATTTCTTCCAACTCCAGCCCAGCTTGCTGTTCTCAACATGCGTGCGCGCGCGCGCACACACACACACACACACACACACGCGCGCGCGCACACACACACGCGCGCGCGCGCGCACATACACACGGGCTCCATCCACTGCTCCCTCCCCTGCTCTCCTCTCCCCTCAAATCACCCCACAAGGGCTCTTACCAAGATGACGGCTGCCACAGCCCCAGCCTCCTTGTCCACCAGCGGTATGACCAGCACTGAGGGGGAGAGGGCAATGAGGTGGTCCTTTGGGGCCAGTGAGGCTCAGAGATACTGAGCCGAGACCCAGGGAGGGAGACAAAGACATAGACAGAGGCTGGGACAGAGACAGAGAGAGACCCAGAGACCCAGAGAGACAGACAGGGGTGTCCTGAGGCAGCAACAAAAACAGCCACAGCAACGACCCCTGCATGGAAGGAAACCCTCGCTTGATAGCTTTGTTGTGATCCTCCCAGCAACCCTGAGAGGGAGGGAGGCAGGTAAGGCTGAGCACCCCTGTTTTACAGATTGGGAAACTGAGGTTCAGAAAGGGGAAGTGACTTGCCCAAGATCACACAGCAAGTCAGGTCTCCTGACTCCCAGTCTTGTGCACTTTCCACATCGAGACAGAGGACAGAGACCTAGAGAGACTGAGACACGAGGCAGAGAGACGTGGCGGACAGGGGGCATGGAGAGGAAGAGAGAGAAAAAGAGAGACAGTGACAGAGAGAGCATGATAACAGCTACAGCCCGTCTAGCAACAGGCACAAACACATCATCACTGTGGCCACCGGCCACCAAGCCCTAGTGTGTGCCAAGCCCTTAACATGCGTTGTTCGCTCCTCCTTGCAACACCCCCTCAAGGCAGGTTCTATTTTTCCCATTTTACAAATCAGGAAATGGAAGCTCAGAGAGGTTAGTAGCACAATACAGAGAGAATTAGATGGAGGGATTGCTACAGACAGAGCAAAAGAAAGGAGATTGAAAGATGAAAACAGGGGTAGAAGACAGATGTGGTTTGGGGAGCAGGGGCACAGTCCCTTCCTGCTCCTGCCCAGCTCCCAGCCCCTACCTTGGGTGTCAGGAGCCAGTGGAGCTACCAGCTTGGCCAAAGTTTTCCCCTGCAGGTCTGAAAGACCCAGTCCATTGCAGCCCAGCCGCTTCTGGGAGATCACGGCCTCTCTGAAAAAAAAGACATGATCTTACCTCTCAACCCCTGGATCAAAGAGGACAGGCCCTAGCCCAGGGACATACGGTAGGTTGGATTCTGCACATCTGCAAGGATCTGGACAAGTTGACTTGTTACAGGGCGGACATGAGGTGGGCAAATATAAGAGTCGGGGACCCTGATTTCCCCATAGAAGCTCAGACAGCCACAATTTGGCCTCTAGTGCCTCTTGCTGGTAGATACGTGAAAGGTAACTCAGGACCCAACACAAATCCCCAGAGCAAGAAAAGCAAGGGTGACTCTGCTGCGGCTACTACTTAGGCAAGTGAGGCAAGTGACCTGACCTCTCTGAGCCTCCCAAGGAGAACTAGGATGGAGGAGAGTAGAATCTTAACTAATACCTTCCTCAGAAAACTATTCTAGAGCCTTTGGGTGCTAAGCAGGGAGAATCTAGAGATAGTTGTCATACCTAAAGTTTATCATGCACAGTCCAAGCAACGTACATATAAACTCAGAATTCCCAGCAATGCTCTGAATTAAATATTATCATCATCCTCTCCATTTTCAAGTGGAGGAACTAAGGCACTAAGAAGTTAAGTAAACTGTCCAATGTCACATGGAATCAGTGGTAGAGCCAGAATTTGAGCCCAGGTAGCTGACACCAGAGCCCACACTCCTAACCAGTATGCTTAAAGCTTCCTAAAGGCCTGAGGGGGTGTGAGCCTTCGACAAGGGGTTAGCATGACTGTTGAGGAGGCAAGGGCATAGGTGCGATGGAGGGAAGGGGAGGTGGATGTGGGAAGAATTTGTTTCTCTCTGCCCTCACCACACATGCCATCTTCTGCCACCATCACCACCCCTCGCCCCGACCTTGCCTCTGGCTCTTCCTGCTTAATTAAGTGCCTGATTTTTCACCAAATGTCACTCCTTGATGAATAATCGTCCTGGGTTCCTCATCTCTCATGCTACCTCCACTTAACTGTGTTTATAGAAGATGGCTGGCCTAAAGAGAAGAGAAATTTGGGGATGGGGAGTTGGAACTCCAGTGTGTGTAGAGGGGGTCATTAAGGGGACCCTGGCAGAGGTCAAATGAGGAATAGAGAGGGACAGCCTGTGAGTCTTCAGATCAGGAGATCATAGCCGCTAGAGAAATCAAGGTTGAGCATCTTGGTCAAGGTCATACAGGCTTCTGAATCAGACCTGTTTGCTCCTGGCCTCTGTTTGAATTTATAAGAACTATCAGTGTCTCCCACTTTCTAGCCATCACTCCCTAGATCTTTAGGCTCCTGGCATGCTGGGCTCCAGTTATGGGCTCTCTGACTGTGCCCAAACCCCCAGGAACTAATAGGGATCTAGGTTGGCAGGAAGGCAACAGCAGCCACTTTTCATGATGACTAAATTGATAAAGACTGAGGCTTCATGGAGGCAGGGGGCTAGCCTGGATGACTCTAAGCCAAAATCCCTCTTGTGGATCCCACCCAGCCACTTGGCCCATCTGGTTATTGGGCAGCCACAAGGTGGTGCTGGTCCCTGCATTGCTCATCAGTGAGAGTGGCAGCTTTATCCAATGACCCCTAACTCTGCACTTCCAAACCCCTAGGACACAGGGCTGCCTTGGCCACTCCCCCTCCTCCACCTCGCAACCCCCTAAAGGCACCCTAATGAAGAAATCTGCCCTGCCCTCAGCCTTTCTTCTCTTCTGCACAAAACTTCCTCTGTGCTCATGGTCTTGTAACTCTCCAGCTCCCCATCTCATAAGCTCCAGACCCCAGATACCCAAAGGCCTCCTGGAGACTTACCCTAGATATCCCTGAGGTTGTCAAAGGCACCCAGTCCCAATCTGAACTTACCCTCACCACCACTACCCCCGAAGTGGCACAGCCATCCACTGAGCCCTAGTGGCGTGCCCAGCCAATGGGTGAGTCACCTCTCAACTGTCCCCTACTTTCCATTCTCAAGCCACAGCCAAGCTGAAGCAGAATTACCTTTCCCCTGACCCTGAAGCAGATGCTCCCCCTGCCTCCTGCTTCCTGTAGGGTCCCCTAAATCCATCCCCTATACAAGACCCAGAGCAAGTTTTCTCTAAAGTACTTATAGGACCATTCTACTTGAAGTCTTTCATTCCACAGAGTATTTATTTAGGGTCCTTCTGGGTCAAGTTTGGTATTAAGGACTGAGATGGGAAGAGGAGGCAGACATATACCTGACTCCAGGAGTCCCAGTGTTGTGTGGGCACTGACATGCAGACCCATGCTTAAGTGCAGGAGTGAGGGCTCTGACAAAGGAAGAGTGAGCCCAGCCTACCTTGGTGTAGGATGGAAGTGGGGTCAGAGAAGGCTTCCTGGAGGGGAGGATGCCTGAGTTGAGTCCTAAAGGACATTCAGAGGTTGTGAAAGCAGACAGGAAAGGACGTGCGAGCAGAGGGAACTGTCTGTGCAAAGGCTTGGAGGAGAGAAAGAATGTGTGTTTTCCATGTGGTCCAACTGCAAGGAGGCTGATGTGGCTCGACATCAGGGAGCAAGGCCCGAGGGGGGCCAGGACCTTGAGGAGCTAGGCTTGATCCTGAGGGCAATGGGAGCCCCAGGATGAACTTAAGCAGGAGAAAGTAAAGGTCAGGTTTGGCTGCTGGCTGCTGGGTATAACGCTCACCTAGAGAGGAAGGATATGAGAGACTGGGAACCCAGTCTCAGTGAGTGCTCCACAGTCTCAGAGGTCCCTGGATAGCAGAGGAGAGCCTGGGCTGGGGCAGGTCCCACCGAGCGCTGGGGTCTCCAAAGATCCTCAACCCTCAGGAGTCCTGCAGCTTGGCACCTTGCTCTGCAATCTCCTCTCCCTGGCCCAGTCATATCCCATGGCCCTAGGCAGGGCTGTGCCAGACCATGCTCACCTCAGCCCACGCACATACGAGCCCTTTTCCTCTGCTGCACCCTTCCCAGAATTTATGTACTTGTCCACCTCTCCCCCCCCACCCAGGTGGGTGGGGACTTCATCTACTGCTTACATCCCCAATGGCTCTCTCCTCAACTCAGAACCCCTCACCTTGACTCCTCTCCCCTCCTGACTCTCCTCCCCCCACCTCCCTACCTCCCACTGTCAGGCTGATGGTGGGGATAAGGGGACTCCACACCCCAGAGCCAGCTGTCCAGGTTGAAGGCTAATGACTCAGCCCTGGGCACCTGGGAAGTCATGATCTGCCCTGCTGAAGATAAAGACAGATGGGCACGAAGTGGAGAGAAATGGGTGTGAATTTTATGATGGTTCTGTGCATTTAACAACTATTTGTTTAGTGGAGAGAGTAGAAGGAAAGGCTTTCTGTTGGTGGGGTCGATGGCCTGGAAAGAGCTGGGTGTCCCGGCCCCTTTCCTTTTTCGGAGACAAACTGTGATTCAGGCCAGGACCTGGACCCTCCTTTACCTCTCTTTCCCAGAGTGTGAGACTCCAGAGGTGGGAACAGACTATTCCCTGTGTCCCTCGAGACAAATCAGAGGGACAGAGAGATTCTGCAGTGAAAGGGGACCAGGTCAGCTCTGAGGAAGAAATTTCTTAAGATTGCGCCGTGAGACCCCCAAGTGGCAGCGGAGGGAGACAACCAGCTGGGGATGGTGTGGGCGGTGCCTCCACCGCAGCTGAAAGGCCCCGGATTTCACTGTGCTCAGCAGCGGGTAATCAGAGGCTTTCAGATGGCAGGCGACACAATAAGAAGAGGAAGGCAGCAAGGCAGGAGACTGAAATAGGCTGGGGGATGGAGGCGGAGCACCAGGAAGAGGGAGGTGAAGCCTTGCAGGAAGCCCCTTGCCCAGGCAGCCCTCCAGGACTCTCTTGCCTCCAGCCCTGAGGCCTCTTGCAACCCTTGAAATCCAGAGCTGGACCAGCCCTCAGACGTCAGTGTCCAACCCTGTCATCTCATAGAAGTAAGTGTAGGCCGAGGCTCAGAGAGATTGCACGAGATTACAACTGCAGCCATGTTGCTGTCCTGAATCCCAGAACTCCTGACTGCCAGCCCAGGGTTCTGCTTGTGGGCAGACCCACCCTGGGGGATGCCGCTATGGCTCCGAAAACTTTTCTGAAAATCAGATCCTCCTTAGTGACCGAGGACCATGGAATACGCGTCCTGGAGGGTCCCTGGGCCATGGAAGAGCAGTGAAATGTGGGCTGGTGGAGGTGGAGATGGCAGGGAAGGACTTTGCAGGGAAGGAGACAGCACAGCAAGCACAGGGAGGCAGGAAACCCACAATGCACTAGGAGGATGTAACCGGGCCTCTGCGAGCCTGAGGAATAGCAGGGGCCCTGGCAGGAGGGGCTGCACAGCTGGTGGCCTGCTGTCCCCATGGCCCGTTTCCACCGTGCCTCCCCATACCACCCTCAGCCCAGTCTCTGCCCTTCCTCTTGGCCCTTATCTGTCTTTATGATTCACCTCCACTTCACACCTGCTGCTGTTTGCCAGCCCTCCAGGGTTTCCTGGAGGAGCACCCCCTGCACTGGGCACTGCTGGAGCCTCAGGCTCCCCCTCAGTCTGGGGCAGGTGCCTTGGCCTCCTGACGGGGCCAGAGTCACAGAGGTCACCACTGGAAGGACCCTGTACCAATCCCACTCATTTTCTAGAAAAAGAGACTGAGGCCAGAAAGGAGGTAATTTTCTCAAGGTCATCTACTGAGTAAATGTGTTGGGACTTGGGACTGGAGGGCCACCAGCAGTCTCTGAGCTCATACTGTGTGCTGGGCACTGCGCTGGGCACTCGTCATCTATTAACTCATTAATCCAATAGGTCCTGTTATCTGTGGTCTCCATTCTATAAGAAAACAAGTTTGGAGGGGGACATGGTGAGGCAGGGATGGGGCTGGGCTACAATACAGGCCGATCTGACTCCCATTCCAGTGCTCTTCCTTCCTCAACACCTACATCTCAGCCCTTTGCCAGATGTGGAGAGAGGAGGGCAGAGCACAGATTTCGCCCCCAAACCTTGTCAGCCTAAATAAACTTTGTCTCTGTGTCTGGGATGCCCCTGCTGCATTATCCCTCACCCTCCTCACCTCTGGGCCTCCTAGGATTTCTGAACCCTGTCTCTAGCAGGCACTTACCTTCCCATTTCCACCAAGCTCTGGGCTCATTGCATTGGAACGTTCACTCTTAATTGTCTTTTGTTGTTGTTATTGCTATTGTTGTACCTTTTCCAAAGACTTCACTGAGTTTTAAGTGGTTGGGAGTTGGGGGATTCAGAAAAGGCTGCTGATATAGAAGTTCTGAGGCCCTGCCAGATGCCTAGATCCCAGACCCACTCTCCAGCAGCAGAAAGCCTGAGGTGGGTGTTTCAGGGCTCAGAAGGGGCAGAGTGAACCCTGCAGGATGCTGTTGCCACCCTCTGAGCTCATTTTCCTGCATCCCTCTCCCAGGAAAGGCTTCATGGCCACTTTGAGGAAACTTCCTCATGGGGCAAGCTCATACTAAGCAAAGTTCTTGAGAATTAGGAATGGGGATGCTGGCTTAGAGGAGAAAAGAGGACATTATAGCATTGTTTTTCCTTAAGGTTCCAAAGACTTTCCAGCCTTATCTTTCCATCTTACATACGGGACAGTAGAGGCCAGAGTGGGACACAGCTGGCTTGGTTCACACAGTCCTTGAGGAGAGTTGTTAGGAGATGCTAAAGGAGAAAATATCACCTACCACTCACCCCGTGGGAAATTGAATGGGAGAATAGAAGATGGGAAAGCTCTGGGCTATTGGAGAGGTGCCAGCCCCTTCCATGGGGAAGGGTTGGGGGAGAGACCAGCATCTGGGATTCTAGGATTCCAAGTGCCAAGAGGGGCCTCAGGACCCCCAGCATCCCCAGCATCAGGACCTCTGGCATCCCCTAACAGCAGTTCTTTGCATGGCCTACATGAAAAAGTGAGTGTCGTGCCAGCCTCAGCTACCAGCTGAAAGAGCCCGGTAGTTGGAAAAGCTCTCCCCCAGGGAGTGAAGTAACAACCCCTTTGGTGCTCACTCAGCTCTCGGCTCCTGACCCAGTGTTCCTGGCCCTCCATGGCCCTGCAGGGCTTTGAAAGCAGTGAGCACGTCCTCTGTGCCCTGCCCTCCTGGGGACCAGCACTCCTGCCCATCTATACTTTCTCATCTGACAAATTTGACTTCCCCTCATCGTCTCCTGAACAGCCAGGAGCCAAGAGACTGTGTCCAGGCCTGGCTCTGCTTCATGCCAGGTATGTGGCATTGAAAACTTCTCCTGATGTTTGCCCACCTGGAAAATAAGGTGGCTGAATTCAATAGGCTCAGAGGTGTCAGGGGACCATAGGGCACCGAGCCCAATATTCTATCATAATGAAAACAAAACAAGACATTTAGTATTCATTACGGATAGTTTTAAATGCCTTACATGTGTTAAACTCATTTAATCCTTCCAACAACTCTAGGAGTACCATTATTATCATCATTTTATAAACCTAGGCACAGAGAGAGGTTGAGTCCCTTGCCCTGGGTTAAATAGCTAGTAAACGAGAAAGTGAGATTCAAATCCAGGCAGTTGGGCTCCAGAACTCACAGCAGGACACTCTGCCTCTGAGCAACTTGTCCTCAGATGTAGTGAGTGAGCTCCTACAGGTCCTACATTCAGTGATTCTAAATTCTGTGATTCTGTGAGAACCTTCCAGGCAGTTCTCATAGCTTTCTGGGGTTCTAACTGATAAACTGTAGCGCTGAACTTTTGAGACTCAATTCTGAGGAGGCTGCAGCGATTTAGAAAAGCTCTCTCAAAGAAAACCTGCCTGTTGGCACTTCCCCTGTGCCGTCCACTCCCCTAACCCAGACATTGTTTCTCTGCTCTGTGCTGGAGTCAATGACCCAGCCAAGGAACCGGGTGAATGAAGTCAAGGTTGGGTGGGGAGGGTCACACCGGATGACCTTGGTAGGTACTGTAGGCCTGAGATCCTTGACCATTTGAGAGTGCAATAATGTGGAGGATGACTCACCGGACCTTCCCCTCCTGGGGCAGCTCATGCGGAGGGTCCTCACACACCAGCCGGGACTCCCTGTCCAGCAGGTAGGTGTAGACCGTCTCCTAGGACAGAAAGCACTTGTGAGACCTTGTGGAGCATCCCTCCCTGCTGCCTAGCTCCAACCTATACACAGGTCTGGGTGACAAGGTCACAGGTCCTCTGGGAGTGGGCTCAGGCATCTGTTGATTTAGTCTCTCCAGGTGATTCTAATGTGCAGTTAGGGTGGAAAAACTTTTATGAACTTAGCATCTCACCTTCTCTTATAAGGGGTTCTCAGCAGGCAGTGATCCATGATCCTGCTGGCTTTTCTTACCTATCACCCCAAATTCAAGGCACCAGGGAAAGAGTCTGAAGAGCTAAAGGTGTAGACAAATCCCCCACGTGCACCCCGCGGTGTTTCCTTGCCATGATTCCAACCTCAGCAAACAATAACTGTGTGTCCACTCAGGGTCCTACTGCAGGAGGGGCTCAGAAGGCCCCCAGAAGCTTTCCTCCTATCTTGGAGACACAAAAATACTCTACAAGAAACCGTACACCATGACCCAAGCTGAAACGGCTTCCTGGAGGAAGTGACCTTAAAGCTGTAACTGGAGTGGGTATTAGACACATTCAGGGAGTGGGTGAGACACAGAAGAATGGCTTCTGGGTTGAGTAGCAGGTATGTAGGTGTGAGAGCACTGAACATTTGTAGAACTGGCAGGGAGGGCAGGGGCAGAACGTGGGCTTGGGGTCAATAGGAGCCGAGCTAGAAGGGCCTGTAAACCAAGCTGGGGGAGGATGTCAGGGGCTGCTGCCATGTAGAAGTGGGTGCAGTGAGCCCCGGAAGGCAGGAACAGGTTTATATTTTGGAATGATCATTCCCCAAAGTGAGATCAAAGCTCTGATCAAAGCTTATCAAGTCTTCGGCTTATCAATCTGCCCTCCCTAAGGGTTCAGAGCAGTCTCAACTTTGGCACCAGGCTGCATCTTGGAAGAAGCAGTTGCCCTCACTGACCCTCAGGCAAAAATCCACCTTCCTTCCAGGCAGCACTGGCTACCCGGATCCACCACCAGCTCCATTCAGCACTGTCTTGCCGAGACTCCACTTCCCACACTGTGCGTGACGAGTGAGACCCAGATGCCAGTGCTGTCCAGCAGAATTGGCGCCCCAGTGATGGGACACCCACATGCTCAGCTAAGTATCCTGAGGGGTGCTGTTCTCTTCGCTGCTGATGGTATCAGGGAAGGCTTCTGGAGGTGGTAACACTGGAGCTGGGTGTCGAAGGCCCACTCTCAGTAAGGGTGGAATCTCAGCTGAAGCAGTTGTCAGTTGTCTTTCGCTGTTGTGACAATCCACAATCCCGCCAGCCACATTTGCTCCCAGCCAGCCCTCATCCTCCCCCAAGCCCCAGGAGGTGGCCTAGTCTTCCTTCCAGGAAACCTGAGCAAGACACAGTGGTGGTGTGGGATGGGGATAACAGGGCCTGAGGGGAGTGAGGGGGATAGACGCAGGCCTGGAGCCCACTTGTCCTCCCGGGTGAGGGTCTAGGTGGTGAGTTCAGGGATAAAGAAATCAGTGGGAAGGAGGCCATCCCTCCTCATCTATATCCAGCCTTCCTGTTGTCATCTGGCCCTTTCAGCAGCCTGGGAGGGACCTGTGGGAATTTTCCTAAAGAGGTGGAGAGACTCCGCAGTACCCCGGGTCATAAAGAGAGTCCTGCCTTGTCAGAGAGAGGGGTGGATGATCTGGGGGTGGGGAGGCAGGGAGGACAGCTCCTCACTTCACTTCTGGATGTCCATCTGCCTCCCACCCCCTCACTCTCAGCGCTCTGGGTTAAAATTAGCTGAGTTTATTGGAGAGAAGGAGGGAACCATTTCAGATACATCAGCACCATCTGCATTTGGGGCTGCCTGCCACAATGGGTGCTGATGAGGGAGCCAGGTGCCAATGGCTGTCCTCACTGGGGCGGGGGGGGATTTGGGGTGGGGAGGGTTTAGGGAGACCCCCTTCTCTATCTCTCCCCTTCTCTGGGGGTAGAGCATATCTCCCATTTCCTCACATAGGAACTAAGCCTCCCATGCCATCCAGGCAAAGTCAGGGTTTCCCTAGCTCATATGGGTCTCTCGAATAGGCCAAAGTAGATATTACCCACTGTCCCAGGAACTTATTCACCTGGACCACAGCTGCCTCCAGCTTTGGGGATACAATTAATCTAGTGCAATTATCTATGCTGGCACAACCGAGCACCCTGCCTGTGAAGACCTGGCCAGTCACCTCCTCCCCCCGTCCCACCCAGGACAGCCTCAATGGCCACTGAGGGGCCCAGAAAAGCCTTGCAAATGCTGACCTGCCAACCTCTCCACCTCCTCCTTTTAAGATGTTTCTCCACCTCAGGCCGGATGTTGCCTCGGTCCTATCCTCTTTGGGAGGATTTATTTTCGGGTGCCAACACACCATCCACTTCCTGCCAAATTCATGCTCAATAAAGCCCACTCATTAGCCTTCCTCCTGGGCTCTGACCTTCTAGGTTTTGAGAAGGTAGAGCTGAGAAGAGGAAATGGGAGTGCTTAGGTGCCAAGCTCTACTTGTCCCTGTCATGCTGTGTGACGTTGGCCCTCAGGAAGTTCATCCATCAAGTAGATTCAGACACAATGGGCCCTGGAAGGGGAATCACCTTCTGAATTACTCTTATTTCCGAGATACCCTTGGCTGGTATCTAGAGTAACGTCCCTATTCCAGGCTATGGGAACTGTTTAGCCATCTCCTCCTCCAGGAAGTCTTCCATGCCCCTTAGGTTGGATCAGACGCCCTCCTCAAGACTCCTAGTTTCTCACTTTCCTTTATCTGGCACAACTGAGACACTGCTGCTTTGGGTCTTGAGGGCCAGTTTATCCATTCTACTATCTAAAGGATGAACGGTGGCTATTGGATCCAGGCTGGGGAGTGGCCTGGGGTAGCTGAAGATGGGTACAGTTTCCTCACCAAGACATTCTGGGCCAGGCAACCATGGTAACCAGGTGACCATGGGCCCAGGTAACCACTCTCCACCTACCCCAATTCAACCTCACCCATGGTGTTGGAATGGGCTAGAGAGAACCTTAAAGGTTTCTAGATGTCATCTTATTCAGCCTCCTGTCTCCAGGCAGGACACTTTAACTTGGCACAGATCCATTCATCCATTTCCATTTCAGCACCTCCCAGACCTGGCATCGAGGAAGTTCTTTTGCATGTCTGCTCTCAACCCCTCCTGTTGTACATACTCCAAAGCCCATTTGATGCCATTATGTCCTAATTATCATCCTAGGCGAATCCGTTCTATTATCTGAGACATGTTAGCTCAAAGTCTCCTTCTGTCTCAGACATTTCAGGATTCCTATGTAAGTTCATTCTTTGGGCCTCAGCTTCAGCTCTCTTCTTCCAGAAAGCCCTCTCCAAACACTCAACTAAACCCTCCACTTCCCTGTGAGAGTCCTCTGAGCAGGGACCCTGCCTCTTCATTCCTTCTTGACCCTGTGTGAGGTACAGCCAGGAGTGGGCAAAGGTTTGGGGAGTAGGGGAAATGTGGAGCCAGGCACCTACCACTCTGGGAAGCACGGCCGAGAGGGCCTCCTTGACAGCCCGGTGCAAACCTGCAGTATTGATGACGGAGCCCAGGCTCAGCAAAGCATCCTGGAAGAGAGAAAAGGGCAGTGAGGGCCTTGGTCAGACAGGCCGGAGGCAGCCCCTTCTGAGCACAAACTCCCAGTCTAAACCAGACCCCGAAACTCTAAGATACTGGAATCCCAACATCTGAGTATCTCAGACTCCAACAAGTCATAAGGCCATAGAATGTCCAAGTCCCCTCATCTTACTGATAGGGAAACTAGGACTCAGAGAAGAGCCATGGACCTGGGAAAAAACTCACAGTGAGTCAAGTGGTTAAGTCTAGACTAAATCTCAGGTCTCTTGTCCTTTAGCCAAGCACAACTCTGGCACAGTAGGGAAAGTACAAGCTTCCACATTAAAACAAAGCAAAGTAAGCAAACAAAAAATACCCCAAATTTGAATCTTGGATCCACTCTTTATTAGCAGTGCACGCCTTGGTCAAGTCACTGAGTTACAGTCTTCTACACATAAATTGAGGGCAACTATAGCTATAGATACAGGCTGATATGAAGATAAAATAAAACTGAACCCTAAAAGTGCCTCCCAGATTGCCCACAGAAAGTAGGTACACAGCTAAATATCTGCTGAATCTGGGTCCTACTCACTTTCCCCAGGAGGGAGGTGGTCTCCTCCAGTCTCATTTTTCAGCCTACTGAAGGGCTAGGTTTGGAGTAGCATAAGTCCAAGGGGGGCATGACCCCACAAGGTGGGAGGAACACAGCTGGGCCAGCCTCTGGCAAGATGGGAGGGGAAGGAGAAGTCAGCCTTGACTGCCTCACAGCCTTCTGTCCCAGGAACAGGCCTCATGTCGTCCTTGGAGAGCTGGAACAGGAACAAGAATGGTCCCTGCTTCTTGCTCTATTAGCTTGGCCAGAGCCATAGCGATCAAAGAGAAAGGTAATGGAACAGGGGATCCAAGGCCAAGGCAGGACCATGACTCATACTGTCCACTCAGCCATGCTCTCCCTGCTAGCCTGCTAGCCCTTAGAAGTTCTTTCTGATGTCTTCCCTGTGGATGGTTGGGTCTGTGTTCAAAAAGCAAAGTGATTATCTATAGGATGAAGGAGACAAGGCTTGGCTCCCATTCATGTGAAAGTGATATGAGATTGAGGGTCTTAGAGGGCCACAAACTCATCATAAGCCCATAGTGTAAGTTTGGCTGATAACAATTAAAATGCTAAAACTACAACCCATATTAATAAAGATATGATAACCTGAAAAGAGAAGATGACAGTTCCCCTACTTATAGGCTGATTAGACCATCTCCAGGGTATTGTGTCCCAGGTGAGGACAAGATGAGACTCAAGAGTAAGGAGGGAATAGACCTGCATGTGACTAAGACTGGACAACCGGGGGGAGCCTAGCCTAAAGCAGAGCGGACCCAGGGGTCTCAGTCTTAAACTCCAATCTCTCAGGCTCTCCTTGAGCAGGGGAGCTGGACCTGTGGCCCCAGCGACAGCCCGGAGACCCATAAAGTTTCACAGAAGGCTACCCTTGGCCTAGGGGAATGAAGGACCTTCTTCCAGGCAAAGCCACGCTACGTAGGCAGAGGCCACCAGGAGAGAGGGAAGAAGCGAGCTCCCCATCCCTGAAAGTATGCAAGAATGGGCTCAATGCACATTTTCCAGAGAGGCTACAGAGAAGGAGACCTGCATGGGAGTCCAGACCAGCTCCAGACTTCACCCTTGCATCTTCTTGGCTTCAGTTTCCTCCCCGCCCTACTCCCTTCCAGTCCCGTGTTTCCAAAGTGGGGGGCAGTGAGCTTTCTCCCAGTGTGTACTCATCGGCATTGCTTTCCCCAACCCCCAGCCTCCCTTTGATCCTTCCCAATGCTCAAGGATGAAGACACATTTTGATCTCAGAGATAGGTCTCTGCCCTTGGACAACAGAAGCTGAGGCTTCAAAACAATACCACCCCCAAATTGGATCAATTGTCCTTAGGCGCTCCTCTTCACAGTGCACACACCCTCAGCAGGACACACACCCAGCCACACAGCCACAGGGCTTCACGCCCTGTGGAAACACCCCAGCATGCCTTCAGACACCCTCCCAGTACACACACGGACTCACACGAGTGCAGCTATTTCCTTACGGATTCACAGGGCCAGGGCTCAGAAACACCTGCTGGCATCATATACACAGAGGTCTTTTGAGGTCGATTCTGCAGACTAAAGAGGGGAGGAAGAGCTGATGTCTCATATAACCCTGAAATGAAGTCTGCCAACACAGGCTTCTAAGACTAGGGCTCTCAAGGCAGGGCCCTGGAAGGTGGTGCTGGTTTAGTCTGCTCCTGGATGGAGGCAGGACAGGTAGACAAGCTGAGCACGGAGGGGCCCTGCCCTGCAGTGGAGTTTGATATATGTGTGCTGTGGAAACTGGAGAATAAGGGCCAAGGTGATGGAGTGAGCCCTGATGGAAGGCGAGAAATTTTTCAAAGTTGCAGGCTTGGGACAGCTAAGTTTCTCCATTTGACAGATGAGGAAACTGAGGCTCAAAGAGATGCGATACCTCATTTGTGGTCAGCCAGCCAGTCAGGGCAGATCCAGGTCTGGAACCCAAGCCTCTGGATCTCCAGGCCCTGTCTGGTTCCTGCTCTGCACCCTGCCGATCACCAGCTCCCTCCCCAGGTGGCTTAGAGAGAACAGTCTGTCCTTTGTTCCGATTGGAGGGCTCCTCAACCTGTCCTTTACTTGGATTGGGGGATGTCCTGACCTGTCCTTTACTGGAATTGGTGCGTGCCTCTCTGGCCTTTGTTTCAATTGGTCAGTTTTCTGTTACTCTTCAGGCTAAGGGCAGGATAATGGCAATGAGGGGCGAATGGGACAGGAAACTTGGGAAGAGTTGGGGCAGCAGCAGGGAGGGGGCTTCACATCCTTAGTCAGAGTGGGCTGGATGCAGATATGGCCAATGAAGCCCTGGGCTCTCTGTGCGGCATGCTTCTGTCCATTCACTTCCTGGCCCTGCCCTGCCCTGCCCACCCCAGGGGTTGGGGTGTTGGGTGCACGAACTGCAGCTGGGAAGGACCACTTCATACCTGGCCCTCAAAATGCTCTTTAAGGCTTTCTCAAATGCCACCTCCTCCCTGAACTTTTCCAGATCTCAAAGCAACCTCACCTCCACTGCCTCAACTCAGGAAGGAAATCATTCAAATTCCAAAACCCATGAGGTAGGCATTCAGAGAGCAGAATGGCTGCCCCAGGGAAGGGAGGAGAGAATCAGTAAAGAATGTCTGAGAATGGCAAGTGGAGATATTCCCAGATGGGAGGCCCAGGTGGAAAACTAAGGAGGCTCCAGTCAAGGGCTAGAGCCCCAGGAAACTTAAAAAGAAGAGGAAAGGGAAAGTTCAGATAGAGCTATACCCACTCTCATGCACATCTACACATGTCACACATGTATCGCCATGCATACTGCCCAACATATACGTACACATCCTTACACAAACATGCACACACACACCAATAAAAATGCAACCATATATACAATGTACACACAAATATACACCTAGGCATATGCACACAGACACAGACACACACATGCGCGTGCGCGCGCGCACACACACACACACACACACACAGAGTCCAGGCTCAGGGTGGGGTGAAGGAGGTCACATTTCCTGGCCTCAAAGCTTTTTTCTTTTTTAACAAACATCAGTATAAATGTCAGCATAACAACCAATTTCCCAGACCCCAGGGGAGAATTTGTGCTGTGTAGAAAATAGCAGTAATTTCCAGTCCTGTCCCAAATGGACTACAGAAGCTCTGTGTGGCCTGAGCAGTCCCCTTTCCTCTCTAAGCTTCAGTTTCCTCAGTAAAAATGGATCCTTCCAGTTTTACAACATATAGTTCTATGGTTTTGTGTTTTAGGTCAGCGAAGATGGGTGGATGACTATGTGGATGGATGGATGGGTGGATGGATGGAACCTTCCTGCCTTCCCCAACTCACTACCTGTAGCTCTGTGGTAGAAGGTAGGATCACTCAGCCGTAGACAGTGTCATTCCCCAAGCACTAGTCTTTCAACCCAGGTACCAAGAAAGGGGAGTTTGTTCTATTCCAGCGGGGTGAGGAGCCAGCACTGGGACTGGATCAGGATTTCTGCACTCGTTTGTGCAGGGGAGAGGGTCTGGAATAAATTACTTCTAACTCCTTAACACCTAGGATTGTACAAAGCCAGAGGCTGTGGCCTTATTCCTTCTGGTGCCACCAGCATAGGGACTAATGTCCTTCTTGAGGGTCAGTGTCGCTGTCACAACCTGCTCTCCAGGTCTTGTCTCCATGAGTTTCTATGTCTTTTCCCACCTCCAAAACCACACCTATTGCTCTCCCCATTGCCTGGAACTTAGAGTCCCTCCCTCCCTCTCTGGAGGGAAGCCACACAGTGCCCCTCATGGTGATGACATCAAACTCAATAGTCCAGTAGCTACCAAGACTCAAATTGTGTTACTGGGACAGGACATACATACTGATTCTCGCAACTCTGCTTACGTTAGAGTGTGGCCTGGCGGGGGGCTTTCCTCTTTCTCCAGGCTTTGGTGTCCTCTTCTCTAAATGGGATGAGGGTCCTTCAAGATCCTCCAGGACCTTGGAACCCCTCTCCTTCCCTATTCCTCCTTCCTTCTCTCTGGGGCTATGTCTCTCTCTCTCTCTCAGGCTTCGTCTCTCCAATCTCTCTGAGCGGATCTTTCTCCTCTTCCATCAACGTCCACCTCTTTCACAGGCTACTCTCTTGTCTCACCTCCAAAAGTCTCTCCTCTCCCACAGCCTCTGTCATTTTATTCCTGTCTGCCCTCCCCCACGCATTCCTGTCTCTCCTGCCCACCCCTTCCCTAAACCTCTAAGTATTCACCTTGAGAACTTGGGGAAAAAGTATCTGGCCAAAAATGAGTACCCACAGAATGGGGAAACCCAGAAAGGTGGCCCCGATGGGAGAAATTAAGGGTGCCAAGGCAGATGCCAACTACACTCTTTTGCTTCTTGCTGCTCGTTCTGGTGGGTGATGTATACAGTCTCTTATCTTCCCAGAGAACCAGAACTTCAAGGGTAAAGCAGCAAATGTGTCTCTGTGCCCAGCATGTGCCTAGAAGCCAGATGCTCCATTAGGGTGACTGCAGAATTTCCCCAAAGGAGGCCTTCTGGGGACCCAGGCCAAAATAACCCCAGGCCTCAGACCTCAGCCTGAGACCCAGCACCCCAAGCTTACACTGTGACTCTAATAGCCCTCACAGCATTCCTAGCGTGATAGAGTCAGGAGACTCTAAAAGGAAGTGGGAGAAGCAGCCCTTCCTTCCCTCCTCCCACCACCCACTCCTGCCGCCTACCCAAGGAGCCACTGCTAACAGAAATGGTGCCTTAAATACTCAGAGAAAAGCTTCCCAGGAGTGCTCAGATCTTACAGCTCTGCACCTCCTCTCAACAAGGCTGAGCTGGACCACGGGCAGGAGAATAGGGGAGAGAGGCTTGGAGACCCTTGGAAGACCGGATCTGAAGAAACGAGGGAGACAGACCCAGGCCACAGTTGGACAAGATCGAATGTCAGTGTCCTGCTTGTGTAAGTCATCAGGCTTTGGGAAAGGGAATACACCTTTCTCAAGAACCTACTATGTGCTAGAAGTGTCTTCAGTGGTTCTCAAACTTGACTATGAATCCCCTGGAGGGTTTGTTAACACGCAGATTGCCAGGCCACATCCTCAGAGCTTCTGATACAGTAGGTCTGGGATGAGGCCAAAAATTTGTATTTCTGAAACATTCTTAAATGATGCTGCTGGCCCTGAGACCACGTTTTGAGGCCCAGGGACTGCACTGTCTCCAATCCTCCTACAAACCCTGGGAGGTGCTTGTTTGACAACCCCATTTTATAAGTGAGGAGGAGGCTAAGGATCAGAAAGGAGGGGCCTTGCTCAGGTGAGAATGCCCATCCTCTGGCAGCAAGTCCATGCCACTCTCACCACACAATGGGGCCTCCGCAGGGAAGGTCCCAAAGGAGGGTGCTGAAAAGAGAGAGTGAGGTAGGACAGTGGGGCCACTTGGGACCAGGACACATGGAAAGGGTCACTTGGAGCTCAGGAGCCCCACCCTAAAGGAAGAGCCAGCCCTCCCCCAACCCCCGCCACCCCACCTCCCCTATCTTTCTCTTCCTTTCCTTCCTCCTTTATTTACCCTTTTCTCCTCCCCCACCCACCTTCTCCCTCTTCCCGCCCTTTGCAGACTCCAGCTTCAGTTGTTACTCCAACAGGGCCGCGTCTCCAGCCTCTGAGCCACACTGGAGACACGTGCACTGTAGAATACACCTGAGCCCAGTCCTGGCGCCCCCCACCCCTACGAGCGACCACGTCCCCCTCCGGAGGGCTTATCCTCCCAGTATTCAGAACCATTTCCTCCCAGGCCCCTCACACTTTCTAAGCCAGTCTCAGCTCGTACTCTAGCTCCAGCCTCCTCCAAAAATGACCTCCTGATTGTCCCAGATCCCCCTGGCTCCCTTAAGGGTTAGGTTTGGGGGTAAAGGATGGAAAGGGGAAAGGAGTTGGGGAAAGGAGGTAGAAATTGTGTGACTGCTCAGATCTCTGAGGGCCTGACTCACTGGGATCCTTCAGTCTCTAGAATAGGGCTGGGGTCAGGAAAGGAAGAGATAAGGGAATAGCCAGAGTGAGCAGAGGGAGGGAGGCAATAGCTAGATGTGGGAGGGGCAAGATGGTCCTGGGAGACAGACCTCAGATCAGGGGTGCAGGACAGGCTCGGGGTTCCTTCTGTACTCTCTCCACCTTTGGCTGCCTATCCACATTGCAGAGCCAATAGTACCTCCATCCCATCCCCACTGCCCACATTCTATTCCATGCCACTGCCCTCCGCCCAAGGCACGTCACTAGCATCACCCTTGTCTCTGCTGTCCCAGTCATCTTGGTCAACTGATGCCTCTACTGTTCTTGACTCCTGGCCAGGGGCCTGTGTGGGCAGAGTGAGGCACAGCAGGCAGTCACAAGGAGGCAGATATAAGCTTGCTGTGAGTCAGTCATACCACAAAAGGGAAGCCTGGGCAGGAGGAAGGGGCGAGCTCCCTGTCCCCAAGGGTGTGCAAGCGAGGATGGAGGGGTGAGGTGGAGTGGGGGCGTAGGGTTGGTGGGGATTGGCGGGGTTAGGCTGCCAGGCCAAGGAATCTTGCCCTAGGGAAAGGGCTTGGTGAGCTTGGCTCACCCTAACTCTGTTTTGAGCTCTCTGTTTCTGTCTTAATCTCCCTGGGTTCTCCATGTCTGTCCCTCTTGCTGTCTGTTTTTCTCTGGTATGCCTTCTCCTACAGCCTTGCTGCTTGGTCCCATGCCTGTATTTGGCTCTGTCCTCAGGGCCTGGGCCACCCCAGCTGTTCCCCAAATCCCAGAGGGAGGGGGAGTATGAGAAAGAGACTGGTACAAGACAAGAGTCAAGAAGGGACCCTGGGGACAGGGGCTGGGTAGACCTCAGGATTGGCCAGGGTTAGCCTCTCCAACCCCGAGGGGAGGACCCTGAAGACAAAGTCAGAGCCAGAAGGAGTGGGGTACACCCTTTCCCTCTGCACTGACTTCTGGCCTTCTTCCTTCTCCCTGCCCCTGCAGGAATGTGTGAGTACTTTTTGGTTCCTAAAAATAGCCCAGTGTATTTGGGGTTGGAGTGAGGAATATTCTGGGCAGGGTTCATCTCAAGCATGCCTCTGCCTCTGGGCTCCTATCCTTTAGGTCTCCCAGAGTGGAAATCTCTCTGAGCTGTCCCTCGCTCTCCAACCTTACCACCCCGACCCATCTTCCCTCCTATCTCTAGGCCTTGGCTCCTCCATTTCTATCCCCTGTACTGGAATATCCATTCTTCTCCCTTCTTGTCCTTCCAGGCCTGGCCCCAGTCTGGCCTGCTCTAGTGCCCTGACCCTGCTGTGCTATTCTGCCCCCCTTGGTTCTGTCCTCCAGTGTTCACCTCCCCTGCACTGTTCCTCTGGGCAGATCGGCAAGGGGCTGGGCTGCTGGTCCCCCAAGCAGAGGGTTGGCACTGAGACACAGCCCTTCTCCAGGGAAGGGGACATTGGTAGAAAGGTACTGCAGGCCCTGGGGCCCTGTACCCTGCCCTAAACCCTGGACCCTATTGGTATCTCCATTTCCCCTCTTCAACTTTAGTTTTCTCTCCTACACCCTAGAACAGAAGTTCTCTCAATTTCAGTCTCCAGGGGAAAACCCATCTAGTCTCACCTCCTCCTTGCCTTCATTTTCCAGATGGGGGAATCGAGCCCACAGGAAGGAGAGAGGAGGTGATGGGCTCACGAGCTCACAGGAAGTTGGTCATGGACCTCGGTCATGCTGCGTCATTATTCAGGGTCCCTGTCAGTGGAGCTCCAGAGGCAGGGGCAGGCTCCTCACACAACCTGCCACCCCACCCACTCTGCCCAGGCAGGCAGCCTGGCATCCAAAGTTATTTGCCTTTGGAGGGCCCAGGAAGCCGAAGAACAAACATCCGGAGTCTCTGGAACTTCTACTCTCTCCTCGCATCTCGAGGATCCTGAAGCCACCAAGGGTGCAAACACACACACACACACACACACACACACACACACACACACAGCTGGGTAAACACGTGAGCCCAAGAGATCTTGTGCAATTATTGTGCCTGTGAATCTGAGCAGATCCTTTAGAAGCCAGAAGAATAGGCTAAAAAGATGATTATGCCCCCTTACTCGACCCTATGTAAATTTTGCCTCAAAAATGAAAATTAAAATCACTTTCATATGACCTTTTCTGATTGAAAAATTCTCGATACATTCATCAAAATTAATCCTTTCTCTCACTTTGTGGGAGCTTGCATTTTGCTGGTGACCTAAGTACTTGTGCGGCCTGCCCATTAGTTGTCCATAAGGCATGTCTCTATGGGCCATCATGTGACCACAGCAGAATATTTCCCTTGGGTTACTAGAAGAATGTCTGTGTGAAAGCATGTGAGTCTGTGATTCTGTTGGAGAATGTGTGTGGGAGTGTAAATGTGTGAGCACTCCTCTGTCCCTGTACATGAGCCGTCTGCATGTGCAGTGACCGTCACGGCCTGTGTCCATGCCTATGTGAGCTTGGATATGTTCACTGAGAGTGTAGCTGTGGGGAATTGTGCGTGCACCAATGGCTGGTTTTGTCTCCAAATGAATGGATGAATGTATGGCTGAGGATGTTGGCGTCTGTGCATGCCGGGTATCTGATTCTCCTCCCCCATACACCCCTATCACCTCCTCTATCACCTCCGCCAAACCTGGGCTCACATCCCTATCCTGCCACTTGTCACCTGTGTGGCACTGGACAAGTCTTTTGACCTTCCTGAGTTCAGTTTCCTCATCTATGAAATGGTGCCTTCCCCCAGCACTGCTGAGAAGACAACTAAAAGCATCAAGTCCCACCTAAGCTGGCTCCCAGCAGGGAGCCAGGCCACTAATGTTCAAATTAGATAGAAACGACGCCGACCCTCTGGGCAAATGCAGCCCTGAAGAACGAGGACTGGTGGTGGGGGGAAATGGGCCGGGTGTCAGTGCCGCCCCACCTCTGTTGGAGCCCCTGGTGTAAGCTATAACCTGCAAGGTTAGAAGCAGTGGCCCCGCAGGTGACCAAGTAACAGCAGCTCCCTTTCTTCCTGTTCTCACTCCAGGTGTGCAGCCTGGAACTAGAGGGTTTCTGACAGGGACTGGGTGGACATATTCCATATGAGGCTCTAAAGACACCTACCCCCTCTGAGCTTCCCTTGGGTCTCTGTCCCCTCCACCCACACTCCAACCCTCCTTCCGCAAAGCCCAAGAGATGGTCCTCCTGAAGCCATGAGAGGAACTGAGCAGACCTAGGATGCAAAGATTGGCTAGGCTGGCCTGGCCAAAGGCATGGAGATCTCTTTCTCCCCCAGCCCAACTCCCATGGCAGACAGGGAGACTGAGACATCGAAAAGACCAGAGATCCTCCCAGGGGCACAAGTGAACCTAGTCAGTCCAAGCTTCTCTCTCAAGACTTCTGTAGCTGGAGCTGGGGAATTCCAAGCTTTAGACCCTGTTGGCTCCTAAATGGAGCCCAAGGGAATGGGTGGGGGTCTCAAGAGACAGGCACTTCTAGACCTGTGCCCTCAGCTGTTGGTACCCATCCCCACCCTCCCCACCCAGGCCAGATCCCCTACTGGTGTGATTAACTAAATTATGGGTTTTTTTCTTGAGCAAATTGCATCGGCCTAATTGAATGAGGCTGCAGGAGCCTTGATGGAGGCTGATGGTGGGTGAGGACAGCCGGAGCCTGGGAGAAAAGGGTGTGGGAGCAAGTTGCGGGGCGGGGGCACTGACGACACTGAGCAGGGGACAGAATGGGTGAGAGGGAGAGAGGAGGGCTGTGGGAATAGGAGAACATGACATCACTCATTCAGTACATCCTTTCTGCTCCCATCACATTAGGCGCCTGGACAGTGGGATGTGAGGATTGCTGCACCCCACGAGACCACTGAGCATTTACATAGTGCCAGGTGTTTCATTCATTTAAAAGCACCGTTCCGTGTAACCTTCCCAACAACCCCATTTTCTACTTGAGGGAATTGAGGCTCAAAGGTAAAATGATTTGCTAAATGTCAGAGCTAGACAGGGCTGTTTGACACCAGTCTTTGCTCTTATCCGGCACTCACAGCATCCCATTGACGTGCTCTCATCCTGCCTCCAGGAAGCCTTCCTGGGGAGTTCAGAGGAAGACCTCACGCCAGTTCTAACTTGGGCCCAAACACCATTTCTGTCCCTATCGGGCATTTCTCCTCATCTGCTCTCCCTGTGATGTCTGTCCTCCCTCTGTTGGCTAGCAGCTGAGGCTAGGGCTGATCCAACATGGATCACACACACCCTCGTCACCCACAGCACACCCCAAAACCCTCTCACTCCCACAGCGTGTCCCACTCATCAGCCCAGGATGATACGCAAAGACGTGATGACTGTTGCTTTCGTGTGACATGTTCCCCATACTCAGTGGCACACAGTCATTTCAGGGTGTCCACAGGGTCACACATCACTGGTGTCACAGGGCCACACGCAGTGAAACTATCACTCTCACCCTCGTTCCGAGTGCCCCATCTTCAGAATCACGCACCACACTCCCCGTGTCCACAGTGTCACCCGCACACAGCATCATTTACACAGTTCCAAGCTGGTTCCGTCACACTGTCACGTTTCCGCATCATTTAGGACCTTTTGTCCTTAATAAAATCCACCTTTGGTGAAATGATACGAAGTCTGGGATTTACTTTAAAATATTTCAATCAGCACAGCAACCTACAGAATGGGACAAAATATTTGCAAATCATATGTGATAAAGAATTAATAACCAGAATATACATAAAAAGTCTTATAACTCAACCCCAAAATAAACAAACAACCTGATTTAAAAATGGGCAAAAGACTTAAATAGACATTTCTCAAAAGAAGATTTACAAATAACCAACAAGCAAACGTAAAAGATGCTCAACATCACTAATCATTAGGGAAATGCAAATCAAAACCACAGTTAGTTACTACCTGATACCCATTAGTATGGCTGCTATTTAAAAACACATACACACACACACACACACACACACACACACAAAATAAACAAAAACCAGAAAACAACAGGTTTGCTGAGGTTTGGAGAAATTGGAATCCTGTACACTACTGATGGGAATGTAAAGCGGTACTGCTGTTGTGGAAAACTGTACGGTGCTTCTCAAAAATTAAAAATAAAGTTACCATATGATCTAGCAATTCCACTTCTGGGTATATAGCTGAAAGAATTGAAGCAGAATCTTGAAGAGATATTTATACACCCATTTCATAGCAGCATTATAAACAACAGCCAAAAAATGAGAGCAACCCCAAGTGTCCATCAACAGATGAATGTATAAACAAAATGAGATCTATATGTATATGTGATAAATATATGATTCCACCACATATATGATGTACCTAGAATAGTCAAATTCATAAAGGCAGAAAATAGAATGGTGGTTGCCAAGGGCTAGGGGGAGAGGAAGTCGTTTAATGGGCATAAGTTTTGTTTTGCAAAATGAAAAAGTTCTGGAGATTGGTTGCATATCAGTGTTAACGTGTTTAACACGACTGAACTATTCACTTAAAAATGGTTAAGATGGTAAACTTCATGTTATGTATATTTTAACACAATTAAAAATTTTTAAATAAATTACTTTAGGAAAGAAAAATGAAAAGGAAAGGGGGGAGGGGTGAGGAAGAGGGATAGATGAACTAAATGTAGCCAAATCTCGTTAACTGTGAGATTTGGGTGACGGACATGTGGCAAATTTATTATATTATTCTCTCTACTATTGAGTGGGTTTAAAATATTCCATAATTAAAAACATTCTCCCTTGACCTCATGCTTCTTTGCAGTGGCCACGCCCCTTCTCTGCATCCATCCACAGCCAAACATCTTCAAAGGGCTGACTATGCTCTGTCTTCTCCTCCCTCGTACCCCTCGCTCAGGCCATCTGGCTCCTGGCTCCACCCTGTCACTGACACAGTTTTTGTCAGGCAGACTTATGCACACGGCTCAGTCCAGCACAGTCTCCCCATCCCTACCTCGCCGCGTGGTGCAGCAGCGTCCCTCCTCTGTGGAATCTGTCCCCTCTCACTCGGCTTCACACTCCTGGTCTCTTCCACCTTCCTGGCTGCTCCTCCTCTGTCTCTGCCGCTCCTCCTCAGCCTCTAGATGATGGAGTATGTGGGGCTCCGAGCTTGGGCTCAGTCCTCACCTCTTCTTTCGCTATGCTGTCTCCCCAGGTCATCCTAGCCAGGTCCACGGTTTAAGAAACCAGCCATGCCTGCAGATTCACAAATATATCCCCAGCCTGGCCTCTGCTGCCCACTGAACATCTTCACCTGGATTTTTGACTTTTGTCCAAAACAGGTCTCTTCATTTCTGCCTCCTCTTTCTCTCCCATCTCACTCTCCTGACCTTCTCCCCGTCTTCACCCATCTCAGTAACATCTTCATCATCCCTTACTCGGATCTGTCATTTCTATTCCCCAAATATCTCCAAAGTTCACCCATTTCTCTCAAACTCTTCTGCCATCCCCTTAGCCTGTGTACCACCATCTCCTGCCTGGGCTGCAGTAGCCTCTAACTTGTCTGCCCGCCTCCTCTCAGCCCCTCCAACCCATCTCCCGCATGCACTCTGCAGCCAGAGCAATCTCAGAATCATAAATTGAATTACATCACTTCTTTGCCTGAACCCACTGGGGTCTTTCCATGATAACATCATACACAGTATTATGTGCTCACATTTCACTTTGTCACAACCATCGCACCCAACATCACGTATTCAATGTCAGGCTCAGGGTTACACAGTATCTCACACTAGTTTCCATGAACTTTTGGCGTCACTCAGAGCCATACCCTTGGTTATACACTCAGCCCCATTGTATGACATGCGTGGGGCACAAACTTGGTTTCACAGTTCAGTGTCAGACACTTGTGCCACAAACTCAGGACCACACCTGTTCTTGCAGTGCCATTTGTCCGTGTTTACGTATTTGAGCCTCATGGAGTCACACACTTGGTATCAGTCAGCGTCACACGTCGATATACACAGTATCACAATGTCACACACTCCATGGCACATTCACTGTCTCTCACAGTCTTTGACAAGCGATGCCACGCACTCGGTATCACTCGGTATCACACCCAGTGACTCCCCCACTCTCCACGCAGTATCCCATGACTGAGGTCACAGCCTCGATATCACCTGCCACAGGCTCAGTGTCACACACTCAGAAGAACGCAGTCAGTGTCTCAGTGTCACCTCGACATCACCCTGGGTCCCACCAGCTCCTCTCTCCCCCATCCACAGGGCACAATTGCCAGAGCTACTGCCCCATGTCAAGGTTGTTTCCTGTTGTTGTGCTCAGAGTCCTCAGCCACTGCGTGTTCTTTCAAGGATTTCCTGTTGTCAGGGCCCCCATCAGGCCGGGCCCAGCCTGGGATACACAACCCAAAGCCCAAGGGCCGGCCAGCAGGAACCCGGGCCCCTCTGCCCGCCTCATTCTGGCTCGACCTATGGGATTTTCCCCTTTTCAGTCAGCTGGGATCCTTGTGTGCCTGAGCTTGTGCTGGCTCCACTGAAAGGGCCCCTGGGCCCTGCCCCATTCCCAGGCCTGTGCTTCCCAGGAGGGGTACTCTTGGGCAGCCAGGAAGAAGCTGACTACATCGTCTGAACAGCTTGGGACAAGACCTTAGCTGATCTAGGGGCTCAGTTTAAAGCTGCGGGGAGCTAGAGGAGATGAATAGACAGTGGATGGGGGTGGACAAAGGGTTGGGGGTTAGAGACTTAGGGAAGAATTCCTAAAGGAAACCAGTTGAGGGCAGGAAATAGGAAGAAGAGGAAGAAAAGGCATAACAGGTCCAGGCACCAGACAGGAGCAAAGGCTTGGAGGCAGGAACTCAAGAACAGGGCTGACAAGAATGAAGACAGGAACTTAAGAAAGAGAAGGTTATGTTGTGGGATTTGGAGAAAAACCAGTTTCTCTCCTATCAGCTCCCTTGTCTTCCCAAAACCAGCATGCAGATTCTGGCTCCAAGAAGGAGCCTCAGGGCACACCCTTCCTGCTCTGCCTTGGGGGCCCCACAGATTGCCCACAACAGCTGCCAAGCCCCCTCACCTCCTGCCCCAAGCCAGCCCGCAGGAAGGACACGCTGAGGCCAGCGCACGCTCCCCACACGGCCTGAGATAAATATTTCCCGGGAAACGGAACTTGTTCTCTCTGTGTTTACAGCCAAGGGCCAGGCAGTGTGGTGGGGGAGGGGCCAGCTAGAGGAACCTCGCCCTGGGCCTACATCTAATTCAGCACCGCCTCCACCCGCTTGCTGTGCCCCTGAGCCAGTCCCAGCTTCTCTCTAAACCTCCCTTCTAAGCCCTTAAGGGGGCAAGGCCTCACTGAGCCTTGGCCTAGCCACCAGCCTTGCCTGGCCAAGCTTGTGTCTTCTTTGGGTGTAAATCCCTGGTATGTGATGCCTTCCCCTTTAGACCGGGCTTCTCTGACGCCAGGACCTGTGTCTGCCCATCTTTGTCTTGTCCTCAGTAAATCAGGGTTTGGGACAGATGGATGAACAGACAGGCTGGGGTGGCAGCTGAGCCCGCCTCCCTGGCCGCAAGTCGCTGCACACCCCAGGCCTGTGCAGCCCGACAGGTGGGTGCAGACAGATGGCAGGGCCTCAGGGCCCCTATGGATGCCAGATGTGACGGCCAAGTTGTTGGCAGCAGCTCCTTCTGGGTCATGGAGCATCATCGAGGCCACTTGCTCCTGATGTGCAGAATCCAGGAGGAGGCTGGCGCATCTGCTAGTTAGGAGCATTCACTCAAAAATTTTAAACACGAGCCTGAAAAGTCCTGTCTGCAGCAGCCCTTCCAGCCTCACTCCAAAGCTCTCACCTAGTCACCTGAGCTCCACGGACATGTTGGCCCTTCTCCCAAAGAGACCTGGCATCATGCAGCCTGCATGCCCTGGCACGAGCTCTTCCTTTCACATATGAAGCCTTTCTCAACTCCCATGACAATCCTATCTTACGTGACCACCCTGGTACCTGCCTACCACTATCTCACCATGCTGGGCCCACTTATTCACTATTTGTAGTCTCAGCCTCACCCCAGACCCTGAGACCAACATTCCTCAGTCCAGGCGAAGAAATCGACCCAGGAATAGAGAGGTTTTGGAGCTCGGTTCTCAGTAACAAGGCGGCCGGGGCTGAGTCCTTGTTCCAGGCTCCTCTATTTGCTGTTCCCAGTCCTGTGCTGGTCCCTGTTGCCCTCAGGTGGTCTTCTCAGAAGCTGAGCGCATGGACCGCTTTGACTATTCAGCTGATCTCTGGCCTCATCAGTCAGTGGCCTTGACCCTCCGTATCTTTCAAAGTTCCAAGGCTTCCTCCTCCAGGATGTCTCCAAGACTGACAACAATCCAGCAACTGCCCCCTTCTTGGAACTACTCCCATCCCCTCACAATTATTCTCATTTAATCAAAAAGCATTTATTGAGTACCAACTATATACCAGGCTTATGCTAGGAGAAACAAGAGATGGCCTTGGTTCCTACACCCCTGAGTGTTCACAATAACCATATGGGGTAATGTTACCCAACTGTAAGCTCAGGAAAGCTGTAAGTACCCAAGAAAGAGGAGAGACTGACTTGACCTGAGGTGGAGGGAGCAATCTGAGAAGATTTAGCAGAGGAGCTGACATCTAATCTGGGGCTTGAAAAGGGAGTAGGTGGAGAAAAAAGGGCAAGGCACTCCAGAGAGAGGGATCAGTACGAGCAAAGGTGGGGAGGCTGTGAAGAGCTGGGAAGAGCACTGCCATGGCTGGGGGCAAGGGGAGGACATGAGGGGGCCCAGCAGGCAGGGCCGGCAATGCCATGCCGGAGGCTGTGGTCTTTACTTATTCCATGGGCAGCAACAGAGGAGCCAGTGCTGGGCAGCACATTCAGGTGCTCCGTGTGGATACCTGTGCCCTCGTCTGCGTCTGCCTCTCCCCCATCCCAGCTAGGGCAGCCGGCACAAAGAGGGCACAGACTCAGAGTGCTCAGTTTGCTACATTAACTGCCTCAGTCCTGACATCCAGAGGGAGTAATTGCCCTAGTCCCAAAGGAAGATTCTAGGCTGAGCCCCAAGATCTCCTCCCCCAGGATGACTGGCTGGCACAGGGATCAGGGAGCCACCCCAGACGGTGTGCTGAACAGACACCCGCTAGGTGGGGAAGGGTGCCGACAGTCATGCTCTCCTGGCTGTCGCGCTGCTGGTGCCAGCAGAACGTGCCATGCCCACGGAACCTCCATGGACCCCAGCCCAGCCCTGCAGTGTGCCCCGTCTCACAGGGCACAGCCTAGTCCTGGCTCCAAGGAGCTCACCCTTGAGGGAAACAGGGAGGGTGCCAACTCCCTCCAAGGACCTGCTGTGGGCCAGGCCTGGCCCGGGCACCTCACACATACTGTCCTTGTGACTTCTAGCAGCTCTGCTGTGATTATGTCCAATAATGGTGATTATGCCCAATAATGATGGAGTTTCTTATCCCCTTGACAGGCAAAGAAGTTGATGTTCACACTGGTTAAGGAACTGGCTCAAGGTCACACACACATAGCAAGTAGTGAAGCTGAGACTTGAACTCATGTCCATCCTACCCCATGGTCTGTCCACTAGATGAGGCCATATGGTCTTCCCCATCTTCACCCTGACAGGAGGGCTCCTCGTTGTCTCCCCACTCCTCTTTCCTCATCCCCTCCAGCTGTGCCTATAGTCTGAGCAACACCCTAGATTCCCTATTCTCTCTATTCCTGTTCTTTCTATGTTAGGGAGTCCCAAGGACAGCGCCCATCTCTCCCAGAAGGGCTGAGCATGGATCTGGGATGGGGTGCTAACTGAAGCCAGAAATACAGCAGACTCTGCTAGGAGGCCAGGCAGCACCTGCCATCTTCTGGCTGAGTGTGTGGTGAGGGCAGGACAATGCTGAGCACTGAGGGGCTCATAGGCCAAGATCCCGCTCTGAGGGAGAGAGCAGCAGGACCCAGATAAAGGAAAGGTGGAAAGAGAACGGAGACAAAGGGAGCAAATGGAAATGATCCAGAGAGGCACCATAGCTAGGGCGAGGCTTGGTGGGGCTGGGAAGGAGGGGCAGAACTTGAACTTGTGAGGAACAGGGCCAAGGGCGTAGGCAAAGGGGGCCGTGCACAGAGGCATAAACAAGGAGCCTGGGCCTGACTCCTTCCCTCAGGGCCCAGCTCCCATCACCCAGGAGGGTCTCAGCTTCTCCAAAGCCTTCTACCCTCATGGCTTCCTGGGTGGATGACAAATACAGTCTTTCCTGGCGGGTGGCAGTGGCTGCTGAGACACAGTTGGCTCCCAGGAACACCATCTGTCCCAGCTCCGGGGGGAGCTCCCATCACTCTGGGAATGCCATGGCCATAAATAAATTAATAATGACTTTACAGCACCCCCTCCCTTCCTCAGCTCCCAGCTATAGGAACATTCTCAGGGCCTGGACCCATTTCCCAACAGTGAGCCCATGCTGACCCCTGTGTCCCAGGGCCTGTGTGGGCATCTTCTTTCCCATCTTAATGGAGGGCAGGGAGAAAGTGAGGGTTGGGCATGAGACATATCTGGGCTCCGCTTGGCTCTGCCCCTGACTCACCATGTGACCCCACTAGGCCTCTGTGGCCCCAAATATGGAAAGGGAATAACTGCTTCTGTCTCAGAGAAGCTGTGAGGATCGAAAGGAAAGTGTCTAAAGCTCCTGGCACGGAGCAGGGGCTGATACAGCAGCAGCCTCCCCTTCCTCTCAGCCAGGACTAGGCACGAAAGTGGGCTCATGCTGGTCTTTCTGCTCGGTCCATTTTACACGCACCCCTTCTCTGTGCCAACCTTCACTGTCCCCAGGCCACCCCATTTCTGCTGCTCAAGGACCCTCTGAGCACTGAAGATTCCTAAGAGGCACTCCAAGGCACAGTGAGGGTCTGGGGATGGCACCTTTCATCTCAAAGGAAATGGACTCACTGAGACTCAGAAATGAAAAAGATCACTGTCTCCTCGCACCCTGCCCCCGCTTCAAGAAGTTCACAGTTCAGAGGGGGAAGTCACAGAGTCACATAATGGAGAAAACAGAGCACTAATGGCATAGACGGCAGAAGTTCACAGTTCAGAGGGGGAAGTCATACAGAGTCACATAATGGAGAAAACAGAGCACTAATGGCATAGACAGCAGAATGCCCCAGCATCTGACAGCCAGGGCAGGAGAGCTCAGAGGAGGGAATGCGAGGGCGCCGAGGGCTTCCTGGAGGAGGAAAGGCTAGAGCTGAGCCCAGAAGGATTTGGGAAGTTGAGGCAGGTAGAGGCCAGCAGGGATGGTTCTGGGGAAGCAGGAATGGGTGAAGGAAGGACTGTGGCCTGACCGGAGTGGCAGAAGGAACAGGAAAATGGGTAACACAGAGAATTTTTGAGCAGAAAAGTGACAAGCTCAAGTTTGTGTGTTAGAAAGATCCTTCTGGCAGCCACACCGAGGATGGCGGCATCTGAAAGCAAACACCAGCCAGGCGTCCAGGGAGAAGACAGTCCCGACTGGGGCAGGCAATAAGAATGGAGAGGAGAGGAGAGGAAGTCATGAAATACTTAGGGTAGAGAACCAACCAGGAATTGTTGGAGGAGGGTGGGGAGGATGAGGGAGGAGTCTGAAATGCTGAAATGACTCCCAGGGGACTTGGGATGGGAGCCGATCCTCAGTGGAAGGGAACCCCAGGCAGTAATAGAGCGAGGGAGGTGGTCTTGATGTGGGGTGACCCTAGGCTGGAAGCAGCGGGGCTGGGGTTCAGCTCCAGCCTCCCAGTCCTCCCAGGGGTGGGGGCAATGATCGGACTGGCCCCCACCCCCTCAAGCCCACCCACTCCTCCCTTTGCTGAGCTCTCACCTCCAGTCGGGCGTGTCTACTTCCTGGGGGCACTGGCTCCTGTGCAAGGAGGTCCTGGCTGGCTGCAGAGACAAGAAGGCCGAGGGCTCAGGCCTACCAGCCTTTCCCCCCTCTCCCCAGCTGACCCCACCCCAAGTCCCCAGCAGGTCCAGGGCCTCCTGTCCACAGGTGGCCTGGTCCAGGGAGTCTTGCCTGATTGTACCCTGCTCTCTTACCACACTCCCTTCCTGCTCCCTGCTTCCCTGGGCACTTCTACCTCTGGCATATTCCATGCCCCTCGACTCTGAAAATAGGGCCAAGCTCTTTCTTTCAGCCTGGAGCCCCTCCGAAGTGGAATCTACCACATTTTTACCCCTCCCCAGGCCCCTTCCACTTTTGCTTCTCTCCAGGGAACTTCAATCCTCCTTTCCAAGCCTCAGTTTCCCCATCTATAAAATGGGATTTGTAATGTCCAGCTGAGCTCTCTCATCCAGGGTTGCTTTGAGTCCTAAACGAATACAATCAGGTGTCTGAGCCCCCAATCCTGCCTGGGCTCCAATTGGGTGCCCCAACCCGTGTCTCATTTTTAAAGCTCCTCAATCCTGGTAGACACACCAGGGACCTGCTCACATGATCTCTAGGACCCCACCACCCAGGTGGTACCCAGAAACCTCAGCCTCTCCCAAGCACTGCCCAAGGGCTGGCTGCCCCTCCCCACCCCCACCTGACAAGCACATCCAGGCATGGGACAGGCACAGGCGGTGGGATATTCTGAGCCTGGCTCCATTCCCGTCAGCTGCTGGCCGCCGTGCCAGCCTGGCGCGGGTGCAGGGGCTGATTTGATTTGGCAGCTTTGGAAGCATGTGGTGGGGATGGGAGAGGGGAGGGAGGATGAGGCACCCATCCTTGCTAGGAAATAAACAGGCTCAGGCACTCAGTGAGCTGGGGGGAGAGCACAGTTTGGTATGGGAGATGGTTCCGGGTTCCCTGCCTGGTGCCCCCCTCTTCTCGCCCAGGCCCTGGACGCCTGCCCATGACTTCTGGGATCCTTGGGTTACCACAGGGATGACAGCAGCTGCGCCTGGTGTGTGGATGCTTGTCGTGTGGCTGTGGCAGGGTGTCTGGTTGTCCCACATGTCCTTGGGTCCTGTGAGGTCTCCCTGCTCAGCCATGCCTGCAGCTGGGCCTGAGCGTTGCCCAGGATGATTGGGTCTGCATGCAGACCCTAGATGTAGCCATTTCCCACGGTGACTATGGCCGCATGGCTGGGCCTCTGTGGAGGACTAACTGCAGCCAGGCCATGACAGGGCTGTCCATGAGCCTGAGTCCACTGTAGCCTGGTGAGCATTGGCTCTGGTTTGTTCCTTCCCTCTGTGCAATGACCCTGCTAACCCAGCTATGTCCGGCAGAGGAAATGACGAGGGCCGAGATAAGTGGCTGACCCCACGGCCCATCCCTTTTGTCCACAAGGCTGAGCCTTCTTTTCTACATTGGCTTCTGATGATCCACCCACTCCTCCTTAAACCCATCCTCCTGCCTACCCCTGAAGTGAGAGCAGGCCAGCTCGCTCCTCCCAGAGGCCTGGGTACCTACACCACCTCATTAATATGTTGCTGGGGACCAGGCTTGACAGCCTCCAGTTAGAGAATGGAGGCTGTTGGGGTCAGAGGTTCTGATTCTCTGATCTTGGCACTGAAAGGTTAAAGGTGTGGGGTCAGACCAGGCCACAGCTGTGCACCAGAGACCAGCCAGGAGCTCGGGGTAGGGCATAGCCTGCTTTGGGGAAGATGCAAGGTCTCATCTGTCATCACTTCCCCATTGTCTCATTGTTCTCTGGAGACCTCAAGGCTCTCCCCACCCAGCCACAGGAAGCTGAGCCCCTCCTGGAGACAGAAGGAGGGAACACTGAAGGAGGGGCTCCAGCACTAGGGGGAGACTCAGCCATGCCCTGGGGGTCACTAAGGGGTAACCAGGCCCATAAAACTCAGATGTCACAAAGTAGCTAGTGGGATGGAGAGTCTGCAGAGAGGCCCTGGGGCGGGGGGGGGGGGCTTCCTGGAGGAGGTGTGTGGTGCCTCAAAGGAAAATAACACTAGGTTCCAGGACAGCCCCCTAACTACGAGATACAGGTTTTCACTTGAGACTTGTATGTATTCATGTATGTACTTGAATGTGTCTATGTCCATGTGTATGCATCCCAGTTATGGAGTCTGGAGCTCAGGTCTATATCCCAAGGGCAAGACCTGCCCAAGGTAGGGGTCAGCTGGGCAGCAGACACAGTGACAGAGAAGAGAGTAGTCTGGGCAAAGGAGGGGAAGGGAGAACAGCTCAGGGCTGTGGAGAGAAGCCTGTCAGGCTGGTCATAACATAGTCAGTCTTCAAACCCAAGACACTTGATGCCAAGAACAGTGTGCTTCCATGAACTGGGCCTGCCACAACCTACTGTGCAACTTCCCCTCTGGGGACCGTCTCATCTCTGAGAGGACCTTCTCCTCTCTGAGCTACTTTCCACATCTAAAGAATAAAAGGGTAGGACTTGATGATCTCCTAGGGCCCTTCCAAGTCTCACAATCTTTTGAGAGAGACTGATACACAAAGACAGCCAGAGATGAAGACTTCATAAGAGATGAGCGTGAAGGATGGGACAGCAAGAAGAGGAGAGTGACCCAGTGATATGTGAGAAGAACCCCAGGAGGCCCACTGTGGCAGGGTTCCCTGCTGGAGACACTATTCTCAGGGCCAAGACAGGAGGTGGTAGACAATGGAGCCTTGTGGATGACAAGGAGCAGCTGTTGTCACACCATCTGCTTTCTGGCCTGTGGAAGAGAAAGATGGAGGGGTGATAGACCAGGGCTCTGCCCTCCTAACCTGAGTCCCGCCTCCACTCCTGCTCCACAGGTGTTTCAAGAGAAAGGGGGGAGCTGCAGGCAATAGGGAGCACCAAGGACTGTGAATCAGGAAGCCAGGTTTTGGGCCTTGCTATGCTGTGTGACTTGGGCCCACTTCTAACCTCTGTCACCTAATCCATAAACCCACCAGGCTGGGAATCATGCAGTGGGACTGGGTTTCTGAGGGACCCAGCCAGGGTAGGCTCTCTAGAGGGCTGAAATCTTTCTCTCCAGCCTAAATGTTCCTCCCCTGCCCCAACTCTGGCAGAAGGGTTAAGAAATGTCCACAACTTGAGGCAGCGAGACACTGGACAGATGAACTGGCTTTGTGCCAGGCATGCCCAGGGGATCACCCATGTCATCATCTCTCCAGGAAGGATGCCTGAGACCCTTCCCCAAGCCCTCTCACAGCCACCTCCAGTGTCCTCCTTCCCTGGCCTGTGCACTCAAGGGGTGCTAATGGGTCATCAGCCAGTGCCCACACTGCCCCTCTGGCTGCTCTGGCCACTGTCATAGTCTGAGGCTCTTGTACTTGGGGTCCTAAAAGGCAGGGGCTTGTACGTTTCTGTGTCTGTGTCCAGGAAATATTCATGTCCTGTTTTCCCCCTCAGGCCGGGGCTGCTGGGGACAGGGGCAGGGGTTAGCAGGCCTCTCCTTCCTCCACTATCAACATTTCTTCCCAGAGACTTCAGGGTCTGGGAGAAAAGGACACTCCTCTCTGCCACAGTCTAAAATGCTTGAGGAATAGAGGCAGGGGGATGAAGGAAATGACTCTACCCTGCAAGCTTAGAGAGGGGCAGACCTCACATGTGCACACAGAAAAAATTTTCTGTCACAGGAGAAACAGCCTGTGCGATCCAGGTTGAAAGGGTCTCCATCACCCCTGATGCAAGCCTGGCCCCTCCTTCTCTCTCTTACTTGGGGTGAGTTTCTCTCACCACCCCGAGAAGCTATCTGTCTCCATTGCTACTTGTTCTGTTTTAATAACTGAACATCGACATTAACAAGGCAGGTGGTTGCAGCTCTTCCCAGCAGCCCCATTTAGAATCATTGAATCATCAAATCCTAGAATCCTGGATTCACAGAATGTCCGCATCTTCGGCTTCTGGAATCTCAGCGTCTTAAAGTCACAGAATGTCGGAATCACACAACCACGCCTCCACACAGCCCTGGCTGAGAGCTGAGACTGGTGGACGGCTAGAACCCCGTACACTGACAATGTTGAATTCTCAGTCATCCGTCCTTAGAGCTCATGCACCCCTGCCTTGGAGAGATGGACCCCGACTTCCTCCTGTTACAGGTGAGAAAATGCAGCCTAGAAAACGGCCTGTGTAAGATTAGAAGAGCGGGAGCCAAGCAGAGCCCAACCCCAAGATAACAAGGTGGGACCTCAACATTACAATGTTCTGGAAACTGAGCAACTTGTCTGAAAGTTACCCTCTGCTCCTGCAACTCCCTCACCCTTCCCTCTGCCCTAGCTCTGTACCTAGACCTCCAAAATAATGGCAATCATGAAGAGAACTCGAGGGACCAATTCTCTCAAGATGGGAGACAGGAAAAGCAAAATGCCTGCCACTTGAAGCCACCAGCCAGAGGGCAGGCTCCCCAGATGAGGTGCCCTGAACACAAGACTGGAAGGTCCTGGAGCCCGCCAGGGTCTAGCCACACCAGAGGCAGCAGCTTCTAGGAGGCCAGATCCCAAGTGGAGGGAAGTGGTTGAGGGTTGCAAGTGATATTAGAACCACCACATATGTTTAGCACTTTTATAAATTTACATTTTAACTTATTTTGGAATGTATTCATATATTGTTTGATTCGAACTTTATTAAGCATTGCATTTCACAGATTGCTCTAATTTTTGAATTCTGAACGCTCTCTGCCCAGGGCAGATCCGAGGCCCCATGGTCTCCTGGTCTCCATTTAGCCTCGATGCTCCTGACCTGGGAGGCCTTCCCGAGACCTTTCGGTCCTTGGAGGGCCCTGACACAGGCCCAGGCATCTGCCCTCAAACTCTGTCTTCCCTCATGTGACACGGGGGGCCACATTCCCTCCATCCCTTCACCTCTACTGATGACAGGCTCCTTCCTCCACTCCTCATCCCTCTGTCCCCTTCCCTCTATCCTTGACATTTCCATGTCCCAGCGTCATCACCCTTTGTCTGTACCTCACTGCACCGGTCCCCACACAGGCGGCCCAACCTCCTGCCCCCGCCCATGCACTCTCCACCTCACGGCCCTGGGGGACTCCTTAGCACACAAGCCTGAGCCATCCCTGCTCTGCTTTCGACTCTTCCCTCAGCGCCCAGTTACCTTTGGAAAATGTCCAAACTCCTTGACATGGGTTACAAGCCCTGCAGAATTTGGTCCCTACCGGCCTTGCAAGCCTCTCCTGACGCTTTATCACCACTCCTCCAACCCACCGATTCAGCCACCCTGGTAGTTCAGGATCCAGCTCCGCGGGGACTGCAGAACCCCACTTTCCTCCCTGTCCGTCGCCAGCAAGCTTCACATTCGCCACTCTTTCCTTCTCTGTGTCCAGAACTTTCTCCTGGCTCATTCCTCAGCTCTCAGCTTAGATATGTTTCCTCCTGGAAGCTCCCCAACTTGCCCCTCTCTCCCACTCTGGGCTGAATCAGGGTCCCGGTTCTGTCCCACCACGGCTCCAGAGTTTCTGTCCAGCATTGCCCTCACTACACAGTCTATTGGCATCAGTCCTTGCCTGTGCCCCTCCCCAACCCCATCACTTGCCCATTGTTAACCCTGATACCTAGGTCTGTCTCCCTGCCACAGAGCAGATGCGCTGTTAATCAGACTTGGGGTAATGTGTGGCAGAACTTTAAGGCCCACACTGTGCTCACCTCTACCTTCCCTCTCTGTTAGGGACACATAGTAAGTGCTTGCTTAATGTCCACCTATGAAAGCCTGGCAGTACACAGTGAGTGACACAGACCAGCAGGGCTGAGTTGCTTAGAGGAAGTGAGAATTCCTGATCTGAGCCGGGGACTTCCTGGAAGAAGCATCTGGAGTAGCAATTGAGGACAGGCCACAGAAAGTCCCCAGCCCAGCCTTAGGGGCTTCAGAGCAGACCATCAGGGTGGGACCAGAGTCTGCAATAGGGGAGATTCAGTGGCCCACGCCCAGGACAGGGCCACTGGAGGGTTGGCAATGCATTCAGGGACAGCTTCCTGGAAAGGGGCTACTTCTGGCTGGTTTGGGGCAGGGAAGAAGGTAGAGATAAATCAGGTTGGAGAAAGTGGAGAGAGGCAGAGATATAGAAGAGAAGGTTCGTCCCTTCTTGTCCTTCGCCCCTAAGAAAAAAGGGAGGTGGGAGGTGGATGAGCAGGAGGAGCAAAGAAGGCCAAGGCAGAATGAAGATAACAGCAATGCCGACACCACGGCCAGGGCGGGTATGGATGGCTGGGGCTGGCAGGGAGCAGGTCCCCAGCTGTGGCTGGGAAACGTTTCCTGTCTCCTAGCCAGAGGGGTCATTAATAACCATTTACCCGCCACAGGCAGCACGGAGGCCAGCCAGGGAGCAGCATGTGCTGGGGCCAGAGCCCAGCCTGGTGTCCAGGAGAGCTATATTCTGGGACCAGCCCTGCCGCCTTACTGTGAAACCTGGGCAAGTCACCTGACGTTCCTCAGTTTCTGGTAATGCTGGTAAAAGGAGGGTCTAAAGAGGAAGCTTCCTAAGTCCTTCCCCCTACCCCAGTCTGGGTCTCAGTTTCCCTAGCTGGCAGTTGAATTCTACAGGAGGTTATGAACATCTGATGACTGATATGAGCATCTGGACGATGGTAAGTCCAGCTCAAGACACATGGGATGGGCAGACCTGACCCAGCTTCTGAAGAGGAAGCCTTATTGAACCAGGTGCATATCAGACTGGGAAAACACAGAAATCAGAATGTCTTTCCAGGGCCTGGGGGCTGACAGTGTGGCTGGGCCAGGAAGATGGGGTTTCTCAGACACAGGCGGTGGGAGCCCCATAAGGCCTGTTTTGTCACTGATATGACCCTAGCAATTAAAATTGTGCCTGCCTGGTGCGTAGCAGGTGCTCGATAAATGCTTTTAGACAACTGAATGATTTAATCTGTTAAATGAGACATCTGTGAAAGGAGCTCGGAATTTGGAAAGAGCTGCCTAAGGATGATGATGACGATGATGAAGAAGAAGAAGATGATGATGATGATGATTCTAGCCAAAGACAGTGGGATGGGCCAAAACCTTGGGTGTGAAAGCTTGAGAAGGCTGGAGGCCCAGGAATGGCCATCTAAAGTCAGACAGTATTGCTTGGCTGCCTTCAAGATCCCTTTTTCCAGTTGGGCCAGAATCTTCTTTAGCCCCAGGTCGCATGTCTCAGTTCACCCAATACCCCCTTCGAGGCCCAGCCCAAGACCGCTCACTTCAGAGGACCTTCTGGAATGTGATGCATTGGCCCCCAGCCCCTTCCCCTGATTGACTCTGATAGTCTGTGTCTTCTAACAGTATAGAGTCCTGGCCTTTCATGCTCTCCAATACCTGTTGGCAGGCTGCCCAGTAAGGTTTCCTCATACCTTTCTTTTAAGAATATGACCTGGACCCTCCTACTGAAAGGATCTCCCCCATCAGACTAAAGGGTCACCAAAGGTATGACCAGGCCTCCTTTTTCAGATAAGGGTCTCTGTGAGAACAGGAACTATTTCCTCCATTAGAAGTGGAGCAAAAAAAGTGGAGATAGACTAAGGTCTTTTTGGTTGTCTCCCAGCCAAGAGACCCTAACTGAGGGTCATGCAGAAAAGGGAAGAAGACAGGTCAGCATGCAGAAAGGAGTGTTCGGCTGCTCAGCACCCCAAAGATGATGTGAGTCAGGAAGGGCACTGGGCCACCCAGGGGACTAAGACTTCATGATTGGCAGACTCGCCCAACTCCAAGCCTGCCTGGCCCAAGGTGCTCTTGCATCAAGGAGGTGCCACTGGGGATACCACCCGAGTCTCGCTGCCTGCGCCTGAATTCCTCCTCTCTGTGGAGCACTGCGAGATGGTAGTAAGCACAGTGACCTATGACACGTGCATCCTCTCTCCACCCCCCTCCAAATCCCGGCTCAAAACACCAGACAGGCTAAGAGGAAAAGAACAAAGGTTCCCGGACTGCGACATCGCCCACCGCCTGCCTGTCCAGCGCCTGTTCAGCCGGAAACCCAAGACAAAGGCCTTGGTCAAAGCAAGGAGGATGAAGGGCAAAGGGTAGACGCAGCCTGGCCTGGGGAAGCCATTCGAGAACGTCACTGGGCATCTCTGGGGACCTAATTGGGAGGGAAGCAAGGACAGGATGGCAGCCAAGCTCTCCCTGTTCACATACGTCACTCCACAAACATTTATAGGACACCTGCTGGATTCCCCATACCCCCAACATTACGTACCTTGTTCCTCACCCCACACACCTCATGCACACACTGCCTTACCCCCACAGCACATTCCACAGCCTGCAACACCCCCTACACCTCTTATCTTCCTGGACACCCCTCACACACTCCTCACCACACACATAAACAGCTCAATAGGAGAAAAGATCACTTAATCCACACGTCGCACCAAAAAGTCACATAGCTCACACACCCACACTTCACACTGCACTCACACTCACACTCAACCTCCCACCATGCACCTCACACCCCGCACTCACCTACCTAACCAGAGACACACATACAATTAAATTCAACACACATGTCACCCATAGAGACACACCCTGCATAGATAATGTGTACACCTAATGTCACACTAAATGTCACACATTTGTGGACACAACCCTTCAGCATAGACAATCCTACCTGCACACTGCCTCTCCCCAACATGCACATGGACATGCACGTGCACACGCGTGTGCGCACACACGCACACGTGCACACACAGTCATCCGGCTCCTTGCCCTGGACCCCTTAGCCCTGGCTGCTGCACTCTTTCTCACCCAGAGTTGCTCAAACAGCCACCACACAGACACATGACCCTTAAACACCAACACACAGGTCCTAATCTATTTCCCCAAGCAAGCCCAGGTTGTATGCAGTGACTCTATGCCAGTCACTTAGGCTGCAAACACACTCAGGCACACACAGCTCCCCCTACCCTCACCCCCTCTGCTAAGACATCGAATGAAAGCTTCTCTTAGGTCCCTATTCCTGGCTACACACAAGAGCCAATAACATACACAACCACACAATCAATCTCCCGTGCAAGCTGCCCCTACAACTCCATCCCACGATGATAGACACACAACCACATACACAGAAGTTCCCTACACACGCCAGTCATATATATACAGATGCCACTCCACACCCACAACACAGCCTCCCTAGCCACACATGGCATGCAACACCATACACTCACAATCCTTACACTCTCCATAAACCCCAGAGAATGCCCTCAAATAAGCCCACTCACGATGACGTATGCAATGCTACATGAAACAACACACATGATCACACGAAAGGCACACCCAACACATGCAACCCAGCCTGTCCTACACAAACACACACCCCAGAATCACCCAGCCCTGGACATCTATCTCCCACCACAGGTGACTGACAACAAAGTGCAGTTTACTCTTCCCTTCCCCCATCCCCAAATCCCAACTGCCCTCAGTCAAGACCGGGGCAGCAGGGATGAGGGGGTTGGTAAGTTATGAACCCCAGTGCCCCGATGTACCACCCCCACCCGCCTTACTTCCCTGGACACCACCCAAGGGCTGCGCATTCCATGTTTAGTCTCTTCCACCAGCGCCCACACAATGCCATGCCTGACAACATGGGAGGAAAGGAGATCCTGGGGAACTGGCCCAGCGTTCTGAGTCTGGCCCCTCCTCACCCAAAAGCAGAGGCAGGTATATGGGGAAGGGAAGACCACAGGGAGAGACCCTAGAACAAAGATAGAGACCTAGAGAAATTGAGGGAGCGAATGACAGACAGACCAAGAGAGGTGGGTACATGGGCAAAAGAGGCCAAACAAGAGAAACAGAAGGAGAAAGAGAGGACATCCAGAAAGGCTCAGAGAAGCCGGAGGAGAAACTAGAGAATAAAGTGGGACCACCACACCCAGAGAGACACAGGAGGAGACAGTGTGACTAGGTGGAAAGGACCAGGGAGCTTCTATTCAGTAACGAAGGAGGGAAAGCAGGAACAGGGTGGGAGGTGGGTCCTGCAGAAGAAAGAGAAACCATAATGTAAGAGGTGTTTGGACCCCAGGGTACGGTCCCAGGTGAGGACTGAAGTCCAGATGTTTGAATGGGAATCTGTTTGGGGGAACAGATGAGGCTGTGGAGTGAAGATTCAGGAGCTTAGGGTGAGGCCCAGCTCGGAGGTGGGGTCCTGGCTGAGAGCAAGGGGCTTGAGTGCTCTGGTATGCGTGGAGTCTGATATATGTGGTGGCAGTTCAGGGGTCTGGGCAGGGATCCTCCACTAACCGGGGAGGCAGGGGGTTACAGACTTAAACAGAGCTGTTGGTGTAGATTAGGGTCTCACTGTGGATTGTGAGTTCAGTGCTTGGGGTAGGGTCCCGGATCAGAGTCTGAGGTGAGGTTTGGACTGTGAGCTGGGGCTTCATGGGCTTCCGGGCTGGGCTGCAATCAGAACTAGGGGAGGGGTTCCCATCCTGAGGAAAGCTCAGTGTCAGGGTGGACCATGAAGTCGGCGACTGCACGCTCCGCCAAGGACCCGGCTGGGCGCTGCCGGACACCCGCTTCTCCGCGTGCCCAGCGCGGGCGGGGGCTCCCTTACCTGCAGGCTGTCGGCGCATGGCGGCGGCGGCTGCTCGTCCGGCTTAAGGAAGACCTGCTGGCCCCGCCTGAGGAATTGGACAACAGCGATGAGGATATGGTGCAGCACCAGGACCATGCTCGCAGCCGCCCGCCCGCCCGTCCGCCGGCCCCGCCGCTGCGCTCGGTCAGTGCGTCCGCGATAGCTTCCCTAAGTCCGCGCGACTGTCCTCCAGGGCCCCGCCCCGGACCGCCCACTCCCCGCCCCACGGCCACCGAGCCCCGCCCACTCCCCCCGCAACCCTGGACAGCACCTCTCAGCTAGTCCGATCTTCGGACTCCACCAGATCCCCCACCAAATTTCACCTCCCTTATCTCTCCGCTCTCAAGTCTTCCATCTCGTCCGCTATTAGGATCTCCGCCAGGTAGCTGGCCCCCAGCCTCCGCTCCCCTTCTCTTGCCCCTTTGCCACTCCTTTCGCTACCTCGCAGGGGTGGCCTCTCAGAGCCCCTCTCCCTTCCTAACATATCCTCTCCCCCCACCACTTAGAAAGTCCTGGAGCCAAGCCAGAGCCCAGCGCAGTGAAGGAGGGTGCGGGGGTGGAATAGAGGGGAAGGTGCCGCTGACACAGTACAAGGAGCTCTGGGATTTCTCCTCTTCCAGGAAAAAGGGGGGAAGTCAGGGAGAATTTTAGAGGTCGCTCGGAGACGGACAGGCCCTGGGAACAGCAGCAAATCTGTGAGGAGACACGTGCGCACAGACACGAGCGCAAACACGGATAGGCGCATCACTTCTGAGTAGGGGGTAGGAGCACTGGGACCCCAACACTGGGCAGGCAGGTCTGCGCTGGCGTCCTGAGAAGCCGGAGAGAGTGCAGGCCCCAGCGCCACACAATCCACAATTTTGCGGTGGGACCCGCGCGCCGGGAGCGTAGTTCTCCGCAGAGCGGCCTCTGCGCTCAGGCGCCTGCTACAGCCGTGACGCTCCTGCGCCCTCTGCTGTTCCATCGCTGCGGCGCAGCCCGGCCCTATTTGCCGTCTGCCTGGGGGGTGGGGAGTGGGGAGGGTCACCCGGATCAGCTCACTGCCTGGACGCACCCGGTTCCTAGCCTCTTGGCATAAGATCGGTTGCCGCGGTGCGACGTGTCTGGAATGGAGCGTGCGCCTGGCCTTTGCCAGCGACTTGCTGCATGACCTTGGTCAGATCCCCTCCCCGGTTTCTGGGCCTCAGTTTTCCCATCTCTTTCACAAGACTGCCAGAAGAATCAATGCTGAAAGGCAGCCAATTCTGACAGCCCTTGCTGTGGTCTGACCTGAATCCCTCCCACCGCACTGCAGACCCCTCTCTCTGCAACTCTCCTCTCCCCCTTTGAAGGGTGACTCAGTGAGCCCCCAGCCTCCCAGCCTCCCCACCTCACTGGGCTGATTCATCTGGGCCCTTTCTCCCTGGGGAGTGATTTCCTCAATGTTGAGTCACTGAGCCCAGTCTTGGACATAGTCCAGGCACCTGGCACACAGGCTGTGCCACCAGCCCAGGAGCAGCTCCTTCATGACAGGATTTCTCCCACCTTTCTTTCTGAGGCCCAGCTCTGGACATGTGGCTTCTGCTCAAACACCTGCAGTGACTCTCTACCACCAGGACAATAGAGCCAACCCCTCAGCCTGACATGGCAGACTCTAAGTTAGAACTGGCTTGTTTTTCCAGCTTTGACCCTCTCATCACCATTCCTTAAATTTATACTTCCTGCTCTTCTCAGATGGGTGAATGACTCATTCTCACCTCCAGGCCTTACCCATGCCCCCCCCCCACCTCAGTGCCCTCCATATCCTGTCAGTCTACTTATCATTCAGGGGCCAGGCAGAGGCACACCTCCTCCAGGAGGCTACCTTAGTCCTATGAGTTCCCCTTGATGTGTCTTTCCTGGGAGTCATGCCTGGAGGCATGGGGAGGGATGGGGAAGCATCTCTGTCACTAAGTGATCCAGACCAAGTCAATGTATTTTACTGCAATTTCAAACTGGGGTCAAATTGTCCTACTTATTAACACTATAAAAAAAATTACATGGGCTAAGATGTGTAAAGGTTCTAGCCTTTTTTGGCCTCAGTTTCTTGCTCTATAAAGAGGGTGACCAATGTAAGAGCTTATTGTAAAGAGTGAGTCTGAGCCCAGTGCACAAATCTCTTGGTTAATCCCTAGCACCTGTCACCGGGTCAGTCCTAGGCTCAAGCAGCCTTGGTGGGACACAGGTAACCAGGAGGGTATTGGCAAGAGATACTGGTTCTTCAGTGGAGCCCATCTCAAATCCCTCAGTCAAGGCCAACCCTGGCCAGGCACAGCTGCCATCTCTTGGGCTCCCAGCTCTAGGCAGAATCTCCACGGCACCCCTCTTGAGAAGTTACTTCTTAAAACTTACTTGGTCTCTCATACTATAGCTCAATAGCTGGGGCCCCAGGAACATGGTCTGTGCCTCCTTCGACTCAGAGAGATTTGTTTTGTGTCACTCCTTCAGATTCAAGCACTCCTCAGAGGATGCGAGTCCTAACTTTGCCATAGACTTGCTGTGTGATTCTGGGCAGGCTATTGCACCTCTCTGGACCTCACTTGTCCCATCTGTGAAATGGTAACACAGATTCAAAAAACAAATTTTCTCTTCTTCCTCCTCCTCCTCCTCCTCTTTGTGATGCTTGGCAGGGTACAAAGCACTTTTGCAGACATCTCCTCATGTAATCTTTGAAATTCTTCAATCAGTCCCCTCTCAGAAGAGGCAATTAGGCTCCTTGAGGTGGCAAGGTGACAGGACTTGCCTGAGTTCTCATGGCTGGAAAGTGACCCTTGCTCCAAGACTAGGACTTCTCCACTCCCTCAACTCTATATTCTGTGATTCTGAGCTGGGTTCTCACCTTGGCTCATGGCTTGGACACCCCCCAAATCCCAGATATTTTTAAATGTTCCCAGGTGATTCTAATTTATTGCCAGGTTTACAAACCCTTGATTATGCATCTTGTCCCTGGTTGACTTCGGTCCCATGGTATCAAGGGTCAGGGATGGCTCCTAAGGACTAAGTATATACACCTGCAGCTAGGGGTTCTGTGTTTGAGGGGCTTTAACACTTATTCAGCACTTACTATGTGCCTCCCATTTCATCTTAACAGCAGTAGAAGGCAGGATCTATTATTAGCCGTATTTTACAGATAAGAAAAACTGAGGCCCAGGAAGACTAAGTAACTTGCCTATACAGCTAAGTAACTTGCCTATGACTATACAGCTAGTAAGTAATGGAGCCAAAATTCAAACCTAGGTTGTCTGACTCCAATCTATGCCTTAAATTCATTCATCTCTTGAAGAAAGGCATGTGAGAAAAATAGATTTTCCCATTTTTCCTCCTGTCCCTAACAATGCAGTGACTGAGGGCCCTCCATTCCCAGTCTCAGAACCTTCTGCTCATCTCTGCCACAGGAATGGCTGGCCCAACCCCTCCTGTCACCTCTTTTCTTCTCCCCACATTATGGGTGACTCTAAGCTGCCCAGTGGCCCATCTACCTCACAGTGGGTATTTTAGGAAAAGGTGACTCAGCTGAGAGCCTGGGTACTGGGCCCACTTACCCTCGGGCCCTGTCCAGGAATCGGCCCTCCCTCGTTCCTAATAATGACAACTTTGGGCCACTGCTTACAAAGCATGTCCTTACCTAGGACTGGTGTGCAGACTTTCCTGCTTGCCATCTCTCCATCTGAGAGTGTGGCATCAGCACACCCTCAGCAGACCCCAGATCTGCTCCCATCCCCCATGACCATGTGTCCTTCCATGAGCCTGTCACGTGCCCAACATTCATCTATCCTGTTGCTGTTAACCATGACCAGACTACTGGAAGCTCTGGTTCAAACCTCAGCCCTACTCTGACATGCTGGGTGATTTCAGGCAAAGCTCTGGCCCTCTCTGGCCTCAGACTTCTCAGGAGCTGTGAAGGTTGGCCTGAATCTCTTTAAGGGCTTAGGCAGCTCATGTAGAGGGAGGCAGGATCCAGGTAGACCTAGCTGGGCAGAAGGCAGCTCTCCTGAGTAGGCAGGCCTGCTCAGGCGCACTAGGCCCAAGGACTGAGCAAGGACCAGATTGTAGGAGAGAGTGTGTGTGACTCAGTCTCTCCATAACTTGGAGTGGAGCCCATGGACAAAAAGAGGGCTCCACCATCCAAGGGGCCCTGCAAAGGAACAATCTAAGAAGCATCCTGGAGGAAGCTAACATCTCTGAAGGTTCTGGGTCCATTTGAGCCTGTCCTCAACACTTCAGCCCTGGAAAGTCCACGGGGTGTGAGTCACCCTTAGGTAGCTTACACATGTGTGCATGTGTGTAAGTCCACAAGCATGATATGGGTGAGGGAGGAAGAGGGTATGAGTACAGGTTTATAAATTTGTATCTTTGTGAAGATGTGTGATACTTCCATGGTAGAGCTGAATAGGTGTGTGTACACATGTGTATCTACAGAATGTGCATATGCTGTGTATGCAAACAGGTATGTGTCCGTGTGCAGATGTGAGCATGTATGCACACATGCAGATATGTGTACAGTTGTGTGTGTGCATAAGTGTTCAAGTATGACACATATATATATGCATTCATGTGTGAATGTGAATACATATGTGTGAGTTTGTGTGTATCCAAGTCCACACCAAACAGAGGAGCTACCTGTAGCCACTAGCCCAGGTCAGCTCTATGTGTCTGTTGGCTGTGGCTCCAGATGTGAGGGTTTCCCTCATAGGGAAAGAATCTGGCCATAGGCAGGTACTGGGGACAATACAAATTTGGGCTTTGGGTGGTCAGGGCCCGCTCTGAGAGCCCCTGCAGCAGCTCTGAGTATGAAAGAGCACAGGGTGAGTGAACTCAGGCCCGTGGGATGAGGGGGTTGGGGTGGGTCAGCCACAGGTCTCATTCATTTCCATATCATTTTCATGTTATTTCCATATACATTTGCCTTGTCTGCAGAAGATGGCTGGCTCCATGACCCTAGAAGAGGAAGGGAACCTACGATTCTAGTCCAGGACTAATCCAGGATCTGCTGGCACACTTTAGGTTTGAGGTTCAGGGGATTTGGCACACCTTCAGCCTAAGTATCTGCTTCTTATCATCCATAAGCCCTAAGATCTTTCTGCTAAAAGGCTGCCATAGGCCATACACAATCATACACACACTCACTGTCTTTCCACAGATACATACTCTTCTCAGTCCTACACATATCCCTTCCTATAGACATGCTCATATGGCTCCTACACAGAGAGGCACAGGTGGGCACACCTGCCCCCATGCCTCCTTCGAGGACCACTGTACCTCCTTCTCCCAGACACCCATGCCTGCTGGAGTCATCTTTTCTTCACCCAAGACTGAGCCTGCCCCACTCGCATGGCTCCCCATTGCCCACAGGATAAAGTTAGAGCCCTGGTCTTGGACTTCAAAAGCTTTAACACACACCCACCACCACCCTGCCCCCCGAAAAACTTCCTTTCCTGCTACACCCAAACTCTGCCTTCAGCCATACATCCCGGCCACCAGTCCTCCAGCCAGCACCTCCCATTACTCCTCCATACTCCTGCCAGGTGCTCAGCCTCCTCACTGTGCTGTCTGCTCCAGGGGACAGTACTCTCTGTTTTGCTCATTTCTGTGGCCCCAGCACCTAGAACAAAGCTCGACCCAGAGGAGTTGATCAAAAAGACATCTATCAACCATACAAATCAGAGGGAGAATCTCCCTACCGGCCTGGTCTTTCCCCTTATGTAGGATTTGCCCAACTGTATTTGCTTCCCTGTGTGCCTCCCCCATCCAACCCAGTGCTCCTCCGGGAAGATCCCAGGGCATTGTGACCCTCATAATGAGGCACAGGGATGTCTGGAAGGTGGGGCCACCTGGGCCAATCACACAAAGCCCAGAGAAGAGGCCTCCTGACCACCTTTCCCCATGGAAGCCCCCTTCTGAAGTCACCCTGACTGGTGATCCAGCCTTTGCTTGCACACTTCCAGAAACAGGGAGCTCACTTTCTTCGAAGCCAACCCCCTCCCTTGTGAGATGGCTCTGCCTGATGCTGACTCCTCCTACAGCACCATCCTGTCAAACTCTGATTATTCTGAGCCACAATTCCCATGGAAACCAGGAAGGAAGATGAGCAAAAGAAGTGGCAGATTCCAGCTTTCTCAGCAGCTCTACCAATCTTCTCAGCTTTGGGCGGAGGTAGGAAAAGGAGCTCTTGGCTCTTATCCTACCCCAGGGACAGGTAAATGGGTTCAAGGTGCCTGGGTTCCCCTAACCCCAACTATCATCCTTAGGAGCCTGGGGCAGAGCAGAGAGTACAATGTGAGAAACTCTTCAGCAACTTCCGCTGAGCCCCATCCCCTCACCAAGCCCCACCCCCTCACTGAGCCCACTCCTCATCCTCTATGCCTCGACCTACCCCATCTTTTCTCATTGGTGCCTCCTGCCTTCCAGTCTGCTGGACCTAGTGGGGCTGGGGGGCTTTCCTGATTCCAGACCTAGGATACTTCCTCCTGAGCCTTGGCTGGCAGGCTGGGTGGATGGAGGACGGTAGACTGGCCCCCACCCAAGAGTGGCTATCCAGAGTCCCACCCAGCCCTGCCTGGACAGCTGTAGCCCACAGGCTGCCCAGCTTTCCTTCACTGGCTATTCCTGGGCTGGCCCTCCTCCAGAGGTGCCTCAGGCTACAGTCAGTCACTGACCCCAGCACTCCCCCATGCACACACCGTAAGGGCTAGCAAAGCACAAAAAAGTCTAAGAAGAAAGAAAGAAGAAAGAAAGAAAGAAAGAAAGAAAGAAAGAAAGAAAGAAAGAAAGAAAGAAAGAAAGAAAGAAAAAGAAAGGGAAGGAGGAGGGAGGGAGGGAGGGAAGGAGGAAGAAAGAAAAGAAAAGAGAAGAAAAGAAAAGAAAAAAGAAAAGAAAAGAAAAGAAAAAAGAAAAGAAAAAAGAAAGAAAAAGTCTCAGTAACAAGGACCCAAGGCTTCATGCTCTGAAAACTCCCTGCCAACTGAGAAACTGTCTTATAGCGAGGCCCCAGTGTGTGGTTCCAAGAACAAGCAGAGCTTTGTGTTCTAAGAAAATCAGAGCCTCTATTATAACGCCCCATTATTTGAAGTCTGTGCTTCTTACATTCTATAAAAATAAGAACCTGGAGTCCTGAGATGTAGGCGCCCAAGATCTTAACATTCTATTATTCTAATTGCCAGGGCTCCAGAACTCCAACATCAGGGTTTCTGCCCCTATGAACCCAGTGGTCTGTGGGCTCGAGCCTTCACGAATACCAGGTAAGAGCAAACTCCAGTTTACTTCTGCACATGTGAGGTGCATTCTAGCCTCCATCTTTTTACTTACATCCTTGTCCATGGGGGCTTAGAAGAGAGGAGGGTTCCATTGCCCTCCTCTCTGCTAATTAAAATTTAACTTGAAAAGGGAAGGGAAGGCATTGCCATCAGTAACTACCTGCTGAGCACCAGGCCCACTCAGTTGATCCTCTCATTTAATCCTGAGATTATGAGCCCCATTTTACAGTTGATAAAACTGAAGTCCCGGGACGTGAGATATTTGTCTAAAGTCACATAGCTAGAAATAGTAGAGTAGCAACTCAAACCTTGCCCCTGGCAAACCTGTGCCTCCCAGTAACAGGCTGGCTCTCCACAAGATCCTGCCCATCCCCACTTCCAGGCCCCTCCTGTTTTAGGGCCACACTGGAGCAGCTACTCCCACCTCAGTGGTCCCCCAGCTCCAGAAAGCAGAGACCTTTGTTCCCTCTTCTCTAGCCTCCCCAAGCTGGAGGCAGCCTAGAGCCTACCAGTTTTCCTGTCCTGATTGATCAGGTGCTAGCTTGGTTGCAAAGACTCCGTGGTGGGACTGGGAGATGTGGCGTTTGTTTCTAAGCACCCGTCGCTATGGAAGCCAGGTGCCGCCGGCCCAAAGCCTAGCAACAAGGTGCAGTGTGGTTCAGGGTGGAAGGCATTGTCAGGGGCTTCTGAGGAAGCTGGAAAAGGGGAAGGGGCGGATTACTCCATTCTCCAGGCTGGAGGGCTGGACCTGCCACCTTGGTTGGGCTGGTGGTGGGGAGACAGGAGGGAGAGGGGGCAGGACCAGGCAGGTCCTGAAAGACTGAGACCCAGAGATAAGGGCAGAGACAGGCAAAGAGAGTCCAGAGACAGCAAAATGCAGAGACACCAAAAGGCAGAGACACCATCAGAGAGAGGGAGATGTGGGAAGGAGGAAGAAGACAAGAACTGGTCGGAGTTGTGGAGACCACTTAGACGATTGGCAGGAGAGACCTGACTCCCAGACAAGCCAACTTCCAGGGAGAGAGAAGACATGCCAGAGAGCAGAAGGAAGCCCCAGGGGAATGACAAAGATGGATAGATGGCGACGGGAGGAGATAAGCCTGAGGCAGGAGACAATATAGAGGCAGATAATAAAAGAAGAGAGGACTAGGAATGGAGGGGCAGGTAGGGCCATGCAGACTGGGCAGCTGAGCAGACAGTAGCAGGGCAAGATGGCAGCAGTATGAGGACAAGGGGACCAAGGTCACAGGGATACTGAGCTGGCCCTAGTCCTGGCACCTATCCTGGGTCTGCCTTTCTGTGGCATGGGTGTTACCAGCCTTGTACCCCCACTACAACCACCTGGCCTCTTCTGCAGAACACAGAATCATCCAGACACAGACCCTCAGAAGAGAGACTGGTCAGAGGTCCTGAAGTCTCTCTTACCCCCCAGACCGGGTATTGCCTAAGATCATCCAGCAAAGCAGCTTCTGAAACAGGAAATCAGGCCTCGGGAACTGCAGTCCAGAGCTTCCTCCCCACCTTCACCTGAGTCTGACCACTCCTCGGTTACCCATGGAGGCATCTTCAGTATAGAAAGCACATTTGTCCCCTGACCAGAGTGAATGTGCCTAACATGGGCCCCATTCACTCCCTTCTTCCTCAACAAAAGGCCCGGTATTGGGGCCCTGGGGACCCACAAATGGAGCAGACAGCATCTGGTGGGGAGATGGTCCACAGTTGTCCCTCTTGGGGGTGTGACTGGGGAAGGCAGGCTCTGGGGAACCCAGTGTGGCCTGGCCCTTTGGCAGCAAGGAAGTGGCAGGCACTTGATTAATTGACACTTAATTAATCTTCACCGTAACCTATTAAAAACAAGAAGACTGGGGTCCTCAAAAGGAAAGTAACTTGCCCTAACCACCACCAGCAAATGAGGTACCTGAAGCAGGACTCGAACCCAGGTCTCTTGGGGCCAGTACAAATTAAAGAGCCTGGTGGAGGCTCCTCTGCCAGGGTGGAGGCAGCTGCTCCAGAAAGGGGGGCAACCCCAGCCTGCACAGGGGCCCTTCCCAGAGGGAAAATGGGGCTAGGCCCCAAGCTCTTCTCTGGCCACCAATCCTCAAATCCTAGCTCCTCCATTTCCTGGATATAGGACCTTGTACAAATCACTGAACCTCTCTGAGCCTCAGTTTTCTTATCTGTACAGTGGGGTTACCAATAGTACCCAACTAATAGGATGAATGAGATTATGTGCACAAAGTTCTGACACAATGCTTGTCATACAATACTTTTTGATATATAAACACTTTTATTACTGTTATTGTGAGTATGTGTGTGTGCGTGTGTGTGTGCGCGCGCATACACACATGCATGTATGCATGTGTAAGTACCCTTGGAAGGTCCAGGAGGGATTTCTGGCCCTCCAGCAAGGGTTAGAGGCTGCTCTCTAACCCTCAATCCCCCCTAGAGTAGGGGCTGCAGCCATATTCTCAGCTCAGCCTCAGAGAAGGAGGACCTACTGCATCCCCCCACCCCCACCACACACACACAAAACCCTGTGCTGGGTGAGACTATATGAGGGAGATGGATAGCTTCGTGGCCACCAAGCAGTACTGGTGATTAGGAGGCTAATAGCCCAGCATCTGAAAAGGAATGGGAGGAAGGCTAAACTGTGGGGCCATCCATCAAAGCTAGCAGGCCCCGGGGGGTGGAAGAGAGGCAAGGGGACAGCTGCGAGGTGGGGGAAGTGTAGACAAGCTAAAGGCCAGGCAGCCAGGCTCAGCCCAGCACTGATCCATTCAGTAACCCTGAGTGAGTCACTGTAACCTCGGGACCTCAGTTTCTTCATCAGGACAAGGGGAGATAAATGGTTCTCTCTGCCTGGCTAAGTTCCAGCCACAGCAGACCCAATATCAGGCCCCAGGCCCAGAGGAGCTCTGGGGAGGATGTGAGGGGTTCGGGGATGCTCTTAACCTCCTACAGGTGCCCAACTCAGCTAAAGAGCTCTGAGGGTACAGAGTAAGGGTATGTGGCAGTGTCTGGGCTAGGAACCTTAGGACCCTAGTTTGAATCAATTTATGACCCTGATCCCTTGCTGACCTTAGCCAAGCCCCTGACTTCTCAGGTCCTTTACTGAATGCCCTCCCCCACTACCACTACCACACACATGCCCAGTCAGAGGAACGAAGGGCCGTAGCACAGATTTTGTCCATGTAAACCTCGCTCAAGCTGAGAGCAAAGTCACCCCTGGGCGTTCCCCACCTTTTGGAGGTAGCAGTTATCTGGAAAAATCCTGTCCAGAAAGTCTGGGGCAGGAGGTTCTGTCTGGGGTCTAGTGGGATCTTTGCAGGGTCCATAGTCTCAGTCTGTCTCTAATGACTTCTGTGAGTTTAATCAAGTCACTTAACTCTCTGGGCCTCAGTTTCCCTATCCCTAAAATCAAACAAGCAACACTAAAAATCTTCAGGGCTCCTCTTTCCATCTGGGACAAACTCACAGCATTCACTCCCTCCCAGTCCTTCCCCAGGCTCCCTGCTACACAGACTACACTCAGGCTGCTCTGGACTTTGTCAATCCCCCATCCTTCTCTATGTTTCACCTCTGGACTCATGCCTCTTGTTCACCAGTCCACCTCTGGACTGCTGCCTCTTTGAAAAATCTCTTCTTCATTCAATAGGGCCAGAGGTATCACTTCCCTCTGCAAAGCCATTTGCATGTCTCCTGACAGAGCTAAGCCAGACCCCCTTGCAGTGGCCCCTACACACCTTCTCTGGAGTGTCTATACCCCCGTCTCATCAAGCTCCCAAGGGAGAGAGGCCAGGCTGGGCCTGATTCCCAGGGTCAGGGGAAAAGGCGAGCAGGTCAGAGCCTCCAATAGGGATGGAGCTTAAAGAGAACGGAAGGAAGAGAAAGAGAAAGAAGAGAGGGAGGAATGAAAAGAGATAAGAAAGGAAGGAGGGAGAGAAACAACTGTGCCCAAGGTCCATTTGGAATGAACTTTAGTTCACTTCAGATGAAGCCCCCATGCCCTGGAGCGTGCCCCACCCCCACCCTCTTCTCTCCCCTTCCCCTTTGGGCCCCAGCCACTGTCACACACATCAGTACAAAGGCCCAGAGCCAAAGGAGTCTCTGGACTCTGCCGCTGCACCCTGACTGGAGGCTAAGAACACGCCTGGTCGTCATAGCGATGTTGCGATGCTGTCATCACTAATTCATCGCCCTAGCCCTGGGAGGCCAGTGAGGTGTGAGGAGAGCTGGTCAGAGCTGATCAGAGCATCCACCGGGAGCAGAAGTCTTGGAGCTGTGGGCCTGGGGGAGGGTCAGGGATTAAACTCCACCACACCGTCCAGCTGTGTCCTCCCCTCAGTCTCCCAATACCCTGGGAGGAAAGAGGAGCACCAACCTTTCCCTTGTCTGTCCTGTGCACCCACTGTGTGTCCTGCTCAGCCCAACCGCAGAGGTGGGGGTCAGTGAATCCTAGGATAGGAAGCCATCCACCTCAATGCCTGTGAGCAGAGGTCCATGTCCTGCCGTCTCCAATAGGGCAGGGGGATGTCCTTCCTAATGTCACAGGGGCTGAAAAGGGGTAGTGAGAAGGGGGAGGAAAGGAGCCCATACTGTGCCCCCTCCAAGCAGGCATATGCCAGACATTCCTAAAAAAGTAACTCATTCGGTCCTCCCAGAAAACTTACAGGGTCGGGATTATTACTCCATTTTACAGATATCTGCATGTTCTCCCTTCCTAAATTCTTCCAGCCAATCCCATCTCCTCCTCTGAGGAGCCTTTCAGGATGCCCCGCCCTGCACCCATCCCCTCTCCTCTGCATTCCCAGTGATGATGGGAGAGGGTCTTGGTCTTTGAAGTCGGATTGGGCTGCTGGCTCCTCTTTCCCTCACCCGGAGTTGTGAAGGGCACACAGAGTGGATCCTCCCATGCCAGTTACCGTCTGGGAGACGGGAAGACCACGCCCATGAACAAAGGCTGGAGCTGTCCGCAGTTCTGAACCCACCCAAAACTTTCCCAGGGAGTCTTTTTTTTTTTTTTTTTTTCCTATTGGAATTCACCTGTTCCTCAGCCTGGGGGAGAAAGGTTAGACTCCTCCTGTGAGGCACCCCTGCCTGCCTCTGACCTAGTTCCTTTATTTCCAGAACCTCCAACAAGGAACCCATTCGGAGCAGGAGAATGGGCGTGAAACTAACCTGCATTCACTCAACAAGCATTCACTGAACACCGACTATGTATAGCCTATGAATGGAGTTTGAGATACAATAGTAAATAAAACAACTAATTTCTGCCCTCTTGGAGATTTTAGTCCTGTAAAGTCAACACTAGGGTTTGCTTTACATACGTTAACCTACTTGATTCTTACAATATGTATGAAGGTGGGTATTATGCCCATTTTACAGAGAAGAAAACTAAAGCTTGAGGTGAAAGGAGACTGCCAAAGGCTACACAGCTGGTGACCAGCGAAGGCGGGATACACATCCAGATATGTCTGACCCCACATATCATTCTTGTTCCATTCCTGGGTGGGGTGGGGGGATCACGGACCTAGTTCCTGCCCTCAGAGTTCGTAATCTAGTTTACCTGTCCCAGTTCTCCAACAAGCACCACTGGAAAGTGTTGCTTGAATCTGATCTGAATCCCTCCTGCTGTGCTCTCACTTGGCCTTTGTTGGGACCTCGGTGGGGCAGAGGATCCGCTTTCCTCTCCTTGCAAACACCTGGGTGCTTCCATGAGCTCCCAGTTCTTTCTCCACCCCCACCTTGCACAGAGACCTCCCCCAACAGGAGGGAGTGAGGTGTGTGTGCTAAAAATACATTAATCCCTCCCTGCTTGTGCTCTAATTAAGCTGAGTGAGTCACTACTTTAAGTAATTTATTGCTAGTTATATAATTGCTTTAATATTTGGTTCTAGAACTGGGGAACAAAAGTGGCCCCCTTCTTTTCAGGGAATTGCTAATCCGCAGAAGAGTTTATGGTCCCTAGTGGGGAGCAATAGGGAGAAAAGTGGAGTCATCTTGGACAGGCCCCTGCTCCAGTCTGGACCAACGTGTGGCCATGTCCCTCAAGGCCTCAGGGCATACCTGATTCTAGGAGGAGTAGGTTTGTGGGAACACCAACCCTCTACTCTATCACCCATTCCGAGGATTTCTGAGGTCACCACTCCCAGTTGACTAAGTCCTCAAACTGAAAGCCCATCTTGAGGAAACAGTGTCCTGAGCACCCCTTCCCCTCCTTGGCCTTGCTGGCCCTGCCAGTCCACCGAAACCAAGGCCCAGAGAGGACAAGCAGTTCCTTGGCATCTTCCAGCATGTCAGAGACAGCCCCACTCTGTGTGCCCAGTCTGTTAGTTCGAGGAAAACCCAGCACCTCTCACAGCCCTGTAAGAAGTCACCTCCCAAAGGGGAATCACTGCAAAGGGCACAAGAGAAGTTTGAGGGATGGTAAAATATTATTTTCTCAATTGAAATGGCTGTTACATGACTATATATTTATCAAAACTCATTGACTCATACACTTTAAATTGGCATTTTATTGTATATAAATTATACCTCAATAAAATAGATATAAAAAAAGATACATATTAAAAAATAAGTCACGCCCCTACCTCCTAAGCTTCCATAGCATAATAGCAGTGCAGAATCAGCAGCCATGCAGGAACTGAGGAGGGGAGGTGCAAAGAACCAGCTATAGAGGCACCAAGTAGGTGCCCACACAGCAGATGTTTGTTTCACTCAGTTCCAATGATCAAGAACTCACTAGGCACCTCCTGCGGGCACCTGCACATCCTTGATCTCAGTAGCTCTCCCTCTGCTCAGAGGAGCCAAAGTGCACACTATGTGCATTACACATTTTGTCTCATTTAATCCTCGCAGCAGCCCTAATGAGGTGGGCTCTATTACTGTCCCCTTTTTACAAATGAGGGAACACAGGTCCTGCAGCTAAGAATTGAGGGGCTGAGATTTGAACCAGGAGACAGTCCCCAAGGTTAGTGTTCATTATCATTTACCTCTACTACTAAATGGGAGGGGTTAGGAAACCACACACAGAAAACATACCTCTGACCCCAGGCATTGAATAATGAGGTTTTCACTAGGCTTAGAAGTAGAGGCGGGATACATCCAAGTAGAGGACAATTGAACAGTGTGTAAGATTAGAAAGGTGGCAAGAGGTAGGGCTGGCTTCAGGAAGGAGGGAACTAGGTCAGGCAGCAAGCCTGGAAGAAACACAAAAGAACTCAGATAGTCTGAAAAATGAGGCAGAGGGCATCCGGCTATGACAGCCAGAGGGTTAAATGCCCACTCAGGCCCTGAGCAGCCAGGGCTTCTCACTGCTGTTCCTGAGTCACTTCCCCCCAAATCTGTCTCTTCCTGGTTTCTTGGCTCTAATCGCCCACTCACAACCACAGTCACCACCTCAGTGGGCACAGGCCTTCATCTCAAAACTTGTCAAAGGCTGGCTGGAATACCATCAATGGAAGGGAAACGAAGACGGGAAGAATGACAGAAGTTAGTAAGGTGAAGGGAGAGGGCATTGAGTAAGGGCGTTCCAGATAAAGGGAACAGCATATGCAACAGCCCAGAGGTGAGAGATGCTACACAGGTGGGGAACCAAAGATAGCTTCCCGACCACCTGATAGACAGTCTGTGTCTGCGCTGAGTGTGAGTGTTGCCATGGATATGCACTCTGTGTGCACTGAGTCATGTCTGTGCTGCACACCTGGGTATGTATACCTGGGTTATGTGTACAGGTGTTGCAGTTCATTCCATTTCTGTTGTTTCTAGGTCAATTTTTAGATTCATCCTGTGTGTTTCTCAGTGTGCGTGTGTGTTGTGGGCCTCTCCATGTCTGTGTGCTGTTGTCTGCTTCTTTTTGTGTGGGCTTCTGTGTCTGTTGAATGTAGCTGGGACACTTGCAACTCAGGTAGCTGGGGCTGGGGGAGAAGCCTGGAGTGAGGGGGGTGCCATAGATGGGTGCTCTGGATTGTGCAAACTACAGGCCAGATGAGGCAGGGAGGGATGCCCTCCAGAGGGGAATCTAAATTGCCACACATCCCTGCACGGGTGGGTGGACACTGGGGAACTAGGGCCATAGCTCAGGTGGATGAGCTGGGGGGTGTGGGCTGTCACTCTTTTTCTGACCTGTCTACACAATTCACATGCCCCCCTCAAGCAGCCTTCTTGCCTTTCACCTTGTTTTCTGTAGTAGCCTCCCTGCTCGCTCTTCTAACTCACCCTTCACTTGGAGCTTCCTAAACTGAAAACTGACCATGGCCTGAATAAATCCTTCCACAGCCCCCACCCCAGTGCTGCCCAGACAGGGAGCAGAGTAGTCATGGCATAAAGTAGCTCCCATCCAAGATCAGATGACTAAGTGCATATGGGTGCACCCAGGAAGCCTTGGTGGTGCCCAGGGACCCACCAGGCCTCAGCGAATGTGACAAAGTGGGTGTTCAGAAGCAGGGCCTGGCTTCTGGCATCTGCTCTGAAACCAACCAGCTGTGTGACCTTAAGGAAGTCAGCACCCTCTCTAGGCTTCAATTTCCCAACATCCATTTGTCTTTCCAGGTCTCTACCCTTTCTGCCTCACTCTGTGCCCTGAAGGCCTACTTCTAGCATTGCTTTACCTGCTCCCTTGCTCTCTGGCCTCCAGTCTTGTTCTGCCAATGAGGGTGGGAGAGTAGGGAGTGAGAAGTGAGAGGACTGGGGTATTTACACCCTCACCCACCCCCCCTCCTCCGACAGCCCCTCTCAGATCTGGAGCACTCTCCTTGCCCCCGCAGGCCTCTCAGATGCTAGTCTCAGGTACCTCATGTTCTACTGGTTTCCGCATCCTGCTCCACCTTCATAATAGTTGCTCCATCAAACTGCCTTCAATTACATGATTTGAGTATGTCATCTGTTTACCCTCGACAAAATAGTGCTACCTTCTTGAAGGATAGTTGAGGTGATTAAACAAGGCAATTTTAAAATATGAAGGGCACTCTGTAAGCCTTAGTTCTCTCCATCTAGCCCCCAAACCCCATCCCACATAAAGCTGTGAGACAACTCTGTGTTCTCTGGTGGGGAGGGTGTAGACAACACCAAACTGCCTGCTTCCCTCCTCTCCTACCCAATCCCTGCCCAGCCCCCAGGACCAGGACGCCTCCACTTGTTCCACCTAGAGCCCCAGCCATGGGCTCACAATAGAACTCCCCACAACTCAGCACAAAGAAAGTTGTTTGCCTATCTGCTCCCACCCTGCCAATGTTAAATTGGCAAAGCCACTGCAGAGCAGCCCAGTTCTACCCATCATGCACCTATCTCCACCAGGGTCCTTGCATCCAGCCTCCTGCCTCCAATCCCAAACCTCCAGGAAGACACATTTCTCTCCAGTTCCTTAGGGAAGGGGATCCCCTTGCTATCAGCTGAACCATCTAATCTCACACCTTCGCACTGCCCAAGATGCCAGGGAGAGTACTCTGGGGCTCAAACCTTCCATGCTGAGTGGGCTTTGGCATGTCCTCCTCTCGCCCCTCCATAGTAGCTACAGCTTGAATGGACTTCAGAGAGCTTGCAACCAACTTCCCTGCTAGGGCAGGAGTCTCATCTGCAGCATTCCTAACCAGGCTGCCCAGCGCTGGCTCGTATCTCCCCACCCCATAGACAGGAAGTTCATTCCTCCTTCCCAAGGCAGCCCCTTCCTATGGAACTGCCCTGCCCTCCTTGCAGAGCCAAACAGGACCTCCAGGACTCTCCCACGGCCCCAGTGCTGTCTCAGTACTAAGAGCCTAAGGAGAGATTATAGGAAAAACCTATAACAGTAGAAACCTAAAAAAACATCTGATGCAAAGATGAGGAAATTGAGGCTTCCAGAGGAGGCTCCTCGCCTGGCCCCACCCCACAGCCAGGCTCCTCTCCATGGAGTCTCCACGCTCCATGGAATGACTGACTTCGCAAGTTCTCTGGAGGAGTCTCACAGCAGGCAGAATCACTGGTCCAAAATTCAAAGGCAGCATCTGAGGCCTGGGAGGAGTAGAAATGCCCAGGTAGGAGGTGGCCTCATGCCAAAGACTAGGATCTCTATTCTGAGCTCCCCACCTGCTCTAGAGCCTGAAGAGAGGGAGGGAGAAAGGTCAGACACACCCCTCTCTCTGCTTCAAGCCCTGTCATCTAGCCCTGGATCCTACTGTGTGACATTGGGTTAATCACCACCCCTCTCTGGGCTTCAATATTTGCACCTATACAACAAAAGGACTGGGCTGGGAGTCTCTGAAAATCTCTAGTGGGGTATGAGTATGGCCATTAAGCGTTCTCAGGAGACTGGAAACTAGTTGCCTCTCAGCCATGTCCAGCATCCCAACCTTATAGCCCTGGATCCTGGCTGACACAATGTGAGCCTGAACACAAAGACAACCTGTTCCTCCTAGGGCCTTCATTGGGGAGAGGGGTCCCAGAGTTCCCTGAAGGAAGCCCATCTCTACACATGACAGCCATCCGGCCCAATCCATACATATCTTGTCTCTACCTTTAGACAGGTGGGACCCAGGAGAAAGTGTTGAGTAGCCAGAACTAGGGTGTGGCCTTGCTGGGTCAGCAGAGCAGGTGATACCCATTCACTTATTCATACCCTCATGTTCAAACGTGGACATCCATATACACAGATATCCATACTCACACACAGTTTTACTGGAACATAGGTACCTAACACTCTACACAGTTACACACACACACAGACACATGCCACACTTGCATGTACATAACCATTTGCCAATGAATACGGCATTAAAAATGGATACACAAGTTCACACATATGAATCTGTCCACATTTTTATACAAACACTGGTCCATACACTCTCACCCTCTCAGACCTATATATACACACACAACTGGAAGCTCACAGTCAGGCACGCGCGCACACACACACACACACACACTCAAGATACAAAAAAAAACCCCACACAAATAAATCAACCAATCTTGCCCACATCTCTGTATCAAGCAATTCACAATGAAATAGAGAGCCAGACCTCAACTACAATGTCATTCTAAATCCATGTTCAAATCTAAGCCTGTCCCAAAACTATGAGAAAATTTCTCATCTGCTGGTTTAACTCCTCCAATGTCTCTCCTCAACCTTCCTTCCTCCCTATACTGTTTTAACAGGGCCCTCCCAGGGCTGGCTCAGTGGAAGTGGAGAACAATGGGCTGTCCTCTCTCCACTCTTCATCTCTGTTCCTTGTCCAGCCTCTTATCTCCCTCTCTCTGGCCTTTCAAGTGTAAGGAAGATCCAGGCTGGAATGGACAGTATGTGACAGCACCCCCTGCTGGACACATGTGGCATTACAGCACAGCTCTATACTACACAGTCATCACTCCCCAGGTTAGGGTGGAAGGGTGGGAGTAGGGTAAAAGGCGGGGGTGGGGGGGGGGAGGAGGAAGAGGAGGAGGAGGAGGAGGAGAAGAAGAAATTGAGAGGAAGTGGAGAAGAGAAAAAGGAGCAAGATGCTGGGAGCACCAAGTGTGGAGTCTTGAATTTCTCCACTCCAATCCATTCAGTCCAGGTTGCAAGATCAATCCTCCCAAAGCCTGACTCTAATCAGGTTCTGCCCCTGCTCAAAACCCTTGGGTAGATTCCAGTGGGCCACTGCAAGAAGTTCAAACTCTCAACCTGGACTCAGGTCTCTGAACTGGCTAGTCCACCTCTTAGCCTCATATCCCAAGGAGCCCAGCCCTTACCTTCTGTCCCCTGAGCTCAGCAGTTCCCCTGCTGAGGTGTCCAATTGTTTTTATCTTGCCTGCCCTAACAGGCCCAGCCCTTGCCACCTGGAATAATAATCTTGAGAAAGAGCAGAGCTTTGGGAGAGGACAGATCTTGTCTCCAGGGCTTCATCAGTCACTGGCTGAATACTTCTGGGCAAGTTATTTCCCCTCTCAGAGCCTGTTTCTTCATCCAGAAAACAGCAGTCTCTTGGGTTTGTGGTGAGGATTAAATGAGATCATGGATATGAAAACAGTGCTCTGGAAGCTGTAAATTTGTGTGTGAATGTGTGAAGAGTCGTAATTATGGCTTAATCTTTTTATCCTTGCCCCCACCTGCACCCCCCAATACATAGCAGTCTGAGGGACCCCTGAGGGAAGGGACTGAGGCTGCTTTACCTTTGAGCCCCACATCCCCCAGCACCCAGCAGGGCTTGCCCACCCCACCCCCCGCCCCGCCCCCGGCCAGCATCAGCAGCAGGGTGTGAATTGGGATCCAAGGAGGTAGTACTAAGGGTACTTACTGCAAATTCACCTCAGACTACAACTCCCAGAATGACTCACAGACTGCTGTGGGTGTGGCTACAGGCTTAACCCCTTTCTAATCAAGCCTTTTCCTCCATTGTATTCTCTGGGGATTGTTCTCTGACCAGACCCAGCAGCCTAGGGAGGTGGTCACATGTCTCTGAGGCCCCCTCTGCCCCTCCCACAGAGCATCCATACTTCTCACCATTCCCACCACCACAGCTCCATTTCAGACCTCCTTGTCTCCCACACGATGACAGCTTCTGGGCTCTCAAGTCTGGTCTCTTTCCCTCCAGGCCCCACTGAATCTTTCTAAAAGTGTAGGTAAGAGTGGGTGGTTCATAATGGCAACAGCTAACCTTTATAAGCACCTGCTACATGCCTGGCACTAAGCTCACCACTTCAGTCATCCTGCCAAGAAAGCATTATTATTCCCACTCCACATGGGGTTCAGAGAAGTTAAGTAAGTTGAGTAAGAACCACACAGCTACAAAGTAATGGTGCTGAAACTTGAACCTAGGTCTGTCTGCCACCTTCTCTATTCTATTTTCAAATCCTCCTTTGAAACCAGGGTGGTCATCCAAAGTGAGAACCCAGAAGCCCTAGGGTCCACATTTCTCAGCAACTACATTGTTGGAAGTCCTCCCAGATGTCTGATTTAAATCTCTTCTGCTACACCAAGCCCCAGTTGCCTTCTGTTTTTCGGGGAGGGCAGTGAGAAGAATGACTTCAGGGACTTCAAAAATTGGGTCACGTCACTGGGGACCTGGCCTTTCCCAGGGAGCGGGCAGCTGAACAATGGGAGATAAATGTGTTGAAACATTCCTGTTACTAAATATATCGACTTCCCAGAAGATGGGGGTGCTGACAGGGAGCCTGTAGCCCCCACCTTGGAGGCCACAATCTTGTGGCTCGGACAGGCTGGGGCACTCAGCAGCAAAGGAGGCTGGGGCAGAAGGGGTGGGAGGCTGGCATGGAAGGGGTAATGTCTCATCCTCCTGGCCAAAGATGCCAAGCCCAAGCCACCTTATTTACATATTACTTTGCATTCATTTGCATGCCACTTTCTGAAAGAGGCCCACATTCTTCAGCCATTGCCTTTCTCTCTCATTTCCAGGATCTCTGTTTCTTCACTGAACATCCCATTCTCGAACAATGAGCAGCCCCTCAGCAGAACTGCTGGGGGCACTAGGAGAGACCAAGAAGTTGAAAATTTAAGGCAATGTCTATGTGGCAAGGCTGTTAGGAGACACGTTGGCAGCAGAAAGGGCTTCCTGTAGTCTAACCTCAATTCCCCTACTCTTCTCCTGCCCCATCTCTGCCCAGTCCTTCCCCAACCCTTGCACTTCACGCTTAGGTCACTTTGAACTCCCACGGTCCTCACATAAACAAAGCCATGCTTGTGCTCACCTCAAGGGCTTTGCACATGGCGTTCCTCCTTTTTGGAGCTGGCGCTCAGTTTGGCCTAGAGAAGCGACACTTTTTCCTAAGTCCACCCCAAAGCCCCTCCTCTCAAATGTCTTTGCCTAACACTGGCAAAAGTAGGAAGGACCATGGCTTTCTTCCACGTAGTTGTTGGCTCTGTCCATCTCCCCACACGGCTGCCTCGTTTGGATGGGCAGCAACCCAGTGAATGGCTGCTGAGTGAACCAAGAATGAATTCAAATCCCCCTCCCCTGACTCTCTGAACCCCTCTGGTCCCCCTCTCCCTGGATGATGTCACTCACCTGCAGGAGGGGACAGATGAAGTGTGCCTCTGCCTCAAACTCCCGCTCCCGTTCTGGGAGACTTCTCCCTCATCCCCACAGCCCCTTCTCATAAAGTCAGGAGATCTCACAGCCCCTCAGTGCTGGTAGAAAGTTCTTCCCGCTGTTCACTCCCGTTTCTAGCCAGGCTAACTTCTTTATTGTTTTTGGTCAGGGATCAGGGACTGCCCCATCTCAGCTTTACCATCTGCTCATCTCTCTCTGCCCAGGATGTATTCATGCCACTCCTGAACCATTATGCCCCAGCCTGGCTCTGCTTCGAAGGAAGGACAGTGACCAGGAATATAGAAAGGACACAAGGTCAGGCCAGGTCGCCTGGAGTGGCCAGGCCTTGTAGAGGAGCCCAGGGCAGATATAACCGCTTGAGGGAAGGGCTACTCAAGAGGGAAGGAATGAGCATCCTTCCCTGGGAGTATGTAAGCTGGGCCAGAGGTCTGTGGGCATGCTGCAGAGAGGAGTGGAGCAGCAGCTAGAAGGCAGCCCAGATGCTCTTCACGTCCTCTCCCACTTAGGGGCTGCACTGAGCCTGGGTCCCGGCCCTGTGTGGTGAGTAGGGAAGCATGAGGAGGTGGCTCCTGCCTTTGAGGAACTCCTTGGCAGTATGGATAAGGAGCTCACACACACAGGGCATCGTAAGGGAAGGCTGAGTGGGCCACATTTTTGGTCCCGTAGCATCAGGAAGAGAGAATTCAGGGTGGGTCACAGGGTCAGAGGGAGAGAGAACCAAGGGGGGCTTCCTAGGGGAGACTTCCTATTTCCCAGCTCCTTAATCCTATGAGAAAAAGCCCAGGCCCCTTAGCCTGGCACTTGAGACCCTACAGAAAATCTAGCCCCTTCTGCCTTCTCTTTCTCTTTTCAATGCCCTTCTTACTCCTGCAAACTCAAACTCTTCCCCTTGAACATGCAATGATTTCTCCCATCTACCCATACCTTTACACGCTGTTCTCTCTGCAACTCCCTGCCTGGGGAATTCCTAGCCATCCTTCAGGATTCAGCTCAAAGGTCTCTTTCTCTGAAGCCCTGGCTTGGTGTGGCCCCCACAGTTCCCGGGGATTCCCTCTGCAAACACTGTTTACACTGCAGGGTTGTAAGTTTCCACTTCTGCCTTTCTCATCAGACTGGGCACTCCCTGAGAGCAGGGTATGGGCTGGTGGCTTCTCTGTGTCCTCAGGGGCCAGCCCAGTGGGCACCAAGCAGGCACTGGGGCGTCTCTGTTGAATAAATGAATCAAGAAGTGAATGGATGTGTGCACGAATGGAAGCACGCTGAGAGGGGAAACGGTATAGGCAAGCAGCAGAAGCCTGAAGAGCGCATTCCTGACCTGACAGCAGCACAGCTGAGGGTGAGACTCCCAGTCCATTAAGAACGAAGGGGGTACTGCCAGGAGTTCTGCCTCCCCCATTTGGCTAGATCCCAGCCAAGCCATCAGTAGTCCCTAGGGACAGGAGGCTGGAGTGGGAAGCAGGAAGAGTGGTAGGAGCTGGTTGGTGGGCAGGGGGAACTGGGCGGGGGGGCGGGGTGCAGGGAGCATAAAGGCAATTAACCCTCATTGAGCTGATCCATCTCAGGCAACCGAGAGGTCCCATGCAGGGCCTGAAGGAGAAGGAGACTGAGGCTCAGGTTTGATGAAGATCTTCAGCCCCAGCCTTGTAGCTAGGGGAGAGTGACAAAGCCACAGCCTCAGTTTTCCTGTCTGGAAAGAGATGGCTCTGTGATCTCCAACCCTCTGCACCCTGGCTAGGGGTCTCTCTACTACCTTACTTGCCTGAGGCTTCCAAAAGCTTTTCCTTCCAGACATCCTGACCTCTGAGGTCCTGCCACTGTATCACCCCCATCCCAATCCAAGCCCGAACCACCTCAATGCTACCTTCCTCTTCCTCTTCCCAATCCTCCAACCTTTCCCTTCAGAAATCCCCTGGTTTCATTTGCCCCTTGGCCCACTTGGCACCAGACCTCATTGATGGCTTGCATTGGTCTGGCCTCCACACCTGCCTCCTGGCCCCCATCTCTCTCTTCCACGTCAACCCTGACACTGCCACTTAAGGCAGCCTTTCTAAAACCTAAATTTGATTATGTCCCTCCACTGCAGAATACCTTCCAGGATTGCCCAGAGCCCCCAGGATAAAGCCCAAGAAGCCTGGAGTTCAAAGTCCTGTAGGATGTGGCTCCTCCCTACCCTCTGGCCTCCTTGCTGCTCCAGGCACATGCCAGATCCCAACCTAAGGCTTTTGCACATGCTGTACCCACTTCACCTGTTAGCTTGATACTGGTCTTTACCGTTTAATTATTCTCAAGCTATTCTATATCTAGGAAGCTTAGAAAGTCCCAGAGGGCAGAGTCATTCTTGCCTATTTCTTTTCTGCATCTCCCCACAGAGTATAGAATGAATTGTCCTGAGCTCATGGGGCCACACTCTCCCAGCTGTGTCCACAACCACCAGGGAAAGAAAATAGTCACCCACTTACACTCGGATGGACACACACATATAAACACACAACACATATACCAGTCACACAAGCAACGATATACACACTCATGGACATTAGCACCATGATCACATACCCACACCAGGACACATAAGCAAACACAGACATCCACATCCACAGACACACACACAAACATATACACATGATAACACTAACATGCACACATTAACAAATACATACACGAACGTGCATGCACATGGAATCAAACAACACGTTCAATAAGTCACTCTATTTTGGAGACACAGTACACATATTAACATGAATTCCAATATACATATTCAAACTAATACTTACACACACACAGACCTACACACACATACTAACCTGCACTTACACATGTGCAGATAAACTCTCACAGTCACACCAGGATGCTCAGATATGCGGAGAGGCTGCCGCACATCCAACCACCAAGGACCTCAGAACTCTATAGGCCCCTCTATGCCCCACGTGTCCCCTTACCCCACACGCATGTACACATATACACATACCCTCAGGTAGCCTGGTCATAGACCTGCGTGCACCTCCACTGATTTGGAGACACATGTCACTTGCCTGCCACCTCAGCAACCCTCAGACAGTGGAGGGGCACCTCCATGGAACCCCATTCCACTCACCTGCACATGCATCCCCCTGCACGTGGGCACACAGGAGGCGCACAGGGACTTCATTTCAACAAACACTGTGGCTCTCCCTGGGACGGGTGATTTGGGGTAAAGTTGCCTTAACTGGTAAACTGGTAGCTCTGAATCCCAATTCTAGTTCCACGGAGGGCAGTTGCCCCAGACCCTTTCTTGCTCCAGGTCAGTTTCTCTCTCTCTCTCTCTCTCTCTCTCTCTCTCTCTCTCTCTCTCTCTCTCACACACACACACACACACACACACACACACACACACGTATCTGTAGTCAGAGACATGTGCATGCACACAAGACCTGGTGGTCCGGACATTGCCCCACTGCAAGGTCCTGAATCCATCTATCTGCCAGCCCCCAGAGCTCCTTGAAACAACCCCACACACCACACATCTTTCCCAACCCCCAGCCCCTGAAGGAGTGATTCAGGTTTATTATTAACCCCTCCCCCAGCCACCAGCCCCTTCTGTGGAACTCTGGCCCCATCACCCCCAGATTGATACCAAGCACCCCCACCCTGTATAGACGCGCCCCCCCCCCCTCCATTCTACAGTCTGGCAACCAGGCACCCAGGAGGAGGATCGATCCTCCCACGTGGCTCAGCTCCACGCCAAACCCAGCTCCTTGGAGGGATTCTCAGGACCCTGTCCATGACACTGCTTGCAGCCACACACCCAGACCCCTACCCGGTGATAGTACTCACGGCTCAGCCGGCCGAGCTGCCGGGTACTGCTGGCTCCTGCAGAGGATGGAGTGGCCGCATGCCTGCCCCATCGCTCCTCATCGTCTGCCTCCCCAGCCAGACTAGGGTGGCACCTCACCCAGTCCACCCTGCCTGGGTTTCCAGGCAGGGTGCCTGGCTCAGCAGGCACAGAGACCAAGAGTAGCAGCCTGTCCCCTACTCAGCCTGGACTCTAACACCCCAATCCAGTCCTGCTGCCCTAGCTGCTCCCCACTCCCCAGCTGCTCCCGTCTCTCCTGCTGTCACTGCCTCTGCCGCTAGGCTGACTCTGGGAGGAGGTTGGAGCAGGTCTGATAATGCAGAAGGGGGAGGGGGAGGGAGGAGGAACAGAGAGGCCCAGACAGAGAGGGAGAAAGGGAGGGTGGGGTAGAGAGACTCTGGCTGGAAGAGAGGAAAAGCCTCACACATAGAGGGAGAGACTGAGAAAGAGAAACAGAAACAGGAAAGGGGAAACACATGAAGGAGAGGAGAGAGGGATCAGAGCCCCATAGAGATCAAGATGGAAATACAGAAATCAGAGAGGCATAGGGGAAAACACACATGAGGAACAAAGACAGAAAAGCAGGTGTGGGGGGGAGGCGAGCAGAGACAGAAATGGAGAGAGATTGAGAAAGTAGCTGATAGAGGAGCCCAGAGAGAGGTACAAGGATGGGATTTGCAATGTTCATGGGCTAGGATCACATCTGGGGTGAGGGGCATGTGGATGGGCCCCAGACCCTTTGCTACCCCATCACAGAGGCCCTCGGACAGGGGAACATTCCTGTACCCTCAAGCATGGAAGGGCCAGGCCTCCAGGTAGAACTCTTAGGGGTTCCCTTACTATGTGTGCATCATGTCCTATGTGCATTTCCGGCTTGGAGCTGGGAACACAGGGAGCTCTAGGGGCTTTGGTTGATGGTCTTTGAAGTCAGAGTCTTAGCCGGGACACTGTGGAAGTTGATGCTTGAGTATGGTCTTCTAATATGAGTTGTGGGCACCCAAGCCACATAGCCTTCATTGTCAATAGGCTACAGCCATGGGGGAAGGCCCGCTGCACCTCTGTTCTGTCCCCAAAGAGAACTCTTCAGGAGGACACCTTAACCCAATGGAATGGGGGCAATTTAGACAATGGGACAGGCACGGAGTTGTGTTCCAGTTGGACATAAGAGATAAAGTTCCATAACTTGAGGCAGGAGATTGGTATTGAGTCCTGGCTCCACAACTAACTTATTCATTCATTCATTCATAAACACCACTGGCCAACCTCATCTAATATGGCTCGGACTGTTCCTCACCTTGGAGAAGCACCCAGGCAAGGGAAGGGAGGGACTTACAATGTGACAGAGGGAAGCACAGGGTCTGTGGTGACTAGAAAGGGCCCCTGACCCAGTCAGGGGTTGGCAAGCATTTCTGGAAGAGAGGGTATTAAATGGGTCTTTAAAAGCAAGGAAGTGACCCCAGGAGAAGAGAGTGTATTCCAGGCTAAGGGAGCCACATGTAGCCCTTACCAGTAATCCTGCCTTGCTGTGCTGTAGGGGGAATAACCCCCCACTGTACACACCAGGCTCCAGACAGAAGAAAACCCATGAGACTGAGTAGAAACCTGACCCCTGATGAAGGGTATGGGGGGTATGCAGTGGTGGAGGCATGGACAGGAATGGCCAAGCTTGTACAGGAGGCTTGTTTAGGCTGAGTGCTACAGAACACAGTTGTCTCATGGCTCAGGAAGTATCAGGAAAGAAAATGTGAGGAAAACTTTGTTTTCCACTGTGGCTGCAGAAGGTAGAATTTTCTGCCTCTGAAAGCCTGCGCAAACTCTTTTCTCAGCCTAACCCATGTTGAGACCTTGCTGCTCCATGCCTGCTAGCTGGGAAGGCATTCCATGGGCTCAGAAAGTGGAGGCCCTGGACCATGTCCAGGCATGGTCTTCACAGCTCCCATTCACACCCGAGCAGCCTGGTGGTAAGAAGCTGAGTCAGAAGAGTTCAAAGAAGGGTGCCTCCTGGGCATAGGGGAAGGAGGTGCTTTAAGGCTTCATCTGGCCCTCAGGCTCCTTTCTGCCCTCCCACTAGGGAACAATAGTGGAGGCCTGTCCTTGGAAATCTCCTGGGAATATACTCAAGCAAGTCAGGTGAGAGGGAGGCTCTCCTCCCCATCCCACTCTCACATCAGACTCTACAGTTGCCCCAGAAATAAGGCATCTGCAGAAACAAAATGCAAGATCCAGGACTACTGGATACTTCAGAACTCAGAGCCAGGCAAATGGAAGTTCAAGTCCCAGCTCTGCCATGTGACCTGGGCAAGTTATTTAACTTCTCTGAACTTCAATTTAATTTTCTCATCTGTAAAACAGGGTCACAAATTTCAAGCTCAAACAGTTGTGAGGTTTGGGGAATGTCTGTAAGATTCCCAGTAAATAGCATGTTCCTCCTTTCCTGTCCCTTCCCCTGAACTGATGATGCCGAGGTATTAACAGCCCCACATATTGGATAGGGGCTCTTGTAGGGTGGCGCCGGGATGGGGGAGGTGCAGAAAGGGAAGAAGACCAGAGCCTCCCCAGGCCTGCTCTTCCCTCCTCCACCTGGAACCTACAGGCAAGAGGTACAGGAATCAAAGTCCCTACGCTACGGAGAAGCCCCGCCTTGCCACAGGCAGGCCCCGCCCCTCGACCGCTCTCCACGGTGCTGATCAGTGCATTCCCCGTTCACACGCCCTGCTTTGCCCTTCCACTCCGCTGTTGGTCAGCGCTGTTTTTGGAAGGAGGTGGGAGGAAGGAGGATGCTACTGGGAGGCGGGTGGCTACCCAAAGTAACGGGAGGATGCAGCCTCTGGAATATAGCCTCCACTTTGAGCCCACCGCCTCGCAAGGACTGCAGGCTCCGCAGGCTCCAGCGACTCCTCATGGCCAAAGGCAGCTTCTTCTCAGCGCCCTCCTCCGCTCTCTCCTGCAGAGCTGTTTCCCTCCCACCTTGCAGACGGCCCCTCCTGTCTTGCTCGGTGCCTCCTTTTATCTCCATCCCCTCAATATGGGTACTCCTCACAGGGGCACCAGGGCCCATCTCTCCTAATTCTCCACCCCACCCCCACAGAGCATATATTCTTCTGTCAACATACTGACAACTGCGAGTGCCCCTGTGGTCCACCCCTTCCTGGAGCTCCAGATGTCTGGTACAGGCTGCCTCTTGGACATCTCCTCTGGGGATATCCCAGAGGTCACTCACACAACTCAAAAATATTCAACCCCCAACACGTCTTTTGTCTCTATCAAAGACATCAGCAGACTTCTAATCCTTAGTCTGGAAACTTCAAAGTAGCTTTGCCTCTCTCTTCTCTGAACTTCAAATCTGTCACAGAGGCCTGGCAATTCTCCCTCTGTAATTCTCACACATCTAGCCATTCCCTTCATCTCCTGAGCTTTCTTCCCCTCCACTGGTCATTCTCTAGCCGCCTAGCCCAGTTCAACCCCTCTATTCCACCTCCGCCCTGCACCTACTGCCAGCTTTCTAAGACATCTAGCTGGTCATGTGACTCCTCCTCAAAACCCTTGCATGACTTCCCAGTTCCCTCAGAATACAGCCCAAGCTCCTCAGCCTGGCATTTGAGGTCCCTCATGATCGATCCTGACTGACCTCTCCATCTTCTGTTCCACATAGAGCAGAATTATTCCTAAGCACATCCCAATCCTTTCCTCCTCTTTGACTTGGTACAGTCTGTTCTCCCTTCCGGGCTAACTTCCCTCTCCTCTTCCTTTCCTCTGCCCATCCCAAATGTTGGCACATTCTTCTTTGGCCAGGTAAGCACACACCATGTCCCCACCCACAGGGGACTGGGTAGACAGAAAGGGTCACTGGATTCTGGGCTGTGCAGCGTTTAGCTGCCTCTCTCTTCCTTAACTTGTCATCTGTCCCCCTGCTCAGGTTCATCTCTTCTACTAGATCACATTTTCCTCAAAGACAGGCCAAAGTCCTATTCACCTCAGTCCTAGTTCCCAGCCTTTGAGCAGCCTCACTAGGTACTAGAAACGTTGATGGAGGAAGAAGACAAGCTGAGTGTAGAAATAAGATAATGAGCTTCAGAGATCAGTCCAGGATCACACTAAATGGAGCAAGCCCTAAGAGGTTGAAAGCTGATATGGGTACACAGGTGATGTGTGCATGGGTGGAGGAGGGCTCACTGACCTGCTCTGTGGAAATTCCCCTACCCTCCGCAGGGGCAGATGAGGCCACAGAGTGTGAAATAGCCCTCAGCTCTCTAAGGTGGGAGAAGGCTAGTAATTGGTGGAATATGGATTTGATGGAGGGTTGACTGAGGGCCAGTATGTGCCCACATATGAGTCTTGGTAACCAGAGCCCAGGGTGGCAAGGGGAATGAGAAACTCACAGTCTTTCTCCCTCTCCTCCTCATCCAGGAAGCTGCCACCTGTGGCTCCAAGAACAATGACTGGAGGAGCAACATGTGCTTGGCAAGGGCCTGGCATAGTTCCCTGTTTTCATACTAAGCACAGATCCCATGTGTGACAAGGCCTTTGCTGACAATAAAAGGCCATCACAGCCTCCAGAACAGCTCTAAGGTAGAATAGCTTCTTCAACACTTCAGGAAGGTGGCTTTGGGGTCTCAGAACCTAGGATTGAGGCATTATGGGCCTGCTTCAGGTTCCAAATCAGTCAAAGCTGCCCTATGAGGGAAGGGGTGACCCCAAGTGAGGGTATAGAGGTCCCTATTCATGCTGAGCAGGGGGAAAAAGTGCTAGAACAGATGGCAAATTCAGGGAGGGGAGATGCAGCCAAAGCTCGGGCCCTCATCTCAGAATCCAGTGACCCTTCCTGTTTACACTGCCCCATGGATGAGGTGGGGGTGGAGTGCTGAACTGGCCCAGGAAAGATGAGCAGATTTAGGGTGGGCAGAGAAGAGAGGGAAGTCAACCAGACACCTGAAAGTGCCTTCTGCTTAAGGTCAAAGTTATCTCCAGGGATATGAATCAGGCAGCGCAAGATGCTAGAGCCAGTGGAGTCCAATTCCTCATGGAAGGTCCAATTCCAGATGGAGAAACTAAGATGAGAGAAAATAGAGACATGCCCAGGCCACACAGTGAGTAAAAGACAGGGTTGGGCCTAGGACCAGGGACTCCTGGCCACAGCCCCCTAAGACCAGCTCTTTCTCTCCTCTTTATAATCTTCTACTTCTCCCTCCTCCTTCTCACATCCTCCAGCTGGGCAGAAGCCCAGGAGAGAAGGCTGTGGATGTATCTTGTAATCTTGGAAAGAGATCCTTAGGAATGTGGGATTTTAGCAGGAATAGGTCAGGGCAGAAGTAGCCCTTGTGGCTTCATACTCTCCCTGGATACCCAAGCCCCAGCTCCTCCACATACCTACCACACTCCGATCCAGCACACCAGGACCCTCCTTGCCAGGAGACCCTGAGGCACCCACTCAGCCCTAATTACTGCTTCCTCTCTGCACCTGAGGAGGGGGAAGGAGGGGGTGTGACTCAGTGGGATAAAGGCAGCTGCTATATTTGAATGATTACATAAGCCAGGAGGGAGGCAGCTGATGTGTGACTCCATCAAGGTCGGAGAAAAGTTGAGGCTGGGCCCAGGAGGCAAGGTCTCCTCCTTCCATCCCCAGGCTCCAGCCTGGGCTTAGATATGACTAAAACATCCTGGAGATTGCGAGCTTATTTCTGCATTGCCAGACTGCAAGGTAGGTCTTCCCTTGGACTAACCACACTAGGAAGGCTCTGTTGCTTCTCCACATTCCTAGACAAATAACCTCCTGGCATCTAGAAACCCTAAGGCCAGACCTAGACTAAGCCTCAGATCTTCCCTGTGTACTTTTTCCATAAGGAAAGACAGAACTGAAACAAGTTTGGCACTGATTTAGAAAAAGTGCCTGCTGGGGAGGGCATGAGGTCCGAAACCTTGGCTCACCTGCAGCATATGGAAAGGACCTGTGTTTCTGTCCTATCTATACTACTTATTAGTCACCTGACATCGGCAAGTCCATGCCTCAGTTTCTTCACCTATAAAATGGGAACTAAGAGTATCTTCCTCATGAGGTTGGTTATAAGGATGAAATGAGATGACATATATAAAGCCTTAGCCCAGCAGGTGATGGGTGCTTCCTAATGGTTCATCAGCATTATCATTTGTATCATTATAATTGTGACACTACAGACCGGCTAGAAACTTCCCAGGTGGCAGGATCTCAGGTTGGACTGACCCATTTGCCCCAGTGACTGCTGACCTGCAAGCTTGGCCAGACTTGCTGTGTGCTCCTGGACACAGCCTCTGTCTTCTCTGGCCCTCAGTCTATAATGAACTCTCAGGTGTTTGAGAGAGGATTTTCTCCACATACCCCACCTTCCCATTAATGACTTAAGGCATTAGAAGTTGCAGTGCAGATAGGGTTGGTCAGGGAGGGGGAGTCCTGGGGGTGATATGAGCTGGAAGAGTGTGTGGCAGCCAGTACTAGACAGCAGCATAGGGCCTACTTCCTTGGGGCCTCTAGGCAGCTCCTCCTAGGCTATGGGGGCCCCAGGAGGAGGACGGCTGTGCCCACCCGTGCTGTGTTGCCATGACACTGGTCTCCATGGTGCCAGGCACACAGTCCGCCCCTCCAGGAAGAGGGACAGTGACAGGAGCTGGGGAGGTTCAGGCCCCCAGGTTGCCTCAGCCTGTCCCTGTCTCCATCAGCTAGTGAGGTCTCCCGTCCTGAGACCCTCAGGACGAATGGCACAAGGAAGGGCAGTTCCTACTTCTGAGGGTCAGAAGAGTGACAAAGAGAAGACTCAGAGTGACTAAAGTGGAGAGAGAGATATACGGAGTGTAGAGAAGTGGCAGAGAGCAGAAGGGTAGGGAGAGTTGGGGCAACAGACTGGAGTGGGAAGGGCAGAATGGGGAAGGCAGGAGGTAGGAAGGACACACTATAGTCAATGGAGGGGGAAGTGCCTCCCAGGCTGACAGGTGGTAGGAGGCGCCGTCCAGCCCATCTCTTTGGTCTCAGTGTTTTGAGGTAGGTGGTGGTGGGAGGACAGAGCGGAGGAGGAGGAGCAGGAGAGAGGGGAACAATTTTCCTAGAGAGCTTTGTGCGTAGGGGTGTTCAAACACGTGCCGTGTGTGTGTGTGTGTGTGTGTGTGTGTGTGTAAGTGCAGGCTGAGGTGTACAGGTATGTGTGTGCAGAGCAAGTGTGTGTGTGGCATGTGTGTGCCTGTGCCACTGTGTCTCCAGGGTGATAAATACAGCAATAGAAGCTGTAACCAGGGCGGAGAAAGTGTGGAAATTTCCACAGGCTGAAAGTGGCGTGGGAGAGGGACACTCTGGAGCTGAATCAGCTTTGGCTGACCAGGAAACACTGTGCCTGACAGCTCCTCCCTAGGCCAGTCCCTAGCTGGGTGCAAATGACCTAGACTCACACACATACCCTAAGTACACTCGGTATAATAAGAATAAAGAGCAATCTAGTAGAGCTTCCTGAAGGAGGTGTCATACTGCAGGAGAGGTTGAGAGGTTCATGCCAGTTGTACTTCTGCATATGAGACAGACACTGACATCCCCCAGATCAGGGTCTGGGTCACGTAGGTCACAGAGCTAGCTAAAGGAATAGGAACTACTCCTTTTTCTGGTGGGAGAAGATCCTAAGAAGCCCATTTGACTCAGAAGTGGTCACATTTAAGAGGCAAGGGGAAGAGGCACAGACCCCAACACCGGTGGCATGAGAGACAGGCTCTGGAGGGGTCTTGGAGCACGAAGCTCCAACCACAGCCAGCTGCTCACCGCAGGGCCACATCACCTTGCCTTTGGTGCATACCATTCCCTCCTGGAGGCGGCTTTCTCTCTCAACTCCACTTGCAGAAATATGGCTGTCTTTTTAGCTTCACCTATCCATATAGTCTTTCCTGATCAATATACCTGCCAAAAGGGCTCCCTCTTTCCTCAATACCACTTATGCATCTGCTTCCGCTCAGTGTTCAGTACGGCTCTGCACACAGTAGATATTCAAGAAATGCTTGTTGAATAAAAATATATTAGGCCTGGAGAGGATTCTGGATGCCATGATGTCCCCCCAGGCAGATTTAGGAAGGGAACTAGGGGACAGTACTAGGTACTTCACACTTATTCGATCATTTCATACTTCCATTAGTAGGTATAGGCATACCTTGGAGATATTGTGGGTTCATTTCCAGACCACTGCAATAAAGTGAGTCATAATCTTTTTGCTAGAGGGTCTTGCCTTTGATTTGTAAAATATACAACATATGTAGAACACAATAAAGCAAAGCACAATAAAGCAAGCTATGCCTGTGTTATGATATCTCCCAAGTATAGTTGAGAACATCAAGGATCAGAAACCTTGGGAACTCAGCCAAAGCTCCACAGCTTATAGATGGGAGCACCAACATCTACCTGGTTGGCATCCACGTCCATGCTTTCCAAAAACTACTGGCTATAGGCAGGGGGCTTGGGAGCCATCAGAGCTTGGGGCCAGGAAAGACTTCAGCTCCAGGCTCCTCTCCAGTCCACCTCAGGGGGAAGCAGGGAGGAGGCAGGGCCCATCTTCCCCTCCCCAACACCATCGATTTCCTGTGGAGCCCAGGGGGTCTCCTGAGGCCCAGAGGCCCTTGATGGCTGTTGAACTCTGCAACATGGGCAGGTTGAGCAAGGAGATGAAAAATAGAAAGAGACAGCCCACCCCACTCTCAGACCTACCCCCACTCTCTTCCCCTAAGCCTCCTTCCTACCCACAATGCCCTGACTTGCCACAACCTTCTCTCCCAGGGCTTCCTGTGGTCCCTTGTGATTAGGTCCAGACTTCAGTTGATCCTTGAAGCCGTCTTACTCCTCCAAAACATCAACCCACCCCCAATATAAGTCATACCCCATTCCATCATGTGCACTTGGCAAGGCTTCCAGTTTTGGGGGCCAGTTCAGGAGCATCTCCACTCCCAGGAAGCCCCTCCCTCTTTAAAAGCTGCTCTTCCTTCCTCAGCAAGTCTGGCTTTAGGCTCTTCACCCATTCCCCCCTACAACACAATCTTAAATAACATACGAACAAACCTCACAAGAGATCCCATTTCTACGAATCTTTGTGATGAAGACCATCTGAGCCTCCTGCCCTAATTCATCCAACACTTGTCAATGCCATAATTCATTAAGGTTGAGGCCCTGAAGGCCCATTAAGATATCATCCCTGATTCCAAGGGAAAGCACTTTAAACTACCATGAACTCTCGACAGTTCAGAACTCCATCTCCAGGGGACAAATAAGGCCACTTATAAGAAAGCACAGTTGGAATCAGCAGAGTAGAGGAAGAATCCCCCCTCCTCACCCCCCTCCCCCGCCCCCGCCAAAGTGGAGGCAGTGGAGATGGACTTCGGCCCTGATTCAGGAAAGCCGTGTGACTTTGGGCAATTCGCCTCCCTTCACTGGGCCTTATTTATTTTCTTCCTATGCCAGAAGGAAACAGTGCATGCGGCACAGGCACTGACCCACAGTGGGTGTTTGGTAAAGGGCTCTTTCCTTCTCCTGCTGGCTCCTAAAGCCCAGAAGTCCACAGCACGTCCCTGCACTGTAATGCTTTTCCGAATATCACCAGCCTTGGTGTCAAAGACAGGGACAAGTCCCATCCTACACTCCAACAGAGCAAAGCCTGAGTCAGGACATCCATACTGAGGCCCTCTGGAATGTCTCCTGGGACCAGCAATGTTGAGCTGTCCATGCCTGTCCCCTGGTGGCCTAATAGGGTCACTGCAGTCAGCTCCTTGGCCAGTAAAGTGACATTGGCAGCTAGCAGGGAGCGGGGAGTGGACTCCAGTCTCACTAATCCTCTCTCTGAGCCTCAGGGCTAGATGGTTAGTCCAAAGTCAGATCCAGGGATGAATTCCAGCCCCTGAGCACCTGGACAAGGATCTGTCTTGACTGCATGTGGATGGTCAGCCTGCCCTAGAGAAGACCACCTAGGGCAGAACAAGAGTGGGAGACTCAAGGGGCTTAGCCCCAACTTGTGAAATTGGGTAGGGAACCCATTCCAATCCCCTGACATCCACCTCCCCTTCTCAAGAAGCAGGAACAAAGAACCTGGAATCCAGGTCCCCAAGACCTCCACCAGCACCCAGGGCCTTGCCAAAGAATTGCATCACATGAGTCAGTGGTCATATGACCCACCCTCCATCCTTTTGCCCAGCCCCACAGTCTGAGACTGAGGCTGGGAGGTCAGCCTGTCTGCCTGCTGGGCCCCTGGAGAGAGGCCGGTAATGAGACTCTAGGCAGAGGCGGGGATGTGGTGTCTGGCACCTTCCCAGGGAGTCCCAAATCCATCTCTGACAGCTCGTTATCTCCCCAACTTGCCAGGGCTTTGTCTTCTCGGAGGAAATGACCAGGCAGTACCCAGTGAGGGCAGCTTCCTGGTGCAATGCCTCTGGAGGAGTGTGCACAGGGGTCCAGTGGAAATGGACTTCAGCCCTGATTCAGGAAATGTGTGTGCCTCAGTATGAGGCCCTTCATCCTAATTTAATGAAGCTCCTGTGACTCTGTGACCTTGTGTCTCAGAGGGGCTGGTGAGGGGCTACCCTGAGCCACTCACATGCCACACCCAGGCTCCAGCTCAGATCGACAGCAGCTAGGACAGGGACTCAGTTGAGTAGAGGCCTGTCCTGGCCAGGACCAGGACCAACATTCCCCACTACAGTGGGGATGGCATAGCACCAGGCTGGGGCTCTGCCTGGGTTGGAGAAGAGTGGCTGAACAGCTCAGGGCCTGGAAGGAGCAGAGCCCAGGTTCCCAGCTTCAGGGCACTAGCACTCTCCTCTGGGCTCCTGACCTCCTGTCTCCTACACCAGGACACTGGAAACCCCCAACCAATCACAGGCCTCAGCACCATAGGATAAAATATACAGATATATTTATATTATCAAAAGTTCCCCAAAGTGGGGAAGGGGCACCAGGTAGTCTGGGGCCTCCCAGTCAGCCCAGACTAGAAGGGGGCCTGAAGACCCCCAAGTCCAGCTCTCGGCCCCATAGAAACTTACCCAAGAGCTCCCTCCCCACCCCAGCTGAGTGTTCCTTTAGAGTATCCACTTTTTGCTCTTCTGGAGTTTGTAGCAAGGGGATGGGCTCCCTTCCAGCGGGGGCCCCAGGGCCTCAAGCCTCTGAAATGATGGTGCTCCTCCAGAGTTCCTGATTGATGCCCATCTCTGCAATCCCTCGAACTCAGGGTCGGTGACCCTCGGGAGAAACAGACCAGGCCAGGGGAGCTGAGCACCTGGACAGAGTAGGTAAGGGGCTCTCTCTCAGGCAGACACCGCTGCCCCACCCCTAGGCCAGGGAACCCCATGCTGCAGTCAGGTTGTGGGATGTAGGGGTGTGGCTTCCTCATGCGCCCCCTGCTGGCTCAGAGTAAGCACGCAGGGTATGAGGGTGTCTGAACAGGAAGGCCTCAAGGCGGCAGAGTCCCAGAGCCAGGGTCTGGCTCCTGTGTTCACACGTTTCGAAGGAGCTGTGGGAAGGCAGAGAAGCCCAGATTCAATAAGCGGAGAGGGCGCTCCCATGAACCATGTGAACCAAAGGGGCCTGTCAGAACCACCGAGGGCATAGGGATGGGGTCCAAGGGCACTCAGAGGAGAGAAGCAGAGAGGTGAGTCAGGTGGAAGGTGGTCTCCAGCCAAGACCCCCACCCCCCACCCATAGGAATGGAGAGCCACTCACAGAAAGGGGGTCTGAAGCAAAGGCGGCCACACTCCGGCGCATTTCGTTCTCACTGCCACGGAGGGGGATCAGTGACACACTGCCAAGCCGGACCTCAGGCACTGCCCGGGACACGCGTGAGGGCTCCGAGGGCCACACCAGGCCATCATGCTGGGGAGCAGGGGAGAGAAGGGGCGTTGGGGCCTGGGCTCAGCTTTGGCTAGCCCAGACAGGCAGCCCGGGATCCACCCACCATTCCCAGAAATGCCTCCAGCTATGATCTGAGGTGACACCCTCAGCTTTGATCCCAGCTGATATGAGAAGCAGCTGTTAGGAGAACATGACTGTATCCCTGGCAAAACCCAGCCAATTATGTTACTCAACAAGTCTCATCTCTGGGTCCACAAACAAACTGCTCTAGGAATGCAGCACCAAGAAAACAGTTCTAGAGGAACACGTCTGCCTCCTTTCACCAGGAATCAAGAAAACTACAGAATCTACCTCATCTCTCTTTAGACCTTGACTACTACATGAACTCAGGCTAGGGCCCTGGTACAGTTGTCTCCCTTCTCCCTAAACAATTCTGAGCTCTCATTTAAAAACCTCTATTTTAAGTCCAACTCACCCCTCTGGCCCTGCTCCAAGTCCTTCCCAGTCTGTTCCTGCCCAGCCACTGCAGCAGCCACCTTCCTGGCCTTCTCACCTCAAAGCTTGGCCTTGGAGTCCATCCTCCTCTGCACACCGCTCCCAGAATGAGCCCTCTCAAACTCAAACTTGCACACCATCACTCCTTGCTTAAGTCTCCCTTAAAAATGAAGACTAGATCAAGTTCAGCTTCCTTGGCATGGCCTTCAAGGTTCTTTAAGATTTTGCTTCTGACTCCCTTTCCAGTGCCAGCTTCTGGCACTCCTGGCTTCTCTCTTTACATCTCATTGGACAATCTGTCATTCACTTGCCGTGCCTTTGCATACTTTCCCTCTGCCTAGAAGCTTCCCCCACTCTTCCCTTTGCTTGATGAACACTCCCTCATTCCCAAAGACTCAGTTCCTATGATACCCTCTCCCCTTCTGCCTTCCCTACCCACCCACCACCAAGGGCGGGGGTCTGCACCCTCTGTTTCTAGCATGCCTGGCTCCAGGCTGAACCAGAGTTGGCACTAGGAAAGGTTTAATGAGTGAAGGAACAAACAAACTGAATTAATAGCAATTCAAAGTTTCCTTGAAGTAACTGGTGGTCTGAACAGTGAAGAAGTAAATGTCCCATTCACCAGAACGGATGCCTCCTCAGGACCCCATCCCATACCCCACCCCCTGCACCCTGCATCTGGTACCTGCACAAAGAGAAAGGTGGCGAACCACTCCCGGAGTTCCATCTGCGTCTCACAGCAGAGGTACCTGCAGGGTGGAGCACAGGTCTGGATGCTGCCAAGAGCCCAGCTGAGTGGAGGATACCCTGCCCAATCTCCCCAGCCCAGGGTCTTGGGGCAGGGTACAGATCTGGACAGTGAGGGGGATCCAATCAAGGGGACGGGCTACCATCTCTCCTCAGTTTGGGGTCTCAGGACAGGGCCCTTGCTCACCACTGTTGCTTCTCATGTTTCTCTGTCTCGTGCACCACAGTGAAGCCCCAGCTGTAGAGGAGGGGCAAGTGGAATCACTTGATAGGCCCCAGAGGACTCACAGCCCAGGTCCCCAGGACAGAGCCCAGAAGCACGGGCCAGAGCTGGGGGCAGAGTTCAGAGCCTTCTAGCAAGGGTAGCATACCCTGGCTGCTGCTGCTTCTTCTCACAGTCCCTACCTTCCTCAGAGCAGAACAGGTCCTTGGCTCCCCAAACCCCAACCCCACCCCACTCCAGGCCTACCCTAGTCCTTCAAAGATAACTAGGCAAAGCCAGTGGATGAGAAGAGAAAGTCAGAAAACCAAGTCTGATAGCTATAATTAATAACAATAATGGTTATGTATCACTTTTTGACTTTTTAAAACATTCAATACCCTTTGAAACAGCTATGCCATTATTTTCCCATCTACGGATGTGGGAAGTGAGGCACAAAAAGTAACAGGGTTTCAATCTATGTCAGTGGTTCTTAAATATGAGCAAGCATCAGAGTTCCCTGGATGGCTCGTTATAGCACGGACTGCTGGCCCCACCCCCAGGATCCACAAGTCAACAGGTCTTGGTGGTACTCTAGAAGTTGGATTTTTAATGTGTTTCCCGATGATCCTGATGCTGCTGGTTTGGGAGACCACACCTTCAGAACCGCTGAACCAATCCTGTCAAATTGAAAGCCTCCAGCTATGCCTCCCCCATCTGTTCTGAGCCCCCATGGCCCCCAGCTGCAAACCTATCTGGCCAGGTCCAGCTCACCAGGTGGGTGGCCGGAGTTTCTTCTTCACTCCCAGGTAGACTTTGAGGCTCTTGACAGGCCACTCCTTCTCAGGTCGGTGACTCTGGGGGACAGGGGTAGGGAAAGGTTACTTAGTCGGGGTGGGACCTGGGGCACTTATCCCAACTGGGTACCTCCCTCCTCCCTCGCCCATCCCCCCGTGCATCCCAGCAAAGGGAACCTCCTCCAGGAGGTCTTCCTGACAAAGCCCTCCCTGTTTACAATCTATGCCCAACTAAGCCCCCCAGGCCTCTCTTTTTGCAGCAGCATCAGACAGTCAACCCTCAGTCCCGGGGCAGCCATTCCAGTGTGATATCCAGAGCAGTGAGTCCCAGCACTCCCTGCTATTTTATAAATTGGAGATTTGACTAGTAGCATCGGTTGAACCAGACTATCTGGAGGGAGAAGTCTGTACCTCACCCTTTGGCATCATAATGAACAAGTGTGTGTGAGCTGAGATCAGCTGTGTGATCAGCTGGCTGCTTGTTATCTGTTTGTCTCAGGTTATTTCTCTCTCAGCCCCCTCCACCCCATGGAGGCTCCAGGGTTGACCGTGTGAACAAAAGGCTCTGGGGTTAGCGGTTACTAGCTTTTTGGTTCCACAAGGGGAAGGCTAATGATTCAAGCTAAAGCAGAATAGCTGTTTGGTAGACCAAAGGAAGAACTTCCCAGTGGTCTAGGTCAGGAAGCGAGAGATCAATGTACTGGGGAGGGGCACCAGATCACTGACATGCTCACTTCTGGCCCCCACTTCTGCATATGGATCTGGGCTGGGAAGGAGCAGGCTGGCTCAGAGGCAGGAGGATGGGAACAATGACCCCCAAGGAAGAGGTTGGTTAGAGATCAAGCTAATGAGCCTTCCTCCTGCTCTGGGAGCCATTTGCTAGAAGCCCTGCCCCACCAGGCACCTCTGGAGCCAGCAGGGGTGCCAGGTGGTTGGCAGGGGAATGGGACTCACTTACAACCAAATCTGGGGGTCAAAGCTTGAGCCGCCTCCACCCTGTTCCCCACCTTTGCTCCCAGGCACCCCCAGGCATGGCTCCTCAGCAAGAACAAAAAGAGGGGAGTAGGGGATGGCCAGGGGGAAGTGGAGAGTTTTAGGAATTGGCAGAGTCCCTGTGAGATAGCAAAAGGATGGGCTGCTCAGGGGTTACTGGAGACTTCAGTGCTGACACAGGGGGTGGCTCAAGAAGGGCTTACTAGGAAGAAGTCTGCACTTGATCCTGCTTCCACCCTAATCCCCTCTAATGGCCAAGGTCCTGATGGGGGAGCCCTATGTCTCCTACACATAGTACCTGACCTGACAATGATTTTGTGCCCAAGAGGGCCTGGGACAAACTAGGCTGTAGGCACAGGATGATCCGAGCTATAGGCAGAGAGGAAACTGGGCAGTAGGAAGGGAAATTAGGCTGTGGAGATGCAAGAAACAAGGTGTGGGGAGAATACAACAAGGAAGAAACCTACATGCAAAGAGGGAAGAAGCAAGGCTAAGAGCATTAAAGAAATCAGACCGCAAGTTGAAAGAAACAAGGTAGCGAGAACAGAAAGACAGGCTGTAAAAAAAAATTAGGCTGCAGCCATGGGAAATACCAGGCCCCAGGCAGTACATAAGAAAGGATATCGGGGAAACTGGGCTGCAGGTACGGAAAGCATCAGGCTGGGGGGATGGAAAGCAGGCTTGCAAGAAGTTGGGCTATGCGTGCGAGGGGAAGAGAATTAGAAGCAAAGAGTAGTGTCAATCAATAGTGAAAGATATATAGCGCCAGGTAGATACTAGACTAATCAAAGGGGTTACTTCGTAATTTATATAAATGTCTAACTACTATGCTGTACACCTGAAACTAATATAAAATAATATCAAATGTCAACTGTAATTGAAAAATCGAAAAAGGGGAGGAAGGCAAAGAGGAATAGGAAGTTAGGTTCAAAATTACAGGTATAAAATAAATAAGTCACGGGGATGTGGGGTACAGCACAGGGAATATAGTCAATAATATTGTGAGAGAATTGTATGGTGTCAGATGGGTGCTGAACTGATCATGGTGATCAATCACTTCTTTAGGTATGTAAATGTTGAATAACTGTGATGTACACCTGAAATTAATACAATATTGTATGTTAGCTATATTTTAATTAAAAAAAAAAAAAAAAAAGGAATGAAAGGAATAGGCCCATGGGTGTGATAGGAATGATGGTTCCAGTCAGGGTGTGGAGAGAATTGCGGGAACTGAGGAATTCACCTCAGGCGCTGGCTCCTTGGGAATATGAAAAAACAACCCTCAACCTCTGCTTCCTCAAGTTTTCATGTGCGTGACATGTGCGTGACATGAGCTTGGCTGAGACAGGAAGGTTAAGGAGGGTTGTAAAGGAAGGAGGGGGTGTCAGTTAATGTAATCCTCTTTGGTCCCCAAGGATTTCATTTCTAATCAAACAGCTCATGTTTCCAGCATCTCTGAGGTATGAGGTCATGGGCAGAGAGGGAAGTTCACCCCTTGATGCTCAAAGACCTCTGCTGGAAACAAGATCTTTCCAGAATGTGCGTTTCCCAGGTGCCTCAGGGTTTTTAACAACGCAGAGACCCTGAAGACAAGGCTTGGCTGTTTATATACCCTGCATGCCAGGGATTGTCCCAATTTCTTCTTGCTCCATAAACCAACAAATACCAGAATCGCCAAACCTCAGTAGCCAAAACATACCTTCCCAGAGCTTCTGTCAGGTAGAGGTGCCAGCTGCCACCATGGAGAGTACCACTTACCCCTGCACTGATAAGCCCCTCGCTGTGGAGTCTTTGATTTCTATACTTCAAGGAATAAAAAGCTTGAGCTTTGATGCTACCAAATCTGGGTTTGAATCCCAGACTACCACCTAGAGACAGCCTTAGGCAAGTCACTCATAGTCTGCCTTCTCACCTGTGAAATGGGAATACTCCTCCTCCTGGGACAGTAGTGAGATTACATGTCCTAGTATGAGAAGGGTGGTTCACCAAGCCTGTTCACCAAATATTACACATTTCCTTTTTCTAGCTCTCCTGCCTTTTTCCTCTCTATGCCAAGGGATCAGCCACTGCTTTTGCAGGTGCTTTAGCCATCTTGGCTTGGTTTGCTACAAGAGACTAAGTGAGGAGGCCAGGGAAATAACACCCCAGAACCCAGGGAGACTGACTGGAGGGGTGGACAGGCCCAGAAATAAGGATGTGATCATAGAAGAAAGCAAAGAATAGGAGAGGAGGCACTCCTCACAAGGGTCAGCAGGAGCCCAAGCAGCATTAATAGAGGTATAATGTGCACAGAAAGGGAGATGAGGATCCTGCTCTATCTGCTCTGCTCCCTCCATGGCAGCTAGGCCTGTCAACACTGGTGAGGGTGGCTGTGAAAAATTAGGCAAGTCCCCTGGGCTTGGGGACACGTTTCAGTTGCCTGTCTCTGCAGGGCATTTATTCTCTATGGTCCCCAAGACACAGCTAGGACCCATAGGGGTGTCACAAGAGGCAGATTCTCAGCTGAATCTGTCAGAAGCACACTTGGAGGGCTAGGGCAGCCTTGAGGAAGGAGTGGATGAGCCCTCCTCTCCCAGGGGTGTACAAACAAGGGCTGGCAACTGGCCAGGGAGGCAGACAGAGAACTCCTACTGCAGGTCAGGAATGTGCCAAGCTTCTGTAGCCTCTGTAGCCTTACCCTGGCACTTTAGGAACAGGACAGTAGCAAGGAGACTCTGATAGCCCTGAAACTCTCTCCAGGTTTGAAAAAAGAGTGCCTCCAGACATGACAGGAGATGAGGCTCAGAGCTTTAATTAAAATCTAGAGGGCTTCATTACTGGCTCTACAGCTTCTATGCTGAGTTCTCTGGAAAATTCTAGAGCATCGTACTGATGTGGGACTCTATCTTGGGGAAAGGACTCTGGGACAGATGTAGGAATAAAGGGCAGGAGCCTAGTGGCAAGGGGACAGGGAACCATGCCTGGAGATGGTCAGGAGCTTGGCTGCGTCCCCATGCTCCCACCAGGCTCGCTTAGCCCCAGGTGGTGTAAGGCAGCTGGCAGGTGGCCCACAACTACTCACGGTCTCAGGGGCCCCGCTCCACGGCCTCTGGCTCTGTTCGATAGAGGATCAGGGTTACAGAAGGAGCCCCAGGTCTACAACCAGGACAGTGTATGTTGTGGTGTGTGATGGGATATTGTATGTATGTGCAAAAGATGTTGGAGGAAAGGTGCCAGGATGGAGTCTGGTCCAGGAGGACACCCAGCACGTGGACAGAGTGGGCATGGAGCGGGACAAAATGGGGTATGACCTGTGAAGTGACAAGATATGCATGGGTCACAATTTGGAGCTGTCACCATGTTGTTTGTTCTTGAAAGTACCATGACAAAGCACAGGTTAGAAAGCACATGTTTGATGTGATAACATCCAGGTACCAGGGTCTAGTGGGGTTATAGGACACAGCAGGTGGGTGTCTGAGAATCTTCAGCTCTCTCCACTGCTTTGCTGGCCCAAGACCCCATAAAGGGGACGCTCCCACTGGCAAACTCCAGGAAATGTTTGTGTATGGGTGTCTGCGCACACTCAGGTGTAGGTGCCTATCTCAAGGCAGGACCCAGCAGGGTCACTTACCCGGATCTCCTTGTAGAGCCGCAGGCAGCTGCTGTTGAGTATGAAATAGCGATCATGGAAGCCGCCTGAGGGTAGGCCCAGGCCTAGGAGGCTGCGGTCTTCGCGGAACTTCATCATGCCATGCTTGGTGTCGCCTACATGGCTGGCTGGGGAAGAACTGGAGTGGGCATGGGCTGCACCAACACCCTACCCATGAACTCAGACACCCAGGGTAGTGTCCTAAGATGAAGGATAGTGCCCCATTCTGCCCCAACCTCCAAGGAGGCCTGTCCATCTGGCACCCACTGCCACTAGGTCCCTGCCCTAGCTCTAGATGGTGGAACCCACCAACCTGGCTGGCCCTGAAGGCATCATCTACCCAGGTACACCACCCAGGTAAACCATACACCCAGGTCACCACTTACCCAGGTACAGCAGCATAGCCTCCATGGACTGGTGCTTCTTCACCACCAGGTAGCTGTCTGTGCCTAGTCCATGCAGGATGGGCAGCACCTTCTCCGCAAAGTGCAGGGGACGCTCTAGGGAGAGGTCACACTTAGTGTCACCAGGGCCACATAGGGCTGGCCCACAGACACAGATCACCTATACATCCACTGGCACTGTCTACTCCCACCAACTCCTCACACCACCACACATTACACCACGACCACTTTCCCACACCCAAGCTTCAGGCTTAACACATCCTGTTGGAACCAAAGTTGCTCCAATCCAGTGTGTCCAAAACCAAGCCGGTGAGCTTCCCTGTGTGTCCTCATGAGGGAACAAAGCCCCATCTGCCAGGCCACTTCAGCCAAAAACCAACCTTTCTCCTTCTCGGCTTCCCTCCACAGGTCAAATCTCTCTGCCTGTGTCCATCCCCATTGCTGCCTCCCTGACCATGTTACCATCTTCTCCTTAAACTAACACTGTGGCCTTCGAAGTGGTCCCCTGTGCGTGCTCTCACTCTCCTCTTCCTCACATCTCTCCATCCAGCAGCAAGGAGCCATCTTTTGAAATTCCCAATAACTAACCCTTCACTGGCCTAGCACTGTTGTCAGGCACCAGGCCCCACGTGGCTGCTTCTGCCTCAGTCTCAACCCCACCTGGTGCCACAACCCCCTCATGGCCCTTTTCTCAAGCCCCTTGAAAAGACATTGTCTCTGGCCACCACAGGGCCTTTGCCCATGCTGTGCTCACTGCCTGGTACTTTCTCCCTGCTTCACCAAGTAACTCCTACTCTTCCTTCACCTCCTAGCTGAGGGACCTCAAAACCGAAGACCCTGTTATAAGTTCTGGTGCAATGGTGGCCCTTTTCTACACAGCAGCCAACACAGCTGTAGTTGTATGTTTATTGGTGTAATCACAGAATTAATGTCTCTATTCCATATCAGACTAACTCTCAGGAGGGTAGAGACGACTGTGTGTCTGGATCCCCAACCTAGTGCCTGGCACTCAACAAACAACAGGAGAATAAACAGAGACACCCTCATCCTCCACTGCCATCGAGACCATCCTTTGCACTACAATGCCTTTATCACCCCCCTTCACCGCCATGGCCCCTTCACACCACCATCACAACCATCCTTACCCAAATCTCCACCACTGCCATCACTCCACCCCACCCCTCTTGCATGGTCTTCACCACCCACTACCCCCTTCACCGCCAAGAGGGTAACCCACAATCCCATTATCAGATTCAGCATCATTACCCTTGCAAGCAACACCATTCTCACTGACACCTGAGAAAGCATCATCATAGCTGATACCATCTACCTCCTTCACTGTCCTTCCCATCAGCCACATCACAACTTCAATCCCCACTAGTACACTGTTACCACCATTACTGAGATCACAATGTCACAGCAACATCTGTCATCCAAAAATCCCTTCACCACCACTGTCCCCACACTTAGGGGACACACTGAGCTGCAGCCCAGACAAGGATAAAACTGGCACCATACTCTGCACCAAACTCGGTGGTCACTCACCTATCTCCTCCCTCTCATTGACTTCAAAGCAGGCCCAATAGTCTTTCTCCCTGATGCCCACATTCCTGCGATCCAGGATCTCTAGGGTGAGCTCCTCAGCTGTCATGGATGCTGGGATCTGTGATGATTAAGGAGGAGAGATCAACCTACCCCATCCCCTGCTCCTGCTTGTGCCACAAACTTGCTATGTGATCCAGGGGGCTAAGTCAAGCCCTCTCACGGAGTCCTGGGACACAAGGAGATGTTTCTGAGTGGTCCTGATGAGGTTGGTGGTGACGCAGGGAAGAGGCAGTCCAAGCGCCAGCCAAATGCAGGTCCCAAAACAAGCCTCCCTTTGGGATGGAAGCCCGCTCCTGCAGCTATCTGAGCCTGAGCCAGGCCCAGCCTGACTCTTCTAGCCCTCTGGCTTCTAGGTCTCTGGCCCCCACCTTGATGTGCTGCTCAGCCTCCGCCTTCTTCTCTTCCAGGTATACAGTGCAGATGAAGTCACCAGCATGCTGTTAAGGAGATAGGGCACAGCTGGAGGCCTGGGGGGGTAGGTGTAGGGGCTGGCCTGAGCCCCTACCCCAGACCCTGTTCTTCACCTGGGTCCCACTGGCAGTGCCAGCCACACGCATCTTTACAATGGCAGTGATCTCCTCCCGCTGCTTCCTCAGCTCCTCTTCATCCACCTAGGAAGGGATAGGAACAGATGATTACTGCCGCCTAAGAGGCTCAGCCCTGCCCTCCACCACCCACTGGCTAGGAACGCACACTAAACACCACCACATAGTGGCTGATGAGGTCTTCCACCACATGGCCAGCCTTATAGTCCTGTCCATCTGTCTGGAATAGCGTAGGCCCAAACACAATGGCCAGGTTGTGTGTGTTCATCTGGTTCGTGTCTGAGAAGCACTGGACGCTGGACAGAGGAGTACAAAAGCTTTGAATAAGAAATTTGGCCCGAATTTCCCCATCTTCCTGATTCTTGACAGATCCATGACTGGACCCTGGAGTGAGGCCAGTAAAAGTCCTAGTTAAAGGCAAGTAGGGACAGTCTGGCCATGTCTTGGGTCCTGGGGAAGAGTAGAGCTGGAAAGCTGGGAGACCTGGCCAAGGTCCCCCAGCCTTTAGCTGAAACCTCCTCTATTCTCCCACCTGCAGGAAGTAAGTTGTGAGACAAATTGTCCAAGATTAGGACACATCAAAGTCAACACTCAGTTCTCAGGACTACCGGGTTCCCAGTGGAGGGCAGTCAAGGGTTGGGAGTAGAAGAATCTTCTCTATCCCATCCCTCAAGAGCCTCAAAATAGTATCACTTCTTACCAGTACAGGTGGCTAATAAGGGCCTTCACTGTGGCTCGGTTGACTGGGGGCAGATGTGCCAAGAGCTCTCGATACCTGGAGATCTTCTCTTCCTCATCCTCAATCTCTGGGTAAGGGAAGATAGATCAAGTCAGAATATCCCTCAACCTCTGTAACTGCCTCCCCATCCCACCCCTCTGGCTGCTCTGCCTTACATCCTAGGGAACAGTACTCCCTGCTCCCTATCAAGTCAAACCTGCAAGGCACACAGGAGACTGTGTATAGAGTGATAATGAAAATGAGAAATAGAGGAGGGAGGGAGACTGGAGATTGTTCAATGGGGCATGCCTAGCCCAAGTATATAATAGAGAGGGCTGGAATCTTGAGATAGGAGAGGACAAGTCAGCAGCCCTGGCTTGGATGGCTTGGATCTCAGGATGAGCACTAGCTGCAGGGCCCACCTGAGGCCTCCAGCCAGGCAAGGCGCTGGGCTTGAGTGAAGAGCCCGTCTGGCAGGTCTCGCAGGAAGCGTTTGAGCGCCGACGAAACGTCGTCCACATGCTGCTCACCCTCCTTGAGGTGCACAGAGCGAGCATCCTGCCTCAGGCTCTCCAGCAGCCGCTGTGTCTTTGATGTCTGCCCACACTTGCGGTAGATGCCCTCTGAAGTCAGGCCTGTAGAGGAGTAGGACTGAGCTGGGGACGGGGCAATCTGGGGGCAGGACAAAACTGAAGAGCTGAAGGCATGGGTCATGGGGTGGGCTCTTGTAGCTACTTTCAGAGGGATCCTGAGAAAGGGAGGCTTGGCCTCTGGAGCAGGAGGCAAAGGTCTCTCGGGACCGGATGGGGACTGTACCACGGGGGCAGGGCTCACCGCACTGTGTGATGTAGTCCACACAGCGGTACACAATCACTGGGATGTCCGAGTCACCCAGCTGCTGCTCTGATAGTGTGTCCCCTGAGCTTGCTGCTGCTTTCTGGATGGCCCCCAGCCAGCCCGCAAAGTCCAGCCGCCGCTCTCCCTGGATATACAGCGTCCTGGGCAGGGGACAATCAGTCACTTGGGGGTCCTCCCCTGTCCCACCCCTCCTACAGTTGTGTCAGACTGCCATAGGCTTTTCAGAACCCCTTAGGCCAGGGCTCACCTCCTTCGCTCCACCAGCACTAGCACCTGGTTCTCGCTGTCTCCTTGGACGGCTGTGGAGGGGCTGAAGTGAGGCCCAGGCCTTGTTCATAGTCCCCGACCTGTTCCTTCCTGAGCCCCTCTGGGTACACACATCCCTGGGACCCACCCACCAACGCATGGGATCGTTGAGATGCACCCAAGGGCAGGAGAGAATGTTGAGAGGGCAGGCTGGCTACTTCTGGCCAGGCCATGGTAGTATTCAGACTTCCAGGGAGGGGCTGGGGGATTGGGAGTCCAGGATAGGGTGCCCTGGAGGTTGGGGGACCAGGTCTGGGTCCACGCACAAAGTTCTTGCAGTTTCCGCAGATGCAATGGCTCTTCGCAGGACCCCTCTGGAAAGATGGTATGGAGCTCGGAACCAGTGAGGGAGAACCAGCCCTCCTGGGCCCGCTGTAGGCTCAGGCCAGCTTTGTAGGGCAGGCGCCCAAGGCGATCAAAATCCCGGGCCAGCAGTTCCTCAGCCAGGGGAGGCACAAATGCCTGGTAGAGGCAGGAAACCACATCAGCCAATACCACAACCTGTCTGGACACCCCTGTCCTTGGCTTGTGGGTACTGCCCTCTGCGCCCTGCTAGCTGCCTCCTCTCTCTTCCCTAGGGCAGAACCCAGCAGTGAATGAACTCAGGTACCATGCCCCATTTCACACCCGCTGAGATGTGCCCTTCTCTGGAAAATCTTCTCAGCCACCAGAGAAGGATGTCCCTTCTTTGAGCCCCATGGCGCCAAAGCATTCTTGCCCTCTGTTGTAACACTGATTATACAGTTGCTCTCTGTACTTGATCTGTCTCCCCCACCAACACCAACATGGAAGATATAGAAGAACCAAGACCAAGACTGATTCATCTGGGTCCCCAGGGCTCTGAAGGACCAACAATCAGGAGCCCCACAGAGGACTTATCAATGAACAAGTGAATGATAAAAGAGTAATAGGCCCTCACAACACAGGGGACCCCAGAGGGTACCTGGCTCTCTAGTCCCCAGGGCAGAGCTCTCCTCTGCAGGCTACCTAGCTCCTTCCTCCAGGACAAGGAGCTCACTCCCCCTGGAGGCAGCACTGTCTATCCTAAGATGGCTCTGTAATTCATTACTAAACATGTATTGAGCACCCATGGAGTGCAAGGCCTATAAGCCTTCTTCCACACATTTGAGAAAGATCTCCTAGATTTCCCCACACAGGGCTACAAATTATGTTAGGCTCTTGGCCTGAGAGCCTGTCCTGTGTCAGCTGCCCTCTGTCCTGGGAGAACTGGGATCCATGAGATCTGCCAAAAGGTCCCACCATACATCCTGTAGGACTCCCTCCACATCTGCCTGCTAACCCAGTCTTACCTTCGCAATGCACTTGATCCACTCATGAGCCAGCTCCGCAATCTCCAGCCCAAATAGGTATAGTCGTTCTCCCTCCGTGTACACCTCAAAGGTGTGCTCAAAGCTGTAGATACATAGGCCAGGATTCAGGCCCAACCCCCCAAGCCCCAGCCCCTCCATCACTGTTGTTCTCTGAACCCCACCCCTGACTGTCCCCATATGAGTGGCCTTCACCTAGCCCCCTAAAAATTGGTGGGAAAACCCTAGGCTGGGGCCTCAGGAGACTGGTTCAGCCCCTACACAGCCCCAGCTTGCTGTGTGACCCTGGGGAGGCCCTACCCCTCTCTGGGCCTGTTTCCCTGTCTTCCCAATGGGCATAGGGGGTTGGACCTTACAGTAATAACAGTCTGTGATTCTGCCCAGGGGTGCTCACCCATGGGTGTCGGGAGGGGGCACTGCCAGGCACACAATCTCGCTGGCTCGAATCTCCCCGTTGGGGGTCACTGCCCGCTCATTCTCATAGTAGCTCAAGACCCCGTCGCTAAGGACACACCAGCGTCGGCTGAACTCTGGGGAGAAGTCGGGCAAGGGAACCATGAGGGAGCCACCCACCCTCACCTGAACACCACCTCTGCATCCTCCCTGAGCCCCCACTCCCACCTGACCCATGTCCTCTTCATTCTAACTCAAAAGTTTTCCCCAATTCCATCCTCCTCCCTACAGCCCCACCACCCCAGTCCAGCCCACGCCTCTCCCAGGACCACTGCAGCAGCCTCTTCATTGTTCTTGCTTTTTCCAAGATTCAAAAGTACTCTAGCAAAACCAGACTCTGTCCTTCCTCTGCTCAAAACCCTTCCATCACCCTCCCCACCCCTGTCCTCAAGACAAAGTCAATGCCCCTCAGCCTAGCATTCAAGATCCTGGGGTCTGTGCCTTCCCACCTCTTCAAGCCCCTCTTGAACACTCCTGGGTATATACCCCATCTCCCTGCTTTTACTCATCCTGTTCCCTCCCCTCCATCCTTCAGAGCCCAAATGCCATAGGAAGCCTCTCATGTGTCCCCCTCTCCCTCCTGAGCCTCACGCTCCTTTGCCAGCAGTACCTAATAATCTATACTCTGCCTCCTCTTATGACTCTGAGGAGACTGACAAGATTCCATAATGGAACAGAAACAGGAATCTGGGCAAGAAAAGGTAAGAGAAAGAATAAAAGGTCAAAGCCATGCAGACTTGTGTAGTTCATAGCGCTGAGCTTCACACTGGCTCAGGGCTTCCTGGCACCCAGGGCAAAAAGGATGACTCAGGCAGTTACATAAATGACATTATCAGGCAAAGGGAGGTAGACTGGGATGGTGCCCCAGCAGCAGTGAGGAGATCCACAGAGTTCCAAAAAACTCTCTCTGGGAGTTGGAGGGCTTCATCTAGAGGTGCTGAAGGATGCTGTGAGCAATATTCTCAGACACTATCTCTTGTCCTAGCTACATGGACATGACATTGCCCTCTGAGGGTGGTGTGTCACAGAGCCTGCCACCTAGGCTGGGCTCCCTCTAGGAAAGCCAGCTCTGCTTCAGTGACTCTTCATCCTACAGACATTTGCCAAGTACCCACTGTGTACAAGGCACTGTTCTAGGCTCTGGGGGCTACAGTGGTAGCTAAGAATAGCTTATATTTCAGTGGAGCACAGAGAATCAATAGACAGACCTATAAATAATGTCAGATAAATGGTATGAAAGTAGGGTAAATAGGGCATGCTATTTTGGATAACATGGTTGGGTATGAGTCTTCAAGGAGCGACATTTAAAGGGAGACCTGACTGAAGTGAGGGACTGACCATGCAAATATTTGGGGAAAAGCATTTTGGGCAGAGAGCACAGTGAGTACAAAGGCCCTGATGGGAATGAATATGCATGTGTGAGAAACAGCAAGGAGGCCAGTAAGGCTAGAGTAGAGTGAGTGAGAGGAGATGGGTCAAAGAGGTAATGAGGTGGGGTGGTGATGTGGAGGTCCTTGTGGGATTTGGTAAGAACTATGGATTTATTCATAATTGGGGAGCAAATGGGAGGCTGAGATGAAAGAGGAATGGAACTTCAAGCTTAGTCCTCAAATTTCCTAGCATCTACCTGCTCCAAATACCAGATGTCCAGCACAGGGCCCACACCAAACAGGTACTCAATAGAGGCTTCTTTAGTCTAAAGGAAACTGGCAGTGACATGCTCTGCAGTGCTGTGCCCCACCCCCATCCTGATCAGCCCATTTATTATGTACTCCTGTGTACCCGAGACCACATCCAGAAAGCCCTCCAGAGTAACTCTGCCCCAGTGCACATGGCACCCTTGTGGGTCCACCAGCCTGGCCAGCCCTGGCTTCTCTGGCCCTGCCACCATGACAGAATGCTACTTTCCTGGGCACCCACCTTCCCGGGCACGGCGGTCCTGCAGTGGCTTGCTGGCAGAAGCAGTCTTATAGAGGAAGCCGCTGTGGCTCACAGTTGGCAGGACAATTGAGTAGTGCTTTTCTAGGGGCTTCATCAAATCCAGCCGAGATACTTCTTTTGGGAAGCAGGGGATGAATGGCTAGTCATGCTTGTCATCCAACAGTGCCTCCCCTCTCCCTCACCTGGGTTAGACATCCAAGCTTGCATTTAAGTCACCAGTCCTGGCTCCCTTGACTAGCACCCTCAGGCTCTCACTGCTACATCCAGCCATTCTTCACCTCTCCCTATATGTGTCAATCCACCTTGCTCCCAAGGCCTGGCTCTTGTACCTCCCCTTCCAGGAAGCCTCCCTAACTCCTCATCCCAGACCACCCCATTCTCCCTGTTGAGACACAGAGCCAGCACACTAGAATGAGGGGGGCCATGGGAAAACTCACTAACAATCCCTAGAGGAAGGTTTATACCAGATGATGCAAAGCCAAAGGAAGCAGCCTGGCTTCAGCCCTGCTCCCAGCGGTCCCAAAGTCCAAGCTAGCTGGGTGGTCTTCTGTGCCTCCCTGGACACCTGGGCTCTCTCCAGCCCAGCACGCCCCACCCACCCATGGCCCTGAGCCCAGAGCCCCAGCTTCGGAGCTCCACCCTCAGTCCTGGGATATGGCCCCAGAGGCCAGTCCTGGGCCATGATCAGCAGTCCTCACCCCCACCGCCTCCCCCAACCCTGAAAGTGGGAGCCAAATGGGATCCAACCTCAGTCTATGACAGAGCCCCACCCAGATAAAACAGTGAACAGGGCTGCTGTGGTGGGTTACCCGCACACAAAGAAATGCAACACACCCCACGACAGCAACATAGACACATTCTGCACACACACAAACCCCAAAGCCCTTAATACCCCCAGATGCAAGGAAACAGATTCATAGCAGCTCAGAGATGCACAGACATTGGCACACAGATGCCAGACAGAGAGCCCACGTTATAGGTCAGGGAGAGACCCACAAATACACAAAGAGAGATGCTGAGACAGAGACACCAAGGGACATACATATGAAAGGGGAAGCCAGATATGCAAACAGACATTGACATGCAAACTCAAACACACCTAAAATCACACACACTGCTGCACCAGTGCCTTTAAGGAGCTACAATTACAGCCTAAATGGTATGTAATCAAACCTCACAGGGCGATATACAGCCCTGCCAGACCCCCACTCAGCATCCTTTCCAAAGGGCCAGAAGCAGGGAGGCCCCATCCCTCCAGGTAGACAATAAAACTAGTCACTCACCCGTGGTCCGGTTGTTTCGAAGGAATTCCATCTGCAGTGCCTGCCCCGCCTGCTCGGCAAGAGCTAGAGGTGTGGGGGCCTCAGGGTCCCCTGAGAAGCAGTTGACCCCAGCGCCACAGCCCAGGAGCGCCTGGGTCTCAGCCAGGTCTGTGGTGGTCACTGCGGCACACAGGGCCTGGACAGATGAGAGAGGAGGTGGGGCAGGGTCAGTCCAAGCTGGAATGAGGAGCCAGTGGAAAAAGCAGGGTGGAGGGGAGAAGGAAGAAGAGGAAGGAAGGAGGCATCTAGGTCTGGGGGCCAATCTTCAGGTTTAAAGAGAGAGAGAGAAAGAAAGAGAGAGGAGAGGAGGAGGAAGAGAAAAGCCAAAGATATGAGGGGAGGGAGGACAGGCGAGGGGACAGGCAGGGGCTACCCAGCAAAGGCCAGGGGTCCCAGGAGCCCAGGTCTCACCCCTGCTGGTAGCCAGCCCCCAGGACCCTATCAGCTGCCAAGCCTGTTCTCTAGAGGATCTCAAGCTCCCTCTGCCTTGTGGAAGGACAGAGGGGGGTGCTTGTAGCTAATTCCTCCCACATTTGAATTCCTCACTGCCTGCCCAGCCCTCCTGACCAATGGGAGTTGCCGCCCCTTCTGGCCAGCAGGCTAGACTGGGCTGGGCTGGGGGCTGGACGCCTGGGTTCCTGGGAGGTGGAGGCCTGGCTCCCACTGGGCTTTTAGCTGGACTGAGCTTGCCTGGGTGGGGCTGCTTGGGGGAGGGACTAAAGGACGACCAGAGGTCGAAGTGGCATCCCCCTGCCTTGGAGCAGGCTACTTCCCACTCAGGCAGAGCCAGACAGGGGCCCAGGGCTTGGCTCCCAGCCTGTTAGGGCTTGGAGCCCATACTGGGCCTCAATCTTGAGTAGGGTGTGGATGGGGGTGGGTCAGAGCAACCAGCTGTTTTTTATGAGCCTGACAGGAAATAGCATCCTCATCAACTTCATTCCTTTTGGCAGGATTCAGAAGGAGCAGGACAGGGTGCAGGAGACAGAGGAATCAGGAGGGGAGGGAAGCAGACAGATGCTGAGTCTGTGGCCTTGGCCCAAGGGTTAGGCTTAGCTCCTCTTTGCTTTTCCCCAACTCTCCCTGTGGCTTAGGCAGGGCCCCTATACCCTCTAGGCCTCAGTTGACCCATATGCCAGCTCATCACCAGGAGCTGGTAGAAAAGATGGGCTGTGATGGTGAGGAATGTGGGGACAGAAGAAAAGGGGTGGTCTCGAGGGCCCTGACAGTGTAGGGAAATGGGGGCACTCTCAAGGGGCCCCAGAGACCCAGTGACCTGACCTTGTCCAGTTCCTCCTGGTTGCCAAAGAGTGGGTGGTAGCGGCGGTACTTGCCCTCAAGGTATTTGGCCTCCAGGTGGCGCCGCCGGGCACCGGGGCTACTGCTGGGCTGCAGGGCTTCACTGGGGGGCACACTGGCTGCCCAGAAGCGGTTCCCGGCACCATTGCCTAGCTGTAAGAAGAGCTGCGGGTGTGGGCAACAGGTTAGTTAGAGGGGCAGCCTATGACCAGGGGCCTGCGCCCTGCAAAATCTTGATTTCAAGGTTATCAGGTGAGGGGCTAGGAGAGCCAGGCCACCTGTCCATTTTCCCATTGGGGAAACTAGAGAGGTATACTACTTGTTGGTGGCCCTGGGTACTCTCCCACTAGCCTGGGCCTGAGCCCAGTTTCTCAGCTCATTGACAGGACAAATGGAAGACAGTCTGACAGGTGGACACCCCAGGCCTGGTTCCTGGTTGGGAGTTTTGTTATTTCCCCACACAGTCACACATCTGGAACTCTGCATTCCTGAGGCTTTCACAGTTTGGGGCACCGGGGTGGGGGGTGGGGGGTGGGGAGGAAAGCGCAAACTTGTCAGTCAATTGGGTGTGCAAGAATTTTGGAAACATTTCCTGTCCCTGACATTTCTCTAGGGTATTCCGCAGGGACTGAGCCTGCAGTTCCACCCCCACATAGCTCCAGAATCCAGCCATATACTCCTACTCCTCGCACCACAGGACTGAGCCCAGCAAACATCACCTGGGCTCCTGCAGGGGAAAAGGAGTGAAGGCAAATTCTGGGAAAGCGCAGGGGTGTAACATTCAGGGGACTAGTTTATTCATTCTTTCATTCTGCTGATTATTCGTTCCACCGTCATTTCCTGGGCCCCCCATCTTGCCTCTTTGTCAAGTCCTGTGTGGGGTACTGGGGTCACAGCAGAGAACAAAGTGGAAACAATACCTGTCTCTACTGACTCACTCTGTGACTTTGGGCAAGTCATTTTCTCTCCCTGGTCCTCAACGTCCTCATCTGTAAACTGGGGATTCTAACCCTAGCTCTGAGGAGATGTGACACCCAAATTGCTCTGGAGTCTGCGGCTTAGTTAGGGCTATCAGTAAGGCCCCGTGTGGTCAGCCCCTGAGTCCAGCCTTCTGTTGCAGGTTCTCCCCTGCAACTTCCACACATCAGCAGCTGGATTACATATATGCGTGCCCCTAAAGGAATCGAACATAATCAAACCCAGTGGTGCATCTGAGTACAGATGAAATAAATATTTTAGGTTTTGCAAGATATAAAGTCTCTGTTGTAAATGTATATGCATATGTGTGTAAGTATATATACATGTATTTTATATATGTGTATACATATATACATATACACATATTTTATATATGTATGTGTGTGTGTATGTGTATTTTTTTTAAACAATGCTTTAAAACTGTAAAAACATTCTTAGCTCACTGGTCAGTTTCCTGACTTTGCCAAATTCAGCTTTTCCAAAATCCACATCCACTGGATGATCCCAAAGGTCTCATCTAGCTCTAGGGTGCTGGGGTTGGTCAGATGGGGTTGGGAGATGCAGGCAGCAGCTAGACCCCCAATATAGGTGACAAGCAGAGGCCGCCCCACCTCAATGAGTGTTTCCGTCCACACCTTCCTGTCCATCTTCAGGCTCCGCACCTTGGAGACGCCAGCACCCATGCCACGGTGCTCCCCTGCAGACAGAGGGCCAGCTCAGGTCATCCGGGCCCTCTCCTTCACATAAGTACTCACCTCCTCACCCTACCCCCCAGTACTCACCTACGGTTAGACAGTGAGAAGCCACCACAGGACCCAGAGGCTAGGTCTGCAGCTCCGCCACTATACAGCTCCAGAATCCAGTGGCACACCACTGCTCCCTGCACCATAGGACTGGGCCCCGCAATCATAACCTGGGCTCCTGCAGCAACCCAGGGTCCCTATAGCCAGGCTTGACTCCCTATGGACCACTCAACACAGCCCAGCCAGCGTGATCTCTTTAAAATGCAAATTCCCTTGCTTCAAATCCCTGCCATCAGACCTTCCAATGGCTTCGGAGATTTAGATCTAAATTCCTTACCTGTTTCTCCAACCTCACCTCCTGCCTCTCTTCCATCCCACTCAGCTACACTCTCCTCCCTATTCTAATCCTCCATGCTCATTCTTGCCTCAGGGCCTTTATTCTCAGTTCTTTCTGCCTATGTTCTCTTCCTTCATCTTCCCAGGGCTGGCCTCCTCCCGACATTCAAATCTCAGCTGACACAATCACCTCCTGAGAGGGCTTACCACAAACACGTCTCTGCCTAGCACTTGTTCTTACCCGATAACTTCTATTGGTTTGTATATGTATTTTCTCCCCCTCCCCACTAGAATGTAAGCTGCCTGAGCCCAGCAATCTTGACTGTCTGTTTTAGGGTCTAGCCTCAGAGCTCAGAGCCTGGTACATAGTGAGCACTTAATAAATATGTGGAATGAAAGGGGTGGGGAGTCAGGGCTGGATAGAATGCAACCTTCTTCAGCTACAGGGCCCAAGAAGGACCCCTGCAGCAGGGAGGAGGGCTGAGGGCACTAGTAGTGCCTGGCATTGCCTGGCTCTGGCTTCAGCCTCACCTTCTGCATCTCGTCCATTCCAGTCATCCTCATCCTCAACAAGCTGATGCCTTCCTAATCTGGTCTCCAATCGAGTCATCGCTTTCCTGCACCCAGACCTCATAGCCCAAGCCTTCTTGGACATCTGCCTTAGACATCCCATACATAGGCTTTGGGGTTTTTCACTGAGCTCAGCAACTTCCCCAAACCGTTTCTCCCCTGGGAATCCCATCTCCAGCCACCCAAAGAGGCCACCTGGGCACTGTCAGCTCCCAAGGGGGCTATAGCCCCAGAACCTGGCACAATGTTTGGCACATCACAGACCCTCAATAAATGCTGGTTGAATAGAATGAATTTTGACCCCTTATCCTCCTCATCTCATCTGTCGTTGGGACTTTTACACCATAGATCCTAAACATCTCTCAAATGCTCTCCATCACTTCCCTAGACCAGGCCTCCTCCTCCTCCTCTCTCTTGTGGCAGCCTCCTCACTAGTCTCCAGTGTCACCCCCTCTAACTCAGCTTTCGCCAACTAGCCGGAGTCTATTACACAAACCTGACCATGTTCTTCCCACTGCAGCCTCCTACCCAACTCTGGATGAAACACTAGCTTCTCCCTCTGCATGCAAAACCCTACCCAGCCTGGTCCCTGTTAGCCTCTCCTGCCTGGCTTCCTCCCATTCTTCTAATGAGACATGGGCACTGGACCCCTAGAAGCTTGGGATCAAATCCAGACTCATTTATTTGCCATGAATGAGCCATTTTCCCTCTCTGTGCCTCAGTGTCCCCACCCATGACATGAAAAGTTGAATCCTTGCCTTGCAATGTAAGGATGCAGGTTAATCCCAGTGGGAAAGGCTTGGCACACAGATGTGCCTTCACAAACAATGACCTCTGTCTTCACTCTAGCCCCTCCAGCCAGACAAACCATCTATGGTCCCAATACACCAGCCTTGTCACAGGACTCAGCCCAGAGCCCTACCCCCACACACACCACACACCTGCACAGCGCTTGCAGATGACAACGCAGAGGTTGATGGAGGCCCAATCAGGCTGGGCAGCCCCGCAGTCAGCACAGAATCTGTTGGGGGCCACAGCCCAGATGCGCTCAGCCACCTCCGAGGTAGACAGGGCCTCAGCAATGGCTCCCTGCATGGCCTCTAGCCACTGCTCCTTCTCTATCTCCGATTCGGCTAAGAAGCTGGGGACACAAAAGTGGGAGGAGGGAGGCTGGTGAGAAAGGGCTCAGACGGGTTTGGGGGCCACATAAAGGGGCACAGCATGAAGTGGGAGAACAAGGCATTGAGAGTTTATAGTCAGAAAGGGAGGAAGACAGGGTCTGTGGGGAAGGGGAGTGTGGACAAACACAATGACACTTGAGAGCTAGGGGAGCCCAGAGAGGGCTCTGCCTGCCCAGGTAGTAGAAAAGGCTGCTAAGAAGAAATGATGCCTGGCTAAGTAACACTTGACATACTCCAAGGGCTTAGCCAGGTAAAGATGTGAAAGGGCATTCCAGAGAGAGAGAACAGCAAGTGCAAAGAGGCAGGATGGCACATGCACATGGGACATTCCAGGACTTGCAAGCAGGATGGGCAGACTGGCAGAGAGGAGGCTAGAAGACAAACAGGGACAAGCCTGTGCCAGGCAGAGGAAGTCAAAGTGCACACAGTGACAATGGAGAAGCAATGGGGGGGGGCAGTCAGAGATGTCTTTCCCTCTGGCTCTTTCTTTCCCCGTCATCCCTAAGTTGCGTGTATGCTGTCAAGATTTGGCTCTAGCCATAACCCACCACAGCTAAGGAAGGCATTGCTGCTACAGACGTAACAGATGTTAATACAGCTTCACCAGAGGTGCTGAAGACCGTCCTCATTCACGAAGGCTGAGCGATGGAATCCACGAAGCTGCCTAGGCCTTAGCCAAGCACTGAGCCTGTCACTGTATATTTGCATCCAATTATATGAGCCTATGGATGTCAGGTTAATGGAAGTTCTTGTGCTGCACACCAAATCAACCTAATTAAGGTTGATTACAGCAAGAAATTTGGTGAATGGGCAGGCCCCCTGTAAAACTGACAGAGAAAGAAACCTCTGGAAAGTGGTTAGTTGCAGTTGCGTAGTAGTTAAAGATGATGGCAAAGAGTTTCATGACAAGGATGTCCTTAAAGAGTATTTCAAATTTAAGAAATGAACCAATAAAACCTTGGTTTTCTACAAAAAGAAAAAAAAAAAAGCCCCTCTGGTGGTCACAGGCAGCCAGCCAAAGGGTGAGGAGGCAGGTGTGGGACCAGAGGGCCCACGGGCCTAGGGCAAGATGATGAGGAGTAACGGGAGAGGCCAGATCGAGGTGAGAGAGCGATGGAGGCAAGAGAGGGGTGGTGATGGGTTTGCAGAAGAGTGAATAGTCTTCCCCGAGGAAGCCCAGGAGGAACAGTGAGTTGAGGAGGAAGTTAAAGTGGGGAGATATCCATAGAACTATTAGAGACACAGTCTAGAGCTGAGGAGAAAAACCCTGCTGGAGAAAGATCTGAGCTAAGATCAAAGGCGGTGATGATGAGGGGGTGGGGTCCTGAGGCTAGCATCAACTAGGCAGTTACTGCACACCATGTCGAATAACAGTTTTATAAAGACTGTCAGGATCCTACTCACAGAGGTCGAAACTGAGGCACAGAGAGGCCAAGTGATTTGCCCAGGTCACACAGCAACCCAGTGGCAGGTCCAGGATATTATAGAGTGAACTGTGTTCTCCTAAAATTCATAGGTTGAAGCCCTAACCTCAATGTTAGATAGGGCTTTTAGGAAGGTAATTAAGGTTAAATAATGTCATAAGAGTGAGGCTCTAATCTAAAAGACTGGAAGGGACACCACAGCTCTGTCTTCAGGTGGGCACAGAGGAAAGGCTATGTGAGGACATAGTGACTAGGTGGCCATTGACAAACCAGGAAGAGAGACCAACCCTGAGAGTACCTTGACCTTGAACTTCTAGCCTCCAGAACTGTGAGAAAATAAACTTCTGTTGTTTAAGCACTCCCCCAGTCTGTGGTATTGTCATGGCAGCTGAGCTAATGCACAAGATTTGAACCCAAGTACGACACAGTGCTTCAGAGGTGGCAGCAAAAGGCCTGGGAGAAAGCGAGCCTGCCCAGGGAGAGGACAGCGGACAGTCAGATCACTGAGGGATGGATAAGGTCAGAGAAAACCATTAAATAGCAGAGTCTTAGAGGTTCAGGGAGGAGTACCCAGGACCAGTCACAGCAGACAAAGAGAAAAGAGTAGCCTTTGATCTCAACCAAGTATTGATGACAGATGAACACTTTCAAGGAAGCAGAGCACGCAGGATGAGTAGGTGGTACAGAAAGCCAATATGGGCAACTCTGGGAGCAGTGGAGGTTGGGGACAGTGATGGCCAGAGGGCGGTGGGGTGAAAGTTTGATTTCTTAGAAGGAAGGGATCATCAGAGCACGTTAGCAAGTAAAGGTAAAAGACCAGCAGGGGTAGGCAGAGCTAAGAAGAGAAGGGAGAAATTCACCCTAGCAGCTTCCCACATATGCAAGACAAAAATAGTGGGAGGGAATGAGGATGCAGGTGAGCAATGGAGGCTCACCTGAAGATGCGGTAGGGGGTGGTGAGATCGAAGCTGCGCCGGTCCACCTCCTTCACGTTGCCCACACTCATGTCAATGAAGGTAATTCCGATGCCCAAATGGTACTCCTGGCAGGCAGGTGGGAAGGGGTGAGGGCAAGGCCGGGGGGGTGGGGCTCGAGGTCCGAGATATGGCAGAGAGGAGGGAGTGGTGGTACTTTAGGGACTAGAAATGACTAGAAAGGAGATAAGGGAGAGTTCAGGAATCTGGGAAAAGGTCTATTCAGGAAACAAACCCAGGCTCAGAGGCCATGTAGCAATAGGTAGGGAATGATGAGAAGGTAATGCACAGGGGTCAGGCAGGGGATGGTGTCAGAACTAGGAGCAGGAAGAGGGGGGCCAGGAAAGGGCTGGGCTCCATCAGGGGAAGGAAAAAAGGAAAAGGGCAGGACTAAGAGACTAGGTAAACATGGGGCAGAACTGAGGGACCAGGTGGGCATGGGGTGGAGTTGAGGGACCAGGTGGACAAGGGAGAGACTGAGGAACCAGGGAGGGCATGGAGCAAGGGAGAGGTTTAGTAGCCTGGCTGACCACTTCGCACCTCCAGATTCTTGTAAAGCTGCACTTTGTCCCCGACTACAGCCACATAGAGTTTATTCTTGAAGCCTCGTAGCTCTAGGCTGCCAGCACGGTCAGGTGGCTCTGAGTCTCGAACACCCAATAGAGAAGCACCAGACAGCTGGGCACGGGCACGCTGCTCAGCCACTGCCTGCTGTAGGGCCTGCATCCACTCCTTCCGCTCCACTGTGGGCCAAGGGGAAGGAGTAAGCCTAAATTCAGCCCGGCAGTCTCCTGCCCCCGTTCCAAAGGACAAGAAAGCCCACCCAGACTAGCCCACCTCTCTGACTATCTGAGTTCTCTGACTTGGACGACCTCAGGCTCCAATCCTGGGTATGCCCCTTGAACTAGCGACTTTGCCTTTCTGAGCCTATTTCTCCTGTAAATGGAATATGGTTTTGAGGACCCGATAGGTATCCCAAGCACAGAGCCAGTCAGAGGGTACCTCCTTCCCTGCCCCACCTCATAAAAGGTCAACTTCTCTCTGGATTTGATGTGGGGGAAGCTGATATGCCCTTGTTGTCCTCCCTGCTCTTATCAAGCCAAACTGCTAGTCTTCTTTCTGTCCCACTCCCCACCATCATTCTCTGCCCGGAAGGCAAAGGTCCGGTTGTTAGTGATCACTTCAAACTTCTGGTCCCCAATGGCAGCCACACGAGAGATACAGGCCACGGAGATAAAGCGTTTAGAGTAGGCATCCTAGGGAAGAGAGAAGAGTTGAACTGTGGGAATCCCCAGAGGCCCAGCCCCTCCCTGACTCCCTCAGCCTCAGTTGAAATGAAGGCTGCAGCCGTCTCTCACAGGTGATGAGGGACAGCCCTGTCACTGACCCTGACCACAGCTCACAGCTGGCCTATGGACCAGAAGTCCACGGTTCAAGGAGTCAGAATGGAGATCTGGTGAGGACTCACATGGGGAGGAATTCTGCCTGGGTCCAGTGTCAAGGTTCAAACTAGGGCCAGGCTGGAGCAGAGATCATAGCAAGGATCAACACAGGGCTTACCTTGTTACTATCAAAGTATCGCAGGTAATTGGCATCCAGTCTCACCCATCTCTTCTGATAGATGTATGATCTGGAGAGGCAGAGGTGGAGGGACAACAGAGCAAAGGACTGGAGATTAGGGGAGAGGCTTTGGGATTACCCCAGCTCCCTCTGGCCACCACATACAAAGTTAGAAACGGCCAGGTCCCAAATGGTCACTGAGAAGATGGACTTTACCTACAGTAAGAGTGGTTGAAATGGGACTCAGAGTAGGGCTTCCCAATATTAAGGGTAATAAAACACAGGCTTTGTGGGGATCATCGGTGGTTACAGTCTGCATGGAGGGAGGAGACCTGCTCAAATAACCTTGACTACTCTGGTTTTCAGATCCGTGATTCCAGTATACTAGAGCACCGAGCACTGAATGCGGAGCACCAGCAGGACCTAACAGGTCTCACTCACCCCTGCGGTGGGTTCTTATCCAGCCAGCCTGCCTTGATGACGGGTGTGATGGGGGTGGGACCCCCTGGCCGTCCATCCATGGGCTGGGGTTGGAGCTGGGGGACCAGGAGGCTGCTGGGCAAGGATGAGCTCAGGCTACTGGTGTGCCATCCACCGCTGGGGGAAGAGGAGAGGGAATGAGTGGGACTGGGATGGGGACTGATGAGATATAGGGGATGGGCGGGGCTGGGAGAAGGAGCAGGGCTGGATAGGAGAGCCACCAGAGAGAGGTGGACACTCACTTGGGGACACCCTCATAGGCATGGTCATCCTCATCTTCATCCTCTTGGTCGTCCAGTAGTTCTTCCTCCTCACTCAGCAGACTGGCCACACGCACGGCACGTGGGACTTGGCTCACTGGGGGCTCCTCCTGCACCCCAAGATCCACTCAGCATCATGCTTCCCTTCAAGCCCCAGATAGCACCCACCCAGAGGCTGAGACACTCCACTTTGCCCACTTCATCTCAGACCTACAGGACTCAGCACTTTTACTTCTGTTTCCTCACACTCCCCTCCCCTCACTGGCAGATTGCACAGGGACGAAGGGAGACGGGGCCACACCAGCCCAGACCAGAGACAAAAACAGAAAGACTCCGGGGTGGAGTGTTAAGACACTCAGAGAGAGGGTGACACGGGAACAAAGAAAGCGAAACAAAGACAGTGGGCCAGACACTCTAAGACAGCTGTACTCAAAACACCAAGGGAGAGGAGGCCACACACAGCCATCCAGATGTAGCTGAAAACTGTAGCTGGTGCCATAAACCAGAGCCATAGACCCCTAACCAAGCGTTGGGACTTGGGACCGTGTGCCCGACCCCTGACCCCTGCATGGCTAGACAATGAAGGGGTAAGGGAACTCTCCTGAAATGATCGCCCATTCTCTCTAATGATCACCAGGGTCTGAAAGGCAGCTGGGCAGCCCACCCTCCCCACTAACAGCAGACAGCCCAAACCCAAACCACCACTTGACCCACCTTCTTGGTCATCACGCCAGCTGGGGCTCCCCGCCCCTCTTCTGGGGCCTCATCGTAGTCAGAGTCATCTGGGGAGAGAGAGGGATGAGGGGAGACTCAGAATCAAGGAGCCTGGCCTCCCCTCCTGGGTATCTAGGCCTGGCTTCACAAAGGCCACCTCCAGCCCAAAAGAGACCCTCTCACCCCCACCCTTGCCTAGCTTCCGAAAAAAGACACCAGGGACAAGAAGTGCTATTTACACCCTTGGGACTCATAGGATGGCACTAGGGGGTTCCTGGCCACTGAAGAGGAGGCAAGCTTGGGGTTCAGGGGCAGGGACTATATAAATAAGACTAAAAAAAGCAATATGAATCAAGAATCAAGAAAAGTAGACAATCTGAGGGGCAGCAAACCATCCATGAGCATGGAAAATACTCCCAGACTTTAAACCATGGGCAACTCAGAAAGTTTGCCAAGTGCCTGCACCCAACAGTCAGTAGGTCATATATGTGGGTGCTGTCTCCATTGTGAGGATGAAAAGAGTGAATCTCACTTGTCAGGGGCCACACAGGGCCTCGGTGGCAGGGCCTAACAGAAAGCATAATGCAAACCTTGCATCCTTGCAGACTCCTCGAGGGCCAGATCACAAGCCACCCACCCAGAGCCCCAGGCCTCGCTATAGCACTCACCGAACTCTGGGAGCAGGCGAAGTGGCTTCGGGGGGATCTCTGGGGGACTGGGAGACAGGGGGTAGGGAGGCCCCACAGGGAAGGTAGCTGGGGGCTCTTCAGGCTCTGGTTGGGGAGAGGATGACAGTGGTAGTGACAGTAACTCCTCTTCCTTGGACGGAAGGCTGGGAACAGACCAAAAGTTGGGCAACAAGGGGGTTAGCTCAGTGCTGCTGAGTCACTGAGCAAGTGTCACCAAGCAACAGAGCCAGGACTCAAAACCACTGGGCCCCCAGCTCACCTGAGATACAGCAAAACTCATTCTTCCACAACCTCAGACAGGAGCCCTCCTCCACATAGCCCTCCTCACCTCACTTCCCTACCCCAAACACTATAAGCTCCCCAAAGCCTAAGGAAACAGGTACCTTCTTTTGCTGCATTGCTCTGACATGATAATCTGTCCTCAGAGCTCTAGCTTTTAGCCACATGTACCTACTGGGTGTCCAATCTAGAAGAGGAGTGAAGACCAGAATGGGGTGGGGATGGCTTACATCTTAGTCTAGGGAGTCAGGGAATGCTGGAGGAGATGAGACTTGAGCTGAGCATGTAAGGATAAGGTGTTTGTTGGAGAATGGATGGGGAAAAAATAAGAATCGAGGCCAGGGGCGCAGATCAGAGCCTCAAAAATTAGGTCCTGAGGTCCTGAGTCATGGATCTCTGGCTGAAGACCATCCTCTCTCATCCCAGACATGGATATTTATCATCCCCCAGATGTCCTCAGACCTCTCAAATTCACCTGATCCCACCACATTCTTCTTGCATATCAGCTCCTCACCTCTGCTACTACTCTCCCAGGAACCCTTCCCTGATTCTCCAAGGCCAGGTTCAGGGACCTCTGGGCTCCTAAAGCCACAGTGCTCCTGTGAGTCTGTCTCAGTACAGATCACACTGTTCTCAGCAGGCTGACAGTCTTCCAAAGGGCTTTGGCATTAAAGACATAGGTTTGAACCTTGCCTAAGTCTTAGCTCCTGTGTCCTGGGGCAAGCACCTAGCCTCTTGGAGCCCCAGTTTCCTCTTTTGTACAGTGGGGACTATCTCACTGACCTGGCAGGGTGATGGGAAGATTAACCAAGACAAGGCATATCATGTGCCAGAACACAGGATGCACAAGGATCACCAGTTGGAACAAGATGCCTGAGCTCCAGAGGCCTGGCCGCACCTGTTGTCTCTGCCAGTGTCCAACAGGGAGCCAAGGAGTAGGTGGGCAACGTTTCCCACCAGTTACGTTCAGCCTGGTCTATCGCCCAATGTTCCTGGCAGTGCCTAGTAGTGTACGTTGACTGTAAAAGCAAGAAAGGGCTGGGGCATGATCATGATGCCAGGCCTTTGTTCCTGCTGTTGGCTCCTCCAGGAATACCCTTTTCCGTGGTCTCTGCTAATGAACATCTACTTATTCTTTAATTACAAACTCAAGTCTGCTTCTCTGAAAGTTTTTCCTGACCCCTCTTTCCTGTACAAGGAATATTCATGTCCTTGCACATGTTCCCTTCTGTTATGACCTTTAGACAAACTATTCCAAATACAAATTGTTTAAGTATCTCCCTCTTTAGTGCCAGGTACTGTGCTAGCATCTAAGCCAGGACCTGACCCCTGACTCCACAGTCTACGTGCTTCTTAGAACACATGGTTACTTCCATATCACCCTGTACTCTAATCGTCTCTTCTCCATGCGTAGGCAAAGAATGAATGAAACTCTTTAGCTTTCTGTGTGAGAATCAGACTTTTAGTGATAGCATCCTCACTCTAGAAACCTGCTAGAGGTGGTATGTCAGCTATGTTCCTAGACAACTAAGGCAAAAATGGCCTGGGTGAGGAACTGTACCTGGACTAGGAGAAACTCTAAGTGGTCTCTCAACTTGGTGAAGAAGCCAGAACTTTGGGCTTCCCTGAGTGTCATGGCTTGTAGCTTGGCACATTCTATGAAGAAACCTGAAAACACATCTGTAGGGTTTTTAGAAGACACAGTGGCCCCTCCGGGCAAGAATTTTATAAATAAGGTGACTCTCACAATTGTCTGCTGTGAGTCTCAGTCCCCTACCCTTGGGCTGTCCCCTGGAGGGCCACAGATAATAGATCTTAGAAAGCTGTGTAGACAGTGGCAATAACCATTATAAAGACCCCATAGCAGAAGAAGACCTGCCACTGCCTGGTGGCCAACTGCTCCCTCCCTGTATGCTTCTTACGGAATCTGATGCTAAGTGAGCCTATGATAGTCCAGAGGGCATGAATGTTTAGCTGGACCAAAGAAGACTCCCTGGTGGGCATTGTATCAGGCTGTCTCCCTGACTTGACCTTGACTCTCTTTAGGGCAGGAGCAGCATTGGACTTGACTCTTTATTCCTACAGCCCAGTATAGGGCCTGGCTGAGTCATCAACAAGAGCATGTGAAAAGGTGGGTAGATGGGCAGATGGCTGGATGGGTGGACGGACAGAATGAGTGGATGAATGAACGAACAGATGGATGGGTAGGTGAATAGGGTGCCTATGAGGGCTGGGTGGAAAGCAAATGAAAGGGTGAATGATGACCAAAAGATTGAGTGAGTGCCCATAGGCCCAAGGGCATGACCTGGGGTACTGGCCCCCAACTGGACAGGTGCAATGTCTTTGGAGACCTCTTGACAGCCAAAGCAATCTATTACACACAGTCTCCCAGACTCCAAGAAGAAGGGGCCCTTGGGGACCCAGCATGATCAGCTGAGAGCAGAACTCCAAGCTGGCCCAGAGGAGGTGGGGACAGGCTCTGCCCCTCCCAGCCGAGCAGGGCTGAGTGGGCGTGGCTCCCCAGCTTCTGCCAGGATTGAGGGCCAGCACTGAGGAGAAGGTGGTGGAGCCCGAGCATCCCTGGAGCCCAAGCAACCTCAGCCTTTCTACCTCTAGCCCTCAATCCTCCCTCATCACTGTCCTGATCATCAGTGAGGGATGTATCTATCTGAGGCCTCTCCAGCATGTGGGCAACCTGAGGCAAGTACCACACTACCTTCTTCACTATGGTGTGCCCAGCACCCAGCAGCAATTAGTAGATGAAGACCTGGATTAATTAATTCTTATTAATTATGTGTGTGTATGTATTCCTAGCTATCTTCTAAGTGCTTTACATGCAGTCATTCATCTACTCACTACAAAAGCTCTATAAGGCATGGCTCACTGTTCTCCTTACTTTACAGATGAGAAAACTGAGGCACAGAGACACGAAGTAATTTGCCTTTCATTCCACAGCTGGGATTTGCACACAGGTAATCCAGCACCATAGCCTACAAGCTCAACTGGTGGTGAATGAGGCCACAGCCAGGATCTGAGGGCTTCTCTGAGGCCAGCCTCCTCACACCCCACCCCGACGCAGGATCTAGGCAGCTCTGGGGCTGATGTTTGGTCCAAGAGGGGATGTGATTACAGCTCTGGCAGCCACTGTGACCGTGGCAAGAAGGCAGAAGGAAAAAGATGCAAAAGGCTCCTCTCTAAGCAGAGGCTTCACAGGAAAAGGGCTAAGTGTCAAGAATGTGGAGGTAATAGGGCTCCTCATGGACCTCCAGACCTCATCCTAGCCTCCTCCTCCAAGAAGCCTCCTGGCTGACCCCTGCCTGCCTACCACAGGGGAATGGGCCATGCTGAGTCATGGCCAAGCCCAGGAAAGGAGAAGTGGTGTGAGGAAGGCTCAGCATGTGGGAAAACCCCAAGGGAACAGGCAGAGCCCACAGAATACCCCCACCCCAGCTGGAGTCCTGGCCATTCACTCCTAAGAGCAGCCCCAACTCCAATCTGCAGCTGAGGCCCAGCTGGGATGTTTCCCATTGAACTCTGACCCTCTAGACCAGAAGATCAGCCCAACCCTGAGCACATGCGCAGTGGCCCCACCTCTAAACCTTTGCTCAAGGCTTCTTCCTCCTTCCCACTGCCCTCTCCCTATTGTCTCAGCCTATGGAAAGCTCATCTGTACCTCAAAGCACAACTCAATGGGCCTGACCTATAGGCAACCTGAGATGCCCACACAGAGCTATGCTCCCCTTGCTCCCATACATGGCTCCCCTGCTCCTTCAGCTCCTTTCTCCTCCGCCCAAGGGACATATGGACCCATCAGCTCTCCCCATTATGCCTACAGTAAGAGCCAGCACTCTTGGCAAGGGCTGATCCACCCCAGCCTGGGCCCTCAATTTAAGGATTATCTTACTGGATTAGGGCAAACACACACAGCCGACCTTATACTTAGGGGTTGCAGCTTATACTTAGGGGTTGCAGGACATGTGAGGGTCCCAAGCTACAATGGGTAAGAGTAGGGGGACCATATAATGAATCATATAAGCCAGAACATTTCTGAGAGTTAAATGAGGCGCTATTAATAACCATGTCCGGGCAACTGGTATAAACAGAGTCTATCTCAGGCAAAATGAGAAGTGTGGTCACTCTAGCTAAGAGAGAGATTTGGGGCCAGACAGACTTGGGCTTGAATCTTCATCAGTTTGTGACCTCACAAAGTGGATCACTTCATCTCTGAGCCTCCTCTCTGATCTGCTTCTAAGCTTACTGATCATTCAGCAAGGAGATATACTCCCATATTCATCAGCACAACTTTCTCACCCTGGCTATGGCTAAAGGAGGTTCAGGCCCCACAGGCTGGGTTAGGAACCTGCTTCATAGCTTCCTCCTCCAGGATGGCCCTTGACTCTGCCTCCATATCTTTCTGTCTACATCAATTTCTGGCAAAAAGAACTCGGTTTTACTGTAAGGGCAGGCTGACCCTGAACTCATCCTCTACTCACATTCCAGCCATCCTTAATAGAGCTGTATTCCATAAATGCATACTTCTAGGCCTTTGCATATGCTGTTACATCCACCTGGAATACTCCTCCTTGTCTGAACACATCCTACTCCTCCCTTCGAGAGGTCTAAATCATATATCCTTCCCCTCAGAGGGGTTCCCTCCCTAGAGAGAGGCTCTACTTTGTGCCTCCCCTCACGTCTCAGGCTGGTGGGTATAGGACCTCCTTGGGACTCCTCCAGCCTCCATACTTCTGATTACCCAGTATAGTTGTGTCTGTCAATGTTTGCTTCACTGAACTGACAGAAGACCAAGGACTCAGGCCTACACCTGTCCCGGTATCAGGCCCTTCCCCCTAACACATCACACAGGGCTTGGAGGGACCAAGGCCAATCTCAGCTCCTAGACTCTCACTAGCAGGACCAAAAGATGGGGTTAGGCCCAGTGATCTGGACACAACCCTCTCCTAACCTGATCTCCCTTCCCACTAGAAAACCTTCCCAACTGCCTACTTCCTCATTTGCACCCTGGCTAAACAATGCCCAGGCCTTAGTCCTGTGCGTCTTGCTTCCTCCACAGCTGCCCCTGTCCTTCCTTCTCCATCATGAGATCCAAAGGTCAGCCCCATTAGAATGGTTTTGTTCTGTTTGTTTCTGCCCAGGCCACAGCACAGAGAGCCCTTCCTGGCATTTCACTTGCATAGATGTGATGTCTGAAACATGCCTCTCAGCTTCTGCACATGTTGTACAGAAGGCCAATCCCTCTCCATGTAATGGCATCACCCAAAACAGAGAGGAAGTGTACTGAATGATCACAACCCCATTCACATCCTGATCACTGGAGGTCAGCAACTCCCCCACCGCTCCACAGAGCAGAACCTGATTAACCTGGCATCCACTCTCAATACTATGGCTTCACCTATCTCTTAGCACGTCTCCCTGGAACAAGAGCTACCACTTGCTAAGTACCCACTATGTGTCAGGTATTCTGCTGGGGGCCTTTTTTCATTTACTCCCCACAACAACTCAGATCACCAACTCCATTATGCTTTAGACATGCCTCCTCCTCCAAGAAGTCCACCCAATTGCTCCCTCCTCTAAGCTCACACAGCCTGTTAGCTCCTTCATGGCACATCAACTACCAGGGTTATACGGAACCTTCTCACAGGCCAGCCCTGCTGTTGTGGGCAGGAGGAGGCAGAGGCCTGGGTCTCCCACAGCAGCTCTATGTGCTTCCCGGGCCTGACCCTGTGCTGGCTCCAGAGGGTAGCAGCAGGAGGGAGAAAGAAACCAGACCAACTAAGTGCCAGACCTCAGAAAGTCTTCCTATCATTCTGGACTCAAGGGGAGGGCAAAGGGGTTCAGGTAGGAGCTGCTCAGAAACATGGTACCCTTGAATTTGACCTTGAGAGAAGCCCGCCTAAGCCTCCTGGGAGAATCCTCCGTGGGGTGAGGGGAGCAAGAACTGATGAGATCAGTACCAAGTCCCTGAGGGGCAGAGACCCTACAGAGGAGGAGTCTGTATGACCCAGCAAACAGGCATTGTGGGCTCTCAGTGGACCCAGGAGACAAGCTTATCAGGAAATGGAAACTGGAAAGCCCAAGGCAGGGGGGGAAGGAAGAAAGAAAAGGAGAAAAGAAAAGGGCAGAAGGAAAAACAGAAAATGTGGAGAAAGTGAAAGAGGAAAGAAAAGTCTGAGTGCAAAAAAAAGGAATAGGGAGGAAAGTACCACAAAACATATCCCAGAGGTGATAAACCTACAAACAGTGATTCCTGCCTTCCCAGGCCCTCCGGAGGAGCCTCCCTCTCACCCCGTGCCCGCCCCCATCCTGTCCCCCACTTCCCAGCCCAGCCCTCCCCGTAGACAGCCAGTGCTCACCCTCAGATGCCTGCTGGGTCCTGAGCCTTAGGACTCCCACAGCTCCGGCCAGGCAAGCCCAGTGTGTACTCAAGTGTGCTGTGTCTGCCCAGATAGGCAGTGTCCAACCTGAACTAGTCTCGCAGACAGCCTGGCCCCTATTCCCTGGGTGTGTCAGGCTGTGTCTGAATCCAGGTGTGGCACTGTGCGCTTGCGATTGTGTGATTGTGTCTCCGAGAGTCTGTGATCACTTGTCTGAGTGCGTATCTCTATGTATAACCACAGATATGTCAGGGAGTAGTGAGTGAGTGAATGTGTATGTGTCTGCATCCAGCTCTGGCCTCCCCTGGCTTCCTGCTCTCCGCCTCCCCCACCCCCTGCAACCCTGGCCAACACACACTTCCTGAAAACAACAGTGACTGAGAAAGAGAGAAAAGTCACCCAGAATCCCCTGGGGCAGACACTTCCTCTCCGCCCCTAGGCCGCCCCCCCCATCCCAAACTGGAACTGGACAAGCCACCCCCATGCCATCTAGCAGGGACTTACAGAGTGGACACCCGGGAAGCCCTGGCCCTAGCTGAGAAAGAGGAAACTCAGAGAGGCTAGAAAAGCAGCTCTTTGAAAGGAGCAAGTTCTGTCCTGGCAACAAGTGATCAGCCTCCAGGACGACCAGGGATTGGATGGGCTGCAGGGCAGTCAAGGGCACAGGTAGGAGGCCTTGCACTGTGACTCCAGCTGACAGCTGCCTCCTCTTAATAAATACTCTATTATCGTGAGGTATTTCCAGGCATCCAAGCACCAGAAGAAAAAACAGACTCAGATCAGTCCAGGAGAGGCTCTGTGGAGTGACCCTGGAGCCCTGAATCAGAAATGGCCTGTCTGCCACTCTCAGGGAAGCAGGTTCAGAGGGTTCATATATTTGACGCTTGGATCTGGGTAGACTAGGCCCCAGGCCAAGAGCAAGGTCTGAACATCAGCTTCCCTCTGCTGGGCTATGTGACTCTAAGCAAATTTCTCGGCATCTCTGGAACTCATCAGCAAGTTCCCTATCACAGGCTTAAATAAGGGTGGGGATACAGACCATGAGGGTGAACTGGAGTCCTCCCACGCCAGGCAGAATGGTGAGCCTAATTCTGAGAGTCCTGACCCAGCTAGAGCAGGGAGGAAGGGACCCCTTTCTGCTCAATTTCTGCCTGCCTCCTCTGAAGGCCCTTCTCTTTCCAAGATGTCTGGGGTGACACGGGTTGGGTGAGCTTAGGATCCTTTAACCCTATTGTTCAGTGTCCTGTGGGCACTGAGGGCACCCACTGCTGCTGAATTGGCACGGGCGACACATGTGCTCAGCGTCTGCAGTACAGAAGCTCATGCAGGCTTTGTCTATTCACTCACGCAACACACTTTCTCAGTGCCTATAAGGCACCTGGCACTGTTCCAGATGGTGGGGATTCAGTAGTAAAGAAAATCGACAAGGCTCTTGGCCCTAATGGAGCTAATGCTATAGTGGAGTCCTCTAGGCATCACCTGCATGCACACATATACATATTGGCTCATACCTGACGCTACATAAATACTATACACACTAAATCACCGCCCATTGCATGGACACTCAAAAATGGACTTATACTCATGGAGTCTCCAATATACCAACACACATGGGCACAGGGGCCTGGTGAACTTACACACATACCACAGAAAGCCACAACTGAAATGACATAAATCTCCAGATACATTTACATATTAGGATCACACATCACCTCCCTCAGAACCTGGGCAGATGGGTAATACAGACACACTATTACCTCGGTAGCTCGCACAAACTGGCCAGTCATGCCCTCACATGGAGTCACTACCTCAAGAATACACAGATGAACACACAGTAGATAACCCCATATTCCACTGGGGAGCCTGGTGATAGTGTGGGGCCAGGCAGAAATGCTCACTCAGCCACCACAGATCTGGTATAAGAGGCCTAAGATTGAGAGAGTGAAATCCCCATCACCAGAGGGTATGAGCAAGAAGAGAAAGGCTATATCAGGAAGCAGGGACTCCTGCAAGGGGGGCAAGAGCAGGCCAGGTTGAGCAGTCTCCCACTGTGCACCATGGAGCCTGGGGTCATAGGAAGGGGCCGTGAGGGGATAGGTAGCCAGTCAGACTCTATCCTGGCCCTGACCCTGCCCAGCCTTTGTGTGGTACATGTACATGAGACTCCATTTACTGTAAGTTTTTCTACCACTGGGCTTAAAAGACTTGGTACATCCTGGGAGCCCAGGGCGCTAGGACTATAGATGCCCACAATTCCAAATGTCAAAGGCCCCAGGACACAGGAAGTCAGGCTTGGCAGCTCACCTCTAACCATATTCTGCCTCAATGAATAGTACAAATTGTAAGAAATAATTGTCTACAAATTCTTCCAGCATGGAATGAATTTTGGGTCCTCTAGCTACAAAAGGCCAGATTTCTCACCATGAGAGCCTGGCCTCCCCCAGAAGTTGGCTAAGTTACTTAAGTTCAGACAGAAACTCTAAGTGGGGGCCTCTACCCTAGGGCGTGGACAGGACCTTGGCTATACCCAACAACTCTCCTGAACTCAGATGTCAGTACCAGAAGGGCCATGAAGGGTCAAGGATGGCACCTGATGGGGAGACAGGCACAGAAGGGCAACTCATAATGGGAGACACACAGTTAGCTGGGCCTGCCCCAGGTATCCTGCCTCCAAAGCAGGAATCCAGACCCCTACTCCCCCACTGGGGGGTTTGCCTCCTAAGCCTTTGTGAGCTCCCTATGAACAAGGGCCCTACTTCCTACCCTTGTTAACCCATTCCTACCCACCAGAGACAGGCAGGCAGACAAGCAGACAGACAGACACCATCTGTCTCTCTCTGTCTGTCTCTCTCACTCCATCCTGATGAAAGAAAATAGAAATTACTCCTACACACAACAAAATAGCCACTAGAGGGCGCAATGGCACCAGGAAATTCCAACATAGTCCGCAAGCCAGGCTCCTTGGGGACTCTAGTACTGTTTGTTCCCAGTTGTGTAAATCTAGAAAAGGCATAAACTCTTTTTGTTCTTTCACCAATCAGATCTCAAAACACCACATCCCTGGCTTGCCTTCAAGGCCCCTTACTTAATGTTCCTCTTTGGGTGGGGAAAACCTCCCAGACCCTCCCCACGGGGGCTCCTTGAGCATGTACTTGGCATGGATCCAGCCAATGCTCCCCTTCCTTCTCTGAGCTTCAGTTTCTGTGCTTGAAAATGGGACACAAATCCCCCAGAAGACTTGCTGTAAGGATCAAATGAGCGCATGTAAGCAAAGAACCCAGCACAGTGCCCCAAAACAGGGACCAGGAGACCTCTCTCTGCACATCCCTTCCTCCTCCAAGAAGCTATCTCAGATTAGGCCGACTAGGTCTGAGTGTTGCCATAAATCTCTATTACACCCCTGAACACATATTCAGTCCCAGTTTGGGATTCTCCCTCCCAGCTGGCCACCATGGCAAGGGGAGGAAAGAAGGATACACATGAAGGAGAATAAAATGGAACAACCACAGAAGTAGGAGGAAACTCAAGAAAACAAGGAGTACCAGAAACCAGGAGGGGAGAAAACAGTTCTGAGAGAGGGAAAGGAGAATGAGGCATGAGAAGCATCCCTAGGATTTGGTGACATGTGGCAGGAGCAGTGTAAAGAGGGAAGACAAAACACAAGCACCAGGTCCTGGGCAGTCCCTACTCCTCCACAGCAAGATCATCCAAGGCGCCCTTATTTCCTCCACATGCTACCTCCCAACTCCAGAACGCACCCCAATGCCCCACAGTATCTCACACTTGCAAAGCTCCAACCTGAACTCCAGACTTTCCCCCACACTCACTTCTGTTCCTGAACCCCCTATCTCCAGACCAGTGACAGTACTATTGTCCACCCAAGACGGTAACCTGGACACCGTTGTGGCTCCCCATCCCCTCTCCACTCACATTTAGGCTGTCCGCAAGGCTTGTCCATTCGAGAAACATCTTGCTCCAATCTGCCTATTTCTCTCACACAGCCTGAGCAGGGCTCACCTGGCCCGTGCCTTCTCACTGGTCTCTTAGCATCCTCCCCCATTAGCCTCATCAGCAGCCAGAGTCACCTTTTTAGTACTCAGCTTTCATCAGAGCATTCTGCTTAAAATCCTCCTGGCTGCCCACCAGGCCTTTACAGCACATCCCACCAGCACCATCCACAAGCCTCACCCTCACTCACCCAAAAGTTCAGCCACATCGTCTGCCCAGAGTGACCTGGAAGGTGCTTCCTGCCTCTGAGCTTTGCACATGCTGTTCGCACCACTCAGGTGCCAAAGGCCACAAACTCCCCCTCCACCCTCTAGAGTCCTCTACCCATGTACCTCCCACCCTGCACAGTAGCCACTCACCTCACCAGTGAACGGGGGCGCCCAGTGCGAGGGGGCACAGGTGGAACACTTAGCTCTGCCAAATGCCGCTTGGCAGGCAGCGGGGGCAGCACAGGGTCTGGGGCAGCCGTGGACAAGGTGAAAAAGCAGGCAGGTGGAAGGCAACTCCTCCGGGGTGGGATGGGTGGGGCAGTGGATAACCCCTCATCCTCTCTAGCCATGGGCAGTGGCTCAGGTGGAGTGGTGGGCGCAGGCGGTGAACGGAAGACATGACGCTTCATGGGCACAGGCCGTGGGGTGGGGCGGGGTGCGGGGGCTGGTGGCGCATGGGCACGAAGTAGGCCAGCCAGAATGCGGCGGCGGTGGCCAGGGAGTAGCACGCCCATGTCCACCAGGCGGGCATCGCTGAGGCCTTGGCACTCTGTGGCCTGGACCAGTCCATGCTGCTCAAAGAGCCCGGTGTACTGCTCCAGGTGCAATGCCTGAAGCCACTCGGCGACCGACAGTGCTATATCCCCGGCCTCTGCCATGGTTCCTGACAGCAGAGGCCAGCCAGCAGGGCTCTGTCCAGACCTGGAATAGACAGATGGGCACAGGTTAGAGGAATAGCGGCCCAGATTTAGTTCCCTGATTAGCATTCTTATGTGGCGCTCCTATACCATGAGGTCAAGCTCTATCCTTGAGCATTTCCCCCCGTGCCGCATGTGCCAGGGAAGGCCAAGTACTGCCAGGTCTCTGAACACACAAGCTTTTCCCTCATCCTGAAATCAGCTACCCCCTCCCCCACCCTAATCCCTGTGGCCACCTAGCATCCAGCTCATATTTCCTCTAGGAGGCCCTCTAGGACCTCCGGAGTTGGTACCACCACCCACCCTCATGCATAGTCCTGGCCACTGCTGCAAGGCTGGCCAATAGCTGTGTCTGGCACAGACCCTACTGCCTTCTGTAAGACCCAGGCAAGGTCCCAATTTCTTCTGAGTCATCAGTTCCCAGCTGAGGGCCAGGCCCAGGGGCTTAGTGAACATGGGTGGGATTGAGGGTACTGATACCACTGCTGGTTCCCCAGCAGACCCAGTATAGGGATTGAGCCTCACCCCATCTCCATGCCCCTGGAGGAAGTGGAATGCTCCAGGAGGTGTCAACTAAGCATCACACAGCCTCTACGGTTCTGGTCCTGTGCATAACTCCTCCCACCACCAAGAGGGAAAGGGAGTAATATACAGGAAAGGCCATTCATTCATTTGTTCATTCAAAATAGCCTTGCACTGGGCTATGGGAACTCAGGTCCCATCCCTACACTCAAGAGCTCCTGGTCTGACAAGAATCCAGGAATAGATGAGGCAAAGAAAAGGTGATAAATAGATAAAAGGAAAAGTCATATAACCATCTCCATAAATACTAAAGAGGCATATGATAAAACTCAATATCCAATATACTTAAATAAAAATCTTATTACAATAGAAATATATTGAGCCTTCTTTAAACCAAAAACCAAAAACTTGTTTAATGGGAAAACAACAGAAAAACTTCCATTAAAGTCAGGAATGAGACAGGGATATTCATTTCATTATCATCATCATCATTATTATTCACAGTCCTCTGAAAGTTCTAGAGAGCAAAAATAAACAAGAAGTATAAAAATTAGGAAGGAAGAGATAATCTATTAGTTACCAATAAAATGAATTTTGAGTTGGAAAATCTAAGAGGCTCAACTGAGAAACTATTACAAACAATAAAAGAATTTGGTGAGATAGTTGAGTTCAGAAATCAATACTTATAAGCAATAACCAGGTAGAAACCAAGATGAAAGACCCCATTTACAATAGCACCACAAAATATAAAACACCAAGAATAAACTTAATAAAAAATGTATAAGATCTATAAGAAGAAAAGTTTGGAGTGTTACTGAGGGACAAAAAGACTTGCACAAGCTCATGCTGAAAGTTCATGTGGAAAAATAAACAAGCAGGAAGATCCGGGAAAATTCTGGAAGCAGGGGGTGAGGGAAAGGAAGGGTAAAGAGTGAGAATCAGTCTCATCACATATTAAAACATACAAAGCCATGGTAATTAAAACAGTACAGTCGGCCCTCTGTATTTCTGATCAAGTTGGGAGTCTACAGACACAGACGGCCAACTGTATGCATTATCTACACCATTTTAAATAAGAGACTTGCGCATCCACAGATTTTGATATCTGAGGGAGATTCTGGAACCCATACCCCATGACTGTACATGTTACTAGAACTTGAACAAACAGATCCATTAAATAGAACAGAAAATACACAAAAATAGACCCAAATACATATAAGAATTTAGTATACAATCAAAGGAACTCAAACTAGATGGATTATTAAGTTTCTGGGACACCTGTGGAGCAATCTAGGAACAAACTCAATTGGACCTCTACCTCACACCTTACAACAGGATAAATTACAGATAAAGCGATGATTTCATTATAAAAAAAAATAGAACCACAAAAGGATTTTTAAAATCACCTCAGAGAGCAAAAGTCTTTTAGAAATGACACAGACCTAGAAGGATAAAGAAGTAAAATATTCAGCTGTATAAAAATCAAACAATCCTGCATGATAAAAAAAAAAAAAAAAAAAAAAACACCATAAGCAAAAGCCAAGAGATAAATGACAAACTAGGAGATACCTGCAACTCCTATTCCAAACACAGAGCTAATTTTTCTAAATATTGAAAAGCACCTAAAAATAAGAAACAGATTAATAACCTAACAGAAAAATGAGCAAAGGATTTGAACAAAGAAATTCACAGAAAGGAAAATATAAATGGTTCTTAAACGGATGAAAAGGAACTAAACCTCCCCACACTAAGTGGTGATATGGTGAGGCATTCCCCTCCCTGGCAGATGAGAGCGTCTCTAGGAAGGGCAAGGCCACAATAGCTGTGAAAACCCTAAGTCAGGCTGAGCTTTGATCCAGCCACCCTTAGATACTTACTTTGCAGTCTTACTGGTACATGTTAAAAATGACAGATATAGATGGTTATGGATATAGCACTGTGTATAAGAACAAAAGGTTGGAAAATACCAAAACATCCACAAACCTGAGACTAGTTAGCTAAATTATAGTGTAGTCATACTGTAGAATACTGAACAGTTGCACAAAATGAGGAAACTTGTAACACTGATAAGAGACCTCCAAGATACTGTTAAGTAACTAAAGAAAGGTACAAAAGTGCATACATAACATTCTGCCTTTTATGTGGGGTGTGGGGAGGACAACGGAAGTGAACAGATCAGTATGTAACTACTGGTAAATGCATAAAATATTTCTAGAAAAGATACACAGGAGACAAGGTAATGCTGATTGCCTCTGAGGAGGAAAAATTAGGGCTGATCATGTATGCGGGATTCCCGTACATATGCATGTATTAGATTTGGTTATTTTCTCGTGCTAAAAAAAGAAAAATGAAGGCCAAGAGGACAGGAGAGAGCAGATGCAAAGCCACGGCCTGAAGTTTACACAATTCGGATGCCTTTAAGAAGAAGAATACAAGGTATACAAGGTATGCCAACTATAATTTTTTTTTAAATCTCACTGAACTTTACAATGTAAATATGAGCAACTAATTGCCTATTATATTTCAATAAAGCTATAAAAAAAGAATACAAGAATATCTTAATTTCACAATAAACACAAATATTAAATCATTAGATTATATATCTGAAACAAATATGTTATATGTCAATTACTTCTCAGTTAAAATTTCTCCTGATTAAAAAAGAATTATCTTACTTTTGTAAAATTTTACACAAAACATATGACCATAGGCACACACTGCCTGGGCCTCTCCCTATACTCTGAAAGAAGCCTGAAGATCAAGTTCCATCAGCTCCCTGTAAACCCACCTCTGGCTGGTGAGACTTTTCACTCCACATTTTTTCTATCACCTAAATTTTGAACTATGTGATATGTTAAGTTTTTTTTTAATTTTTTTTTTTATGATGACTTCGGTTAACGAAATCCAATAAGTTTCAGCTACACACTTTAACAATAAGGTGCGCGCGCGCGCGCGCACACACACACACACACACACACTGTGTTCACCTCCCATGATATATTTTTTAAAGGCTCCTGAAGGACCCAAAGGAAGACACAAACAAACAGAAATACATTTGATGTCTTGGAAAAGCCAGCTCTCAACATAATAAAGACATCAGTTCTTACAATGTTAAGCTATAACTGGCACAACCCCAACTAAAATTATCTAGTGAAAGAGTCTATAATTCATATTAAATGATATTAAAGCTTTATAATTGGCAAAACACGGTGCAGAATAGTGTTTTATGAGGTAAACATCTGGGTTAAACAAAAAAAGTACATGAAAAGATGTTCAATATCACTAGTAATCAGGAAAATGAAAATCAAAACTATAACAAGATATCACCTCAAACCAGTTAGAATGGCTATTATCAAAAAGACAAGAAATAACAAGTGTTGGAGAGGATGTAGAGAAAAGAGAACTCTTGTACTCTGTTGGTCAGAATGATTAGTGCAGCCACTATGGAAAACAGTATGGAGGTTCCGCAAAAAATTAAGAATAGAATTACCATATGATCCAGCAATTCCTCTTCTCAATATTTACCCTAAAAATACAAAAACACTTATTCGTAAAGATATATGTACCTCTATGTTCACTGCAGCATTATTTACAATAGCCAAAACATGGAAATAACCTAAGTATCCATCAACAGATGAATGGATAAAGATACACACACACACACATAGGAATACTACTCGGCCATAAAAAAAAAAAACATGAAACATTGCCATTTGCGACAACATGAACAGACCTTAAAAATATTATGCTAAGTGCAATAAGTCAGACGAACAAGGACAAAAATTGTATGATTTTGCTCGTGTGGAATATAAAAAAAGTAATGAACGAACTAACAAAACAAACAAAAACAAACTCATAAATACAGACAACAGAATGGTGGTTACCAGAGGGGAAGGAGGCTCAGGAAGGAGGAGGGTAAAAGGGGTCAAATATATGGTAACAGAAAGATACTAGACTTTAGGTGGTAAGCACACTAGAGAGTATACAGATATTGAAATATAATGTTGTACACCTAAAATTTATACATTATTAACTAATATTACCTCAATAAATTTAATTTAAAAAGAAAAACATATACATATAGCATACACATATACACAGAATACCTCCAGATGGGTTTACAAGAAACTGTCTTTGAAAAGAACTGGCAGCTAGAAAGCAAGAAAGGGAAGGTTACCTTTCACTATACCCTCTGTATATTTTTAATTTTGTACCATTTTCAAAAAAAAAATAAATACAGTTTAAAAGATAACATGATCATCTGAGAATGCAAAAGAGAAGGTAACTCACTAGGCACAACCCCCACCCCCACCCCAACCCACTGGTCTCTGCCTGGTCCCACCCTTCGGAGCCCTCCCAGGAGGTTCTTTGCAAGGTCTCTGAGCCTCACCCTCTTTCTTTCAACCTCAGTTTTCAAAACAGAAAATGGGACCTCACGTCTCTCCTCCATGAAGCCTCCTCCCTCACCTCAACGTTAGGGCTCAGCCTGCCACATCCAGCCCCTAAGCCCTTCCTATCTCCTGACTTACCTGCTTGGGCTTCCCAGGAAGCTGGTCCTCCCAGAGGCAGCTACTACTTTGAACAGCTCCTCATCTTGGCCTGAGGTGGAAGCTGCAATGACAGGAGGGGAGAAGGTCTATGAGGCAGGGACACTTGGGAGTGGAGGGATGCCAAGAGGAGAAGGAGGGAGGAAAGAGGAGGGAAAAGAAGATGAAGGGAGGAAGGAGGAGAAAGGGGAGGAGGGATGGGGAAAAAGAAAGAGAGGAAAGAAAGTGAGAGATGAGGGAAAGGGTCGAGGAAGAGAAAGAAGAGGAAGGAAAGGTTCAGGGAGTCTAATGGAAGCCAGAGCCGTCTACTGGGGGCGAGGAGGCAGATACACTGCTGCCCAGAGGTAGAGGTGACACAGGTGGTAAAGGAGAGCTTGGACTCTTCATTTCATTCTCTGGCCCCTCCCCAGGACCAATGGCTGGGATGTGTAGGGGGCAGCTGCGGCAGAAACTATTGGCCTGGTCAGGAAGTTGGAGTATCCCCAGGGAAGACACAGGGAAGGGGTAGATTTGGCTCCATGACTGAGGCAGTGCCCCCACAACACAGAGCCTGTCAGAGAGAGGAGCGGGACCGTGGGGAGACCCAGGGAAATAGGACCCTCTCCATTAAGTCTGGGAGCCGTAGGGTGGAGGTGAGGGCAGAGTGGGGGGCAACTGAGGCAGAGGCGTGAAATCCCAGGGGCCTGTTCCTGAACATGGGTGGGGGCCCAAAGAGGTGTTTCCAGCCAGGAGGAGAAAGAACCAGCCTACCCTGCGGGCAGGGCACTGGCAGGCTCAGACGGCTCAGGCTGTTTGGGGAGGTGCTGGAATGGACAGGTCCCACGGCAGAGCCACCTTTTTTGCCACTTGGGCAGGGTTAGCACCAAACTGCTGGGCTCTGCGTGACAGCTTTAGGAGGTTGTTGTGAATGTTTTCAATTTACTAGTTAGGTATCTATTTCAAGTAGATGCCACAATTATTTCTCAGTATAGGGCTAAAATGTTTTAAAAGTATTTTAGAAAAAATTTTAAGTAATTAGTATTTTAGAAAGAGTTGGCAAAAAATGGCAGTGCTAAGCAAATGACAATTTTCAAAAAGAATATCACTTCGTACAGTATATAAATGTCTAACCACTGTGCTGTACACCTGAAACTAATATAAAAAATACTGAATACCAACCCTAACTGAAAAATGAAAATTTAAAAAAAATAGACAACAAACATAGTCCTTACTGTATGCCAGGTACTTGAGCACTTTTTATTAAGGTACTTAATCCTCACAGCAGCTTTATGAGGTACACACATCATACTTTAAGATGAAGAAACTGAGGCACAAAAAAAGTTGCCCAAAGTCATACAGTTAAAAAGGCGCAGCTTGAATATAGTTGAGACCCACTTTGTCTAATTTCGTAACCAGTGGTAGCCACATGCAGCTACTGAACACTCAAGATGTGGCCATAAAATGAAGTGTACTATATAAAACACATGCTGGATTTTGAAGGCTTAGTACACAAGAATATAAAATATGTCAATAACTTTTTTCTATTACATAATGGAATAACAATAATTTGGATATTTGAACAAAATGTATTACTTAAATTAATTTCATGTTTTTTTTAATGCTAAAATTTTAAATTGCACTTGTGGTGCATTACATTTCTATTGGACAGTGCAGCCCTAGAGTCTTAACCACTATGCTGACTGACTGACTCTCAAAAGTGATAATGAACACTAACTGAGCCCCTGCTATAAGACAGGCCCTGTTCTAAGGGTTTAAACATGGACAGATTGATGATGACCCCTATTACCCTATGGGAATGACCAGGGCTGGAAAACAGGAACATACTTCTGTCCCTGCAAAGGGCCCAGCCCCATCCTGGGCCTCTCCTAAGTTCCTATTCCTGCACTAAAGGCTTCAGGCTAAGCTCAAACATGGGGACTCCACACTCACAGCCTTCTAGGACAGCCCGATCCAAGGCACTAAAAGCATGAGCCAGATATCAGACCTGGATCTGCCTTCCAGGAACCTCAGGCTGGAGGGGGACAGACACCACCCAGCCAGTGAAAACGACCCACAAGGCCCTTACCAGGGCAAGGGTCAAAGAAGGCTTCCTAGGGGAGGCAGCTCCTTGAAAAAAGAAGTTTGGAGCAGTGCCCTGCTGAGCCATGCTAGAGCCTAAGGCAAAGAAAGAATCGGCAATACTAAACCTCTTAATTTAAAATGTGGATATTTTCTCTTGGATTCTTTTTAATTACTATTGACTTTTTAAAAATATTATTTATCTTGATTACTGAGCTTTTTGCGCCCTGCCCTCCTCCACAGTTATATTTTGTGCCCGAGGCAAATGCTTCACTTGCACCACCCTGATCCTCAGGCTTGGTGTGGAGGTTTAAGCCCTTTAGCTGCTATGACACATCACTGAGTCTCCAACCTCAGGGAAGCAGAGACTAGGCAGAGGGGAGTATCACCCTATTGCGACAGCATGGCCACAAGTTGAGGGACTCTCCTTCTCCCCTACCCTAAGGACCCAGCTTAGGCTTCAAGATCCTACCAGCCTGCCCTGTCCCTGCTTCTCCCCTGTCTCCCTCCAGTACCTCTCTGCTATGCCAAACCCGGTCCCACACCTGCTCAATGCCCTATCTTTGTTCCCACTGCCCTCAAGTCCAGCTGCTTGGCCTGTCATTAGACCTACTCCAGCCCCGACATTTACAGATGAAGAAACAAACACCCACAGGGAGGAAGTGACTTGCCCAAGTTGCCAGTGACACAGCCCAAGCCCCAGTCAGGCTGGGCTGCCCCACAACTCCCTCCCTCACTTTTTTATACCAAGCACCAGCTTGGCACCTTGGAGCCCCTGAAATTGTTCACTGACAATGAGTAAATGAACCATAGCCTCTCACCTTCAGGTACTGATTCCAGGCTGCCTCCTCCAGAAAGTCCTCCCTGACTGCCCCTCTCCCCCAGGCTCTTAGACCTTAGAGGCTGAGCTGTGCAGCTCAGCATTGTTTCTGCTCTGTCTCTGGTTGTTCCATTTGTAGGGGGCAGAGGGGTGGGGTGGTGGGGTCCATCTCCACTCAACCTCCAACCTAGCCTGGAGTATCCTGTGAGTCTATATTCCCTTTTTGTCCTCCTTGCTCCTCCCCACCGCAGAGCTCAGGACCTGACTGGGCTCATAAGGGCACTCAGTATAGAAGTGAAAAAGGGTCATCTGGACTCTCTAATCCTTGCCAGCCAGTCACTCCTTTTTCAGGTTTGGCTTGAGTCCCTCTTGTTGGAGTCAAAGCTTTCACCCTTCTGTCCTCTAACTAAAATATCAATAGCTGAGAGCAGAGTTTAAAACTCATGGCCCCTTCTTTGTCTCAACCCAGTATCTCCCTCATGCTGTCCCTGTCTCCTACTTTCTAGGGATACCAATTCTGACAGTCCAGCAGGAAGGTGGCCCACAGCCTTCCTCAAGGACAGGAACACTATTGCTTCCTTCATTGTTTAAGAGCCTACCACAACATGCCCATCCCCTGAAAGATTTCTACCTTCATCTCAGTTGTCCTCATAACGATCCTAAGCCCAGGTATTTTTACCCCATTTCATGGAGGCTGTATGAGAAACTTTCCCAGGTCACTTGCTAGAGCCAACAGGGCCTTCAGAGGATGTTACTGCTTCTGTCTGGTGGAGTTGTCAAGGCTTCCAGAGGGCACTCCTGACTGGGCCTTGCTGCTCTTCCAGGCAAAAGGAACTGAGTATGCAAGGCCCAAGGATGGGATCAGAACTTGCAGATGCAGTGATGGTATAATTCAGTGGGGTAGGAACAGGAAATGTGAAAGAACAGTAGTGACACCAGAGAGGTTTGAGGATCCTCCCTCTGGTCCCCACAGAGCCTGCTGACCATGTGGGTATAAGCATCCACCGCATTCTGATTTACATAAGTGAGTCAGGCCTGGGGCAGGGCAGCCTCAAAGATCCTAATTCCTTCTATACTCAGCACTGGAGGCCCCTCAGTCAAGACCCTTCCCAATTGCATCCTTAGATCCCCTCTACATAGGGCTGTGCTTTGGGTTTAAGGGAAGGCCTAGTGGTTTGGGGAGCGGAAGGCCCAGGGGTCCAGACCTGGGGTCTGAGATTGTCTACGCCCTCCTCCTCTTCCCCTGCATAGCTCCCCACTCCAGGCAGGCTGGGCAGGGACTCCAGTGTCCAGATCTCAGGAAAACTCTCAGAGCTCCCCACACAGGAACCAAGAGCCCCACACCTCCGGCTTTGGCCAGACTTGGTCTACAAACCCTACCCCACCCATACCACAAACGCACATCACCTCCAGGGACACACACCTCCCACCCAACCCAGCAGCCACATAGCATATCTGCACTACCACACGCACAGCCGTCAGTCCCCATACTCCCTACCAAAAACTGAACTGTATACAACTGCCCCACAGTCCCACAATGGCCAATACCTCCCTAACCCCCATCCCACCCCCACCTCCCCGTCCGGTCACCAGAGGATACCTATGAGCAAGCAGGGCCACCCTCGGTCTTCGGTCTTCAGTGTTTAGGACTCTGCTAATGCAGGCAAGAGGCTTTGGAGACACTTCCTTTAGATATGAGGAACTAGGTGGGGGCTGGGTTCCCGGTCCAGAAGGTGCAGAAGCGGCCCCCGCCCCTCTGCAGAAGCCAGCTCCCTCCAGCTCTGCCAGGCAAGGCAGCAGATTAGGCCCTTGGGTGGACAACTGACTCATTCTGGACCAAGAAGCCTATTTTCTGTCTCTCAAGGACCGGTGACCACTGCATACTGGTCCCAAGGAGGCACATTAGGGTCTCCTGAGCTACCCCAGGCCTGAATCTCAACCCTGTCACTCACCCTGGCACCAAATTTCTGCTCCATCCCATCTGTGGTATGACCTGTTCTCTGGGGTCCCAGGAGTGGTGGGAGCTGTCAAGGAGCAGCACTCAGGCCAGTGAGGACTGAATCAGGGCCCCAGAACCCAGGTACATAAAGAACCACCTGGTGGGAGCTGGGGGCCACTGGCAAGTTCCTGAGCTCCAGGCCAGAGACCCCTCCCCACACAACAAAAGGCAAATCCGGGTTCCAGTACTGGCTCCATCACTTCTTGCCTGAAATCCTGGGCAAGTCATGTCACAATCTGAGCCTCAGTTTCCCCCTCCACAAAGCAGAGCTATCATCCAGATGACTGACATATGACCATGTGTGTACTAGAGGCCACAGTAGTTATCTGCTCACTCCTCTGCTAAAACAAGTACTTCCTGTTCCTAGCCCATGGCCTTGGCCAGTCCTAAAAAGAAGGGTCTTTGGTGCTGGTCGTATAGCCAGATTCTAGTCTGGACCCCCTCAGCACCCTAGGGTTCTCAGTAACCCCAGATACCAAGGACTACCACACTCTGCCTCCAGCCATGTCACCCTTCAAAGTTCCAGACTGAACACCCCGCTGCCCCCTAGACCTCCTCCTAGATCGCCCTAGGTACCATGCATTCTCTATTCCACAATGAACTTACCAGCTCCCTCTTTCGGGAAAGCAGGGCTGCCTCCAACCCAGGCAGAGCCTTTGAACAAATCAAAAAAATGCCTCTTCCCTGAGTAGCCCCACAGCAGGGCTTGTAGCTCAGCAAAGAGGACTGGGTTTCAGTCCTCCCTCTCACATTCTCCCCAACCCCCCACCTACCAGGTACACTTAGGCAGTGCTCCATACGCACGTCCACACCCAGCAGACCTACTGACAGGTAGGATCTTTTGACAACTTCATTGGGGCAATAAAACCAATTTTATTAATGGCTAAGGGACATTAAAGCCTAGGCGACCATGGACATCCCAGACCTCTATTTCAGGCCTACCCTTAACTCCCACCCCAATCTTGAAAGACTATTACTTTCTATAACCTTCATGTATGCACTGTTACAGTTTTTACAGTTGTGTATCATTTTTATAATTAGAAGAAAAAACGATAAAATATTTTAAATCTATTAGAATTGAGTTTGTTTCAGCTTGTTCCCCCAAACCATTTTTATAAAGTAGCTTTATGATTTTAAATATAACATGGATAGACTACTAAGAGAATTACTATAAACGAAACTGATGATTTCCTGGGCCATCTGGACTAGAGAATGAGAAACTGAGACCCAAAGCTAGCTCCCTCCCCCCACTGGCTTATCCTTCCAAGATCTAAGACACAGCTTATCAAATAAGATCCCCTCATCAGGGACCAGGGGGCCAGCAGCAGAGTGCTGCCCATAGAGTTCAAATGAGAAATGGTTGAGGTCCATTAGTAAACATGAAAACTCCTGGGTTCCCGTGGTTTTCCTCTAGACAGTGTCTGTCAGACCCCATCCCAGCCCTGACCCTCACCCATATTCTCCCAAACTTCACCCAGGGTCCCCTCTTGCCTAAGCCCCACCCTACAGAGGGTCAGATAGGGAGAAGCAGTGTGAATGGCCGCATACTCCACTTGCTTTTGCCTGAGTTTGGGTGTGATGAGCATTCAGTGTCTCAGTGGGTTGGGGTAGGAGGTGCCCAACTCTGCACTCCTTGATATGTGAACTGGATGAGGCTTTCACCCACTTGAATGGTAGTCTTCATCCACAGGGGCTCCTCTGTGGGTCTGCAGCTACAAGTGTGACAGTTTCTTCCCTAAGGCTGCCCTGGCTTAGCGGGGAGAAAGGGGCCTCCCTGAGGTCAGGGTTAGGGACTGAGCTTTGCCAGATGACACCAGGAAAGCTTTGGGGTGGTGTCTCTCTTGCTTAGCGAAAGGGTGTCAGAGCCTGAGCTAATGGCCTTCCTTTCCCCTTAGAATGGGCTGTTATTCCTCCTCTGCTTTAAAGATGGGTGTGCTAAGCCTAGGGAGGCTTAGCACACCCATCAAGGGAGTATCTTGTGGTTCTAGTGGTTCTGTTCCAGACCATGAACCAGGACACTCATTTGCCTTTATTGCCTGTGGCCTGAAAACCCACATTTGTCAGTGTAGGGGCCAGCACAGGTCACTTGGAGTTGGGGTATTGCTTTGGTATCTCTGAGGTCACCTGAGGGGAACTCCCCCTACTAGTTCTTTCAAGAAACAGGCAAGTGGAAGGGGGTAGGAGGCTCAGGCTGGGGGCACTTGGGCCCTGGTCTTGTTGTATATCCATGGTTAGGTTCTTTCCCCCTCTGGGGCTCACCTTCCCCTTCTAGAAGTGGGGAACGTTGGAATAGGTGGTTCCTAAATGTGGAAGGAGCAGGTGGTTCGGGTGTTGCAGGCAGAGGGAACAGTATGAGCAAAGTCCTGGAGGTAAAGTGCCAGGCAGTGGGGGTAGAGGGAGTGAGACCATAGAGGATGAGTAAATGGCAGAAAGCAGAGGGTAGAGGTCTTTGAACCCCAGTGGATAATGGGGAGCCATGGAAGGGGTAGGCAAGCAAGGGACAGAGGCAGTGCCTGCCTCTAGTGGGGTGCGTGGGTGGTTGGTCTCAGACTCCTGGAAGCCTGAGGGGTTCTGACCTGCTCTGGGGAAAAGTTGAGGGATGGGCAGCATGAGGGGGTCTGAGAGTCGGCACTTTCTTGTGTGGGTGAGGGCCTGCTCCCAGCCATGTTTATTGGCTGGCACAGCAGCAAGTGGTTGGGGCAGCCTCCAAGGTGGAAAGAAGGGTTAGACTTGGTGACAGAGGATGCCAAGGAGTCTCAGAGTTGAATTTTCTACTCCTAAGCCTCTGGTCTGAACCTTGACATCTGCCTCATCCAACCATCCCTCTCCTTGCCCTTGTCATAGACCTCTGTCCCAAATTTCTGACCTAAGCGAGCCAGACTTTCATAGATTTCCATTCATCCATTCCCCTCAGTGGCCAGACTCTTTCAGCCACTGGGGAATAGAGCTATGAATGAGACAATATTCTGGTCCTCCAGTTGAGACTAACAATAAATATATAATACATTATGTAATAGTGATAAGTAGGATGGTGAAAAATAACACAAGGTCAGGAGGTAGAGACTATGGGAGCCCTTTTTTAGGTAGAGTGGTAAGGGAAGGAAGGCCTCGAGTCTGAGCAGGTGCTGGGAAAGTATGGGAGTGAGGCATGCCAATGTCTGGAATAGCCTTCCAGGCAGAGAGAGATCCAGAACCCAGCCCTGAGTGGAGCACGTGGAATGGAATGGGTTGGAGTAACAGAAAGGGGGTGGGAGGTAACAGGGACTGATCATGCAGGCCTGACAGGCTGTGTGCTGGCTTTGGCTTTTTCTCTAAGGAAGGTGAGAAGTCACTGGGGAGTGAGAACTGGTCAGATTTGGGATCTGTTTTGAAGGTATACATTTATTCCACACAAGCCTGAAGTCATAATCCCCATTGTACAGATTATGAAATTGCCCTGAATCCCAGACTCAGAGAAATTATGTGAATTCCCAAGTCTCATAGCAGTATAAACCCCAGTCTGCCTGCCTGCCTGCTGTCTGTGCTTAGTCCCCAAATCACCTTGCTGCCCTTCATGGCTTTCCATTGTCTCGACAATAAGGGCAAGTGTCTTACCATGACCTTCAAGGCCCTTCTCAACCTGCACTCATCCTCTCTCTCCTACCTGACCTCCCTGCTCCCTGCCTGTCTTCACACTGTCCCCTCTGAGGAGATGGAGTGAAAGGAGGGGTCCAGACAGCCCTTGGTTCAGATTTTGGCTCCTGCGTGACCTTGGGCAAGTTACTTAACCTCTCTGAGATTCAGTTTCTTACTCATCTTTAAAGTGAGCTAAAGCCATCCTGTTGTTTTTAGCAGGGATGGTTGGATCAGATACATGGGTAAAAACGTGCCCTGTGAGTTGGAGAGGAAAGGCTGAGTCAGGAATCTTTCTTGTCTGTCGTCTGATTAGAGGACGCTGAGATCACACATCAAATTGGAGGCCAGAGCCTCGCTCCCTTCCGGCCCCTACCCCGCCCATCTGGTCACCTCCACCCCATCAACACTGGCAGCTTCCCCTTTCAGGTGCCAGCAGCATGTGGCCGCTTATCTTCTGGCTTCTCCATTCCTGGGGCCACCTAGGGAGAGGGCAGATTCAGGTCCCTGTTCTACTGCACTGCTAGTTCTAGGGCGCAGAGGAGTCCACCAAATCTCTCCTCCTGGGTGGGCAGGCACGTCAGGTTCCCTATCAACTCAGAGGGGATGGAATTCAGCATCCTTCTCTTCCTCTCCCCAGTCAGCACCAGGGCTGGCCCTCAAAACCTCTGGTGTGTAATGAGGGTCCCAGCATATGACTCTGGTTCTGTCCACTCCTGCTGCCTGGATGTGTGCTGTCAGCCCTGTGTACTCCCACCCCACTTGTGGTTAGCCCTGTTGCTTCCTGTTTCTGCTGCACATATAGTGTTAAGGGTGCCCCCCCCCCCCGGCCCCTGCTTCATCCCTAAGGTGGGCAGTGGTCACAGAGGAGGATCTTCCTGGAGTCACCCTGTAGCACCTCATGCCTTCCCCTTGGCTAGCACCTTTGGTCTGGGAAGGTACTACCCTGACCTGGTTGGGAAGTCCCCAGCCCAGTAGGGTGTGTCTCTGACTGAGGGGTAGGGGGCCTGGCAGAGCCTGGGGTACCCACAGGTACTGTGGGGCTGGCTGGGTCATCCTTTATGGTAGAGGGCATGAGTGAGGCCTGAAAAGTGAAGGGTTGGGGGAGTAGGAAGGTGGATGTGGGTCAGGGCTGTGGGGTTAGGGTTTGGGTTAGGAGCTCTGCCTTGTGGTGGGTTAGGGGTACAGGCCAGAGGATGCTCTGGCTGCACATGGGGGAAGAGCAAGTGGCAGGGACGAGGGCCCAGCGGTCCAGGCTGGCTGGGAATGCCTGAGGTGGACGGAGGCAGTGGGAATGTAGAGGAGGCAGTTAGGGGGGAAGGGGAGGGAGGAGTGGTCCAGAGTGATCCCTTCGGAGTTAGGGGCACATGGTAAGGCTGAGGGAGAATTAGTATGTCACAGTACTCCCAGAGAACGTGAAACAGGAAGGGGCTCACTTGGCCAGGAAGTCTTCCAGGAGGTAGGGTTTCCTTCATGGGAGGAAACAGGCCTCCCCCTCAGGGGCAGTTCCCACTCTATGCTCAGGGCACTTTGAGGGCAGCTGCTGTGCCCACAGGCTCAGGCAGGCACCGAAGGCTTCTGCCAAGGCCCAGCTTCCCTGCCCCCAAGGAGGGGCAGTGCTTCCCCTCAGGGTCCCAGGTCTCTCCAGTCACCACTCTGACCCTCCAAGTCTGGACCTGAGCCTGCTAGGCCACATCCCATGCTGGCCCCAGGAGGATATGTTTTGTCCAGCAATGTGGCCCAAACCTTGCTCTGTGACCTAGCCAATCACCTGCCATCACGGGTTCCCCTCAAACCCATCCTGATATCCAGGAGGACAGCCCCACCACCAGCAAATGAAGGAGGCCTGACCCCTGTCTGTCCCTTCCCTACTCCCTACCAAGATGGCTATCTCTTCTGCTACAACCTAGTCCCTTGTGGGCCTGGTTCTCAGATTTCTTGAAAGAGAGCAGCTGGGTATGTATCCTTGGAGTGATGGGTGCAGAGCACACAAAGAGCCTGGAGGCCAGCTAGGCCAGGGATCCCCGAAGCAGCCCTGAGAAACTCTCTAGGCCTAGCCTTATCTGTCTGGCACCAGCCAGTCAAAGTGTGGCATAGGGTCTACCTAGCTCTCAACTTGGGGTCCATCCAGCCCAATTTGAGGCTTTGCAGGCTCTTGAAACCTAGAATTTTAGAAATTTGGAAGCTGGGAATCGCAGGCACATAAAACCCTGGAATCCTTGAATCTCCAATGCCTAGACTCTCAGACTCAGAATCTTGAAATTGCAGCTGCCCAATGCGGGAAGAAGGAGGACGAGGTGGACAGGGACAAAGAAGCTTCCCACCTCAACCTGCCTCACACCTCACCTGGCCTATTTGGTTGGTTCCTGTTCATACCTGGGGCTGGTGGGCCTGGGAGGTTCCAGGAATTGCTGCTTCCTGCTCCCTCCCTGAAGCTCCAGAGAAGCTGAGTCCACTGAAGATAAGTGACCAGCCCAAGGCCTCTCACTGAGCCAGAGGTCAGGGATAGACCGCAGGTACCTGACTATAAGCAGAGCCCTGGCCCTCATATTTTGGTGGAAAGGGGAGGAGGACAGAAGGGGATGCCCAGGGGCAGGGCAGTGCTCTCTGGAGTGGTAGGGGAGGTGGCAGAGGATACTCAGGCATTTGGGGGAATGATATACAGTGGTAGCTCCGCCCTGCTACTGCTGCCCATATTCTAGAGAAAGACCCACCCCAGCACTGACCTAGCCAGAAAAAGGTGGGGCCAGGCTAGGATCCCCCAAGGGCTCTGGGCAGCTAAGATTTCAGGTATGGCCTCTGGCTTCCTGCCCTGAGAATGGGGACAGAGGAGTAGCCGTGAGAGGTCCCAATTCTCCTCTCCCTCCCCCTTGCCTCAAATCTTTACCTTCATAACGAAAAAGAAAATAAAGAGGTAGAAAATTTTGCCACATCCCTCCCTCCCAGGGAATGGGAGGCAGTGCTCTCTGACTCCTGAATTCTCCTCTGGACCCCTCTGGTCCTGGGCACCACACTCTTGATCACAACTGGTCTCTGCTTCTTGGCCTCTTAGCTCTAGATCCATGTTTTCCAGGTTTGTTCACTTAATCACTGGCACCTAGCTGTACCTGATCTCAAGCACCTTGAGAGGAATCAGGTTTCTGGTCTGGTCAGGGAAAAAGACCTAGGCCTATGACAAGGCAGATGGGCAGGGTCTGAAGAAACCTCAGGGTGTCAGAGGCCCAGGAGGCCCTGACCAGGCCTCTAGCAGAGAGGTAGAGGACAGGCTTCAGAGCCCCGTGCCTGGGTGCCAATCTCAGCTCCTCCTTTCCTTGACCTCAAGTCACTTAACTTCCCTACTGACCTGCTTCCTCATCAGCAAAATGGAGTCTGGGAGAGCTGTTCTATTCACTAAAGTCCAGAGCAGATAGGATAGGATGAGATCAGTAAGTGGACCTCAGGAGATACTCATCCTAAGGCATGGCTTATGCTAGCAAGCTCAGAACTTGACAGCAGTCAGTCCAGTCTGCGAGCAGGATGCCCTTGCAGGCAACCCATCCCCACAACTGATCACCAGCAATACCACCTGACCTGATGGCCCTCCAGTCCCTGCCTGCCACTCTAACTGAGAGTTTCCAGGGTAGGACAGGATTTGAATCGCCTCTGGTTACACTATCTCCCAGTATTCAAGGTTCTCACTGCGAAGTAATAGAAATTCAGACTCCTGGCTCTTCTAAGGAATGGATGATCCTGAGGAAATCACTCAATCTCTCTGGGCCTCAGTTCCCTCATCTTTAAAATGGGAATGGTGCCTACCCCAAAAGACTACTCTTGAGGATTAAATGAAATCATTACATAAAATATTTAGCTAAATGCCTGGCACAGAGTAAGCTTCCAAGAAATAGTAGCTACCACTACTAGCATTACTACTATTAAATAATAATTTGTTCATTAAATTGGTCACTTAACTCTACATCCCCTCCCAGCCACTCTGATTGTCCCAATAATCTAATACAGATGTCCTGATTATGGGACAGACTTTTACCTTCTGAACTATGTTCCAAAGGATAAGCCAGAGAAATTCCACAGAAAGGCCATGCAAAATACCAGTCATACACTGCTCCCCACCCCCAGGCCATCCCTGACACCTGGGGTCATCTGTCTCTTTGCGATGGGACTGTCCTCCCCAGAGCACTGGTTGGAATGTACCTGTCTGGGGGTCTGATGAGGCGGGGTTAAATAGACAAGACGTCCTCTCTGATCAGGGCTAGGAGCACTCAGGAGTCAGCGACAAGCCCTGAGCTTTATGGCGAGTGTACTTGTAGGTGATTTCTGAGGGCTGCCTATATCCTCCCGCTGTTCAGACCCTTGGGGAAGCCACCCTTAGAACAGAACCCCTTCTGAAACATGAAACACCCCTCTGTTAAGGGCTATGGAAGTTGAGTACAGCTTGATTGAGACCAGAGGAGAGAGTAAGAGGGACCACCCAAGGGACTAGACTCTGCTCCTGAAGAAGGGATGGGTCTACTTGGCTGGGGTCACACCCTGCTTGAGACTGCCTTGGTTACCACCCAGGGGAAAGGCCCTCACTGAGTGAGTCTGGGGACTGAGCTCAAGGGTGAGGTCAGGCTGGGGGAGGGAAAACTAGGCCAAAGAGGCAAACAAAAGCCTGGGTCCTGATCCTGCCTCTACCACTTCTTTGCTGGAAACTTGGGCAAGTGACTTCACCTTTCTGGGCCTCAATTTCCTTAGCTACAGAATGGTACTTAACTTCTAGGGTTGTTCGGAGGACAAAACCAGTTAACATACATAAAAGTGCCTGCAACAGTGCTGTGTGCATGTTTGCTGACATTGTTCTGGCTGATGTCATTACCCAGCTCTTTCTGAGTTTCTTCTCCTGTTACTGGAAGGTGATCCTTGTCTCATGGAATGATGTAAAATTAATAAAGTAAAAAATGTCTAGTGTCAGTCACACTGTAGGTACTCAAATCAAAGAAAGCGCCCCCGCCCTTTTCCCTCTCCTTTCCCTGAGATGGACTAACAGTCCATCTAACAGTCAGGGCACTTCCTACCCCCACTAGAGCTCGCTGAGTGATCCTGGTCCAATCTTTGGCCCTTGGCCTCGGTCTCCCCATCTATTAAAAAAAAGCTTCTATACCAAATGATCTCTGACTGTCCATGATCTATCTGCTCCAACCTCCCTCCTACCTCCCTTCTCTCCTTCCTCTTCCATTTCTAACTCATGTCCTACTGCATCTCCTCCTGCTGCAATAAGAACCCTTGGGAGCCTAAAGTGGGCTGGAGCAGACAGCTGGTGGGCAAGGGGTACCAACACTCAGGTAGCTCCAGGCCCCCAAGGGTTAAGATCCAGAGAGAAGGGCGGAGGGGGGTGGGGGGAGCAGGGTCAGTACTGGACAAGCTAAACAGAAGGGCCTGGAGCCCAGGGCCTGCTTCCCCTCCCCCCACCCTGGGAACAGAGGCTGCTTGTTTGGGCATCAGCCGGCTGGCTTTGAGCTTGGCCAAAAGGAGAGTGGGGAGGGGGGGGGGAGAGGGCCCCAGAGAGTGGAGGGACTCCATTCTTCTAGCCAATGCCCTAGGCTTAGTACTAGGCTAGTCTACCACTAGGCCCTAGGACTCTAAGAGGCCTCTTATCCCCCTGAATTGACCCCTTTCTCCTTTTTCTTCATTTAAACACTCACTACTGGGGGCAGGATTTAGACTCAGGCAGGCTCAGTACTTGCCCCACACAAGACTCTTTTTGGAGCATGGGACGGGGCCTTATCACCCCATCCTACAGATGAGGAAATGGAGGCTCTGAGGAACTGAGCCAGGAACTGAGAAGTTCAGGGACTTGCAGAGTTGCATACAGTTTGGTGGCAGCATAGAGACTGCCCCAGGTCCCAGCTATCCCCATGTCTCTTCAGGCCTCTTCCCTACAAAGCTCCAAGGAGGCCTTTCCTAAGGTATGTCACTACACAGGGCTGAAAGGCTAAGCAAGAGGCAGCAATAAGCAGCCCACCTCTGAAGTTCCAAAGGACCTAGGAGATTTGGATGGGAGAAAACTTCTGGAGGCAGGAGAGACAAACATCCTGCACAAAGGACTGAAGTTTGATGTGTGGGAAAGGATGGCTGGAGCCCAAGAAGGGTGGGGGTGAAGCTGGGGCTGAGTGGGAAATGCCCCAATGAAGCCGGGGGACAATCTGGACCCTTGGTGGCCTCTGCCAACTTTGACCTCCTCAGTTGTCAGGACTCCACCTGTGACAACCCCCTCTTGCCCTACTCCAGTGAACAAGCTTAGATTGTCCAGACCAGAGTCTGGACAATCCCAAACCCGCCATGGGACAGGGGAATGAGATCTCTCTACACTCTACCTCTGTTACCCCTTCTTGCCATAGCCATCTCTTCACCATTCCTCAAATATGCCATGCATGTTCCTGCCTTTGCACAAGCTATGCCCTTCTCTGGAGTGTTCTTATCCTTGTGAATTGCCATATAGCTGCTGAGGACCAGTCCAGTCATTTCCTCCCTAAGCCTCCAAGAGTCCCAGTCCCTGATTCCATCTCAGTGCCTGTCTGCACCTGTATTCCTGACTCTGCTGGGCTCCTTCTACCCTGTAATGAACTTGCTGGGAGGTCTCCCCTAGCCTGGGCACTCTCTGCTCTCTGAGGAAAGGCATCTTGGGTGCCTCTGTCTGGACCTCAGTGCTTAGCTGGTACATAGTCCAATCCTTCTTTAAGTACTTCCACATACCTGTCAGACCCTGCAGACCCCTCTGCCCCGTCCCCTAGGCCTGAGGATCTGATAAGGCTCCCAGGTTAGGCGCTTTTGGGGGGGGGGGTGGTGCATATGCCAGAAGCTATAGTGTGATGGCTACTCAGAAGAGTTCCCCAGAACCAAAACCATCCCTGGCCATCGGGGACCAAACACCCACCCCGCATCACACAGGCTGCACTCCAAATCTGCTCTCTCCAGTTCCAACAATCCACTCCCGGCTTGACCCCATTCAGTGAAGACACACCTCCTTCTTTTTCCAGCAACCGGGCCAGGTAGGGGCTCTTGGGAGGCCATGCTCCCATTTACTGGTAGAGAACTGAGATGCAGAGACCGAAGTAGTCTGCCCAAGGTCACTGGAGCCCCAGGTCCAGGGCACAGGGTCGTAGCAATGTGCAGGTCACCACAGTCAACGAGGTGGGAGCCTTCGTTTCACAGACGAGCGAAGGCGCCCGAAGGCGGGCTAGCTCTGGATCCCGAGAGCCTTCATGCCTAAGGGCTGAGGGCTAGAAGCACTCTGTTCTGCCGGTTCACCCTCCTCCCTACCGTTTCTAGCCCGACTTCGCATCCTCAAGAGGCGACCCGCATCCCCACCACGGGTAGGTGAAACAAACAACACAACCCAGAAGAAACGCCCGCGGAAGTAGGCGCCGGGCGCAGAGTCGCCGCGCGGCCTCAGCGTTCCCTTCTGTGAAATGGGGAAACTCCGGGCCACGCGCGGCGAAGGGGCGCCTGACTGGGAGGCCTCGGCGGCCACACTGACCTGTTCTGAGCGAAGACTCCACGCGGGGAGCCGAGGTTCCGGCGACGCACAGACTCAGATTCACACCGCTGCAGCTAAATCGCGGCCTCGCGACCGGCGCGCCCACCCCGCCGGGCGCTTCCGCCCGCCCCACGTGACGCCCCAAGCAGGGCAGGGCGGGACAGGGGTAAGGGCAGGGCCCCGCCCCCTCTCTGGCCCCGCCCAGTCACGGTCTTGGAGTCCGCTGGCCCCGCTCGCCTTGCAGCGCGTGTCTCCCCTGTCTCTCGCTTCTCAAAGGTTCGTCTCTGTTCCCAGAGGCTCGGGGTCTACTCCCACCACCCCCGCCACTGAGTCTCCATCTCTTCCTGAGTCTCCCTGCCTCTTGCCACTCCTCTCCTAGTGACTCCGCCCCCATAGAGATGAGCCATACACCTTCGGGGACCCAGACCCACCCACCCCCGCCCCCCCCGGTGGTTAAGAGGCCTTGAGAGCTTGGACGACCAAGGTCTCTGACTTCCTCTTCCAGGAAGTCCTTCCCCACCCAGTCCTCGGAGGATAATCCACTTCTCCCCTTGGGCCACGTTCCCTAGAGGCAGGGTTATGGGGAAGAGTCTTGCCCAGTCATGGGGCCAAAGGATCCCTTGATTGGAGGCTGCAGCTTGAGATCTGGCACCCAGGCAATTTCTCTATACTTCTGTTTCTCCAAATACCTTGTGGAGATATCTGGAAGAACAGCTCTCACCAAGGTGGGGCATGAAGGATTACTCTGAGATTGGAAGTCATTAATTTGAGCACCTACTATATGCCAGGCCCAGTGCTAGGCAGTATACTCAATTTACCTCAATTCTCATACCACTGACTGAGGCAAAAATCATCTCCCCAGGTTATGGGTTAGGAAATGAAGATCCAAGAAGTTCTGGGACTTGCCCCAAATTACAAGACCAGTATTGGTCAAACCTGGGATTGGAACCCAAATCTTGGCAAGTTATAGAATCTCCAGCCCACTCCCATACTGGACCTTTACTCTGCTTCTCTAGGAAAGACTCTACTACTGTATCTTCCTGACAAAGCTAAGGCAAGTTGCTTTCTGGGAGGGGAGGACAAGGCCAAATCTTGGACAAAACTTCTTGGCCCCAAATTCATATGGAGTATAAAAACACTGGAGAGGGCAGAGCATAGGGTTCTCTTCCCTACTTGACAGCAGGGGTGTCTCTCAGACAGCAGAGGGCCACAGAGAAAAGGGGAGGTCCAGGCATCCTTCTAGACCTTAAAGCAGCCAGGTGGAACACAGGACCCGGGTACTGGCATCTGACCACTGGACAAGGGACTAGGGGTCCCAACCTTTCCATTAACCCAGGTCTGAGGTCTTTGAAATGACTTGGAAAGGTCTAAAATTACAGGACCTGGTCCCTCCACTGCACTGGAATCTAATGATCCACACCTCAACCCCCAGCCTCCCTCCTCCAGAACATGTTGCCCCAACCACACAGCTCTGAGGCCCACGGCCCTGTGGCCTGAGACCCAGGGACCTCTCCACCCACTTCAGACCCCCAGTCCATAGGTTGGACCCTATGAGAATGAAGATTGCATAGTAGAACCCTCTGACTCCTGATCTAGCACCTCTGGCCAGACCTGCTCCTTCTCTTAGAGAAGTGAAAGGTAGCCTAATAGCCTGGAGAAAATGGCAGAATTAAGCAACAAGGACAGGTGGGTGGATGAAGAGTGAACTAATGAACAGACACAAAGGGAACATAACACACCATAGACAAAGAAGCGGGTAACAACCCATTCTTCAGCTACACATGGGGAGATGAGGGGATGCCTAAAGGAGCAAAGGTCAGGCCATCAATGATAAAATTAACAAAATGAACTGTAGAACAAGGTAACCAAGGGTTATGCCCTGGGCAGGTGGAAAGCACGCACAGCAACCAGCCAGCTGAGGCTGTGGGATTGTTTATTAGGGCTGTGTCCAGCCAGGCTGCAGCGCCAACCTGGGCTCAAGACCAGTGTCCCCACGAGGCTCAAGGGGTGGGGGAGGGGAGAAAGCGCAGGAGGACCCGCCACCTCCGGGCTCCGCCCTGTCTTGTCTCGGTCCCTGTAGTGATTTTGCGCTCAGGTAAGCGAGGTGTCATCGTCGCTGCCCTCGCCACCCGCGCCTCCCAAGCGCTCCTCCCGGCTCTCTGCCACCGAGCTCTCGTCGATGTTCTCCAGCGAGTCCGCATGCTGCACCGACAGCTCTGACAGCGCCAAGCTTGGCAACGGGCTCTGCTCCGGGTGTAGCCAGGGCTTGAAGTGCGGTTGATGCTTCTGCTTCCATTCAGGGTACTTAACGCACGCCTTGTACATTTTCTTCATGGCCTGTAGACCCACCGTACGGACGAGTCAGGGGTGAATTGGCGCAAGACAGGCTTCACTGCTACGTCTCCTCCCCCTCCCACCCCCTCCACCAACTCCGCCCCCAGCTCCCGGCATCCTGACCCTTGCAGCAGTTTTATAACTCCACCCCTGGGCCCTAACTCCGCCTCCTGACTCCACCCCCTCAGCCCAGAACCCTCTTCGCCAGCCTCCATACCTCCAAAGGCCCAAAGCCACTCACCTTGGGAGCCAGGAACTGAGAAGATTTATTCACCACCCACTTGGGTAAGGAGCCTATGAGGGCAGGGAAGGGTATTGAGGAAAGAAGGGAAGAAGCTGCCTCAGGGACCCAGCCACTTTCCTCCAGCCTGGGGTTTCTAGGGAGGCCACCCTCTTCTCCAAGGGGGAGAGAGTGAGACAAATCTTATAAGACTGCATCATCCTCACTCCCTCTTTCCACTTCAGACCAAGGTCCTCAGGCTCAAGTCTGTGCCCCTCCCCCATGTAGAGCCCAGAGAGCTGCATGGAAGAAAACCACAGGATCCTAGGTGACCAACCACAGGCTACATATGAGTCGAAATCCTGACCAACTGCCTCCCCTTCATTCATACTGACATCCCTTCTCATACCCAGCCCCTCAGTGGTGAATGACCCTCATGCTCAGTCCCTCCTCTACCTGTCCTTCCAAGCCTTTGTCCTAGGAAGCCTAGCTGCTACATAGACCTCTGGGCTGAGCACCCTAGCCTGGCCTGATCTGGAACCCACAGACCAGTTCTCCATCCTGTCTCATTCCAAAGTGTCTGCTCTTCCTCTAACACCCAACACACTCATTCAATGAGATGCTGGGGAGTCCTGAGCCTGGACCAGAGCTCTCAGTGGGGCTTAGAATATACCCAGGCAAAGGTGTTCAGGGTTTACCCATCCTCCATTCATTCGTTCATTCATTCACTCACTCACTCCACATTCATTCAGTGATACCCACCCTGGGCCAGCCCTGGGAACCCAGAGAGGAACTCACTGTCTGGGGGGCCCAACAGTGTGCCAGGTGCTGAGCTAGAGGGGGATGGGCACACAGAGCAGGGAGCCAGCAACTCCTCTGGGTATCAGGGATAGAGAAGGTGACATCTGATGCAGCCCTGGAGGGATGAGTAAGGGAGGAGAGGTGTTTCTAGGCTGAGGGATAGAGATGCCTAGACAGAGAGGTTGGAACATGTAAAAGGTGTGAGGAAGGACTGGGAAACCTGAGAAGGCAGCTTAGACTACACTTTGAGGGCAATAGAAATTCACGGAAGAATTCTAAGCAGAAAAGAGTTATGAGGAAATAAGTGTTTTGGAAAAATCCTCCTGGTAGCTGTATGAACAGACAACGTGGCTGAGTATGGAGAGAAATGACAGATTCAGGAGCTATTTAGGAAGTAGAATCAATAAGAACTGGTGACTAGATTTGGAAGCTGAGAAGAGGGGGAGCCTCAGATGACCCCCAGGTTCTTGACATGGATGACTGCAGGGGAAACTTAGGAGAAGGGCAACTTAGGAAGGGAGATGGTAACTTCAGCATTGAATACAGTAAGTCTCAGGCTCTAGAAGACCTGAGGGACATGTCCAGGAGGCCAGTCGTTATGAAGTTCTGGATCTCAGCAGAGAGAGAGACATGTGGTCAGCTAGCCATAGAAGCCTTGGGACTGGCTGAGCCCTCCCAAGAGAAAGAGGACTGAGGCCTGGGAAACTCAGGTTTCCAGGATGGCCAGCAAGAAAGGATGAGAGCAGCCAGTGAGTTGGGAGCAAGTCAGAGCACACGGGTGTAGGCACCCAAAGAGAGAGCTTCAAATTTCATCATGGAGCAGTGACTACCACCTTGGCCCTTGCTTTTCAAATCATTATAACCTTGGTTCAAATGATGTTTTTGATGACTATACCCCAAAATACAAAACAGCTTCTAATAGAGGCCCTTCTGGATCCCAAGCAGATCAAGCCCCACCCTCTGTGGTATAGGGAGGGATCCCATGATAGGCTGCCAGGGCCAAGCCCTCACCTTTGGGGTCCACCTGGGCCAGGTAGGTGATGACGCAGCTCTTGGGCCCCGTGCTCTGGATGAGGTAGCCCGTCTGGATGGACACAGCTCGGACCAAGTCTTTCCGAGGTGGGTATTTCTGGGAATGGAAGGTACAGGGAGGTGAGACTCAGGGTGGATGCAAAGGAGGAGATGTCTTTGTGAGTACGTGTACACACACACACACACACACACACACACACACACTATTAGTTTGCATCCCCTGGCATCCACTCCAGGCCAGGCCTGATAATAGAGTGAGGAGAAAGGAAGGAGTCAGACTAGGTCATCCTTACCCCTCTTAAAATTTCCCTGTTGCCCTCCAGAAAGACCTCAGTCTGAGGTCAGGGTTCATGAGCACACACACAGGCATGTGCACGCATGCGCGTGTGAGCGTGCGCATGCACACGCACGAGTCTCTCATCCTTGCCCAGGCCAACTGTACCTGCCTGTCTTGCCTGTCATGGAGATCAAGGCAGCCCAGCCTCAGGGAGGGCCAGAGCCCAACCAATATTAGCCCATCCCACCCACTTGCCCCCAGTGATGGCCCACACTGCCTTCTTCTCAACTGCTTGAGAGCACCAGCAGAGAGACAGGAGCCCTTATTCTCACCATATAGGAAGGAAACCGAGTGCTAGAGGATTTCACACCTGGCCTGAAGTAACAGGGAAGTCATGATAGCAACCAGGAGACTCTCCCTGGGGTCTGGGCCTGTTGGCCCAGCCCTACCTGCCACCTTCCCCTGCCCACCCAGCAGGTAAGGCAGGTTGACTCACGGGATGTTTGACTGAGTAGTTCATAATGATGTAATCAGTGCCCATGGGGAGCCAGGAGCGGAGGGTGATGACATCACGGTTCTTCAGGGGCTTTGGACACCTCCCTGTGGAGGGCAAGGGACAGTTCAGCCAGACCACTGACCTGCCATCCTGCAAGGGAAGGCATGGCAGAGGCCAGAACATGGAGATGCCTAGTTAACTGCCAGCTCTCCCTGATCCAAACAGGTACCCCCACACCAGAACACGGTTCCAAAACTGGAACCAGGAAAGACATAGAGCGGAACCCTCTCCCCTCCTGTCTCTGGCCATCCCTGCTCCTCACAACCTCACACAGCCCTTACCTTGCTGGCCTGGCCTGTTTGCATATGTAAGTGTAAGGGAAAACAACAGTATTATTATGATGTGTGTACATGAAAATGTATGGCTGTGAGCATGTGGCATATGGCTGTGAGTTGTACACATGTGTTTGTGTGGAGTGTGTATACATGAACATGGGAGTGCAAATGTGTTTCTGAGTATATGTGTATTTGCCCAAGGGACTGAAAATAGACATGGATGTCAGGGAGGGTGGCCCTATATCTCAGCACTCAGGTATCTGGGCAGCATGGCCATGGGAACAACAGCAAGGAGGGAAGGCGGAAGGAGGAGGCTCAGCTGGAGGCCTGGTGCAGGCCTGGAGGAGGCTGGGATAGTGTGCTTGGGCCTGCTCACAAGAGTAATAGCCCACGTCAGCATTCACTGTTAAGCGGGCGATGTCGAAAGTCTCAATGACGTTGCTGTCCCACTTCTTTCGGTATTCAATGTCGTGTAGGACATCGTAGAGTGTCTCGGCTGGCACATCGCGGCACTCCATCCGGCACTGCAGACAGACACATGGGTTGTCAGGGTCGCACAGGGCTCAAAGCCCTGGCCAAGGGACTGGAGGGCAGACAGGCAAAGGGGGTAGAAGAAGTACAGAGAGGAACTACGACCTTCAGAGCCAGCATGGGCTCATTACTTGCCATAAGCCCTGTCTAGCCCTCCCAGAATCCACCTGTGGCAGGAGACAAGCAGCCTTGTATCCAGAGACTAGCTCCCTCATCTCAGCCCCTACCAAACCTCCCCATTCGTCCCAGTATTCTCCTCCAGGAAGCCTTCCTGAATTACCCAGCCAGACCTTCTGGGCTCCTATACACTGAGTCTCTATATCTGTGCCCTCCCAGACCCCTGAACTTCATTGTCAGATGCTCACAGTTGATTCAGCACAGAGCTAGATTCGGTACATGTTAAATGAAATGAAAGCATGAATGAACAAACAAATGTCTAAATGGATGATTTCTTTCCTCTATGGTTCTTATCACCTGGCCATACCACTTGTCCTCCCCCCACCTTTTTTTTATTCAACAAACATCTTTGGATTTCTTACTATTTATTAGCCTTGTCCTCAAAGAGCTTTCCATCTAAGGGAGAAAAGAGCCGAGGATACCTTTCTTTAATTTTAACTCTCACAACAACTCTGCCAGACAAGAAATCCAAGGAGGAACTTGAGGCTCAGAGATGTTAAGTAAAGTAACTTGCTCAAGGTCACCCAGCAGTAGGTAAGTAGCAGAGATGAGATTTAACACAGATCACATGTCTGGAAAGAGAGTAAAAACATAACCAGGTTTTGCTAGATTTGCACTCAGTAAGATGAAATTCAGTCCATAGCCTTGTTCTGTGATTTTTTTTACCCAAGAGCCCAAACCCCAGGATCAATTTCCCTTCAGCAAACGGACAAATTTTCTTGCATAGTTTATAAAGGTCTCCCAGAACAGGATGTTCAGATGGTGCCAAGAGAAGCACACACATTACTTTCTACTAAAAATAGGATATATACAAGTATATGAGGGAGGGGTCACATTGCCTCCTCCCTAATCTTCAGTTAGGCCTAGCACCACTAACCATGATGAAAGGCCATGGGAACGACACGTCACTACCTATGGATATTCTAGGCACCAGTGAACCCATAGAGCCCTGTATATACTTCACTCTACAGAAAATACAGAGGACAGAGGAACAAGCTAAGTATTATCATGAGAATTCAACCAGACAGAACCAGATAGTGAAACATTCTGCAGGGGTTACTTGTCTAATCTCTTCTACAGATCAGTGTCATGAGGAACTAGGCTAGACTGAGAAACTTATAGGACACAACAACTAGATAGAAAGTGAGGTCCTTGATTGCACACTGGCTTGAACACAACAGCTATAAAAGACATATTTAGGACAACTGGAGAAATGTGAATATGATCTGAGTATTAGATGTGCTGAAAATTTACTGAAATAAAATGGTGGGGATTGCTGCCTGGAAAAAAAAGCAGATTACAAAATGGAAGGCATGGTATAATTTTGTTTGTAGTGTGTGGGGGGGGGCGGGGCAGGGCGGGGCATACGTGCACACAAAAAGCTCAGGAAGCACAATCACTAAGGTGCTAACGGGGTAATCTCTAAATGATGAGAATATGATGTTTTTTCTTTTTGCTGTCTGTAGTTCTAATTTTCTAAAATGTACAGTACTGCTTCTGCAATAATGAAAAAAAAAATTAAATGAAAAGGTCCCCCAGAGATACTGAGAGGTGCACTCATCATGACCACATGCCAAGTACTATCCTAAGTGCTTTATACACATTAGAGCATTTTATTCTTACAACAATGCTGAAATATTAGCCCCATTTTAGAATTAAGAAAACCTAAGTTCAAAGATAAACTCCAGCCTACAAAGACTTGTGTGACCCTGAACAAGTCACCCTCCTTCACTGTTTGCTTTCCTGTTCCATGAGGGGGTATGACTAGATCCGGTCATTTAGCAGTCCCCGGTTCCAGCCCTGTGTGAAGCACAGAAGAGTCACAGATGAATCCAGGACCTGTCCTTGAGAGGCTTCCAGCTGAGAGAAAAGACCTACTTGAAAATGGGGAGCTGCTCTAAACTGCCCAATGAGGGCACAGAGGAGGAGGTCAGCTCTGTGAAGTGGGTGGGGAGTCAGGCTTCATGGAGGAGCTCAGTCTGGGAGGGAGGTGTCTATCAAGTGGACCTGTCAGAAAGAACAGCCAGGGAATAGGTGCTGAGGCAGACGAGAGTGTGGCCTGTACAGATGCTGAATGAGTTCCATCTGCTCCAGTTTCCCATGGTGTGGTGTAGCCTAATATTCAAAGGTCCTGGTTCCGGGTCTTGGAGAAAACACATGATTCTGAGGCTGGGTCATGATGAGCCTGGAATATCTTACTGTGCTAGAAACTAAGGACATACCCACAGAACGCTAGGGACCTTGCCTAGCAGGCACAGGAGCCAGCATGAAGGGCTCCTGGTGATTTGGTGACCTACTCATCAGTGTTTGCCCACGGCTTTCCCAGTTTTAGCAATGAAAGTCCACATCTTGAGAAACTCCTCAGACCTGGACAAACTAGGACAGTTGGCCACCTACCACAGGCTATGGCTGGGACAACCCGTGTTTTAAAAGAAACACGGATAGTAACAGATTATATTCCACTGAATAAAACAGAAAACCAAGGTATATATAGTTATGAATAAATAAATTGAATGTTTAATAGGGAATAAGGTATTTACATAGTTTCAAAGTAAGTTCCCATCAAATACTTATTAATTACAAAGGGAAAATTCATAACTTCATAGTAGAAAAGCCTGGCAGATATCACCTTAATCAAATGATCAAAGTGAACATCATTAGTAATGGGACAAATAACAACTAGGTGCTGCATGATAGGATGTGATGAAAAGAATACAGGCACCACTTATTTGATTTTTCTACTAAAGATGCATAATCTAAATCCAATCATAAGAAAAATCAGACAAACCCCAAATAAGGAACTTATACAAAATAACTGGCCTCTAGGTGCCAAGGTCGTGAAAGTCAAGGAAAGACTCACTATATCAGATTGAAGGAGACTAATAAAACACGAGTAAATGAATGATTAAACAAAGTGGTGGGAGGAACATGATGGTGAGAAAGGGTATGGGAGAAGATGGATGGCAGAGGCCAGATCTGGCATCATCAGGGGCACGCAAATAACCTATTCAGCTGCCACCAGACATTCAACACATACTCCTTACCACAAACTTATGAGCTGGTGTCACGCCTGTGCTGCAAAATAGAAAAGTGAGGTTCAGGAGAGTAAAGAACCAGCCAAATCAGTCAGCCAGAAAGGAGCCAAGCAGGGATTCAAAACCAGATCTCCCCGTACTCCTAACCATCAAGTAGCCACTCAAGTGTGGCTACTGAGGAAACCAGAATGTCTCTAAATCCAAGCTGGGAAGCTGGTTTGGCTTTGCAAGTCCTCAAATGTGTTACCTTGGCAGTGTATGGAGAGGCAATGACAACAGGATTATGTTCTGTAGAGTCCAAACTGAGAATGCTTCTTCCCTTCAGCCAGCCTCAGTGCCTCCAGGACCCAGCTACACTCACTGTGGGTGCACACTGAGAAGGGGCCCACAGTACCCAGACACTGCTCAATCTCCCTCAGGCCTCCTGGATCAGGGTCATTGGCCCAAGAACCAAAGGCCTCCCTCTGAGATAGCAGGCAGAGGGTGGAACACGCAGAGCCCCTAGACAGACCACAGCACCTATTGAGTGTAAACTGCATAACATTTTATCTTTCAGATAAAGAGAAACTTCAAAGGTTTCCCAGCTTGTGGCAGACTCTTGAGGAGGAAGGTCAGCAGAAGAGCCCTGTGGGGAGGTTGTTGCTGGGAAGGAACAACCTGGCTGTGGCCCAGCAGGTGAGGAAACTGAGGTCTGGCTGACCGATCCTAAGAGTGTCCTCCGTCCCCCACGGCAGCAGACCTGGCTTCCGGCCTGGCTCGTTCCATAGTCCCCAGGAGGCAGTGCGGCTGCGCCAAGACTGGTAAATTACACCCAGTATTGTTCTTGTCCCAAGCGGTAGTCGGTAGTCGCTGCCACATCGGCAGGGTGTAATTCTAAGAGGCTTTGGGAGGCTCGAGTGGGGGTAGGGGTGAGTCATCGGAGAGCACGTAGTGGGCGGTACTGTTACCAGAACCCACAGCTATTGGGCCCTGGGCAAGTCAGTCACTTGGGCTGGATACCTGGGAGCTCCCCCTGGAAACTAGAACTAACTGGGAGGCAGTGCCTGGATTGCTTCAGCCAAGGAGCCATGCAAGACTGCAAAGCCCTTAAACCCAGGTTGTAGCAGGGGGCCTGACATGCAGTCATTTCACAGCTGAGAAAACTGAGGCCCAGAGGGAGCAAGTGCTACTAGAGAAACTACAGACTGTGACCCCTGCACTACACTCTCTCCAGGCCCTAAGAGATGAAGAACTGAGATTGCCCAGAACCACTGAGCCCAGCACCAGCCCCCAAGCACCCCAACTTCCACAGAACAATGGTTAGAAGGGACTGGACAATCAAAGACAGCCATCAGCGGAGATTCCTACAGGCTTTGAGTCTGCCAGTCTAAGATTCCGAATTCTTCTCCTAGGACACAAGATTTAACTCTCCTGAGTCTCAGTTTTCTCACATGAAAAATGGGGATACCAATAGTACCTATCACATGGTGATATTGTGATGACATTAAATGAGATACTATATAATATGCCTGGCACACAGCAAATACTCAAAAAACGGTAGCTGTTATTACTCCAGCAGGCTTCCTCGAGCAGCCATTCACCCTTCCATAGGCCAGGACTCGGTCACATTTGCATATGCCTCCTTGAATATTGTGCCCTAGGCACCTCTCTTGCCTCACCCCTGGCCCTGCCCTTCTGTCCATTCATTTACTTCTTTCTGGAATCTGCAGTGTGCCAGACCTGAAACTGGGCACCAGGGACCCAGAGGCTAACCAGACCTGGGCACTACCCCAAAGAGGCGCTGTCAAGTGTGTGATAGGAAAGAAAAGGACACAAAACCCCAGCAGAGAATGAGCAGAGTTGGGGGTGGGGAAGTGGAGGTAAGGGAACCTGGGAGCAGAGGGTGATGGGGCCTAAAAGGAGAAGTAGCTAAACTGCTACAAGGGGAGAGAGCATTTCAGGCAGAGGGACTCTTGGGTTCAAAAGCCTGGGGGCTTAAATAAATACTGCAGAGCAGGGCCCAGTGTCCAACCTGTGTCTCACTCTAGCCCTCTCCTCTCTCCCACCCCTTGCCAGTGCTTCTGGAGGCTTCCCTGTGCTCAGGGTTAGAGGAGGAGGGATCTCCACGGGAGGAGGGAAGCAGTGGGGGGAGTGGCTCTTCCAGGACCCAGGGAGATGGCAGACCTGAGATAGGGGAAAAGAAGTCAGGTCACCTCCATGGGGCTGTGGTACAGACATGAGAGCCAAAGGCCAGGGCAAGAACAAGCAAACTGAGACAGACAGGTGAACTCAAGTCTGGCCCTCACCATAAGACCTTCACACAGCAGGTCTCCAATATCCTTGCTCATGGAATATGTGGGACACATGACTATCCCAAAGTCCTAGGGGCCTAGGAAATGATTTCTTCTAACACTACTCTTCAGGTTACCACTACATAAACTGAGGCCCCACGAAGGGTAAGGGGTCTGTTTGGGTTCATTCCCTCGGGTTGTACTAACTTCTAATTATGTTGCATTTTAGCATTTTTGTCAAAGGAATAACTGTTAAGCAAATCACCCTTTCCCAACGGAACCATATTCAAATCAGAGGAAGCACTCCTAGGCACTAAGTATCAAATCAATCATAGCATCAAACAATAGCCACAACCTCAATAACAACATGTGCTCAAATCATTAAGGACCATGGACTCCACAGGAGCTGAAATTTAGGTCAAACTGCCTCTGCCAATTATCAGGGGCACCAAGTTACATCCTATGCAGAAATCATCTCTTACCCTCCCAACACTCTGATGGTCAGCAGCATCCCCATTTTACATATGCAGGAAGTGGGGCCCAGAGAGTTATAATGATTGACCAAGGCCACATGGCTAACAGTGGTGAGGTGGAGAACCATAGCCTGATTGTACCTGACAGCAAAGTGTCAGGACTTCCTGATGCTTTTATCACGGGGCAGGAATGTACATTTGAAAATGGAGACTATCTTAGTTATTGATGGTTATTATGCAATGTTCATTGTATTCAGAGGGCTTGCTGACCAGGGAGGCGAAGCTCAGAGATTCTTCCTCTGAACAAGGTTACTGACTCGATCCTCGGACCTGGACTAAAAGGCAGGACTAAGCTTTCCCAAAACCCAGCACTGGATCTCTGCACACGGAAGCCCCTCTGCGAAGCTTTCAGCCATGGCTTTGTGCCACCAGACCCAGCAGGGACTCAAAGGCTCACAGTTTACTCAGTAGTTCCAGGGACTGTCTGGGTCAGACAGGCCTTTGCCCTGGCTACATTCTGTCTATGTGGCCTTGGCTTGGGCAAAGGACTTCGGCTCTGAATTCCAGTATCTTCATCTGTCAAACAGGGATAATCCTCCCCTCAGAGTGGAGCTGTGAGGATTAAATGAGACTTGTACATAAAGCCCTAGCAGCAGCTGCCCTTCCTCCACCCCTAGGCCCCAGCAGCTTTCCCTGACTTCTCAGGCTCTGCTGAGGGGAGCACCTTCCTGCTAGCCCCAAAGGGCAGGGTGTATAGGAACAAGAAACAATGTTTAGAACAGAAATGCCTCATCTCTTTCCACAAGGTAGATGGGCAGGTGGCCTACTTACACCACAATCCTACACAAATCCCCCCAATATACACACTCCACCCTCCCAACCATAGCCAGATACTACCACAGCAGGCCAGGCACTGAGAGATGCAGAAACCGGCTCCAGTGACCCCTTTGCCCTGCCTGCTCCAGATTCTCTTCCCAGGGCCCACTAACTGCTCGGGGCTTCCGGGACCCCATTCTGCCCCTTCCCAGAGCCCCCAGGGCCAGCACTGAGACAAGCTGATAGAAACCCTGCTCTTGCCTCTGGGTTTCTGGGGCCCCCAGAATGGAAGCCCCTAAGACCTTCCCTCATGCCCCCCAAAATCTCAAGAGCAGTTCGAGGGCACTGACACAAGGGGTCAGGGAAAGCAGGGAGAGGGTGGTGCTGGAGAAGAGAGGTCTGATTGGTCCTGCTTTCCCAGGACCTCCCTTCCCTGGCTCCTTTCCTATTTTGTCTTCAAACTTCAGCCTGGTTTTCCCCTGTCCAGGCAGACCATGCTGTCCCTAAATTCTTCAGGTTGGGCTGGGGGCCTACCCCTTCACCGCCAATGCCTCTTTCTATCAGTCAGTGCAGTGCATTGATTTGCCCACAATGCTGTGGCCCCTTGTTCAGCTTGGTGTCCCCTGGGCCTGGCATAGCTTAATAAAAGACTGGTGACTGAATGTCAGGACGGACAGGTGAGCCAACGAAGAGGCTATGCCTGTGGGAGTTTCTCTGACTTTCAAAATGCTAGGGCAGTGGCCTGTGGCCTTCAGTGCTTCTGTGGCACTTGGAAGGAAGAGTCCTCATGAAAAATTCCTGGACATGTAAAATCTCTATGGCATTTGAGGCTGATTACTACTTCTGCTATCATCCTTATAAAATGGGATGTAGGGACAGGAGGTATCAGAGTCAGGTTCAGGGGAGATTCTGGGATTTTGCTGTAAGTTCTGATAGTTAGAGTAAATTAAAATTGCACTGAGGTACCAATTTATACTTAGAAAAATTAGCAAAAATATATAAAATACCCACTGCTTGTTAGGATATGTTAAAATTGGTATGCAGTGAATGACAGCAAAAATTTGTTCCACCATTCTGAAAAGCAGTTTGGCAAATATTTTTAAAATAAAAAAAAATGTAGGACATGGTTCCATAGCGTAACAGTTAGCACGTCTGCTTTACATGCAGAAGGTCCTGGGTTTGTGCCCCAATGGAGCCATAGTCCATAGTCTACAGCCATGCCACCCTGAAAATCCCAATGTCTGATCTCAGAAGCTAAGCAGGGTCGGGCCTGGTTAGTGCTTAGATGGGAGACCACCACCTAGGAAAACCAGGTGCTGTAGGCATAAATAGTAATAATAATAATAAAAATGTATCTTTCAACTTAGTTCCTGGAATCTCAGGACCAGAAATTTGTACTCAGGAAAAAAAAGAAAAAGGGTCATTACAATATGTATGACTATATTATTGCATTTGTAAAATTAGCAAAATATACTGCAGAACAATCTGGATTACCACCACCAACAAGGCCCAGTTGGGTTAAGAATGACACATCACCTTGATGATTACTGCCAGCCATGGAGGACTGTGGGCTCCACCAGGGAAGGGGCAGGGGCAGGGCCAGGAGCAGCTACCCAAATGTTCGTGAATTAATAATTCCATAGTAATATGAGAAACTTCAACATATGCAATATTAAATGAACAAAAGAGGATACAAACTTGTACTTCTGCTATGGTCTAAACTATGTATAAATTATCTACATCAGTAGTCTCCAACCTTTTTGGCACCAGGGACTGGTGCTCCTGTGAGAATCTAATGCCTGATGATCTGAGGTGGAGCTGAGGTGGTGATGCTAGCGCTGGGGAGCGGCTGCAAATACAGATGAAGCTTCGCTTGCTTGCCTGCTGCTCACCTCCTGCTGTGCAGCCCAGTTCCTAATGGGCCACAGACTGGTACCAGTCCCTGGCCCCAGGGGTTGGGGACCCCTGATCTACACCTTTGAATAAGAGCCTGGAAGGAATCAAGGAAAAGTTTTACTCAGGAATTGAGGCTCTGGGTGATTTATTTTTCATTTTTGGATTCTTGTTACTGTTGGTACAATATAGGTTGTACAAGATATAGAAACTATATATTTTTTTCTAAGTTAAAAGTATTGTCCAGAATCCCAAGAACCTTGTTCCCTGGACACAGAAGCCTGGACTCAGCTGAGATGGGGCCTGAAGTTGCCCATGCTGGTGCTGAGTTATCTTGAAAATGCTGACATCATGTTGCCATGCTGGAAGTGAAGCCAGAGGGGACTCAGGGCCCCTCTACTGCTCGGGCTTGGACCCAGGCATGACAACCCTGGGCAGTTAGGGCAGGGACAGAGGGAAGCCAGGGATGACAGTATAGGGACAGATAAGCAGAGTCCTAAAGGATAAATAGAAGAGTGGAAGAGGCTCCTAGTGGAGGTGCTGGCAGGAGCCTAGAGACTGGAAATGATCTGGATGGGCTTGGGGAATGAGAGGCCTCATGCAGTTCCATAAGGTAACCTGAGTGAACAGGGATGGAGGTGAAGGAAATGGACCTGTCCCTTGGGTACCTCATCCATTCATCTATTCAGCAAATGTGAATGTGAATGGTGTGCCAGCTCTGTGCCAGGCTCTGTGTTAGGGGCTTTGCAAATTCACCTAATCTCATCCTCTCAGTTACCTGGGAGGGAAGATCATGCCCATTTGTAAATGGTGACTCAAAAAAGTGAAGCGGATGAAGGAACCAACCTGGAACCCACTGTGACCCAAAGTCCACCCCCAAGTCTGTTTCCCAAGAACCAGGCTCTGCTCTTGGAGGACCCAAGGAATCCTAGGTGAGCCAGCACTTAGCCAGAGGACTGTCCCTGGAGGTTCCACTCTAGGGGCTAGGGCTGTTGTGGCTGGCTCCGCCTGCAGTGAGGGGAGCTGGAAGGACACAGAGAGCATGTGTGGTGCGGTGGGTCCAATGCAGGGTCTCCTTCCCTCATCTTCGGGCTTAATATTCCCATTTGCAAAATAACCAGACAAGCCCCATGGCCCTCTCTTCTGGAGGAGGAGGATCTAAAGCCAGATACTCCTAGCCCGTCTTCTCCCCAAAAGTGGGGTCCCCCTTAGATGTAATGGAGAGTGGAGTTGCTGCCACATCTTCTCTAGATGGGGCTCCCTGAGTCTGCTCAGGAAGACCAAGCCGGGCCCTTGGCCTCTCCATCTAGAGCTAAATGATTCATCCCTGCTCAGCAACCCCCCTCCCCAGGTCTCCTGCAACCTCTCTGGACCCCCACTCCAACCGTCAGGCCCAGAGCAGCAGGCCCTAGCTCTGCAGCAGTTAGGAACATCCTGCTGACATCTGAGAAGCTGACCTCCTGGTCTGGAGCTCCAACAACTCTGCTTCACCCTTGGGGGAGGCATGGGGGGAGGGATGAAAGGATAGGGGAAGGGGTACCAGACAGAAGAGGGAGAGCTAAGAAGGAGAGGCAGACAGTGGTAGGCCTGGAAGGAGGTGGCAAGAGACCAGTGAGACAAGGCAGGACCAGAACTGACACATAGACATCAAGACAAAGACAAATTAGATAAACTCTCCCTAGGGCTTCAGGGACCACCAGTGGCCTCAAAGCTCTCTAGCAAGCTCCAGACTGCATCTTCAACAAAGCTCTTTAGCAAGCTCCAGACTGCACCTTCAACAGCCTCCTGGGCATTACCCCCTAGACAGCTCACAGGCCTCTCATACGCACCCTGTCCACCATTATCGTATTGTCTACCCCCCGTGCCCAGTTCCCTCTGCTCCCCTCCGGAAACTGGAACCTGGCCCACGTTCCAGGACCTTCCCAACAGCTCCTCTTCACCAACCCCAGGCAGGCCTCACCATCCTTGCTTGGACCACTGCAGCCACATCCTTATCTCTGGTCTCCTGGCTCCCAGGTCAGTCTGCCCCCTGCAGCCAGAGAGCTTTCTGAAACCTGGAGGTGATGATGGTACTGCTCAGCTTGAAAGCCTCTGCTGCAGCATTCTCCACCTTTAGTCAAATTCTAACCTCAAAACATCTTCCTCATTCTATCTGGCTCTGCCTCCACTCCTTCCTCACCCTTAGCCCACGCCCCTCCCCTGGGAGGCTATCTCCCCAAAGGACTCACCTTGCTGCCTTCTCAGCTTGCTGCCTGACTCCTGCCACCCCCTACAATTCTGTTAGCCCTTGGCCTGCCTCAGCCTCGGTTCTCACGGAGGGCTGTCACCATCTCGACCAGTCTCCCCACTAGACCTTGAGAGCAGGGCCCATGTCTGATCTATCTCCAGGTCCCTAGCAGCAGCATGGTGACTGGCAGAGCAGGTGGGAGGCATAAGAAGTTTGTTGAATTAATAAACAACTGGGACAGGAAAAAAATGGAGGAAAAGGGGCAAGTAGCAACATAAAGGCAGAGGCAGTAACCATCAGAGACAGGAATAGAAAACACATTCTAAGTGGAGACTCTGAGACCCAGAGATAGGCCAAGAGGCCAGGCCAGGAGGCTAGCTGGAGGCAGGGAATCGTGGCAGAGGCAGAACTGAGCTAAGCAGGCGGGCAGGAGCCGCAGAGACAGCTGAGAAGACATAATTGGATCAGAGACAACTCTGCAGCAGTGAGGGGGTGTGACTCACACACACACAGTAACGCCAGACACAAAAACAGAGTCTCACACTCAGAGGCAGACACACAACCTTAGGGGTATATACACACCACGCACACACATACACACATTCCATAAGGACACACACAGTCACCCATAATCCAGCTCCATGCTAAAGGCCCACACATAGGAGGCCAGAGAACTCTCATCACATTATCCTGTTCTCAAAACACAAACCACCATCTGGTATCTTATTTAGTTATTTATTTGCTTCTATTTTGCTTATCTCCTTCTCAGGATGTAAACCCACGACAGCAGGGCCTAATCCCTTTGGTTTGCCACTAAATTCCTGGATATAATACAATATTTGGCATATAGTATGTGCTCAACAAATATGTGTTGAATGACTGAATGTTAGAGACACACAAGGGAATGCCATCCCCTCTGGTTGTCAGGCCTTTGCCTTAAGAGTCATCACCTGTATCCCTGGTACAGTACCAGGCCCCAGGCAATCTGGAAGTGTCCAAAGACAGAGAGAGGGATCCAGGAGATAGTAGAGGGGATCTTGGAGGGGCAGATGCAAGTTGTGCCATGAAACCCAAAGGATGAGATTAAATGGCCCAGGCACTGCATGGGAGACCAAAGTCCTACTATGTCCTACTCCGTCCTCCATTTCCCCTGTGGGTGTATGTGGAACAGGGTGGGTGTACCCGTGCATGCATTATTCACCTCCTGTAGGACATAAGGATTCTAGACACATCAGAGATAGCAAGTACCTGCCTTCAGGGAGCCCAGGCCGAAAGGCAGGGAGGCAATTATTAAGCTAAAGCACCAGAGAACTGCTCCAGCTGCCCTGTGCCACTTGCCCCAGACTCTCTCTGGTGTCAGATGAAAGGAGCTTGTATTTGGCATGGACCTGTGAATTTCTTCCACTGCCCGTGTTTCTGAAGCTCCAGGGACCCCAGAAAACTGAGGCCAGCCCAAGCATGCCAGAGGAATAAAGGGAGGCACTTCAAACCTGACACCAGGTTTGAGTAGCTTTCCTACCACCTGTTGCTGGAGCATGCTCATCTGCCCAGGTCAGGGGCAAAGGTAGGGGGTCATGGCTAGAATAGGGTTCCTATCCCTATCTATCTCAGTGGCAATGTGGTGCCCAAGCCTGTGGCCACTGGTCCCTCAGGAACAGACTAGAGCAGCCCAGTGAGGTCCCAGATCCCCTAAGAGTACCAGGTGCATGGGGTCATAGCACCATGGCCCTGGCTCCAGGTAGCTCAGCCAGGTGTGGAGGTGCAGAAGAAGAAAGAAAACCCATCTGTCTCCAGGACTCCCTCCTTTTTCTCATCTCCTGAAACTTTAAAGACTCTGCTGGAAACTGAGCTGGGGCTCGTTAAAGTTTAAAGGCCAGAGCCCGGGGAGCTGGGCAGAGAAGGCACAGAGCCAGCCTGGGAGCTGGGGGCTATTCTAGCCCCAGGGGCATACTGACTGTGGGCACCCACCCCAGCCCCATCCCACTCCCACTCACAAGGTTCCTCGTCCTCAGGGAAGGCACCAAGGGGGCTGCACATCCATACCAGCTTGTATCTTGACCTGCACAACATTCCACAATTTGTACATTGCAAAGGGTTATGCTGTAACCACCATGCCGTGTCCATTATTCTTCCTGACTCTCTCCGGATGCAATCCCTTGCTCCATTCCTCACGGCCTCTCCTTTAGCACAAGCCTCAGTATCTCTGTCCAGACAATAGAGCAGCATCCTCCTCTTACTACTTGCCTTATCTAAAACCCTTTCTTGGTATCTCAGCACCTCCAGGACCCAAATCCTAGGGCATTGGTCTAGCTCTCTAAATACTTCCAGCCCCCTGAGTTCCAAGCCCCACACTGAACACCTGCAGTTCTCCTAATGCACTCCACTTCCTTCCTCTGGGCCTTTGCAAAGCTGGTCCTCTGCATTGACAGCTCCCATGCTATCGAACTCATTCTCTACCCAGTTCCAAAAAGATCACCAGAGGATTTCTCCTCTGTGAAGCCTTCTCTGGTCCCCAAGGCTGGTTCAGGGCTGCCCTCTGGGTCTTCACAGCTCCTGTAACAAGTGCCTGTTCTAGCATTCAACTGGGAGCTCCTTGAATACAGGACTTGGGTTTGATTTCCCTCTCTGTCTCCAACCTCCAGCACAGGGCCAGGCAGAGATACTATCAGTGAACATTTGCCAAATGAATGAATGAATGGATGGATGGATGGATGGATGGATGGATGGATGAAGTTCCTGAAACAGACAAGGCAGCACTACCATCCACATCTAACAGATGAAGAAGCTAAAGCCTGAGCAGGAGGCAGCAACCTGACCACAGCCACATGGCCAGGACTCTGGACCCTGTGTTCTCTTCCCTACGGCCTCAGGCCAACCCGGGCACCTCCTTCAGGAAGCGTGCCTAAAGCTTCCAGCCACTTCTGAACTTTTCCTTCTCGGAGCTCCTCCACCTGAAGTCGTGGGACTCTGACTACCTGGAGTCATGTTCTCTGGGAGCCCGTTCCTGGAAGATAGCTCTGGAGTTACTTCCTTCAGTTGCCCCAAGTCAGAGCTACAGCCAGCCAGGACGGGGGTCCTCAGGGCCTAACCCTGGATTCAGGTGCCCTATCTAGGGACCTCTCTGATGGCACGGACTGGCAAGGCTTATTAGTCTGCCCTTATTCTGTATCTAGATGCCCCCCTACCATGGCCTAAGGTCAGGACGGCTTATACAAACCACCTGCCCAGCAACTTCTGTAGAAATGGGGAAACGGACCCCCAGAGGGGATAGTGGCCTACCTTGTATTTTAACTCACCCAGTCCAATGCTCTAAAACCAGATTAACTCCTGCCCCTGTCACCACAGATAAGAAGACTGACTCTAGAAGCTGAAGCGAACCCCAAGGTCACACGGCAAGGACTGGGCTCTTGCCCAGCTGGGTCCCCTCCAGGGTGCCCTCCCACAATGACACAGCACAGGGAGACCCAAGTCAGCAGAGAGAGGTAAGTTGTAAGCCACGGGGTTCTGGAGACATAAGGTTCCAGCCTTAAACCAAGGGACTTGAGTTCTGATCCTGCTTCAGCCACGTTCTGTTTGGCCCTGCACAACTGAATTCCTGCACTGAATCTGTTTTCACATCTATTCAATAGAGTTAATAAGACCCAGGCCACAGGACAGTTGTGAAGAATCAGTGAAAAGACATAAAGAAAGTAAGCCCTGCTTCTTCCCCCACCTTCCCCATGCCTTTCTGGAACTATTAAGAGTGAGAAGGGCCATCAGAGATCCCTAAGATGACCCCTTATTTCAACAGGGTAATGAGGTGCTGAGAGGGGGCAGGCCTAAGCACTGGCTTGAGAGCTTGGAACCTAGTGTGATGGGGAGCAGGTGGATAGTGAAACAGGGCAGGGAAGGGCCGCTGGAGCTTTCTGCAAAGGGGAAGGGGAAGAGCCATAGGACAGGAAGTCAGAGAAGATAGCTCCTCACTGCCCAGCTTCCTGTGGCAAGAGGAACCCCAGGTTCTCAGCCATATTCTCCCAAGAGCTTCCACCCCTGCTCCAGCCTCCAGGCCCCTCAAAACCCTTCTCACTGGGCCCACTCCTGCCTGTGAACATCTGCCCCATGCAGTAGGGTCACCTGGAATTGTCAGTCCTCTCTCCATCAGAGTCTGGAAACCTCTGAAGACAAGGGCCAGGTCTCCTCCTCTGCCTTTCACATGGCTAGCCAAGCACCAGGCTAGGCATGCAGCAACATTGGAAAACCTGAGCATATGAGCATCCAGGGCAGGGCTGGGCAGGCCATGTCATCTCCTGTTTTCTGTCCCCTTTTCCTCATCCTGCTCCCATGGGCCCCAGCATAGGCATTGAGTTCAGAGGCTCTTGGACCAAGAGAGCTCCATGGCACAGATGGAGAAACAGCTCAGACAGGGGCAGTCACGTGCCCACAGTCACATACATACAAGAGGAAACCCCAGCCAAGAAGACCCCGGCCTCTTGCCCATTTGGCCCAACTTAAATGACTGACAGACGCCCTCAGTTCCCATTTCTCATACCACTACAGGAGCTGAAGGGCAGCCTAGCCTGGGCACTGAGAGAACTGGGTTTAGGTTTCAAGCTGCCCTCGGCCTTGGACTCAGGGCACAAGTTCAGCATTTGCCTCTGGGACAGGGTCTGACCACTCAGGAGGCTGTCTGCCTCCTCTCCAGTGCCCAGAGCACAGTGCATAGTGCAGGCCTGGAGCCAGGCCAGGCTGGTAGCCAGGAGGGAGGGAAAGGGTAGAGGTGGCCTCCAGCAGCCCCTTCCCTTTGTTCTGGCGCCGAATGCTGGGCCCAGAGCCATAGTGGCTTCGAGGGACCTATGGACATGGAGCGCGAGAAGATACGTCTGGGGGAAGGGAGATAAGGCAGAGGAAATCAATTGGGTAGACATATAGGGGGATCTACACACCCACTCTGGGATCACAAGCACAGGACATATACAGGGGGCAGCTGGCTTTCCCACCTCAGGGGGATAGGTCCAGAACAATATGGGGCAGGAGTGAGGTGGGGGTAGAAGCTCAACAAACACCCGTGATTGAGTTCCAGCCTACAAGAGTGACTCAATCATCTCTGGGACTCTAATGTGACCTTGGCAAGCCATGCCCCTTTCTGGGCCTCAGCTTTCTCATTTATCAAAGGAGAATGGGATGATGAGAACACTGCATCCTTCAAAGAGTTATTGATGGGGTCAAACACCATATTGTTGACTAAGATATGAGCCCAAGCGGCGTGGGGTAGGGGCTCTGGAGCCAGGCTGGCCTGGGTTCCACCCTGCATCCGCTGCTCTGTGACCTTAGGTCAGTGACATCACTTCTCTCAGCCTCGGTTTCTTGTATGTAGCATGGAGACAAGCCTACTACTTCCCAGGACTAGCCTGAGGGTAAATTAGATGAAGGAGAAAAATACTTGGCTCAAAACGTGAGCTCTTAGAAATGGTGTCCTAAGAATCTTGGAGTGGGGAGCTGAGAGACCTCTGCCCATTTCCCAGAGCTCCACCTGACTGTGCTGAGGGAATCAGGAGTGGGGTACAGGCCCCTTAGGATGTCCACAGTCAAGGCCCCAGCCTCCTCCCTGGGCCCCAGCTCCTTACATACTATCCCCAATCCTCACTCCACTAAGGGGAGAGCTAGACAGCAGCAATAGGGAGAAGAATAAAACAGAGAGGGCTAGGAGGCTAGAGATGTGAGTTCCAAGTCCAGCTCTGCTGGGCCATGTCTGAGTGACCCTGGGCTGAGCCCAGTCCCTCTTTGGGCCTCAGTGTCCTCACGTGCACCCCAGAGAAGGGGGAGTGAGAAACAGGGATTGCAAAGGGCCCTTTGACACCTCCCATCTCTGCTCAGTCTGAGAGAGAAGGAGGGCCAGGCCCTGGCTGCTGGGGAGTCTATATACCCTAACTACAAGCCCACGACACCCCGGTTTTTTCGAGTCCCTTCCATTCCCAAGGAAATCCACAAGACAAGTCTGATCTGACAACAGGGGGTCTGTTGTGGCAGTCTAGCCCCCAGACCCACCAACTCCAGTCCTAGACTGGGCTGGGTTTATTCATTAACCAAGCCAGATGCAGGAGGCAGCTCCACCCTGTTGACACAGAGGGTGGGAGTACTGAACTCAGTTCAGGTCTTCCCTTCCCTTTGCTTCTGGAAAGCCAGCTCAGCGGGGAAACTACACTTCCCCACCCCACCATGCAGCCAGCCTTAAGCCTTTCTCAGATAATAGTCAGGAAAACAACCTTATTCTCACAAACTTGTTCCCCTTTCATTGGATTTGTTCCTCCCTCTCTTTCCTCCATCCATTCAAACCAACATCTTTGCTCTGTCTGTATTGGGTGCTGGGTACACAAACTGGGATAGGACGATACCCTGCCCTCAGAGAGCACCAAGCTGGAACATACCAGCTGCCTTCCCTTTTCCTGCTCCTCAGGCTCAGACACAGGTCAGGCCCCCAGGGAAGCCCCCAGCCCAGGGTTCTCAGGCCTGGGCCGAGAGTACCAGAGGGGGAGACACACACAGAAACTCAGAGAGAAAGAGACAATCAGATAGCCAGGGCACAGATAGAGTCATAGAAGGGAGAAGGGAAGGCAGAAAGGGTGAGCCAGAAGGCCACAAGGAGACAGATGGACAAAGCTGTAAATGACTAAAACAAAGGGAGGCAGAAAGGCACAGGGTCAGAGACAGAAGGTCAGACATCTCCAGCCCTGGTGTGAGGCCAAGATGCCTGAGCTAAGTCTGAGAGCACGGCCCAGTCAGGAGAGACTGGAGTGGGGGAGGGCAGGAGTCCAGTGCCATGATCCCCCATCCATTGCAACAGGAATATACACCTTCAGAGTTCTAGAAGGACAGCAGAAAGGGGAAGGCAAGGGAAAGGGAAGGGCAGTAAAGGGCACAGCCTACTACCCGAAATCCACTAAAGGAAGACTTGCTCCCCTTGAACTGTGGACACAATGCCCGATGTGCTGGGGGAAGTTACTGGGGCCTCTGGACCAGAGTTTTCACCAGCCCCTGCCCCACCGAGGCTCCTAGGGGAGGTGGGCTCATGGGGTCCACACCCTAAGCTTGCCCTGATGTTGCAAAGAGAGGAAAATCATGGGGCTGTGAGGAGTAGGGTTGATGGCTGTGAGGGGGCTAATGTGCCCACATCTGCCCTGCCTCTTCTGGCCTTCCTTGCTTCCCCCCTCCAACAGCCCACCTCCCAGCCTGGCCCTGTATAAAGCAAGGACATCTTAGCTCTGCCTTCGATATCTGCCAGCTGCCATCCTGAGTCCCTGCAGGAGGCTCAGAGAGGGAAGGGGAAGAGCAGGGCACCAGGCAGGAAGGAATCCGGTCCCTGGCACCCAAATGTGTAGAAAATGGGGAAAGGGACCCAGCTCAGGCTGAGAGAACCAGGAATTAGGAAGAGATGGGCTCAGTCTCCCACCTGGGATAATTCAAATCAGGGATCAAGTGAATGCTTATGGGGAAGAAGGGTCCCTGAGGGAGACCACTCTCCTAGATGGGCCTGGCAGTAGTCCACCTCCCTGGAGCAGACAGGGGCATGCAGAAGCCTGAGTTCTGGCTGGGTGAGAGAGTCATACCCCTCTCCAGGCCTCAGTTGGCCAGTCTGTGTGATGGGGACTTGCAGAGAAAACTATGCCTCTTGGTTCCTAGGAGGAGACTCTTTCTGAGGTGTACAATCAGGTGTCTGTGGCCTTGCAGGCTGACCAGGAGACTCCTTGTCAGAGGCAGCGGGGCTGCACGTGTGGCAGGGCAACCCTACCTTGATCTTGTGCAGGGTCCGATCCATCTCCACAGCCTGCACCCACACAGACACTCCGGCCTTGCTGTAGGTCAGGTTCCAGCCGGCCTCGGCCTCACACTCTGACCGGAAGCTGCGGAAGTCCTGGTCGTCGGGCACCTGGACACTGTCGCGGCCCAGAACTGGCCGAGGCCCTTGGGGCTCTGTTGAGGCGGCTGACTTCTCCATGGGGAGGCCCAGGGCCCTGGTCCTAGTCCGGCTCTCCTGGGTCCTCCGCGGAGGCTCTGACAACGTCGACGCGGCTGCAGATGCTGACGCCACCTTCCTGGGACCTGCAGGACCGGTTTGGGGACCCAAGTCAGTGCGCTGGGGGAGCGGGTGGGGCTGTCCGGGGTCCTGGGCTGGTGGAGAGTTTGAGATAGGCAGGGGCTGGCTCCTGGTGAGGGCAGACCCGCACAGGGCAGTCACGGGAGCCATCCCCAAGGAGCGACCCAGACCTCCCTGGGGCTGGAGTGGGGGCTGCGTGTCATGTGTGGGGTCCCGCGAGAGCCCGTCGGGAACCAGGGGAGGCCGGGACCCGAAGTGACGGACGGTCCGGCGGTGTCCTCGTAGTGCTGGCCGGATCAGCTCAACTCATTCCAGCAGCGGCGCCGGAGCGGGAAGCGCGCGGGGCGGGGTGGTGGCTGGGTGGCGGCTGGGTGGCCGCCCGCCGGGCCGGCAGCTCACCTGTGCCGGCTGCTCCACCGGGGCCGCGGGGGCCAGGGTGCGAGCGCCGCCGCCGCGCGCTGCCGCTGCCCAGGCGACTGGGGCCGCGCGGGGGCCCTGGGGGGAGGAGCAGTGGGGCCCGCCGCCCGGCCCGCCCCGCGCCCCCCGCCCCGCACGCCCCCTCCCTCTCTCCGGGTTAGGCTCGGGGGCTCAGGGGCACCGCTCGCCAGGGCTCGGTATTTTCCAGGCTGCGGTGGTACAGAGGACGGAGCTCGGAGCCCCGCCCCGCCCCGCCCCGCAGGGTCCTAGCGCCCGCCCCTCCCGCCGCGTGTGGGGACCCAGCCCGGGAAGCACCCGTCTTCAGGCTGGGATTGAGGACGGGGCGGGAAGGGGCCAAGATATTGTGGGCTCTGAGAGGACGGGCGAGGAGGTGCTAGAAGAGGGATTCTGGAAGTTAATTGTGAACCCCTTCTCTCCACCCCCCTCCCATATTCACAGGTACACACCTCTCCCACAGCCTACTTACGCACAGACACCCTGACCCCAGAACCTAAAGACACCCCTAAACAACACCATAGAGACCCCAAAACGGGCACACAAACCCCGCCACAATCAAGAGCAACCCAGAAATGCCCACAACTTGCCTCTTCCACCAACCACTACCCTCAGGTTCACATGCTAGCCAGACTTGGGCAAAATCTCCACTCTTAGCTAGGATTTTTAACAAGGCTCCCCTCCAGCCCGGGACTCTGGCTCTTGTCTGCCACCACCCCACCTGAGCACCCATGCTCATGTACACACACTTCTCAGGCACTAGACTAGGTTCTCAAAAGCATCTGGCTCCAGAACACTGGGTCTCCCCTGTTCCCTCCTAGGCAGAGCTAGCCATGCTCTATAGCCATGGGGTGCTATGTCCACCAGCTCTTCAGCAACCCCTTCCAGCCTGGGGGATTGCCACCTTCTCCTGGGTCCTAGTGCCAGCTCTGCTTCTAGCTGCTCTGTGTAAACTGAAGCCAATAGTTTAAATTCTCTGAGGCCAGGCCAGGATGAGAGGTCCCAAGGCTAAACATTTAATGACCCCAGTGACTGGCCCTTGACCACAGAGTGAGAGGGAGGGCCAGTGGTGAGCTTTCCTGGATTGGCAACTAACAGGGCCCAACGAGTGCTCACTACTTGCCGAGTGTCACACAGTGAGTACATGGGCATCCTGTTCAGAACCCAGGTCTCAGCCTCTTCCCATCACAGGGTTCCTTTCTCTACTCTGGCTGCTCTATCTTCTCTGGACCTTAGTTTTCCATTTGTAGAATGAGGGATTCAGAATGTATAACCTCCTAGCCTTGCCATCCTAGAGCTCCAAGATGAAACAGCTTCTCCTAAAGTTGTCTGAGAAAGATGAAGAGTTGTCATCGTGGGTTCACAAATAGAAGTGCTCCTTCCTGAAGTGCTTAGAGTTTTTAGATATTTTAAAAGTGGTAGGGAAGAACAGGGATGGGATGGCAAGTGACCCCAAGAGCATTCTGCAAAGTAAATCCTGTAAAATTAGTCGCAGGTTCTCATGATAACAGATCTACAGCATGGGGGGCATAGTTAGATGATCACCCCATCTCTCCTAAACCACATTCTTTAAGTGTCTGGGCTCAGGAGGCCAGGGCTCTGGCTCTCAGTGTGTACCTCCTATGCCTTTACCCCAATTCTAGGCAGGTCAGTGCCACTCCCTAGGCCTCTGGTTTTGTCTGGCAGCCTCACACCAGGCTGGTGGGAGACCCAAAGAGAGGTACACAGAGCCTCTGGGATCTGCCACGAGGAAAACAGAGGAGAGTGCTGGCCTGGTGGCTCCTACCTTCTTAGGGCCCCAATATCATCGTTCGGCAGTTAACCTCTCATGCCTATCGCCCAATCCAGGGTAAAGACGAGAAGGCTGGGGTGACAGCAGAAAGAAGCAATGAGGGCAGACTGACGGAAGGATTTCTCCACCTCCTAAGAGCTGCCAGTCTCAGGGAGACACTTGGGGAGGTACAGACAGCAGAAACCAAACCATCACTCAAATCCAAACATAGATTAATCAAGAATGACTCTTTTGGAACTTGGGTTGTAAACAGTGGGTGACTTGGTACTCCTGGGCTCAGATGGCCATGCCCTAGGCTCAACTTTGAGTCCTTGGTTCAGACCAGACTAAATAGACAGTGAGCAGGCAGAGGGACATCACTCCCCATCCTACTCATCATTAATTTGTCTTCCTATGCCCCTCTCCCCCAGGAATTTAGTTATCTCTAGCTCAGGAATTTAGTTATCTCTAGCTCTATTCTCTGAGCATTATTGCAACGAAGAGTTGTACACGTGTCAGTTTCACTCCCAAATAAGTAACCAAAAATATAATGTGTGTGTGTGTGGGGGGGGGGAAGTAAAAAGAAATACACTGTCCAAAATTGGCATGTTTTCAACAGGAAATGTTAAGGTAACAACATCTTGATAAAATGGTTGTTAAGATCCTTGTGAAAGATTAAACAGTGAAAAGGCTGGCAAAATGTGACCCTGCTCTGTCCCCTGTGGCCCTCTGCCCCTGCCATAGGGCCCTACCACAGGAGGTAGGTATATCAAGGTGCCTCTCTGGTTTCCCCAGGGCAGAGCCCTGGGCTGGCTCCTGTTTAGGTCCCAGCCTCAGAAAGGGAATCATCAAGGAGTCAGAGTGGGTGTGGAAGGTGGGAAAGTGTTTTAGAAGGAGAAGGTGCTTAGTAAACTGAAAGGTGGCAAGGGAATGTGAGGAATCATTACCCAGGGCGCTGAGCAAGCACTGGGTCTTATGCATGTCCCTCATAGAGAGAGTAACGGAAGCTGCAGGAGGCTTGGGGATGCTATTGAGTCACACAGCAGAGCCCATACAGGGGCCTCTTATACCTCAGGACAGTGACTCCTGGAATGGGGCCAGGGGTTTGTTTGGAGAGATTCATGCTAGACTTTGCTCACTGTCCCCTGCAAGCCACTGGAGCAGGGGTCAGGGCACCTGCCTGGAGCCATCCATGACCTGGTCCCTAACCCTCCCCTCAACTACCCCCACAAGGTCTGCATCAGAACTAAAGAAACTCAGACTACTGTCATCTGGCCCCAGCCCTCGCTGTACAGATAAACAAAGCCTCAGCTAGCAGGAACAAAGCAAAGATAAGAACCTAGTTCTCTCTGCTCTTAACTCAAGGCTCTGTTCCTGCTCTCTGTCATTACATGACACCCCTTTTGCTACCTTGAGGGTGACTTTGGCCCAGCCACCATCCTCTCTTTGCCTAAAGATTCAGCCTCTACTCAGGGTCCCCACCCTGCCCAATGTCCCAAGCCTTGACTTGCTCCTGGGTATCCCCTCCTACTCACCATCTAGTCAGAGAGACGGATGGCTGCCTCGATCTCCCTCTGGGAGATGAGGAGAAGGCCCCCCTGACTCCTTCTCCCCCCCACCCCCTCCTCAGGGGTAACTTGGCCTGCCAGTTTGGGTAGAGAAAATTTCCAGGTTACCTAGGACAACGAGGCAGTATCCTGGGGGCACTGTTCTAGAAGATTGGGCAGTAACCTATGTGATGTCATCAGGTGTAGCAAAGCAGAGAGGTGGTTTCCAGAGGCCCCTGCAAAAGCCCAGGACAGAGCACTCTGAGGCCCCCAGGGCTGCCTCGGCCTTGGGAAGGGACATGTCCTTTACAGTCTGATGGTGGGTAGCACTAGGTCCTGGATCCCGGTCCCTTAGCTGGATCTAAGTGTTTGCCCAGGGCGTGTCTCCTACCTCTGCTGGGCCTCCCTGAGCAAACAGCCTTGAGGGAGCTGCTGGAGCAGAAGGAGTCACAGAGAGGAACACAGAGTCACCCACATCCTTGCTCCTCTTGATGACACTGTCCTAATGATGATTGTCCTGTCACAGTCTCACACAGCCACACACCATCTTGGTATCTTGTGTGGCCAGCCTTGACAAAGCTATGTAACCTTGGGCATGCCAGGTCACCCAGAGCACTGAAGTAGAGTCACTAGATAAAATATAGAATGCCTAGTGAAATTTGATTTTCAGATAAGCAAATAATCATTTTTAGTATAAGGATGTCTCAAATATCGGCTACATCTGGCAACTTTATATCTGAGGCACTGCCACGCCCACAACACAAAGCCTTGAAGCACTGCACGGTTGTACACCAGTACCCTCATAGACCTCAGTTCCTTGTAGACAGAAGAAAAAGGCTGGGTGTGGGGGAGGTCTATGGAAAGAAACCTCACAGGATGATCTAATCATAAATTCCTAACTGGGCAGGTTTCAGTGGGTAGTCATGCCCCAGGCATATAACTCCTTTAGTGAAGGTTTTAAGCCAGCCCTGTCTATTGTTCTTGTACATATAGGTTAACACACCTTTGAAATGCCAGAAGTAATACCCCTCAAAGAGAGTATTAGCCCTCGAGAGAGCACATAATCATGTTGACTGTCTTGTAATCCAATCCCTGTCTTGCTTTCTCCAATCTTCCTTACATCCCCTCCTTAATTTCAAATGCATAAAAGAAGCTGCAAAACTGTTATTCTACAGAACATCGAGATCTTGCTCCCTGGCATATATTTTCAATTTGGCTCAAATAAACTCTTATAAAAATTCTCTACAAGTTTGGATGTCTCTTATGTCAAAACCCTCCTCACCTGCTCTGAGAATACACCAGGATCACAGTTGTTGCATGTGAATACACACTCAAACACAGCCCCGCACATCCTCTCTATGAAAAGGCACTAGGCCAGAGTAAGTCACCCACACTCATTTCATCTGATCTCCACAACAGCCTTAAGTGGTAGGTCAGGAAGGGACCATTAGACACCATTTGACAGATGAGGGAAAATAAGGTCCAGCAAGAAACAGAACCTATCCTTGGTGTCCCTGCTTGTGGTTCCCCTGGGTATGGGGCAAAGGGAAGTCATGTTATACATGTTTGGATGGAAAAGGGGCTGTATGGAAAGCAACCTCACAGGGTGATATGATCATAAATTGTTAACTGGGCAGGTCATGGTGGGCAGTCCCGCCCCAGGCATGGAACTTCTTTAGTAAACGAAGTTTATCTTTGCTTAAGCAAGTCTTGTCCACTGTTTCTGTGCATCTAAGTTAACACACTTTTGAAATGCCTCTTTTCAGACCCCTCCTTCTAAAGCAAGATCACCCTAAAGAGAGCACATCATCTTAACTGTCCCTATAATCTTATCCCTACCTTGCTTTTTCCCACCTTCGTGTAATTTTCCTTTTGCAAAAAAACTGCAAAACTGTTATTCTGCAAAGCATTTGAGATCTTGCTCCCCAGCAATTGTCAGTTTGGGTTCAAATAAACTTATAAAAATTCTCTACCAGTTTTGATGTTTCATACGTTGACACCTGGGCCATGCTGTGTCCCGGGGAGGACTGAGCTCCTCAGAGGAGCTTCTCCCCTCAGGAACAATAATAGCTTAGGGACCTTGGGGGTGGAACCTGACCCATCCAACCATCCAAAGGGGGATGCTAAGTGCTCCCGAGGCCCCTCTAATCCCAGAAGGTGGAAACTGTCTTTGAGATGAAAAATAAGAAACCATAGGAAGGAAATTATGTGAGCTGCCAGAAAAGGGGCTTTGTCCCAGGGCTGGAGTCCTTGCCCTGGCAGAAGGCCAGACAAACTCATCCCTCTGAGGCGGAAGGCCTGGGGTCAGGCAGATGGATCAGAAGTGGAAGACAGGAAACTCCAGGGCTTTTAGAAGGCTGAATCGACCCAGCCATTGAACTGGGCTTCTGCAGGCAGCAATGCCCAATAGACATCATCAGCAGGGGTACCTAGCATGTGTGTGGGGAGATGTCCACCTGAGTCTGGGACCCTCCCAAAGGGGAAGTCTCCATGGTTCTGCTCTGGACCCTGCCAACCTTGTACAAGACCCTGCACCCCTCTGGGCCTGTTTTCCTGTCAAGCAGTGATACTCAAGGTGCCTCTGCACTGGGCTGAGGCTGGTGGCAGGGCCCTGCGCATTGTGAAGTCCTACACAGTGGTAGTGGTGGTGGTCAGGATATTATTATTAGACTCTTTCCTCTCCTGAGCCTGGGATGCCCTGGGCAGCAGGACCCTGCAGGTCCAGAGGACAGCTGCCAGGGCTCTAGGTGCTGGGACTGCGGAGGGTAGGATGGGAGAGGAGGCAGGACAGATGCAGTGAAATCCCTACTCAGCAGTCTAGTGTAATGGCTAAGAGCTTGGAACAGGGAGCCAGGCTGTCTGGGTGAGAATCTCTTACTCTGTGATCTAGGACAAGTTACTACAACTCTCTGTATCTCAGTTTTCCTATTTCTAAAATGGGTAGTCTGGTAGGATTTACATCACTGTAATGGGATGAGTGAGTTTATGCACTAGAGTGTTCAGCACTGTGCCTGGCATGAAATGAGTTTTCAATAAATGCCACAGCTGCTATCACCTCTTGTCTCCTTCACCCTCTTACGCCCAGGTCTAGCATCTGTACCGAAGGCATGGACTCTTTTCTGTGTCTGTTCCTTGAGCTGGAGGTAGTAGTACTTTCCTCTTCTCTTGCCCTGGAGAAAAAAAGAAAAAGTAAACAGCCTGGGTTCACCTGGAGCCTGAGTGTGAAGCAGAAGGGGACACTATAACATCTTGTCCCCCTCCCGCCCCCCTCCTCCCAGTTACAAACAGCTGCCAAAGGCCTGGATGGGTCCCTTTGGGGAGGCCTTCATTCAATGGCTCCTTGCAATCTTCAGAGCCCCCTCCTCAGTGTCTGACAACTGGATGCTAGGACAGCAGCAGGACACGGGGAGCTTGGCCATGCCTAGACAGCAACCTGGACAGTACTGAGATGTTCACATACAAGGGCTGGTTCCCAGGACCATACAAACAGCTGCTGTGGGGAAGGCTTGCTAGGGGCTCTGAGAATGGGGCTGAAGTCTCTTCCCTGGCTCATTCGGGAGTCAAAATCTATACCTGGAACAGGCCTAGGGACAGGCTTGGCTTCCATGGGGCATGTGTTGGAAAACTCAGAGCTGGTGTGTTAAGAATATGCAAATTATGATCTGCTGAATGAGGGGGTACAAACTTCCTCACATTTGAGCTCCCATTTTGGAGAAGTGAAACCCCTGGGGCCCCTTTGATTGAAGGCAAAGTTTCAGTACATTAACACAAAGGAATTAGTCACAAGATTTATTACTTACAGATCCCAGAAGTGAGGGGGCACAATGAGCTGGGGGAAGGGCAGTCCTCTGTCCCAGGTCACAAGGGAACAGTAGACAGAGAGCAGGGTAGCAAGCACCCATAAGGTGGCTGGGGAAGAGACACTAATTTTTTCACAGGCTCAACTCATTGGTCATTTAAAAGTGTGCCTGGGAAAAGCAAAACAGGAACTTGTGGTGGAATCCTAAACTTGAGTCCTTATTTAAATGTTCAGACTCTGGGTGTGAGCAGGGTTGTCATATGGTAAAATGCCTAGGCAGCAACTCAAAATGATTGTTTCCTACCACAAGGCACTAATATGCAGGCAACTCCTGCCAACCACTGTCCCCCACCCTGAGGCCCTGGGTCAGTGGCATCTCCACAGTGCTCCCCCAGGGGAGGCTGCCTCCTTCAGCACCTTCTAAATTTAGGGCTTGGGCTTTGTGACTCATTTCTGAATCTGCTTTGCTCTCCTCCTCCAGGAGTGTGCTCCCATGGTATTTTTATCCTCTGCTGCCTCAGACTGATTAATAAAGCCCTGGAATCCTGCAACAGCCACCACACACACCAAAGAGAGCTCCCCAGCCCACTTACCCCAGGTCAGCCCTGGGCTTCTCTTCGACCAGGTTCTATACTCTGACTCCCCTTACCTCTCCAGGCTCGAAACTCCACCCTCCACTCTTCAAACAGAATCCACTCATTTGGTTATATTAGGGGCTAGCTCCAAGCAGGACTGTGGGGGCAGTAGAGAAGGAAAGATGGCGCCAAGCCCTGACCCCTCCAAATCAGGTGCCAGGCAGAGCCTCAGTCCTACCTTACTATGGGGCTCTTGGTGAGGTCTTGGCCTCGCTGGACTTCTCTTTCCTCCTCTATAAATAAAAAGTTTGACCCAGACCTTCATTGTGGAGGCTTGAACCACAGTTGAATTACCACTGGGCCGGATCTCTACCTTCAAACAGGGTGGCTGGGAGCATGCTATCTGATGTTAGGTCCTGTCTCTCACCATGGCTTCTCCCTACCCACTAGATTTTGCTCTATTCATGGGACACATGGGACAAGTCTTTGCTGGCAACATTTTTTAGACTTCTGCCCTGAGGGGAGAAAGGGTTGCACACAACCCCATACCCTGAAGGGGCTACAAGGAGCCTAGGTTCTGGTCTTGGTCTGACTGTCCAGGGCTGTAATGTGCAGCTTAACTCTGGACCTCAGGTTATGGGAAGGGAATCATGTTGCATATGGAAGTGTAAACACTTGAGGTGATTGTTCCCTGCCAGGTTCCCTGTGCCAGAGGAAGAAATGGGGATGTGGGATTCCACCTTGACTTCCAGAAACACAGATTCCCAGGGCATGGGGTGGAGGCATCTGAGAGCTGAACGGACCTGGGGCTGTGGCATCTCTGCCCCTGCTTGGCTCCAGGAGAACTTTGTCTGCAGCCAGCCTCAACCTGTGTTCACCAGCAACAACAGTGGCTAACAATTATTGTGCTTGGACTATGTGTCTGGTGCCGTTGTATGCATTTGACAGGTCTTAACTCATTTAGTTCATAGTTATACCTTGAGACAGCCCCAGATAAGGTTTACTAGCCACCACTGCCCCCGCCCTGCCCCACTACCACACACACTTTACAGATAATTCGATGCTCAGAGAGGGGTAATGACTCACCCAGAGTCACAGCATTAAGTCACTGGGAAGGCTGGTTAAAAGCCAGGTCTGACTGCAATCCTGGCTTCTGTTTGCTACCTCAAGGTAGCTCTTCTCTAAGTATACTTAGAGACTCAATAAATGTTTGATGAAGATGTTTGATCACTGCCATGTAATGGAAAGATCTCTATCCTAGTTCAGTTCTACCCCAACTCCTATATGTCCTTAAGAGAGTCCTTTTCTCCTTTAGCCTCAGTTTCCCCAACTGAAAACAGAACCAAATGAATTAGATATTTGGAAGTGGGAAGGATCTTGGATTTCTATTTCTATAAACACTTGCCTTTCATGACTTGCCTGAGGAGGCCCCCCACCATCTGCAACCAGACTTCAGGGTCTCCCAGCCCCTCCCCCCATCTATTCCCAAAACCTCTAAGACCACTCCGGAGAGAAACACCTGGGTACATCCCAGCTCTACCACTACGGGGTTTCACTTCCCTGGTGGGTAGCTGCCGGATCCTGAAGGGTGGTATGGTATGCCCATGGTGCCACCTGGCTGCTCTACCCGATTGGGGGAGTGGTTCCTACAGCCTCGGCTCAATGTGCATTACTTCCTCTCCTTATCACTCAAGCTAGCCCAGGTATCACCTCCAGCCACTGCTGGCCCCAACTGGAGTCACCTGAGTGCCTAGTTTCTCCCACAGTCAGAAACAGAGCTCAAAGCCCTACTACTCTTTTCCATTCAGAGTCTGTCCCTGTAACACTACCCCCACATTTGTCCCACTTGGGCTCCTTCCCTTACCTGGGCCACTTGTCTGTACAGCCCCAGGAACACTGTTCTCTTTCTCCAGGATTCTCCATACTTTCCTGCCTCTGGTAGCCCCCTGAACAGCAGGGCCCTCCTCCATTAGACCCAAGTTGGGCAGAACTATTGGGAATAGGGACTCCCCCAGGCACTCAGAGTACAGTCTGTGTCTCTAAGCCCGTATCCAACAAAGACACTGAACACTGGGGTGCAGGGAAGGTCTCCAGAACCAAAGGCAGGAAGGCTGGGCTTTAGCCCTTGTTCACAGGCTACTGGAACCTCGGACAAGCTCCTGTTCCTTTTGGGGCCCTGTTTTGTGACTTGTTGAATGAGGAAATGGGCCTCTCAATCTGACGGGCAATCACCTGACTATATTTTGCCTGCATCTCATTTGATCCTCCCAACAACCTATTTTCATTTACAAATGAGACTTAGGTCTCCAAGGAACCAGAATTACCCAAGGTCACGCAGTAAGTCAGAAGCAGGGTCTGGCCTAGAGTCCCTGATTTCGGAGCCATCTCTGGTCCTTCACACTCTATGCTACTAGGACTCTGGTCGCGTGACTTTCTCTGACCAGTTGCCCTATCTGTAACAGGAATGCTGTGGGGATAAAATTTAGAGAGGCAATGAAGGAGGCTGTGCTTTGCAAACTATGAGAAAGAACAGAAAGATGCGGGACCGACACGTTCCGATTCCTGTTAGCTTGGTTAAAGCGCCCCCATGTGTCTAGCCCTAGTTGTTCGGTTTGCGCAGGCGCTCTTTGATGTTTACGGACGCCGCGAGGTCCTGCTTTTGAGCCCGCCCCTCCCGCCAGGGGCCGTCCAAAGGCCCTTAAGCTGCTAGCAGTCGGACGCTGCCCCACGCTCCCTGGGGCCCCTGTCAGCTCCGCTTCGGTTGAGGCGTCTCCACAACCCCAGAGGAGCGGAGATCTGAGGAGTGGCAGGAAGAGGCGCAGCGCGGTCGCTATTCGCCCCCTCTCCTGGGACTCCGGCACCTCAGTCAGAGCTCCACCAAACGTCGGATACGGACTGTGGCACCTCCCACCGCCGACTAGGCGGCTCGGACGAAGTGAACCGAAGGGCCTACGTACTCACTGCCTCATGGGAGCCTTAGTTCGTGGCTTGAACCTTTCTATAGTCGGAGTGCAGTAAGAACTACATTTCCCAGAAGCCCAAAAGTCAGAACTCCAGAAGAAGAAGGTCCCTGGGCCTGGTGGGAGATGAAGTCTGAGGACTAGTGGGTTTGTGCTGGCAGGGAAATAAGCGGTGAATAAGTGGAGCCAAGTGCTCTGAGCCTGAGCTTGTGGGTTCCAGGTACGCATGAGTTACACAGTAGCTGTCATAAGAAGAGAATAGCATCGTTAGAGCTGAGTTTAGAAAGAATACTTAATACTCACTACCTGCACCTCCCACTCGGCTTCAACTTCCATCACTTCTTGCAGTCTGCACTCAACAGTCGTCACTGTAGCTTGGGACTCCCAGTTCTCTTACTGCTGTTCAATAGAACTTTTTGTGATGATGGAAATGTATATGTACACTGTCCAATACGATACCCACTAGTCAGTGGCTACCGAACACTTGACATGTGGCTAAGTGCCATGGAGGAATAAAATTTTTTACTTAATTGAGTTTACTCAAAATAATTTAAATTTAATTAATCACTTTTAATTAAATTTAAATAGCCACCTGTGGCTAGTGGCTGCTATGTTGGACAGCGGCACAGTAAACTAAATCTCATAGCGTTCAACACCAACAATCACCCTCCTGCTTTGTGAGTTACACTTCAGTTTTCTTCCTGCCTACTCACTACTCTTAGTCTTTGCAGATTCCTCTTCCATTGTTTGTCCCTTGAAAACCTAAAAATTAGTTTGGACTGTAAAAATCTGTCCTGCTATTCATCGGGCTGGAATTACAGGCACAGATAACACCAGCTACAAAATTAACAGGAAATGTTTTTCCCAGGGACACACTGAAGCTATAAAACGTCATAATAATCCCTCCTTTTGTTAAGGGTGAAAAATTTTCAAAGTGAGCCAACTAGCTAAGTCAGCTACAGGGAAGAAATATCTTTAGATACCAGAAGGTGTCCTACTTGCTTGGGTGTGGTTTTAGGAAATGTATTGTATAAGATATGAAGATGGCCTATGTCTGCTTCTGTAATCTGTTCATTTATTAACCAGAGTGTGGTAAGAGGTGATGTATTTGTATTGTGTTAATGGTCAACTTCTGCTTCTGTAATCTGCTTACTTGTTTGATGTAGTTTTAGGCTTTATGAGCTGCCTCTTTTGAGAATGTAAGGGTAAAGACTTCCCAGTAAATCAGTAACAAGGAGGTGATTCCTCTAGGCAGCAAAGCCCCAGGAAGAGGCGTGACATTCCAGGATACAGATAACAAGACTGTTTACCAGGCTATGTTTGATCTAGCAATTCCCCAGATACATTTACCTTTGTAAAGGACATTAACGGTTAACTACTGCTTTCTGTAATTTCTTTACTCTCTTTGTTCTAGGATGCAGTCAGAGGCTTCATAAACTGCCTCAAACAAAGACCGTGGGCTGATCTCCTCTAACTGGGCATGGTAGAGAGTCAGTTGCTGGCCGGCTATTAAAGGCTCATAATTAATCTCAATTGGCTCCGTGGGTCTTAGATTTGAATGCACCACAACACTTTGAGTGACTACTTCTTTCTTACTCACTGAGCAACTTTGTTTTCTAAAATCATAGACTATTAGAAATTTTGCTGTTTGAAATTATATAAGAATGAAACTCTTGCCTGGAGGATAGAAGTTCCTAAGTGGACAAGATTTACAACCCAGGTACAGAGATTCAGATAAGGCATTTCTGAATATAATATTCCACATCTATCTTAACTTTATTGTTTCCAAGCAAACAGGACCATGGGTCCACTTAACAGTCCAGACCTAATATCGGTCTCTTTTCACACAGTTCTGCTTTTCTTTGAGCCATCAAAATAGTGCTTTATTTGTCACCTAATCTCCACCTCTCTCTTAAACCCTGTAACTCTTTTCCTTTGTGTTCAGTGGGACATCACATGGTTCCTTTGGTGTGCTGTCTTCCTCATTGCAATGGGTCAATAAACTTAACCTTATTGGACCTTATTAGGTTTGTCCCTGGTGGTCCTTTGCTGACTGGGATAGGACACCCTGAAATACTGCTGTTCTCTAGGTTCAGTCACAGGTCATCTCTTTACTTTGCAGACTCTCTTTGGATAATCTCATTCACTTTTATCCATATGCTGATGAATCCCCAACTTCCAGCTCAGACCTTTCTTGTGCTTCTGGGACATTTGATTAATTCATAGATTCCTTAAACTCAGTGTGTTCAAAACTGAACTTTTTTTTTGGGGGGGGGGCGGGGTAGGGGGTTCAACTGCTATTCACTGCTGTATTCCAAGTAAGAACTAGCCACTGACTATCTCTCACCATGAGATAGGTGGGGACACTCCTGGGCTAGATACCTTTTCACCCACTGTCCTTAAACTACATCTCACTGAATCAACTTTTTCACATAGGTCAATCTCCTTAAACCTTAGAAAGTTGAGGGAAGTGGGGGTCAAGGGCAGGTAGAAACAAGGCCTGAATTAGTCTACATGTCATCTTTGGCCTTTCGACAAAGAGTGGACCCTCAGGGAGGAGGCTGTGGAGGAGATTCCACCTGTCTCCTCCTCTTTGTCTCATGGTTTCTACACTTGAAGCCCTTTCAGTCTGGATCCCCTCCCCAGCCAGTCGCCCGAGTCTCTGCTGGTGCCTTGGGAATTTCATAGCTACTTTCCTTTATGGAGCCTGAGGCTTTCTCCTTTGGCCAGCTCTGCAGAGCTGGGTTGGGGGGGGCCATGGGGTCCGTGGCCTGTGTGCTGCCGGGAAGGAGGGTGAGTGCTGGGAGAGGAAGCTTCCTATTGTACTGTATCTGATTTTCTCTAACCCACCTGAAACCAAACAGGCCTCTACATCTTGAGGATTTAATTTCCTTATGAAGGACCCCCTTGTCACTTCATCCCATTCCACTCTTCCACACCTTATCTACCAAAGTTTGTATTCTTATTTATATAGCTTTGACCTAACTTCTTAGGATATAAAAAGAGGTCATCTTCCCCTTTCGTGCTCATTTCAAAACATTTTTCACATTAGCACATATTGAATGATGCCCAAATCACAAGTTTTTCCCCTTGGTGGGTGTGGTTTCAATTCGACCCATCCCAAACATTGTTTTTCCTTTTAAACCAATAGTCGATAATGCATGTGATATGTAGGGAAGACAAAGGGTCCCAGGACCCTATTAGCTACAGATGAACTCCTTTCCCTCAACCCCTAAGTGTTTTGACCATTTCACATATTTAAACCATCTGAAATTTAGTTCTATATTATTTATTTTATAATCTTGCATGGACCTTTGGTTATAGACATAAACAATGAATTAAAGGGTAAAAATCAACCTGTAAATTTGTCTCAAGATGACTGTTACCAGATTCCTGCATTTATCCAATCAAAATTCATACACAGTACATCCAGATGTTACTAAGACTTCAAAGCCCTGACTAGAAAAAAGAAAAACAAAAAGATGTGGTAATCATATCCCATCTGGCTTTTCATGCACTGAGAATAAACCCAATCCAGTCCCACAGGTGTCATTTGCAAAAACTGCTTGCAAACAGCAGTCTGAACCTTTTAGATCATCATTTAGGACAAACATAAATATTAAGAAAAAAAATAAACTTGTTGGATTTTTAAGAAATATTATAAAGTATTTTAGACATATATTTCCAATTTTAGCACACGTAGATGTAGTTCCTTTGGACTGCATTGAATTCCATCTTGAATTCCACAATATATGTAGCCTTCGTCCTGTCACACACTAGTGCAACTGTTGGGTTCAAGGGTGTTTGTTTGTGTGTGTGAGATACAGCCAAAGTGCTCTCCCAAGAGTCTAGACATTATTTCAACTCCCACCAGCAGGAATAATGGACTTCATTTCCCCACTCTGAATATCATTCAATCTCTTAAACTTTGACAACCTGAGTGAAAAATGACCTCTCATTAGTACTTTAGCTTACATTTCACTAGTTGTGCATAGTTTTATTTTATTTTCTTTGTGGACCTTTTGTTTTTCCTCTTTTGATAAAAGTCATTGCCCATTTTTATACTGAGTTTTCTGTTTTTTTAGTTGACTTGAAAGTTTATCTTCTGGATTTTACTATTTGCTATATAGTAATACAGGATCCATTCCACACCCCCCCTCCCCCAGTGGATGCCAGGAACTGTGGGTATTGCCGAACTCATACTAAATTTTTTTCCTATACATATACACCTTTGATGAAATTTACAGCTTCTCTTTGGCATATCCAAATTGCCAGCATCACTACTCTTGCATTTGGGGCCATTATTAAGTAAAATAAAGGTTATTTGAACACAAGCACTGTGATACTTCAAGAGCTGATATGATAACCAAGATGACTATTAAGTGACTAATGGGCAGGTAGTGTATTCAGTGTGGAATCACTGGACAGAGGATGATTCACATCTTGGAGTGAAAGAGCAGGTAGGTGTGAGATTTCATCACACTAGTCAGAAAGGTTTGCAATTTAAAATTTATGAATTACTGATTTCTGGAACGTTCTATTTAATATTTTTGGGAAATAAGCCACAGGAAGCAAAACTATGGATGGGGGAGACTACAGTATATCTTGCAGGTATTTTCTCCCTCTATATTGCCTCACTTTTTACTTTGTATATGGTTTCCTTTGCTTTTTTTGAGTGAGTTTTTTGTTTTTGTGGTGGTAAAATACATATAACATAAAAATTGCCATTTTAACCATTTTTAAGTGTACAATTCTGTGGCATTAATTACATTCACAATGTTATGTAATCATCACCGCTATTTCCAAAACTCTTTCATCATCCCATATAGAAATTCTGTAAACATTAAGCAAGTATTCATTCTTCTATCCCCTTAGCCCCTAGTAACCCCTAATCTACTTTATGTTTCCATGAATTTGCCTATTCTATATATTTCATAAAGTGGAATCATACAATATTTGTCCTTTTGTGTCTGACTTACTTCACATAGCATGTGTTTTCAAGTTTAATACGCATTATAGCATTCCTTTTTGTGGCTGAAAAATATTCCATTGTATGTATATGCCACATTTTGTCTATTCATTCATCTGTTGATGGACATTTGAATTGTTTCTACTTTTTGGCTATTGTGAATGTTATGATGAACATGGTGTACAAATATCTGTTGAAGTCTCTGCTTTCAATTCCTGTGGATATACAGCTATGAATGGAATTGCTGGATCACATAGTAGTTCTATGTTTAGCCTTTTGAGAAACTATCAAACCATTCTCCATGGCAGCTGCACTATATTTCCCTCCAGGAATGCACAGAGGTTCCAATTTCTCCACATCCTATCAAATAACACTCATTATTTTTCATTAAAAACAAACTTTAACAAATTATAGCTATCTTAGGTGTTGAGTGGAACCTCATTGTGGTTTTAATTTGCATTTCCCTAATGAGTAATGATATCGAGCACTTTTCTTTCTTTTCTTTCCTTTCTCTCTCTCTCTCTCTCTCTCTCTCTCTCTCTCTCATCTCCTCCTCCTCCTCCTCCTCCTCCTCTGCTCTCAATCTCTCTCCTCCGTCTTCTCTTCTTCTCTCTCCTCTCCTCTCCTCTTCCTCCCTCCCTCCTCCTCCTCCTCCTCCTCCTCCTCCTCCTCCTCTTCCTCCTCCTTCTCCTCCTCCTCCTTCTTCTTCTTCTTCTTCTCTCTCTCTCTCTCTCTCCTATACTTACAGCACCTGGTATTCCTAGGTGGTCCCCCATCCAAGTACTAACCATGCCTGATTCTGAGCACTCTTTCATATCATGTGCTCATTGGCCTTTTGTATATCTATTTTGTATATCTGTTCTGGGGAAATATCTATTCAAATTTTTTGCTCATTTTTGAATTGTATTGTTTTTGTTGTCATTGAGTTTTAGGAGTTCTTCATACATTCTGGATACTAGACCCTTATCAATATGTATTTGCAAATATAGGTTGTCTCCTAGAGGTTGTCTTCTCACTTTCTTGATTCACAAAAGTTCTTAATTTTGATAAAGTCCAGTCTCTGTTTTCCTTCGTTGATTGTGCTTTCAGTATCATATTCATGAAATAATAATCATGAATATTTTCCCCAATGCTCCTTCTAAGAGTTTTATAGTTTCAGATCTTAAGTTTATATCTTTGATCCATTTTGAGTTAATTTTTGTGTATAGTGTGAGGCAAGGGTCCAAATTTATTCTTTTGCATGTGGAAATCCAGTTGTTCCAGCACCATTTATTGAAGGAGCAATTCTTTCCCCATTGAATGGACTTGACATCCTTGTAAAAAATCAATTGGCCATAGATGTATGGGTTTATTTTTGGATCTCAATTCTATTTTAATTGTCTCATGTCTACCGTTATGCCAGTACCACTTAGTTTTTATTGCTGTAGCTTTGGAGCACATCTTAAAGTGTAAAGTCCTCCAACTGTGTCCTTTTTCAAGGTTATTTTGGCTATTAAAAGCCCCTCACAATTCCATATGAATTTGAGGATTGTTGTTTTCATTTCTATAAGAAAGGCTCTTGGAATTTTGATAGGGCATGGTGTCTTTTACTGGTCAGAAATTTTGCATTTTGATGTGGTGAAATTATCTATGTTATCTCTTACGATTTTTGGGTTTTTCATGTTGTTTAGGAAGGTTTTCCCTGTCCCAAGATTAATAAATTATTCTAAATATTTCTAATAACTATCATTTTAATGGTTATAAACCATAATATAATATAATTCATCTGGAATTTACTTTTGCAAATGGCGCGAAGGAATTTAACTGTAATTTTTCACTAACTGGATAACTAATTGTCATTATATAAATTATTAAATATAGACTCCTGTTTTCCATGTATCTGAAATGCCATCTTCATTATATATTAAATTCCTAAACAGGAGGATGTTTCTGGTCTCTATTCTGTTACTATTCTTGATTATTTCTGAAACAATAGCACACCATTTTAATTACAAATAGTTTTTTCCCTCATTCTTTAAAAATCTTTTTCTTGGGTATTCCTTTTGAGATAAGTTTTAGAAATAACTTGTCGAGTTCCACATAAAAAATATCCTATTGGGATTTTGATTGCAATATATTGAATTCAAAATTTGTGTAAATCGTAATTTTATTTTTAGTCTTCCTAACCCCAAACATGCTATATAATTTCTTCCATTCAGGTGTGTGTGTGTGTGTGTGTGTGTGTGTGTGTGTGTGTGTGTGTGTGTGTATGATGTGAACATTCAAATTACTTTATGTTGTTCATATGTGGCTTGTAAACTTTTTCTTGGGTAGATTCTTAAGTATATTAGTTTTTGTTGCTGTTGTGAATGTCTTATATCTTTAGTTTTACTACCTTATCTGGTTGTATATTACTAAGCTATATTATAACTACTGAATATATATAGTCTAAATATTACTTATAGAAACTTTCCTACAGGTTCACTAACATAGTTAAGCAGTGATCTACATACAGGCTGTATGGTGTAACATAGTAAGAATAAATAATTGGAAGTAGTCTAAATGTTTATCATGAGAGGACTGATTAGGTAAATTATAGTGCATTCACACAATGAAATGTTTTGTAGTGTTAAAAGAAATGAAGTAGCTCTATATATTCTGATATAGAAAGTTATCTGAGATATACTGAAAATATATAAAGAAGTAACATGTGGAACAGTGAGTAAATGCTACATTTGTGTTTTTATATGCTTGTATATGCATACATATTTCTGGAAGGATACACACTAAATTGTGGTGATGCTTCTAGAGAAGAACACTGGGAAATTACTATATTTTTCTCTTCTAGGAAACATGAGAAGACTATATTTCCCAACCTTCCTAGTATACGTGATCTCAGAATGGGAATGTGGGCTGAGGTGTGTCACTTCAGCTCCAAAGCAATTGTGCCAGTGAAAATCTTTTCCCCACTCCCCTAACCCCCAACCTCTCTCCCATCTGAGTAGTTGGGATCGAAGAACTTTGAGATGATGAAGGTACTGGGTAGAAACAGCTGGATATGAGTTACTGTTGGAGAACAGTATGCCAACATTGTCTAATCCACACTGCGATGTAAGTGAGAAACCAAACTTTGTTGTGCTAAGCCACTGAAATATGGTTTATTTGGTATGATATGTGGTAGATTAAAGACAGTGAGGAATTCTTTGACACTCCTTTCATTGAAAGCTGGGGTCTATGTTTCTTGTCCTTGATTCTGGGCTGGACTGTGACTGCTTTGACCAATGAATGCTTGTTTTGGGTGCTTCTTCTCAGAATCTAACCACCATGCTCTGAGAAACAGAAGGTGTTGGAGAGGCCACATGGAGGCATTTTGGTTTTCAGCTTTAATTGTCCTTCCAGCCAACTGCCAGCATCTCTTGCCAGCGAAACAAGTGTGCCATCATTAGTAACCAACCCAGCTGAGTTTTCCAATGACTTCAGTCCTGCTTGTGACTACAACCACATAAGAGACTCAAAATGAGAATCATCCAGCTGAGCTCAGCCAACACTCAGAATCATGAGATGGTAAGAAAAAATAACACATAACCAAAAGACCACAGAACAGCATGTTCTATCATGACCAGTATCAAGGTATGAAGCAAAGAGTTTCACTCATGCTATTTGAAATTTTGGCTATGTGCTTGTGAATTATTTTTCAATTAAAAATAACTATAATTTTGAATTCAAAACTTCTAAGTGCTGGGCCATGAAAACTGGTTTTGTATATTTCTGATACCGTAACAATAAATATTTTCTAATCACCTACTCATTTGGTGCTAGGCCCCAATCTAGGTGCTGAAGACAGAGGTAGTAGGATCAAAGGGGACTTGGTGCTGGCTCTCTTGAAACTTCCAGCCTGGTAGGAGAGACAAACCATAAACAACTAAACAAACACAGAAACATGATCCCTTCTGGGAGTGAGACTTGCTCTGAAAGGAAGAACAACTAGACAATGATATAGACATTGATATAGACAATGATATAGACATTGATTGAGATGGGAGCTATTTCAGACTGGGTGAAGAGGGAAGGTCTTCTGAAAGAAGGGGTGGTACTAGCTCCTAAAAGTTCTTGAAGAAAAGCACCAAGAATAGGGGACAGCCAGGGTGCTTTGGTTGGACTGAGTTTGGCAGTGGTTTCAGTATTGTGAATAAGACTTTATTCACAGAGTAGAAAGAAGTTAAGGTTAGAAGTATGGGCAGGAATTAGAGTAAGTAGGGCCTTGAAGACCACAAAAAGGACCTGGAGTTTGCTTTAAATATTCTGGAAAGCCTTAGGGGGGTTTTAGGTACAAATAACAGGAACCAACTTAGGTTTTCAAACAAATCACTCTGGCTGCATGAGATGCTTAACTCAGGTGCAAGTTTCAAACTATATTCTAAAGTACAATAAGTCTCTAAATCATGATATAATCACTTTTTATATTTATTAATCATTGAATTATGTTTTTCTAACATAAAGATAAATCGCACATTATGCTAAATGTGAAAAATAAAAATTTGTTTTCATATATTAGGAATAGTATCTAAAATTTCATTTTAAGTCAACTTTATAATTTTCATAGTCTAAAGATAGAAGACAATATTTTTAGTCAAAATCTTTATCATATACTATTTAGAAATGACTATTTAAAATTTCCTAGGAATGTTTTGAATCAAAAAAAGATTAGGAACACTGACCCCAATGTGACTCCTCACTTGAGAGAAATGGCACTTTTGCATCTCATAGCTAGGCAGGGCCCTGTTAACACGCACTTCAATGTAAACAGCCTCAGCTAGTTTGATAGTATCCTCAAAACCCTTGAGTCAGCCAGTCCTAAAGGGAATTCATCACTGCTGCCAATTGGTCACGGGGCTCCATGACAACCATGCTCTTCTCCTGGGCATGCCTTCTAGAGAATGTTACCACCACCATTCCTACAGATAGGCTAGGCTTGGGCTAGGGCTGAAGTCAGAGAAACCTTAACTCAGGGGCAGGAAAGTTTTCCTGGAGGAAGTGACCCTTGACTAAGAGCCAGGTTGACTTAGAGGGGGAGGTGTTCCAAAGGAACATGTGCAAAGGAAATGAGGGTCAAAGATAATGACATGTGGGGAATTGAGCTCAGTTCATTGTGGTTTCAAAGCAGGGTACACTCTCCTGGGTTGTTACTGGCATTTACTGCTTTCTGAGTCCTGTGACCCACCCCATCTGCATCTCAAGAGACCCATCACTTCCAGGGCCTATGTGATTTCCCAACACTGCCCAATTTCTCTTATTTCTTGGAGATAGACAGGTCTGCATTCACTCATTGAGAGCAGGGCCTACTGGGGTCTTACACAGTACGCCCAGGTGAGGCTGGGCCCAGTGAATCCCTCCTTTCATTCTTCACACCAGCCTGTGTCTGCAGAAAGCTCTGGACATGGGTCTTGCTGGAGGTAATTTTATCAGTTTCCTCAAACCCATGATTCTCCTCAAACCCATGATTCACTATCAAGTGTGCCTGCAAGAGATATTTCTGTTCCTCCAGAGGCTAACCAAATAAAGTACACTGTTTGTTGAGCCCAGAGTCAGGATACTGGGCTGCAGGACAGCTCAGACACTCTGCGATCTCATCGCAGCAATCCGTATCTCCCCTCTGTGTGGGGGCGGGGGGGGGGGGGAGGTTTGCTGAATGAAATCCCTTTAACTTTCAGGGACCTAAATTTTCTGCGACGAACTGGGTCCCTAAACCTTGCTCACCACAAGGGTGGTGTCACCCTCTGTCCTTCCAGGCCTGAATCCACCAAGAGTTTTTATGTCATCGAACTTTTGTACTTGTTCTTCCTGCTGCCTGGAATCCTCTTCTTTCTTTTCCTGGCCAACTCTTACTTCATCCCTCAAGACCCAACTCAAATGCCATCATCTCTGGAAAGCTGAGTCCCTTTCCCTTCGGTTCCTTCCTCCTCTGTGCTTTCTTATCTCGCTGTCACACTGCGTGTGCGCCTTGTGTCTGTGTCGTCTCCCCTCACAGACCTCGAGCGCCTCGACAGCAGGGGCCAGGTGTACGGAGGTCCCCAGTCTCGAGCCTTAGAGCGCTGCCTGCTCCAGAGTGAACGTGGGCGAGTGTCTGGTTCTGTGAATTCCGCTGGCACTGTTAAGGGGTTAACGAGCACTGGCCGGGAGGCTCCGCCTGCGGAGTGCACCAATAGGCATGGGGGAAGCTGCCGCAGAGGCTCTGACCTGGAGTCCTGCTTATTACCCCTGACAGCAATTGGAGCCCCCAGTTAGGTAAGAATTCTTTGTAGGGCACCCTGTGATGTAGACCCTGGGGCCGCTTCTCGTGACGGTCGCGTTCTGTTCTCCCCCAAATACGCTCTTGGTACAACCCGGGGATTCCCCACCGCAGCCCTCCCCCCCCCCCCACGTCAGGGAGTCCCCTCGAGGCCCCGCCCCTGCCTGCGAGCTCCTGCTTGGGTCCTGGTGCGCTGAGGGCAGGAGGGAGGGAAAGGCGATGGCTGGACCCTGCAGTACCGGGGCCCCTGCCTCCCGCTGGAAACGCCACATCGTGCGGCAGCTGCGGCAACGGGACCACACACAAAAGACACTCTTCCTGGAGCTGGTGCCGGCCTGTGAGTGCTCTCCTGGGGGCTTGGAAGATAGCCGTGGAGGGGCGGGGCTCCGGGAAAGTATTTGTCTCGCTTCTCCGACTGTGACTCAGGTGTACCAACGCCTCCTGCCCTCCGAAGCCTTGGGCCTGCTCGGATCCCTTCTCTCTTACACCCCATCTCCGACTAGCCACATTCTTGCCCTTTCCGACCCAGGCTCTCCTTGGAGCCCCTTCCTGGTTGGAACTCACTCCTGATGCGCCTGCTCTCCTGGACTCTTAGGGGCTCTGCCTCCCACGAGCTGGGCTTCCTAGGCACGGGTTCATCAGCCAGTGCTAGTTTTGTAAGTCTCTTATGCTTCCTCCTGCTAGGCAATCCCCATAGGCCAGTTAAAGAATGCAGTATTGTCCCGAGCAGCTACTTCTTGGCCAATCGAGGGAGGGAATAAAACTCTGAATCTCTGTGGAGGAAGCTCAGTCTCAGGTTTTGCCACTGATAGGCGATCCTGGCTTAGGTTCCTGGAGCACCTCAGCACCCAGCCAACCCTGGCCTGAGGGAGAAGGAACCCCAGGCTCTCTGAGGGAGCTGGCTGAGCCCGGGGCAGTCAGATTCTCAGAGTTGTCGCTGGGGAGCTGGTCAGGAGGAAGTATGGTACTTCAGGTGGGATAAACAGGTGTGCATCTGTGTGTAGCATCTCTAGTCACCTGAGATTGTATGTTTGGGGTTGAAAGTCTAACCACAATCCCTCCAGCTCCTTCACTGGGCCTAACCCGCGGGCAACAACCCCCCCCCCCCCCCCCCCCCCCCCCCCCCCCCCCCCCCGCCTTGCCGCAAACAGTTGCAAATGTGTGAGACTGGAGAGACCCTGGAAGTCTGAAATCAGACACAGTGAAGGTCCAATTTTATCTCTGGTCTTGAGCAGGACATATCCCTAAGCCTCAGATTTCTAACCCATAAATTGGGCAAAATGGCTTTTTTAGATTTGCTGGGAGGCGGGTGTAGTGCCCTGGGGGTTGGGGTAGGATTTTATGTGAAAACTAGGCCATTGACTTTGGTGAGAGTGACATAGGTAGGGGACTGGGTGAGGGAAAGTTGCTGAGAAGACAGGCCTGGGCTTATCCACCCTCACTTTACTCTGTGAAAAAAGAGGAAGCGAACTCAGGTTGGGGGTGGAGGGGGTGTGTTTTAGGGTCTATAGCAGAAACCACCAAACTTGAGGTCTGCTGGATAATTGCTCAAGGGCTCTCTGTTTTGGTGGGGGTGGGGGCCGGAGGAACCTTAACACCAATCTTGGGAAGTCAAGATTGTTTTTTAGTCCAGAAAGTTAGAGCCCTTGGAGGGGAAGTAACTTGCCAAAGGCCATAGGCAGGTGGAGCTTGGCTTGTTTCATCACTCACTGGGGCTAGGCCCTTCCCTGTGGCGGGTGCAGGGTGGGGCATCAATCCCTGGCCCTTTCTTTCCTCAGGATTCTCAGTGGGCAGTGCCCAGCCATCTCCTTCCCTCGCAGTGGTCATCCTTGTTTTTCCCTGGGAGAGCAGGTATTCACGGAGGGCCTGGGGGCTAGTGCTGTGAAGAGGCTGTGCCAGGGCTAAAAGTCCTGGTAGAGCTGTGTAAACACCGCTCAAACAAGGGGCAGAGCCCAGCCTGCAACTAGCTCTCCCATTCTGCACCCCCAGGCTCTTATAGCATTCCCAGCCAGAGAGGTAACCTGTATGCCTAGAGAGCTGACAAGTGTCTATCTTTACCCCAGGCTCACCCTCTTGCACCCTTAGATAACCGCCTCCTGGAGAAGGCTGAGCTACTGGCCCGGTTCTCAGAGAAGCTGCAGCCAGAGCCAAATGATGTCACTCCTGCTACCCATCAGGGCCCCTGGTGAGTGTGAGTGTGTGTGTGTGTGTGTGTGTGTGTGTGTTCATAGTCACAATGGGCTGCCTGTGCCTGTGCCCTGCCCCTATTTTCTATTCTGGGTTCATTCTCTCCCTGGTACCTCATTGACCTCTGGCTGCTGCCCAGGATAGGAGCTGGGCTCATCAACCTTCCCCAGGCCAGCTTCTTAGAATGTCCTTCTTTCCCACCCTTCTCAGTCTACCCTGCATTAGTCCCATCTCCTTCCCCTCCCACCCCCATACTCATCTTTCCCCCTCCTCTGTCTTTCTGTCTCTGTGTTCTTTAAATTGATGCCTACAGAAGGGTCTTGCTGCTTATTCCAGAGAGGGAGTGAAGATGAGAAGCAGGAATGGGTTGGGACTCAAGAGTTGCGAGATGCTTTTGAGGAGGGTCCCTGCCATGGAACTCAAGGCCTGGGGGACTCCCTGAGCTGAGGAGTTATGGACAGCTTCAGCTTCCAGACGTGCTCTTTCTTCTACTGGCTTTCTGGCCTCCAACTTCCTCAGGAGAAAGTTCATGGGTTTGGCTTAAGGGTCCTCATGCATATCCCCTGGATGAATGGAGGGACAATGAGCACCACTCTCTTGATTGGTTGGCAGGGAGGAGGAGTCGGGGCCTGATACAGACCAAATCTCATCACCAGTCACTCTGCGGGTAAAGTGGCAAGAGGACGAGGAGGGGCTCCGGCTGGTCTGTGGTGAGGTAGGCTGGGCAGGGGTCTGAGAGAGAATGGGATGGAGCTGGGATCCAGGACTTTGGGGGCTGGAAGATGTGGTCCAAGGGAGCCACCAAATGACATTCCCCAAGCCTTGAGGCTGGACATGGGTAAGAGTACCTCTAGCTTGGCTCTGGCAGCCCAGGATAAAGTGGGCTCCAATAGCAGTTGGAGGAAGTGAGAGCTCAGGGAGGAGTGTGAGGTATACAGGGCCCAGGTGGACTCTGTTTTCCCTTCAGGATGGTCTAGCCAGCTCCACTCACCACTTGCCCTGCCAAACCCAAGGCCCAGCACCAGTTGATTATTTAATATACATTTTCAGACTAAGTGAGTAAGGTGGGCCACCTCCATGGTGGGGTGTGCTACCTCCATCTGATACTGCTGCCCCCACCCCCCATGGTGTCTCTTGGCTTGTTTCACCACACTCTCCTGGTTCTCCTCTAATTTCTGTAGCTGTTGCTTCAGAGCTTCCTTCTCTGGCTCTTTTCTCTCTTCCCCTAGCCTCCTCCCTTTACATGTGGATGTTCCTTGAAGCTCAGGTGGGTTCACTGACTCCCACAGCTTTGGAGACTTTGTTTGCTGACTCCCAGACCTGTCTGTAGTCCAGCCTTCACTTCTGAGCTCCAGACTCTCTCTCTCGCTCAGCTGATTTTTGGACTTCACATCTAAAGTCAGACTCATTATCACTCCTATAATAATATAGCCAACAACACATTGAGACGACTCCACACAGGTACTGTGCTAAGTGTTATTTCAGCTAATCCTCCACAACTCCATGGTTACAGAAGAAACTGAGGCTTAGAGAGGTGGAGCCAGGCTTTGAACTACCTCCCACACGAATCCATCTCTGTGTTCTCCATTAATTTTTTCAACAAAAATTTATTGACAATTGATACATCCAAGGCACAGGGAATACAACAGTAAATAAGACCTGGCCCCACGGAGCTTCTAGTGCACTGGAGGAGACTAATAGGCCAGTGAACACATTCCACTTCACTTGCCCAACTAGTGTGGGAATGGGGTGTGAACCGAGTGAGCACCTCTCAGAGCTCTGTTGTAGTAGCAATCTGACATTTGAGAGGTTATTTTCAAACATCTGAACCCCCTTCTTGACGGTCAGTGCCCTAAGGCTTGGAATGTCTTTGGTTTACTTCTATCACATCCCTGGGGCCTGTCTCCACAGTCCATGCTAATGAATATCTGTAGACTAAGTGATGAATGAAGTAGATCATGCCTGCTCCCTCCATCGATAGTTGGTCACCAGGGTGGACCTTGACCCTTCCCAGCCTTCTGCTCTGAGCTAGTCACAAGCTAGTCATCCTGTCTCCAAATCCATCAACTTCTCTGTTTCCTGTACCATATCCAGCCTCGTCTAAGTTATCCTCATTCTTCCCTAAATGACTCCTCCCTTGGCACCCTCACCCATTCTCCATACAGCACTCAGTGATATATTTTAATAATAAAAATTTTTTCCATTAAAAAAGGACAAGTAATATACAATACATGGCTTGTTGTGAATATTTCAAAGAGAACAAAGCCCATAGAGTTAAAAAGTAAAAGCCCCTTTCACTACATCTCCATTATCAGTTGTGTGTGTATATATCTATATCCTGCCACTCTCTTGTCTCTGAGCTCATGGTTCCCTTTGTTTGGGGGTAATTCTACACATCCTTCACCCTCAGCACTCCTTCCCATCACTTTTTCATACACCAGTCGGCTCCTATTGGATATGCTAAGGGATGAGGAGGGGCTTTTTCTTTAGTTCTTAGTACTGTTTCACATATCAAAGTAAGCATGTATTACTATTAATTTTATTTTTAAATAGTTATCGATTCACAAGAAGCTGCAAAGACAGTACAGAGAGGTCCTCTGTATTCATTCTTTACCCAGTTTCCCCAATTGGTTACATCTTATGTAACTACAGCACACACAACCAGGAAATTGATATTGGTATGAAGTGTATATAATTCTTTGGCATTTTGTCACATTTTGTCACATGTTATTTTGTCACATGTAGATTTGTGTGACCATTAAGATATAGCACTATTTTATCACCACAGAGATCTCTCTTGCTATCCTGTTTTTATCACAACATTCCCCCTCCCCCAACCAGTGGTTAACTCCTGGTAACCACTAATCTATTATTAGAGTTTTGAAAAGCATCAGATAAAAAACATATATATTGAATATCAAAACATCAATGAAACTAAATGACAGGTAAGGAAGTGGAAGTGGTAGTCAGACTGCTTAGTGGTGAAAGGAATTATGTTATAAACTAGGTCAGTTATGAAAGTCGGCCTCCCTGCCTTGCATGTGCAGGGCCCCTTGTTCACAGACTGCTGGAACCTGGGACACACTCCTGTCCATTTTGGGGCCCTCAGTTTTGTAACTTGTTGAATGAGGAAATGGGCCCCTCAATCTGACGGGCAATCACCTGACTATATTTTGCCGTTATAGACAGCTCAAGGATTTAGTTTCACTCCTGCATCTCATTTGATCCTCCCAACAACCTATTTTCATTTACAAATGAGACTTAGGTCTCCAAGGAACCAGAATTACCCAAGGTCACACAGTAAGTCAGAAGCAGGGTCTGGCCTAGAGTCCCTGATTTCTGAGCCATCTCTGGTCCTTCACACTCTATGCTACTAGGACGCTGGTTGCGCGAGTTTCTCTGACCAGTTGCCCTATCTGTAACAGGAATGCTGTGGGGATCAAATTTAGAGAGGCAATGAAGGAGGCTGTGCTTTGCAAACTATAAGAGAAAGAACAGAAAGATGCGGGACCGACACGTTCCGATTCCTGTTAGCTTGGTTAAAGCGCCCCCAGGTGTCTATCCCTAGTTGCTCGGTTTGCGCAGGCGCTCTTTGATGTTTACGGACGCCGCGAGGTCCTGCCTTTGAGCCCGCCCCTCCCGCCAGGGGCCGTCCAAAGGCCCTTAAGCTGCTCGTGTCAGTAGTGGTGGACTGCGCCAACTTTGCTCCTCAATGTGTCCTTCACCAAGCTCACATGAAAACAGTAACAAGTTAGCAATAGAGCCCCCAGCCTTGGTTATTTCCTCATTTTGCTCTTTCCGCACTGGTGGGAACTGCTTTTTTGGGGAGTCTGTCTCTCTGATCCCTCAGCTCCAAAGGGTGAGAGTTGAGCTTTATATCTGTAAGGCTTCTCCAGCTCTTGGCTGAAGGACTGTTCGTGACATAGGGGTATAGATGAGATGACTTTCACCCCCACTCTTGTGCTGTGGGGCAGCTCTAGTATTCAGTCTAGGCCCTGTGCTCCCACAGTCCATTCCTGTTCCTTAGCCTGTGGGCCTCTGCCTGGGGGCTTTGTTTCTCTCCAGGAGTTTTGCTTCGGTAGGTGGAGGGTTGGAGAGGTGGGGAACAGAACTCACATCCCTTAAACCCCTCCTGTGGACCAGCCCTTTACTTGGAGCATAATGTTAGGTGGCCTGGGTTCCAATATCAGTTCTGCCACTTAGCTACGTGACTTTGGGCAAGACACTTAATCTCTCTGTGTTGATGTCCTTGTCTGTAAAATAGGAAGAATGTCAGTACCTGTGTTGTTATAGGGATTAAAAGAGGTAATATGTGTAGAATGCTCAGAACAAGGCATGGCACACATAAGTGCTATATAAAAAAATTCAAAATTTGAAATACTGTTTCTTATAATAGTTTTTTGTTACCGTATTAGGTAAGCTCTATCGTTTCCAATTTACAGATGGAAAAACAGAACAGGTTCAGAGAGGTTGAATGACTACCCCAGGGCCACAGAAAATTAGTGGGGATGCCAGATTTGAAACTCTGGTGTTTAGATTCCAGAGTCTAAGGCCCCTCTATTGTTCTAGGAAACCGCAGTGCATTCCCCATAGTGCATTCCTGTGCAACACCCTAAGTTTACCTGCGCCTCAACTTGCTTTTCAATAAGGGGGCGGGTGGGTGGAGTAGCAGACCCTGGCTGAAGTCCTACACAGAGGCCCACCTGTCTGGCCCTTAACTGCCCCCAGATGGCCTACCAGGTGGTGGAGAAGAGCGCGGCCCTGGGCTCCCTGGAGTCGGAGCTGGAGGAGCGGCAACGCAGGTGAGGCGGCAGAGCAGGTGAGGCGCGGGCGGGTGCCAGAGGGACCGTGCCCACCTCGGGGCGGCTCCGGGCCATCACTGCCTGGGAGGGGGTACGGAGTGAGCCCGTGTGTTTCCAGCAGGGCCGGCAGCTTTCCCCACGTCCCCAAACTCCCGGAGCCGCAGGACTTGAGGAGGGAAGGCTGGGTGGGAGACTTGCTTTAGCCGCCTGGTTGCACGTGGCCACGGGCAAGTCTGCCCCAGCTCTGAGACCCGTCCCCACTGGGCAGTGATGTTGGTTCGCTCCTGCTCCAGGCTGGCGGCTCTGGAGGCCCGCGTGGCACAGCTGCAGGAGGCACGGGCGCAGCAGGCTCAGCAGGTGGACGCTCTTCAGGCGCGGAACGCGGCTCAGCGGGCGGCCTATGAGGCGCTGCGCGGGCGCGCGGGACTTCAGGAGGCGGCATTGCGCAGGCTTGAGGAAGAGGCGCACGACTTGCTGGAGAGGCTGGTGCAGCGCAAGGCGCGCGCCGCCGCGGAGCGCAACCTGCGCAACGAGCGCCGAGAGAAGTGAGAGCTCTGGGCCCCACCCCTTGGGGAAGCGAGCGGTCACGCCCCTTGTCTTGGCGGTGAACGGGACTCCCGTGCACCTTCCCCAGGGGGAGGACCCACCCGGGCTTGCCCTCGCAGGAAGGCAGCAGAGTCCCGCGCCCGGCTCCTAGGAATATTTTCTCCCCCAGGGCCAAGCAGGCGCGGGTGTCCCAGGAGCTGAAGAAAGCTGCCAAGCGGACAGTGAGCATCAGCGAGTAAGAGTGGGGGTGCGCCCGGAGCCTCAGCCACTGGCTCTGACCCACGTGCTCTGGCGCTCCCTCCCTGCTTTCGGGCCGTTGCCTCCAGTTCTACCGTGCCCCACATCTGCCTGCGGTCACCCATGCACCTGACCCCACGTGTGCACAGCCACGGTCCCCAGGTCCCCGTGTAGACCGAGCCCACAGGACACCTTCAGAAACGTGTGGTCATGGAAGCCAACACGTTGGGCCCTCCACATGGGCACTTACCGGGTCGGCACATCTTCACCATATCAGTCACTGGGGCAGGGAGGGATTGGCTTGGTCCCTTCACCTTCTTGAGCTCCATTCCCTCTCCTAGGAACCCAGACACCCTAGGGGATGCGATCAGGGAAGGGGCTGAGATGACTCCGGCCCTGCCTGCTGAGCCAGAGTTTCTGGATAGTGAGGCTGGTGAGAAGTGGAAGAGGCCCTTCAGGTGAGGACTGTCCCAGTGCTCTAAGCTGCGCCCACCCCAGAGTCTTCCTCTAGGACCTTAAGCCAGCTCTTGGGTTGGGAGGGGCCTTGGGAAGATGCTGGAGTACAGCTCATGCCTCCCAGGACAGGCTTGATCTCTACTGGGGATGGGTGTCAGGTCAGTGAAAGGGAGAGAAACTGTGGTGAAGGCCCTGGGCTCAGCTGTCAAAGCATGTGTTTGGATACATAGGGACATGAGAGCACATGAGTGTGCAAGCCTGGATGAGCATACTTGAGTATGTGTGAACATCTGAGCATGTGTAGATATGTGAGCTCACATGGTTGGACCTGATTGGGGCTTCAGTACTTGGGCTCCTCCCCTCATCCCCATCCCACCCATCTGTCTTCATTTGCCTGGCATTGAGGCTGCAGGTCCTTGCCCCATTCTTCAGCCTGAAAGTTCTCCTCAAGCTCTTTATTACAGATCACTGTATCCAGGCCTGAAGGAACTTGGGGAGGGGCATGAGACACTGGCAGCCCTGTGGGCCAAGTCATCCCAGGACACAGCTCCTGGGCATTTTTGAGGACTCAGCAGGCCTAAGTTGCTCCCTGCACCTGCTCCCAGCCTTATGTTTTCCGAGCCTGGGGGCACCTTTACCACCACCTCCTCCATGGGCCCCAGTTAAGTGTCCCAGGAACTTTCGTTCGGGGTACTTTGGCAGTGAGGTGATTCTTAATATCATGAAGGAAACTTTGGGAGACTTCATTGCCAACTTCCTCCCTGCCTCCACTTTCTTGGGACTGCTCTGGGTCATCCTGCGCCTCTGGTCTTGGGGGAGTGAAGTTCTCATCTTGGGCTCAAGAAGTTAAGAGGCCTCAGGTCCTTGGCAGAGTGTAGAAATGAATGACTGCTGTCTGCACACCTCCCGACTAGTTCCTTAGCCTCTCGATTTTGCCCCAGGTCTGCCTCTGCCACCTCTCTGACGCTGTCCCGCTGTGTTGATGTGGTGAAGGGGCTTCTAGAGTAAGTATGTGTGTGCACTGACATGTGTATGAAAGGGCGGGGCCACTTGGAGCCCTATGTGTGGCTCCTGGAGCCCAGACTTGGTCTGTGTATGTGCCTTGGTCTATCCATTCACGTTTTGCCCAGCAGTCTGCGTGAGTCTCTCTGCTGAGCCTCAGAGGCAGGAGCTGGGTGCATGGCCTCATTTTGAGCCCCTGCTTGGCTATCCTCCAGGTTCTGTGCCTCATCCAGTTTCCTCACAGAGGACCAAGAGCTCTAGCCTGAGGCCAGACAGCAACTCCCACTCAGTTGGGAAACTGAGGCTCAGAAATGTCAAGGACTCTTTCAGGGTCACAGAGCCAAGCAGTGGCAAGGCCAGGGCTGGAGCCGCAGCCCCAGGATTTCTCTGCATCCACTGACCTTGCCCCGCTTCTGTGCTTTTCTCTGTGCCCCTTTCATCTCCACACTGACGGGGGTTAGAGACCGGTTGGGGACCTTGCTTGCTGCACCTCTTGGCCATGTTCTGCCATCTTCTGTGTCTGCTTTCTGTTGTTGCTGTCACCTCAGGAGAGCTTGAGGCTCCCCTGTCAGACGGGCTTGCTTAATGCCCACCCCCAGTTTCAAGAAGAGGAGAGGCCACTCAATTGGGGGAGCCCCCGAGCAGCGATACCAGAGCATCCCTCTGTGCGTGGCTGCCCGACTTCCAACCTGGGCTCAGGATGTGCTGGTAAGGAAGAGCTGGGTCACATGCCTGCAGTGCTGATATGGGGAGTGTGGATCCCAGGGCTGGTCTGAAGAGGCCAGGAAAACGGGGCTAGGCTCCTGGGCAGGAGCAGGAGTTTTTCTGCCACAACTTACGGTGGGATCCCCTCAGTCTTTTATAATGAGGGTGTGTACTGGAGAAGGAGAGACAGGAGGCTGGGAGACCAGAAGGTCAGTTGGTGGAGTAGATGGTAGTGTGGTGGTTGGCGGCTGCAGGGGTCTATGTAGAGGTGACGAGACCCTCTGGTGTGTATAAGCATGCATTAGAGAGATCCTGTGAGCATGTACAAAGAGGCCTGCATGGCAAGTACCAGGGGCATCAACCTCCCCTTTTTTCCACAGGATGCCCACCTCTCTGAGGTCAATGCTGTTCTTTTTGGCCCCAACAGTAGCCTCCTGGCTACTGGAGGGGCTGACCGTCTCATCCACCTCTGGAATGTCGTGGGAGGTGAGGGTCCCTGTCCTATGGGCCAACCCAGTGCTTTCTCTCCAACCCCCAGGCCTCCAGCTTGCTCCTTGGTGGACAAAGTCCTTGGATTTCTTTATTTTTTCCTCACCTAGAACAGTCTTGTGGGCAGTAGCCAGATGACCCCTTGGCAAGAGTTCCAGGCTCACTGTTCTGAAGACGGGTAGAGCCTCCCAGCTCCTGGGGTCTAGGCCTGCAGGATAGGGAGGGCTGAGCTCAGATGGTACCTATTAGGAGAGGTAGGGGTCTGCCCTTGAGGATCAGGTCCTTGGTGTCTACCAGACCACTTCTGTTATCACTTGAGCTCTTAGAACTCAGGAGACCATTAGTTAGCTACCCTAGGCTCTGTAGGGGATGTGTATTGGGGAGTCAGAGCTGGCTCCTGGAGGCTTCTTAGAGGAGGCGTGGCCCTGGCTTGCCACATGACCCAGGGACAGGCCTTTTTCTCTGGTCTTTTCCAGCTCTTTGAGAGGACAAGCTGCCCCCCTGGGGCTCCCTGCTGGTAATTTGAGAAGGTGCAACCTTTGGCCCAGGCCCCCAGAACAGATCCAACAATTCTGTCCTCTAACTTGGGAAAGACTGATTTCCCACTCCTGGTTCCAGCTCCTCATTTTCATGAGGTTAGTGACCTCATTGCACCTGTCCCTTCCTCTGGTCCCCCCAGGTCGTCTGGAGGCCAACTACACCCTTGAAGGAGCTGGTGGCAGCATCACTAGTGTAGACTTTGACCCTTCGGTGAGTCCACTGAGTGGCATGGGATGTCCACCTCCCTCAGTCTCCATCGCCAGGCAGGTGGGGGCCTTAGGACCTGAGGGGACACATGGGCATCCTAAAACCCAGCCTTTAGGCTCCTACACAAATCCTCCTCCCTGGCCCCAGGGGCTCCTTGGCCTGCCTAGGGGACCTGGGCTGTGAGAAGCTCAGAGGCAGCCCTGCCCTAGCTCTTGGGCCTGAGGGATGTTGCCTCTGGCCAGGCCCAGGTCCAGGACCTCTCCTACTCCCATTTTTCTAGGGCTCCCAGGTATTGGCAGCTACTTACAATCAGGCCGCTCAGCTCTGGAAGGTGGGAGAGGCACAGTCCAAGGTGAGGTCTGACTGGGGAGGCAGCCTGAGGATCAGGGGTCATGCTTTAGCCTGGAGGGGGCGGGCGGTGTTATGGAGTTTTGGCCATGCCCTTAATTTATGTTTGTGATGGGGGGTAGGAGACACTGTCTGGACACACAGACAAGGTGACAGCTGCCAAATTCAAGCTAACACGGCATCAGGCGGTGACTGGAAGCCGAGACCGGACAGTGAAGGAGTGGGACCTTGGCCGTGCATACTGTGAGGCCCAGCCCCACCCTGCTCCCTACCATCTGGGGACCCCTTCCCCACAAAGCTGAGCCATTAGAGACCTCAACCTACTCTCTACGAGTGATTCTGAGATTCATAGGCATTTGGGGTGAAACCTCTCTAAGTCCCTTCTTCTCTGTCTCCCATTGGTGCTTTCTGCCAGTTTCTTGGTGACAGGCTTTGGGCTGGGAAACAGGGGATCCCAGGTTCTAGTTTTGGGAGGATACTGACCCTCTGGGGCTCCTGGGCTTCGGCTTCTCATATGTCTAGTGGGCTAGCTCCTGACAACCCTCCTCTGAGACCGGGCTTTCCTCCTTGTTCCGTAGGCTCTAGGACCATCAATGTTCTTTCCTACTGTAATGACGTGGTGTGTGGGGACCATGTCATCATTAGTGGCCACAATGACCAGAAGATCCGGTTCTGGGACAGCAGGTGACAGGAGTGGGCTATGGGTAGTGGAGGCATTGAGACAGAGGTCCTGTTTTCTCTTTCCTTTCTCCGGCCGTGGAGTTGTGGAGAGTATCTCGGGGAAGTGAAGCTGTGATGGCCTCTCTGTGCTGAGCTTAGCCCCTTGAAGGCTCAGCTGCAGGACCTGAGCCACCTTAATGGCTCTCAGTCCAACCACTAGACTCTGCCTGAGCCTTGACAACCAAGATGCAGAAGCCCCTTTTTTTTTTCATTTAGTTACCAAGTTTTAATCAAAAGGAATATAAGTTTTAGGGTTTTTTTTTTTGTTGTTTGTTTTGTTTTGTTTTTGTTTTTTTAAAGATAACAGCTCAACATTGAGTTTGATTGGTTTATAAAAGCCAGCACTGGATCCAGTGCCTGGCCTGTCTCAGGCTTCTCATTACTGGTGGGTACTGATTGCTGTTTGAAACCCTTTTCTCTCATGCACACACATGTAGAGACAGACTTCCATTACTTTCCCTCCTGCATTTAGTTTAGTGACCCAAGTGTTGCAGGGGCTTCGGCTTTGAGTCAGGGGCTGCCTAAGTTCCTGCTGGAGGGGGCTGGCTGCAGTGGGAGATTAGTCTCTGTCCGCCTTGCTCTTGTGCTCTGAGACCAGCAGTGTCTCTGGACTTCATTAGCTTGTCATGAGTGGCCCTGTCAGGGTGGGCTGCTCCTTATCCCCATCTCTGCACTTGCTCCTCAGGGGGCCCCACTGCGTCCAGGTCATCCCTGTGCAAGGCCGGGTCACCTCCCTGAGCCTCAGCCATGATCAGCTGCATCTACTCAGCTGTTCCCGTGATAATACACTCAAGGTCATCGATCTGCGTGTCAGCAATATCCGCCAGGTGTTCAGGTACCTGCCTTGTGGCCACTCATCCTGTAGCTTTGGCTGGGGCAGCTGGGCCTCTGATCCCCTGTAAAAGGCCCTCCAGGGCCTCTCAACAGGGGTGGGGGGCCCTCCCTAGAGGCCTTTCTGAACCAGGGCCTGCCAGATGGAGAGAGAAAGCTCTTGAAATTTCCGGCTGAGGGCAGGGACTGGTGGCCACCTCCATTGTGATCTGACTCTGTCCTCAGTGCTGATGGCTTCAAGTGCGGTTCTGACTGGACCAGAGCCGTGTTCAGGTGTGTCTGTGAGAGCACATGCCTCTGCCCAAGTGTACCCCATTTGACTGTCCGTGTTTCCGTGTGTGTGTGTGTGTCCTCACCTCTGATCTCCTCCTCTCTTGCTCTGCTGTGAACACTATAGTCCGGACAGAAGCTATGCACTTGCAGGTTCCTGCGATGGAGCCCTTTATATCTGGGATGTAGACACTGGGAAATTGAAGAAGATCCTACGGGGACCCCACTGGTGAGCATGACCACCATCCATCCACCTGCCCGCCCCAGCCTCAAGGCCACTGCTGCCCTAGCCCCAGTCCTGCTGAGCCAATTCTAGGTTCTGACATGCTTAGGCCCTGGAATGCCCCCCAGCCCTCATTCCCACACGTTCCACTTCCCAGAACCCTTCACAGTTCACAAGGTGCCTTTCCACATGGACTTGGCCCTACCTCACCACAGCCTTGTGAGCCCATTTTATAGGTGAGGAAATGGGGTTAGAGAGGGTCTCAAACTGCCCAGGTCCAGTAATGAGGGGCAGCATCAGGCTGCAGGCCCAGCTCCTGGTGCACCCCTGAAGCCTCGCCCTCCTTCTCCTCAGTGCTGCTGTCAACGCCGTGGCCTGGTGCTACTCCGGGAGCCATGTGGTGAGCGTAGACCAAGCCAGAAAGGTTGTGCTCTGGCACTAGTGCCACAACCTTCTGCCTGGGCTGGTGCTCGAGTCTGAAGTCTGAAGCCAGAGAACAGCTTCCCACCACTCCATCTGGTTCCAGGGCCAGCGGGCAGGTCGGGGGTGGGTGTGGGGGATGGCCTCAGGGCATTTAGTTGGGAAGAAGGCCTGGCAGGACCTGGCCTGTTTGTTTAAAAAAAAAAAAAAACAGCGTGGGTTGGTGGAGATTACAGTATTTTTATGTTAATTTTGGTCTCCTCACTTTCTCTGCCAAAAGCGGCATCTAAACTGGTATCTGCTTTACTCTTTGCAGCATTTAGAGAACAGAGAGGGGTTTGGGCTGGTGCCTTGAGGAAATCGAGGCTTGGCCTCCTTTCTTTCTTCTGCAGAGCTGGACGGAGCTGGACAGAGCTGGTCCTGTCTCCGTGCTGTTCAAGTCTAAGAGGATACAGCATGAAGAAAGGCCAGAGGCAGCAAAAGGCAATGGTTCTTAGAGCCATGGGAATTTCACCTTTGGTCTGAGCTGGTCCTGAGGCCAAGTCAACACCTTGGACCCTCCTGCTTCAGGCATGCAGGGTAGACTGAGGCTGAAGAAGGACCATGGGAGTCCAAGGAGGGAGCAGGGGAAGTAGTCCAGAAGAGCCCTGGTAGAAAGTGTCCTAACAAACTGGAGAGTGATGTCAAGTACTTGGTGCACCAGATCTACCTTTAGACCAGCCATGTTCTTGCTCCAGAGGCAGAACCTGCAGTGGCAGGGCACAGCCTGTGTGTGCCTGTCTGTGAGTCTGGGAGGGCAGCGGTGGGCTGGGCCTGGGTCTGGGCCCGGGCCTGGGCCTTCACTTCCATTGGCACCAAATATGTTCTGCACAACAAGCCTCTGAAGTACAAGGCAGACCCAACAGGGTAGAGCCTGGGCACCACACTTCCTTCACCAACCTGGGGTATGGTGGAGGAGTCAGCAGGACGGTCGTTGCCAGTCATGAAGCAGCAGAGGGGATTTTTGTCCTTGAATGATGGGGGCTGATCTCTGAGGGTCTACTCAGCTGCGAATCAAAGGCTTTACTCTACAACTCACAGCCTCCTTCTTTATGATCTTGCAGTCTCCTTCGAGGACTCTTTGCCAGTCCCAAGGTTTTGGAAATCATTTCCAGAATGGGTGGCAGAGACTAAAAGTCTGGACTCCTCAGCCAGATTGGGGGTGAATCTCAGTTCCACTATTTAGTAGCCAAATGGTTTTGAAGAAGTTACTTAACATTTCTGTGCCTCAGTTTCCTCCTCCTCAAAGGTTGTAAGGACTTCACGTGTTAGTATTTAATGTAAAGCTCCTGGCACATGTCAAAGGCTGTGTAAGAGTTGGTTAAACACCTGTATCTACACTGCTAACTCCCAGATCACTCACTGCCCTTGGCCATCCAGCTCTCCTCTGAGCTCTAGGTGACATATCTAGCTGCCTCCTGGGCCTCATCTCCTGCTGGTATAAGCTCTTCTCACACCCCACATCCTCGTGGCACTGAGGCCTGGGGCTGCTGTGTCTAACTCTCCTTTCCATGCCTGCTGCCACTACAGGCCAACTTCTAGACCTGCTGCCATCCCACTCAGTCCTCTTTGCCATGGTGACCTTCTAAGGTGTCATGGTCACATGTGCAGCCCCTTGGCATTCCCATGCTGCCCGCAGAGAAACTTCTTGGCATGCATTTCAGAGCACCCGGAGCTACCCTGCTGACTTCAGCTGCATCTTTATTTTTTTGCTACTCCTGTGCCTTACATGTGTTTTCTCCTCTGCTCAGTGCTCTTCCCTCCCAGGCCCTAATTCACATTTATCCGTCAGGATCCCCTCACTGAAAGGCCTCTCTCTCCTGCCAGGCTGGCCAGGGGCCTTCTGTGGCCCATGCTCCCATTTGTGTCTGCCTCCCTCCATTTTCAGCAGGGAGCTCTTGGAGGAGACCAGGATGGGAATCAAGTGTTTCCTGGGATCAGGCTGGCACAGAGAAAGCCTCAGGAAATGTTTCAATGGATAAATTCTCTTAATGAAGAAGTTGGCAAATCAGTGCAGTTGAAGACACTAGGAGTCCAGCATTCTTCAGATCTAAGATTCCCAAAGGCCCAGCCCTCATGCCCTGGCTCCCGGTGGCCACCAGGAGTCACCACTGCCTGCCTAATCTCTGCAGAGGCCACACTGCCACCTTCCGGAATTCATGGCTGGAAAGACCATTGCTTCCATTAGCCGCCATTATCCAGGGCTTGTATCAGGCCTTGTGTTCTGTGATTTTTCTGCAGAATTTTATTGTTCCTCCCAACTACCTTGTGCTGTAGATATCTCTTTCACAGACAAAATTGAGGCTCAGAGAGGCTAAGTGATATGAGATCACACAGCTGGCACAGCTGGATTATGACAATTATACTTTTTAAAAACAAAATGTCAGAGACTCTGGGCTCTCAGTTAGGGCTTCAGGGTATACCCCCTGTGCCCTAGTGGTATGCCTCTTGCCAGGGGGTGACTCTAGTTTTATGCCTAACCTAAATTCCTCCATCTTCTTTCCCATTCTGGGCCCTGGGCCTGAGCTTGGAGGGTTAGTGTTCTTGAAGCAAGGGATATACAGGGCCAAGGAGTGAGGTGAACAGGAGGCTGTTACCAGCTATACCCCATTGGGGCAAGTACCTCAGGACTGCAGTGACGACTGCTTAAATAACCCAGAATTGGTTCTCGGGAAATGATTTGACTCAACTCCTAGGACAGTGGTCCCTCTGTTCCCCTTAAGCCTCCCCTTCTTCGTATGTAAATCTGACAACACACCTTGGGGTACAGTTGCCTCACCTCAGGGAGCACACCTGAACTTCCTTGGAAGGAATGCTTCCTGGTAGAGCCAGAGACAGGCGAAGGTGTTCCAGGGAACGAGGTGGGCCTGGAGAGAGAGGGGCCAGCAAAGGCTAAGTGGGGCAGGTGGTGGGAAGTCTGCACCCCTAGACCCTGCGGTCCCTGTTCAGTGGTGATAGAGCCCTGGTGCTGAACACCTCTCCAGGGTTTCAGTGTTCAGTATTCGGGTTTTTAGTACTTAGGTGCTGAGGGTCTGCCTCCCAGAGAGGGGGCAGGGCCTTGTGTAGGGTCACACAGCAGAGCTGGGATGAGAACCCAGGCTTGATGCCCTCTTTTCTGAAAACTGGATTCAGGTTCTGCACAGAGGGGCTGGCCTGGTCTTCTGGAGGTCCAGTTCTGGGTTCTGTTCCCAGTTGTCTTCATGAAAGATCTTGGGCAAATCACAGTGTCTTCCAGGGTGAGAAGTTTCCCCATCTGTGTCTTCCTGCTCCATGGCTCTGGGCCTCACCAAAGGTGATCCAGGTCCTTCCTGGGGCCATTCTGCAGGTGTAAGTACCACCTCCTCTGCTTGCCCTGGTCAATCTCAGGTGTTATGAGCTTAATACCCAAAAGGGAGAAATGACAGAAGCCCTTAATTGGGCTCCTCCTGTTCTTTGGTCATCTCCCTGTCCTGGGAGACACTTTGGCTTGAGTCTACTGTTCCTGAGTCTCCCTACCAAATATGAGCCCTTCAGTAGAGGGGATGAGATCTGAGTCATTTGGGTCATCGGTGCCCAGAACATGGCCTGGGGCAATAAGTTTGATGACAAGACAAGTAGCAGTTGGATAGTGGTGGTCCTGGCCCCTAAGATGTTCCCTGGAGGAATCGTGAGAACATCCCACCTGTGGACCCACTGGTGGGATTCAGACCACGTCTGGGTGCAGGTGGTTTTCTTTCTCTGGATGCACATCCATTAGTCAAAATTATCTTCAGCTTATCTGTACATTATCTTATTTGATCCTCATGGGTCTTAGAAAGTTTGTATTGCCTTTTAATCCCCACTTTACAGATAAGGAAAGCAAACCCCAGAAAGACGAAGGGACGAGTCTAAAGTCATAGCTCATCAAGGCGGCCAAGGGTCTTGAATACAGGGCATTTGACCTGGCCTTTCCCTGCTTGACCCTCACAGGAGGCAAATGGTTGACAACAGGAAGAATGCTTACTCAGGTGTTTAGTACACAGTTCATTTCTGTTCTGTTTCAGGATAATATTCCAGGAAAATATTCCCAGACCAAAGCTCTCCAAAATAGACATGGCTGAAATACATTTGTTTTTTTTGGCTAGTGGGACCAGGAAAATGGTCCAGGAACAAGATGCTCTTTGGCATTCACGGGGTTCTTGGCAGATCAAGCAGTAACAGAGCAAACACAGGAAGAGTCTAGGAGGAATTACACTGGTTGTGCCAACTGTAGGATTTTAGGACAAATGAGAGGTCTCTCCTTAACTAAAATTTACTTCACTGTTTGTCATGAAAAAACAACTTCATGAGCAAAATAAATGCAAAGATTCAGAGCAGCCAGATTTTGTCATAAGGCCACTCAGAGAGGGTTAGGCAGTAACTGGCCCAACAAGCAAAAGTTGTGGCTGGGCTACTTGGGCGGCAGGTGAACAGTACAGCCTGGGATGTGATCACGACCTGGAGGACGAGGATTTGCTTTGTCCCAGGGATAGTCCAGTGGCTTGGAATTCCTAATTTCTAGCCATCCCAAGAAGCCTGTGTTAATAAGTCTGTTCTCAAATATTGCAACCTTTTTTAGGTGATGTTCTCACTGTGTCTAGAAAGTGAACTTATCTAGAACATAAGAGTTGGATAACCCTTGGATATCATCTCGTTCTACTCCTTTTAAGGTTGGGGATATGGTAGCTCAGAGGGAGAGGACACACTGAGCCATGCAGAGAGCAACCTCTCCCCTGCCTCTCTGGCTGCTGGACATGGGCTTGGGTGGAGGGTCAGAGAGTAAGGGAATCCAGGTGATGTGCTGTGAATCTGACTTGATTACATTACAGTCAGCTCCTATGAAGAAGGAAGCCAAAATGTAGCTGGCACCAGAGTGGGGCAATTAGCTTAACTGTTCCCTGACACAGCCTAGGTCTCTGATGTCAACGGCAGTCTCAAATGTGAGCAGCTTTCATTAGCAGAGAAAGGCAGAAGATGGAAATGATATTTAACGTGCACGGATAGCCCTTCCCATTTTTATGGCAAAGCGCTTTCACACATACTCCTTCCCTTGGGCCTTATGACAACCCTTTGTTGAAGAGTAGCAAGGACCAAGGAGAGGACACCAAAGGTGGAAGAGGTGACGGTGAGGGACATTTGTGGTGACCACCCTGTGCTGCTCACATTATGCATCCTCCTTGGATCCACAGCATTACTCTCAGGTGTCTGATGAGGATGGCGAGGCGCAGTTCCCATGGCTGTCAAGGGGGCCAGGATTTCACTCCGACCTTCTGACTCCAAAGTCCATGTTGTCTCCTATGCTGTTGGTGGCAGTGTCGATGGATGCGATCATTCTGGTGGCCAATTTGGCAAAATTTAAAAAAATTAAATACACATACATATCTTTTTGACTCTCAAATTACAAGTTTACACAATATTTTTACTGATACAAATTTGTAAAGAATTATGTACAAAGATGTTAATTTCAACTTTCTAATAGTAAATGGATGGATACACCCTAAACATCCAAAACTATAGGAATGTTTAAATTATATGTCCAAACAAGGGAATGGAATGTAACTTTCAAAAAGAATGAGGTAAACCTAAATGTATTATATAATCCCACTTACATAAAAAGGCAATGTGTATGAGCTTTATGCACAGAAAAATTGTGGAAAAAATGGATCGTACATGCCCAGCTCTGGAAAGAACTGTGGGGCCTCTCCCCAAACATGCTGAGCCCTGGTCCTTAGTATAGCCGGCTGGCAGCCACAAAGACTCAGCCTTTAATCGGGATTCCGCTATCCACCTCTGGGACCAGTAAAACTCCTTTGCTTGATTCATTACTCCTGAGGGTGAAGGTTTAACAAAGAGTGGAGGAGGCCAGATTGCCCACTTCCTAGAAGCCAGCGGTTACATCCTCTGAGGGGACTTCGGTGACCTTCCTCTCGCCCTTTCAGCTGCAGAATCAGAGTTCACTCCTCAGCTCCCTCAGCACGCTGTCCTCTCCTCATGTCACACATGTCACACAGTGTTGTCATGTGTATACCTGTCTCCTCTCCTTAGCCCCTGGGGAAAGAACCTAGAAAGCAAAGACCACAACTAATTTATTACTATCTCTAGCATCTAGGACATTATACTTGGCAGGTGGGTACCATCAGGGACTATGTGTCCCATGGAAAAATACATTTACTTCCCCCTCTCTGTATTTGTATGGTTTAAAGGAGTTCCCAGGAGTGTCTTTATAAGAAGCACTGCCTGTTTGCAAAAGTCTGTTTACCCGAATGTTTTTATAAGTAAACTTAGAAAGCTTAATTCCATTTTTTTATTATTCAACATTTTATACATAATAAATACAAACTTTTTACAGCTACTGTAAAGAAAGCACATCTGCACAGAGGCACTCCCTCAGAGCCTGGCCCTGTACACTGTGATGCTGGATTATAGGTCTTGGAGGGTGGGGTTCTTTATAAAAAGGAGGCATATTTTTACAACTTTGTGTTTTTAAAATAAAATTAGCAGCTCTTCCAAAAAATATTTTAAAATATAACAAAAAATTTCAAATAACCCTCTGAAAATGTGGAAAATCCAGATTCAAGGACAATTTGGCTAGCTACAGAGAGAGAATACAAGACCAGGTGGCAGGAACTGCCTGATTTTATGCACTTTGAAGATTTTTAAAGTGCTTGGAAGATGTTTAACATACCGGCAAACATTAAAATCTTAAAAAAAAACCACCCCTTAATTTCTTTTTTTTTTAAACTTAAGAATAAGTTTGATAACATAAAAAGACCTCAAATAGATCAACAGGTTAAGAAATGCAAAAAAAAAAAAAAAAAAAAAAAAGTGAAGAAAAAAAACAATCACAGAGAAGATTCATCAATGGACATTATCACTGAAGTGATCAAATGACTAAAAATTTCTTCAGCTATGACTTTACTTTTGGTCAATAATCCCATGGGGACATTGGGCAAGCATTTCAAGTTTTTAGAGTCTTAGGAAGGATGGAGTTTTCAAAGCATAATACAACTTTTAGATTAAATTCTGTGAATCTGATTTCTTAAAAAAAAAAAAAAAACAAACAACCAGCAGATGTCCCTTAGTCCTAGTTAACTCCCTATCTTCCATAGGAGGTGGAGGGCCAACAGCGGCTGACTCTGGGACACCTGCGGCTGTGGGCTTGCTAACCCGTGGAGAAAGCTACCCCTGGCTCTCCCTGTGACGTGCAGAACTTGTCTTTTCCTTGTCAATTTGCACCTGTGCAGGCTGTACAATCCTTTAGTCCTTTTTCACAGGAAGATGGTTTCCTCCATGAGCCACAGGTTCTTCCTCCCAAGGAAATGTCAGGTCAGTGGTACCTGGGAAGCTGCATTTTCTGCCGGGGGTGGCCGCCGGTCTGGAGACCAGCCACAACCTGGCTGCCTGGGCCAGTGCACTGGCTTGAGAATAAAACAGTGCTCAAGGCTCTCCATAGAGAAGCTTAACAAGGCAAAGTATGTGTCCCCAATTTATTTAGACATTCAGATTATAAGGATACTGGTCAGAGGACTATATGCTGCAAAAATTAAGATGAAAAATACCCAAATACAAAAAGAACATTAAATCGGCTCACTTCAGATCTGGAAGCTCCATTTCTGCCTTAGCCGCGGCCTCCTTTCTATTAGTCTATGTGATGGACATTTGGCTACTGTTCAGCCCCTCCATATTAGCTTCACTAATACTAAATGAATGGCATAAATATTAATACGAAAGACACTGTTATTGTTTTAACTCTGTTAGTTGTGGAAGAGATGTGCATTAATGCAATTGGTGCTACACTCAGGCAGTCCGCTCATTTCCAATAAGGTTCTACTTTCTCAGTCTGGGGACTAAATGCAGGGAGGAGCCAGCCTCTCCTGAAATCCCTCCTTCTGCTTTCTTATGTAGCCAACATGATCTGATTAAACTCAATCAGACGAGCAAAAGCCACTTGAAAAAAGATGAGAATCTTTGCCACAACCTTGTGGCCACAGTAATATACTGTACGAGTGCACATGATCAGTGTCTCTGTGACTGTGCCCTGGATAAGGCCTGTTCTTGAGTCTCATATAAAAAGGGACCATGAGGGCTGTCCCCCCCTGCTTTGAGGGCCCATTAGTATTTGTGCTATGGTAGGAGAGATGACATAGAAAATGACGACAAAAAAAGGCACAAAATATCCAAAACATGGGAGGAATCCACCGGGCCACTCAGTCATTTATAATCCTCCTGGTTTTTGCTCTGTTCAAGAGTCATCATCATGCAAAGGTGCCTAAAGAACAAGACTGGCCAAACTCCAAGCTTGGCCTTGATTGTAGCAGTAACAGACGGGCAAACCCATCATCACACCAGTGTGATTTCCACATCCTCGATCTTCTCTGCTGGCCTCCGGTGGTTCTGTGTAGGCGGAGGGGGAGCTGCCCGGACCTGGGCAGGAAACAATTACATGGCTTGTCAGTTAGCTTCTTGATTCAGTGTCTGAAGCATCCAAACCCAAACTGGTCACTTTATCCAAGGACATGGACACCCCAGGGGTCTCAGAAATGCTCTGGGCATGGGCTTCCAACCCAATTTTCACTCCCACACTGAAGAGTTACTATTCTGGATAAAATGTGAAACACAACAATCTTGCCAGGCTGAAAGCCTCACGGGCACAAGGGTCACTATAGCCCTAAAGGCCTCATTCACAGCAAAGGCCTGGGGCTGGAAGCAAGAGACTCTTGAGCAATGTTTAGAGAACTGAAAACCTTGCAGCATGTCTTGGAAGGAGAGTTGCAAAAGATCAGAGAGGTAGGCTGGGGTTTAGTTGTGAAATCTGAGCTTTATTCTTTAGGCAAAGACTAATCATTGGTAGATTTTAAACAGCGGTATCAGATATATGAAAAGATGACTCCGGTTAACAGTTTGGAGAAAAGAGCAGAGTTGGGCAAAGATATAGGTTAAGAAGACAATTTAGAAGACTTCTGTAGTCATCTGAATGAAATGTTAGCCTGAATTGGTGATAGCTGTGAGGGGTAGAGAAGTGGAAAGATTGACAGTTGTCTCTGAAGGAAACTCGGCAGGATTTAGTGATTACTATTTGTGGGAGGCCAGAGCACTGGCAAAGAGGATAATGAACTCATTTTTGCTGAGTTCTAGGGGTTTGGTACATGTACATTGAGATATCCACAAGTCTGAAACTCAGGGAAGAGATTGGATTGGCAGTTATCAATCTGGGAGTTGTCAGTAAATAAATGGTTATCAAAGCTATGGCAGTAGATGAGATTATGCAAGGTTTAATGACTTCGAGAGAACCAGCCCATGGAAAGAATCCTAAGAAGCATCAGCAGAGATGGATAGAGGCCAGAGACGCCTGTAAAGGTCAATGAAAAGCAAGGGCCAGAGAGATAGAAAGCAAACCAGGAAAGGCTGGTTCAACACACTGGCCCACTTCTCTCCACTGCCACTCTTCCCACCGTCCATGCTACCGTCCCCTCCTGCTTAGACTACTGCTTCAGCCTCCTGATGGCTCCCCATGTCCCTTCTGCCATCTTCAATTCATTCCTCACATAACTGCCATAGCAGTGTTTTAAAAATGCAAAACTGGTTATATCACTGTTCTTCTTACAATCTTACAATGGCTTCCTATCACGTTTAGGATAAAGAACCAAGTCCTTAACAAGGCACTCAATACACATCTACTGAATGAACGAAACCTAAGGAAATGAGTGGTTCAAGGAATGGTGTCAAATGCTGATGAGGGGGGTCCAGGAAAATAAAACTGCAAAGTATGCACAGGAGCAGCGTGTGAAAGTTATGACCTTGGAAAAGCTGTTTCACAGGGAGGTGATGGGGTCAAGTCCATGGCAGACAGCAGAGTGAGCAGTGAGCAGAGGCGATTATTTGTAAGAGTAGATTCTCCTTGACAATAGAAGCTCTCAAACCTCAAAAAGGCATGAAGTATATCTTATTATTTCATCTTAGTGTCCCTCAAAGAGGCAAATGTAGGCCTGTAAAATAGGTTCTCAATAAATGCTTGTTGAAAAACAAGTGCTTGTTTCACAATTAGACCATTTTAATGTTCGTAGAGCTTGTTATAATTTAAACACACATTCACAGTGATCATGTTGCATCCCACCATGACTCAAAAAAAAGTGCCAGTGTAGACTGGACCTTCCAAGATGTGATTTGTATAGCCTTCTTTTCAAGAGCTCTTTTTGTCTTCCCAAACCTACCTCACCCTTGCATGGGGGAATTAGTAACAAAGGGGCCATGGAAAAAACACTACTTTCTAACTTTCAATTTGGAAGAACTGTACATTCTATAACCCTGCCAGATAAGAGACTTACAGGTCGCAGTTTCCCATATGAGGTCTCAGGAGTATGCCTTGGTGCCTGTGCGAATCCTGGTGATTCACCATGGAAGCTATTTTCTAAGGGAGGGAACCAAAGAAGCTCATTTTATTCATGTTGTTGAGCAATAAAATTTCTAATGCAGGTCTGTTTGCCCTACAGGTGAATAAGTGGATTTCTGAATGAAATGCATTTTGACCCAAGTCCAGGAGAACCCTTACCATTTGCTGAAGGAGAACGGGGGAAGTACTGGGAGCTCCTCTTATCTGGGCTGGGGTAAGGGCTGTTGGGAGGCTGGTCGTACAGCGGCAGTGGAGGCAGGGAGCCGGGTGGCTTGGGGGAAGGAGAAATCTGTCACAAAGTGAACAGAGGTTACAAAGTGGTCACCTCAGAAAGGAGAGACTAGCTGGCTTCTCTGACTACTCTGGACAAGTTACTCTTCTCTGGAGCTAAGTTATGACTATTGGACATTTTTTCTGTCAGCCTCATTAGTGAGACGTGAGCCTAGAATAAACAACCCAAACCCTAAAACCCTTTTTCCTCTCGCAGATCTCATTATACCATTGATGATGGTTTATCTTAAACAGTTATCATGTCAAACCATTCTCTAGAATTCTATTGAAAACATACCAAATTAGTTAATTCAGTAAATTCAGTTAAGAACACAAAAAAGAACAAGTTGTATTTTTTGGTGAAGATAAAATAATTGGCTGAGTTTCTGACTTCTCTAGGTCTTGTGAATGTTGGGCTAAGCCGTCATAATACCACAGAAGGTGGGTGGACATGTTCCTGATGGTCCTGGACCTGTCAGGCCTGCTGTGACAGATCCAAATTAGGGGTTTCCTATAAAGGCAAGTTTTGCTGTGATGAGCTAAGCCTAGGGCCACATGAGTATAAATAATGAGGCTCTGGCAGGCTCATCAGTTCTCCGAAATGGACTGGCATGACCTGGGCTGGGCAGGGAGGCTCTGACAGTGAGGGAAAGAACAAACCAATATTTTTACTACATGAACTAACCACAGAGACAATCCGTTCCCTTTCAAGTTTGTTTCTGTCTCGCCACCAAACTATTCTTTTGTATGTCACATACAATTTAGCATTTTGGTTAACCGATTCAGAGAAGAAAATGTGGGAGAGTACAGGTGTAATATAGTCATTACACAGACCCTGACTGATGAGTCCCTGCTTTCCCAAATTCAGTTTTGCAGAAACCTGGCAACCGAAGACTGGAGTGGTGGGGGTGAGGCTGAGACTACAGCGCTCTATTAAAGGGTCAATAGACCCCTTGGGAGTCATATTCTTTAATTATCTTTTTTTTTTTTTAAAAAATCTGTTCGGTTTATATCTATATTGAGGCTTTGTCTTGCCCACAAACAACTTGCCAGATATTTTAATATCTTTTAATTCAGCTTTCGTGTACCTGAATCTCTCTCATCCATGGAGTGTCACCGTTTTCTGAGGCTGAAAGTTCTTCCACTAGCACCGATGGGAAAACTCCAATCCGCCCATTGAATTCCCCTTCCCAGAAGCCATCGTCATCCTGGTTTTCTTTGTTCAATATTCGGATGATTGCTCCCTCAGGAAAAGATAATTCATCATCTGTCTGGCCCTCGTAGTCATAAAGTGCTTTCACGAAACAGACTAGGTAGCACAAGAGAGAGAAATGCAGTAAGGACAATGACAACCAGGTTACTTTTGCAACCACCCCAATGCTAACTGACAACTAAAAAAGCACCATACAGAATAAGAGTAAAGCTGTAATTTTTTACTCACTGAAGTTCAACTTTAGGTTTCTACTGTAAAAGATAAATGTGACCACATAAAGGAAAATATGTTATAGAGCAGGAATAGAGTTGTGCTTTTTAACCTACTGAAGACTCCAGGGTAATACAGTTTAGGCCAAATGTGACCAAATAAAGAGTGCCTTGTTTCAGTCTTTACCACTGGCATCTCCGTTGAGGCTGCCTGAAACGAGTTCGGCCTCCGTGGAGTTGCTGGACGTGTGTGACCGGCTGTCCAGAGCAGCCAAGGACTGCAGCATGCTCAGCAGACTGTTTGAGGTGGGGAACTGCAGGTACTTTTCGGGCACGTAACCCACTTGGCCAACTTTATTTCGAGCCTGAGTGAAAGACATGTGACAAAACAGGTTTACACACACACACTTTGGATAGGGCATAATAAGAACCAAAACAAACTCCTAAATATGTCACAAGAAGGGGTGATATGAGCAAAGGAATATACCTTTACCCAGTCTTCCATATCTCCATCTTCAATCACTTCTAACACCTCATGTTCCTCAATGGTCAACTCATCTGGTTGAGAAGCCTGCAATGTAGGATGGTCATGAACAAAATTAAAAAGGTTAGCTAAAGAGCAGATGTGAACTGATCACAACAAAAACTGGGGATTAAAATACTGAAATGATTTTGAAAAACGTATTGAACATAAGATTTTAAGTGTTGTAAAACTATCATAATGAGGTGAAGTTTTACTTTAAAAAACTAAACAAAATAAAGCCACAACCAAAACTGGAGAAGTGGAATCCTGAGGAGGCAATCAGGTTCAGTGAACACAGCTCTCTGCTGGAAGTAGAGGATCAGGGTTCCAGCTTATGTGTCTACTGGTAAGTTATTCAACTTCTTGATGCCTCCATTTCTTCAAAATGACAATCCTGCCATTCTTGGGAGGATTGGAGAGTCAATGTGGGATGAATAAGCAGAGAACCATGATAATTTGGGAAGCACAAGCAAAGGAGAAAGCACTGGATTAGAACTGTACCAGAATGGTACCATGGAGGTACATGCTGTGAAATGCAAGGAACTATGTACATGGACTGGATGACAGCTTGAGTAGTGCCTAGAATTGATCTGGAATCACTGTAAAAGAGTGGCCAAGAGAAGAAAGTTGTAGGAAACGAAATGATTAAGATTTGCCAAAGTTTGGATTTATTATGCTCCAATTTAACTGAGGAGACTGGGCCGATCCGCTGATGTGCTTCCATACAAGTCACTAATTGTGATGATTTTATTATCCTTGACAGCAGGAGTCCACTAGCACCAGCCACCCAGATACTGCCCTTGAGGCTGCAGAATCTGAGAGTAAACCCTCAGGGGCTCTGCAGAGGGGCTGGAGAGAGACTACGTGGTTTTGTTTCCTAAAGAAACTTGCCTATCACCTGTAAACAGGAAGGGGCCTGCTGGCCTCTTCTGGCTCTCTAGTGAACAGTCTAAAATCTTTCCCCAAGTCCCGAGATCAATTTAAACTATCACCTGAGACCAAATAGTTTTTCAAATCTCAGTCTCGAAGTATGAAATATCTTCAAGTTACACAAGTGAAAATAAGGCCAAAAAAAAAAAAAAAAAAAAGGGTCATCTTCCAAAGACTCATTTCCCATTTCATGTGCATTATAATGTTTCATCAAACACAGATTCTGGATGTTGCCTGAGACAGAAAAATAGTATTGAAAATGGATGACCAATCACAGAAATACTCCAGGACCAGAATGTTAAGTAAATTACCTCTATATATCAAAATATGAGGAAAAAAAGCTCATTGGTTCTTGATAGCTTTTCCAAAGGAATTTCTTTGCTAATCTGAAACCACACTATGCCTTGAACATACCAGCAAAAGGCATCTACATAATGAAGATGTTTTTCCTAATTCCATGGAAAGGCTTAAAAATTACCAACACAACCTGACTTTAGAGTGTGCGAAAGCAAAGCAGGAGGTATAAAAAACACTTTAAATTGCTGCCCTTGGAAAAAAGCCATGGAGGTCCATGCAAGTTGTCCAGCATTGTTATATAAGCAGACATTAGCTTGATCATATCATCCCAAACAGTGACCAGTTCTTCCTGACATGGCACTCAAGACCCTTCAGAACTGGGTCCTCATGGTCTTTTGATGCTTTGGCTCCAGGATACTAATCCCTATTCTCTGAACATACCATGTCTTCCTTGTCTCTCTGCTTTTACCAAACTCTTTCTTCTTTCCGGCAGGCCCTATTCCCTCTTTTCCATCTGGTGAGTGGATGTAAATTACTGTGGGTTCAAGTCCAGCTTCAGTCTGTTTCTATGGGCAAGTGACTGTAAGACCTCTCTGAGCCTCAGTTTTCTTTTTATTCCTATTAGAATGTAAGTCCCATGACGGCAGAGATTTTTGTCTGTGTTGATCAATGCTATATCCTTGAGCCTAGAAAAGAGTATGGAAGGTGCTCAAGTCTTACTGGTTGAATAAATGGGTTGGTTGGTAATATCTTCCTTACAGGGTTAATGAAGGGATTAGAAAAAAAACACATATAGTGCCAGCCACACAGTATTTCATAAATAGTAGTTATTATTATTACTCATAATTTGAGGCCCAGCTCATATGTTTTCTCAGACCACCTACAATGAGCGGTTGCTTCTTCCTCCTTTTCTTATGAAGCTTTGTGTATAACTCTAACTCTGACTACTCCGTACTTTAGTTAGTTATTTGCCCTTGTGAGCTTCCTACCAGAATTACTTACTTAAGGCAAGGAATGTAATTCTGCTCACTTACTGGGACTAAAGACAGCAAGTGGCCAGTAAATGGTTATTAAGTAAAGACATGTTCTCACACTGCCTCCTGAAGTCCATTAATACCAGTGCCAGCCGGAACTCCAGAAGTAGCCATGCCCTCCATTACTTGATCCTCTCTCTAAATTTCCTGTTTTCTTTTAAAACAATATGCTTTTTTCCTGATAATAAAAATAATACACGTCACTGCAGAAAAGCTGGAGGTATGCCTAACTGAAATCTCGAGGTGCATAGAATTTGATATCTTACTTTTTAAAACACAAAACAGCATTTCTTCTTACAAAAAAAACAACTCTCACATATGTATTTTTCAATTATCTTCATAATATTTGTTATTGTTACTTTATATAAATAATAAATTTATTTAACTGTTCCCTTATTGGGCTGCCAACTTTAAGGTATTAAAAGTAGTATTATAATGCAAGAACATTCTCATCCAAAACATTTTTCTATATTGCGGGTCATTTCTTTAGGATATATGCTAGTAGGGTCAAAAGTTATAAGCATTTTTAAGGCTTTTGAATCTGATGTTTAAATATAGTTTTTAATTAATCAATCAATTAATTAATTATTTTCACCAGATTAATCCAGGTCTACTTTGCTGGTCTGGACTTACAGGAATCACTATTAGTTTTTAGTTAGTCTCCGTCTATTCTAATCTATCATGTAGAATACTTATACCATGACCAGGGTTACCTTCTTAAAAGCCCAATCTAGTTTTTGAATATCCAATGCTCCTCCTGGCCTAGATAAAAGCCAAACTTCAGTCTGGTCTATAAGGCCCTTTACTATCTGAAAGCAAACGTCTTTATTTACAGCTGCTCTATTCCCCACGCTTGACTTTAACATTTTCCAAACACCCCATACTCTCATCAGACTGTGTCTCTGTATCTATTGTTCTCTTTGCTTAGAAGGCTCCTTCTCTTCCCTACCTTTTTACTCTATCTAGAAAGACCTTACTCATGACCTAATTTAAATGCCATCTCATCTGTAAAATTTCTCCCAACCATCAAAGGAAGAATTAGAGGTTTTACCTCTACTATAAATGTTTTCATATATTTCTATATTAATATTTACTCCCCACCCCCACTATCCATTTCTGGGGGGCAGGGGACTGTGTCACATTAATTCTTACATCCCTAAAACTTATGAAATGGACACTCAATAAAGGTTTAATGATTAAACAGAATTTTACAGTCTGGTTTACCATAGGGACATGCCTGGGATATGCCAACAGAAGAAATGTTGGATGACTGTGAGATGTTTGTAATCACTCAGACCCTTAGGATCCTCTCCATTTAAGGATCTTACATTTTAATCCTGGAACTTCAAAGTAAATATAATATTGAGAGGTGAGATGGGGAAACATCCCAAACCTAGTTTCATAATACTGTATAACATCTTTCCAACTATCTCAGAAGATGACCTCAACTTTTCAAAAGGTTATCAAAAGTTTACTTAAAAAAACAAAAACAAAAACAAAAAACCCGAAACCAACCCTTTTAGAACAGAGGAAGTATTTTTTATTTAAATATATAATTAAAGGACGATCAAGTAAAAAGTCTGGAAACCACTGATGGGAGGAGTAAATACTGTCAACTTTTGGCTATCCGGGGATACAAGTGATGGTGGGCGTGATACTGTCCTGTATATGATTGTTGAAGATTCTTTCCAGACCCTTCCTCTGTTGTTGTCCCTTAAACACTGGGTCTCCATTAGCATGGGAGCCAGAGGAGGAATCATTTGTTCATGCCTTTTCTTATACCATTCATTTATTCATCCTATAATTTATTTACTGAAGACCTACAATGTGTCAGGCACTGTCCTAGGTGCTGAAGATACATAGACAAAGTTTCTGCCTTCGTGGGCTTTTAGTGGGGAGCCAGACCAAGAAATATGAAAAACAAATAAGATTAAGTCTGGCTGGAGATAAGTGCTATCCAGGAAATAAAAGAGGGCAAAAAGGTAATGGGATAGAGAGTAGTGACTGAGGAGTTAGTTATGTATTTAGGCGGTCAGGGGTCGAGACCTGAGGAAGCAATATTTTAGCCGAGCCTCAATGAACAGCAGTGTGCAGCCAACCAAGATTGGGAAAAAACAGTTCTAGGTAGAGGAGGCAGCAAGTGCAAAGTTGTCAAGTCAGGAAGAAGCCTGGTGCTTTTGAAGGCTAAAAGGCAGCCAGAGTGGCTCACGCAGAGCAAGTGGGTTAGGTGGGGCAACGGTATGACATGATGCCAGAGAGACTGACAGGAGCCAGATCAATCCGGACATTATAGACACTACTTCAGTTTGTTTTTCAAAGTGTGATGGAAAGTGTAAAAAGGGTTTTGGGTGGGGAAGTAAAATAATCTCCTTTGTGCCTTAAAGATAATTTTGACTGCAGAGTGGAAAATGGACTTTTGGGAGGCGAGTATGAAAAAGGGATACCAATTATGAATTTTTTTTTCTTTGATAGCAATCAAAACAATGGCCTAGACCAAGATGGTGAAAAGGGAATGGATTCAGGATATGTTTTAGAGGTGCACTCAAAAGGACTGGCTGATGGACTAGATAAGGAGAGTGAGGGAAAGAGGAACTGGGAAACTGAAATTCAATTTACTTTGTATGAATAAAAAGTTAATGTGAAAGCTGGGCAGGGGTGAGAGACATTAAGAGCTATTATACTAAATCAGGTTTGGAAATTCTGGCGTCTGTTTATCCTGGTCCCTGCTTAACTCGAGGTGGTTATTTTAAACAAGAGGTGGTTATATTAAAATTAGGAAAGGTTAAGTTGAACAAAACTGCTTTGTAAAACAATTTTCTTTTAATATCAATTTTGAGCATCATCTTAATAGAGGGTCTTGTGATAACTGGGTAACTGATAATAAGGGTAAGAGTTCTATATGCTGAAAATTCATGAGATGCCAGGCACTGTGCTAAGTGCTTTCTTTTAAGAGTGTTTATCTCATTTACTCTTCAAACTAGCCTTTTAATATTAATCCATCATATAGATAAGAAAACTGAGGCTCATAGAGACTAAGGGACTAGTGTGGTCATATAGCTCGTGTGTGGCAGAGACAGGATTTTAACCCAGGCTCTCTGATGTCAGAGCCTAGACTCTTCACCATTATGTTATATTGCCCCTAATATTAACTGAACACCAATTTTATGTTAAGACAGTAAGAGAGGCTGAGGAGACACTGTTACGAGTATCTTCAGAGTCGAAACAATTTAATATGAGAAATATGTTAGAGAAATACAAACCTTGTAGGAATAAACAACTTTGCAGGTGAGTGGGTAATTTCTTAAGGTGCCAGAAGGGCTGGAACTGCTGTCATCAAAAACATCCATGTTGTCTTCAAACTCTTCTTCTTCTCTTTCGGTATCTGCATTGAGCTAGGAAAAATTAAAAGTCATTGGCTAGCTTGCTTACTGCAGAAAATGGTTGAAAGCAGGAGAAACACTTAAAACCCGACTGATTCAAAATATTAACTTACTTATTTGACTGCACACAGAAATAAGTATCTGTTCTCATTTGCATTTTTCATGTTATGAAAGGACAGATTTTTTTCTTTTTAAAACCAAGAATAAATGTCTTTTAAATATATAAGAACTATTTATCAGTATCTTTTCACTTTTCACTGTTAAATACTGACTAATAAAGGCCTCTTCCATTTTAAAATGATCACGTTGGGAACATTAAAAAGATTCTAAATGATACCAAGGATGTGAAGAAACAGGCTTTCATCTATTGCTGATGGAAATGTAAAATGATGTATCCTTTTAAAAAAAAACCTGCCTACTGAAATTAAAAACTAAACATACCACTTGATCTGGCAATTTCACTTCTGTGAATACATTATGGAGATATAAAAGCACCCGGATGTAAGACTACATACTCTAGAATGTTTATTGCAACATTGCACGTAGGGGCAAAAGCCTGAACACAATCTGTATATCCACTAATAGAGGATGTTTGAATAAATTATGATGTGTCCATGCTGTACATCAATAACACCCATTAAGAATGAGTTAGAGAATAGAAAGCCCAGAAATAAAGCCTTACATATACAGTTAAATGATTTTCAGCTAGAGTCTCAATGCTATTCAATGGGGTAAGGACAGTCTTTTCAACAAATGGTACTGGGAAAACTAGATATCCACATATAAAGGAGTGAAAGACCCGTACCTTACAAAAATTAACTCAGATGGATTGAAGATCTAAATGGAAAAGTTACAACTATAAAACTCTCAGAAGAAAGCATAGGCTTCATGACACTGGATTTGGCAATGATTTCTTGGATATGACACCAAAAGCACAGGCAACGAAAGGAAAAAAAAAATAGATAAATCTGACTTCATCAAATTTAAAACTTTTGTGCATCAAAAGACAGCAGAAAAAAAGGCAACCCACAGAATGGGAGAAAATATTTGCAAATCATGTATCTGACAAGAGATTAATATCCAGAATGTATAAATGCCTAAAACTCAAAAATAAAAAATGATCCATTTCAAAATTGGACAAAGGACTTGAACAGATATTTCTCCAAAGAAAATATCCAAATAGCCAATAAAGATAAGAAAAGATGCTCAATATCATTAACCATTAGGGAAATTCAAATCAAAACCATAACAAGATACTACTACTAGATTTACCATGTGATCCAGCAATTTCACTTCTAGGTATATATCCTAAAGATTTTGAAAGCAGGAACTTGAACAGATATTTGTACACCCATGTTCACAGCAGCACTATTCACAATAGCCAAAAGGTGGAAGCAACCCAAATGTCATTGACAGATGAATAGATGAACAAAATGTGGTATATACATACAACAGAATATTATTCAATCTTAAAAAGGAAATTCTGACACACGCTACAGTATGGGTGAACCTTGAGAACATTAATGTTATGTAAAAAGTCAGTTACAAAAAGATATACACTGTATAATTCTACTTATAGAAGATACCTAGAGTAGTCAAATTCACAGAGACAGAAAGAATGTTGGTTGCCAGCAACTGGGGGATGGGGAAATGGGGAGCTAATTTTTATTAAGTATAGAGTTTTACTTCTGCAAAATGAAAAGAGTTCTGGAGATGGATGATGGTTATGGTTACATAACGATGTGACTGTACTTAATGCCACTGAACTGATACTTAAAATTGGTTCAGCTTAACAATAACTTACAACCTTTGGACCAACTAAAAATGGTTCATATGGTAACTTTTATGTTATGCATATTTTATCACACAAAAGGGGCACATTCCCTTTTGAAATATAGCACAAGAAAATTAATTTTTAAATCATATTTAAATACATATTATCCACCATAGCTAAAAGGTATATATTAATTTAAATGGTGCTGAGTATAAAAAATATCTTTATCTAGAGTACAGCCCATGATATTAAAGTACAAATAATATTTATATGAGCATAAATATGACAGAGGGAGGAAGAGTAAGAAGAATAAAGACTGGAGAATACAGTATATGATATGACTGACTTGTTTTTTATATACCTCTGTACTGTTTGAACTATTAGAGTAAGTCGTGTTTTACTTTTTAAACTAAAGGTTCAATAAAGAAGAAACAGAAACCAGGCCTGAAGGTTTCTTTGTTTCTAGCTACATATAAGCACTCATTTGGTTACCTTTTCCCATGTTCAAACCTACAAAGGCACCGATGTTCACACATTAAGGATATAAGGAATGAAGAGTAAGAATTAGGTGTCACAGTAGAACAATTAATAAAAATATCAAATACCTACTATATGTTGAACACTATGCAAGGCTCTTAGATATGAAATGAAGGACACCGTGTCTGCTTTTCAGGAGCTCACAACCTAGAGTGGAAAACTACCACAACTAAATGCTAAGTGCATAGGGAAGTTGAATATGGAAGAGGTGACTGGAGAAGGTAAGAGAAGATTTCCCGGGATTCAACGAATCAAAAAGTAGAGGCTGCCTATATTGTCAAGTTCTACTTTTTAATGAATTAAAGTTATTTATCTTGAGTAATCATCATTAATGACTCTCAACTGCTATTTCACTAATGACTCTTAACTGCTATTTCACTAATAAAATTCTGTAGGATTGTGGGGGGGGGGCGGTGTCCAGAAGAATAAATAGTACATATTTTCTGTCACATTTATTGCCTGCATTTCAAAACCCCTGTATATTCTCATTTATAATTACTGTTGAAAGTTCTCCAAAACTGAGTGAGGTAATTGTGTACCTCATCTTACAAATAATTCACCTATGGTCAACCAGGTCAACGATAAAATACTCAAATCTTGACCTTTTGAATCATCTCAGGCTTATGATTCCATTGTTTTCCAACTGAGCATTGTGACATAAGAGATGAGGATCATTTGCTAGAAATTACTTTCATATTCTAAAGGTTATACACATTAAAAAGAAATTGGGGCATTATAAAAACCAAACCAAACCAAAGCAAAACACCCATACATCTTTAAAAACTAAAAGCCAATGTGGGTAGTACACATTTCCAAAACTATGTAAGGAATGTTAATATGTACTGTGCTTTGGCACTGGGAATCAACCCAAAACATTTTATCTTGGCAACGTTGTTTAATACTCAACATTCTTCTCTTTATTTTGAGTTCATTTTCTGATTCTCATGAAAGAAAATGAAAGGTTGCAGTGACAGTAATAGGGGTCCACTATCATATGCTTTTTACATTGCTGCTTCCTCCCCCCCCCCCTTTTAATCCCTCTAACTCCCACTCCTGATCTATGGATGTTGCTGTTTTCCCCTTAAGAACTGGATCTCTGAAGACGGGGTGTCTATTCCCACACACTTGGGGCGTACACCCGGGGGCCTGGCGCACCCAGGGTATTGTCTGTGGCTCCACCTGGGGTGCAAACCGAGGACCTTTTCGTGTAAAGCCGATATGCTAATAACCACTACACTATGGAGCCACTCTGCCCTGTTTCTTAACAATTGCTCTTATCCTTTTTCCTTCCTGTCACCTGAAAACTTAAAACTATTCTTTCTAGTTGTACTAATTTTTCCTTTCTTAGATGTTGTAAAATGCTTACTCTTACTGCAAGGGCAGATAAAGAGAACCTTTTGAGTTGGTTTTGGTAGCCACCTTCTTGCACTTAGCAAAATAATCTCTGGAGAGCTCATCAGCTTTAAGGTACTTTAATAAACTAGGAAGCAATGGGTTCTTGGGTCTGACAGACTTGGGTCTAAATGCTGATTATGCCATTTACTTGTTGTGTGACTTTGGGAAAATTATATTTAACTTCTCAAACATATCTCTGTACTGACCTTATCCCTATAACGAAGACAATTACTTTATTCATGAAAAGATGCTCAATATTATTAATGAAATGAAAATTAAAACTATAATGATATACTACTACACACCTATTAGAATGTCTAAAATTAAAAAGACTGACCATACTAAGTGCTGACAAAGTTAGTGGAACAAATGGAACTCTAGTACCCTACTGGTTAGAATGTAAAATGGTAAAACCACTTTGAAAAACAATTTGACAGGTTCTTAAAATGTTAAACGTATACCCACTATATGACCTACCCAAAACATATGTTCAGAGCCGTTTTACTTATAATAACCCCAAACAACCCAAATGCCCACCATCAGGTGAATGGGTAAACAAACTGTGGTATATTCATTCACACAATGGAATACTACTCAGCAATGAAAAGAAATGAACTATTGAAACATTCAATATTAATCATGCTAAGTGAAAGAAGCCAGAAGAAAAAAGAGTACATATTATGATGATTCTGTTTATATAAAAATTCTAGGAAATGCAAACTAATCTATAGTGACAGGAAGATCAGTGGTTGATTGAGAGGCTGGAAGGAGCACGAGAAAACTTATGGAGGTGGATATGTTCATTATTTTAATTGTGGTGAGGGTTTCTCTGGTTTATTCTCATTTTAGATATCTGCAATCTATTTACGTCAATTATAACTCAACAAAGCTGTTAGAAAATGTCAGTAAAGCTTGGGAATTTTAATGACTACTGACCACATAATACTTGAAGATGCTAAAAGATCGTTACACTGAAAATAGGACATGCAATGATGTTTCAACAGATGCCTAAAAAAAAAAAAAAAGAAAGAAATAAAAGGAATGCACAACAATTAAAATGAATCATGATAAAGGTTAGAAGAATAAAGGGTTATCCACAGAGTAAGAAAGTTTGGTAAAAAGCAGGGCTTTAGAGGCTGGCATATCTGTGTTCAAATTCCAACCCTCTCCACCTACCAGCTGTGTGCTACTGGGTGAGATATTTAATTTTTTCGAGTCTATCTCTTCATCTGTAAACACATTAAGAATTGTTGTGATAATTAACTGAAATAATGCATGAATATGCCTGACAGTACTTGGTATGGAATAGAGCTTTAACAATGTGAACTACTTCCTTTTAGTAGTAGTTTAAGCTTAGTTAGTTGAACTGGAGTAAACTGCCTATCTTGAGGTTCAGATTAATATTTTGAATATGTACTATATATAAGATCTGTGTCAGGCACTTGTTATTATGGCTATGCAGAAAATCAAAGAACATAATACAGCTGGAGACACTTCTTTCAGAAGTAAAACTCTAAATCTTTCAACGTCTATCTTTTGGTCTTAGCTGTTATGAGACTAGTTTTCTCAATCTGTGAACACCAATTCAACAGACATTATATTTGGGTTAGTAATCAATTTCCAGCACCTAGTAAGGGGTTTCATTAGTAGTATGGGTTCAATACCTGCTTGCTTAATTAAATTAAACTGATCCCGAGGTGTTCCAGGGAACTGGTTTTTCTCAACTGGCCATGAGCAAGTGGAATCAGGTATCATACGTGCAGCCAGTAGAGCTGGTGTTTCTGGCCCTTCAAGAAATGGGTCAGCTACAGACAAGGGGGCCCAATGAAGAGACTAAGAGATTCCAGCCTGAGTTCTCAGATGAAGATGCTGATCACAGTGACAAAAAAGTTGAACAGTACCAAGTGGTGGTTTTAAAAAAGGGAGACCCATCAGCTGAAGAAGCCATGAAAATTAAAGCAGAAATAAAGGCTGCCAAAGCAGATGAAGAACCAGCTTCAGCTGATGGAAAAATCATGTATTGGAAACCAGTCAAGCATTCCTCAGATGAAAAATATTCAGGTTTAGCAAGCTCAAAAAAGAAGACAAATGAAGATGAAATAAGCAGGACTCAGCAAAAGCAAATCAAAAATAGTAGCCTCCTTTATTTTGATAGTGAAAATGGAAAGTAGTAAGTGTAAAATAAACAATTTGGTCTTAGTATTTAACAGTATATGGGGTGTTCTTAAAATAAAATTTTTTCCTTTTGTAAAGGTAATTTGTAAAAGTTCATTATAGAAAATTTAGACAATATAGAAAAACTTAGTAAGATAAAAACTATGTCCATTCATCAATACACCTTTGACTTAAAATGCTAACTCTGTAGACATGAACTATTATTAACATGTTATTTCCTGTGGGGGTGTGTATGTAAGTTATATATTTTAAACAAAATTGAGATTGTATTGTGTATGCTCTCTATCCTGCTTCTTATTTGACATTATATTGGGAGCATTTTTCCAGGTCAGTAAAATTTTAAAAACCTGACATCTGTAGCTACAGAGAATTTTGTAATTCAACAGGTCCCCTGTTGTAGCTTCCTCATCAGCAGAACCCCACTTTGGGTGGGGGAGGTGATAATGTATGGAGTTAAGAATATTTCCCCAGCTCTTGCTAAGGGTAGCCATGTGACAGCTCTGACAAGTTATGAGATACAAGTGGATCTTATACAAGTAAGGATCTAACATAAGTGATCTTGATAGAAATCAGGATCTAATATATAACATGGTGACTATAGTTGATAATATGGTAAAAAAAATGAGAAGAGAAGAGAAGGGGGGTAGAGACAGACAGACAGACAGACAAGTGGAAGCCTGCTTAATAAAGCTACTTTTTTTTTTTTTTTTTTTTTTTGGTACAAAGGGACAGATTTGACAAACATGAACCTTGGTCCCTTCTTTATCCTTCCTGAAGTACAGACATAAAACTCCAGAGTACCAGACTCATTTTTAGGCACAAGGAAGGCAGCCACTTGCTCTGGGTGGTACGATGGAAAGACTCAAGGAGTTTGGACCCTAATGCCATGCCTCGAGGAGCTACTGCATCAGCCTTGGAGTGCCAAACTCTGGGCATGATACATGAGAAGAATAAACACCCTCTTATTTAAGCCTCTGTCAGGTTTCTGCTACATACAGCCTAAGTAAGACAGTGGTCAAAGGTGCTTGTACGGAAACCTTCAAGTATATTTCTGGTGACTTCCTAGAATGAAAGGATGAAAGCAGAATTACTAGATCAAAGTATCTGAGTAGTTTTTCTTTAATCCTTAGAAATATTTTTTCCAGTTTTATTGAGACCATACACACACACACACAAACACACACAAATATATAGTATATATATATAGCATAATTGTCTGATTTATATCTGTTGTGAAATGAAAAATATTAGAATATTCTTAAAGCTTGTGATCCTTATTTTCAAATAGCCTTTGAGAGACGTTTTTACCTTTTTCTTCATTTACCATCTACAAGAGCTCATTTCACCTCATCCATGGTAACAGTGGACCAGCCATGGGCTGGCACCAGTCATTTCGTTTTTGTCAATAAAACAAAATGTACTGAAAATGTAGTTAAATTTAATTAGCATTTTCTTTGATTTACCAGGGAGGCTAAACTGTTTTTCATATGTTAATGGTCATTCTGTATTTTTTGAATTAACTTTTTATTCATTTTCCATTAGTATTTTTCTTACTAATTTGTAAATTATGTAATCTGTCAGTCTTGTTCTGTTTTTCAATCTCTGTATCAGATAAAGAATCACCTATTAAAAAAAACACAACTGATCCTAACTGGGAATTTAGAATGTCAGTTTTACTAAAAGTGTAGGCTGAGTATGAAGTTTAGTTCAATAAAAAGACTACTGCCATTTGGAAATACTGTAAATATAAAAATGAATGAAGATTTCTGCAGGTTTACTCTATTATTTTCTATAGTTTATATTTATTTCATTACAAAATCCATTGTTTTTTTTTTTTGGAATTAGCTCAAATCAACAAACAGATTTTCAAATTTCAAAATCAAAGCCTATTGGACTACAAGGACTATTAGCCATTATTGAGGCAGATGGGAATCAAACTACCATCCTGAAAATTAAAATATTTAATATTCTTGTTTTTCAAACACATTATTTAGCACTGTCTTTGTAATGAGTGGAGTAAGAATTTATTTCTATGCAACTCTGTAAAATGCTAATATTCTTAGGGTGCACAACAAAGCAGATGTCAGGATGCTTTTGTATAGTAGCTAGGAGAAATGGTTGAAGACAAGAAAGTCAAATAAACCATGTCAGCTGTAGTTTGAGATTGAATCTATATAGTTAAGTGAATTAAGACACATTTTCCTGATGAAATACTATATAGACACACAAAAAATGATTATAAAGACCAGCAATATGGAATATTAGATGGAAAATATATAAAATTAACATTATTATGATATGTATGTTAAAAAAGAATAGTAGAAAGAGGAAGGAATTACATCAAGTTGATAATAGTGGTGTTATAAGAATGGAGGTTTAGGTCATTTTCTTCTCTATTGTACTAATTTTTATAGTAATCTAGTCATATAATTTTTTCTACTTTAAAATTAATATAATTTCAAAATTAGGTTGTAAACTGGATATGGATTTTTGAGTAAGGCAGGCAAATAAGAGAAGGGAGGGATGAGTGACAGAAAGGCCGACTGGGTCGCTGTCAGGAATCCAGTCATAGGAAGCTGTGTGTAGGCTCTGGTTAACCATCAACTGAATAACTGTATCAGTAGACTGCTCTCCTTTTTAAAAAATGTTGATTCTTTGTCTTGTTTTCTTCCCAACCCTATATTCTGTATCATAGCATAATACAAAAGGCAAAAAGTTAATGCCCAATTAAGTATAGTTCCTTCCTTATTCTATTAGGTAAATAGACTGTACATTTTAAAAACATTTGTCTCCCAGAAGGCACTTTATACTGCTAATGCCTAACGGTAGTATTAACTATGTTTTCCAGATGGAAGAGAATTCTAAACTTGATGACTAATGCTTTTGTTGGCATCTATAATGGAAGAAATAATTTGGTCCCCAGAATGTGTATTTCTGCCTTATGCTGCTAGCCAGCTAGCTGTCAGTGTGAAGAGATACAACTCCTTCTGAATTATTTCAGTGCTGTCATTTAAAAGCATGTTAAATAAATATTGAGACTTCGATAAGCTATTTTGTGCTTACACCTCTCCCTTATTTATATTGTTAGTAGAGCTTCCACAAAATATGTCCCTTAAATGAAAGTGGAAAGATACAGATTCCATAAGACTAGAGGGAAGAAAAGAGTTGGGTGGGATTGCAAAATCCTCCCTTCATAGAGGATATGTCTCTCCAGATGAGCTGGTATCTTTGGACAGTTCTCAAATATACCCAGTATATAATCAATGCTCACTACCAAACTATACTACTTACTGCCAGACACTGTACTAGGCACATCTTCCTTTCCTTCCTTCACACTCAGAAGCACTCTTGGTCTCCTGTTAAAATTCTTCATGGCCTCAAGTGATATTTCCTTCTTGGGGCGAATGAACTTCTTTCCTATTTTTCTAGCTGGTATTGAGTTTTTCTGATAGCATTTCACAAAATTATGAGATTTCTGAGCTGGAAGGGATCTTAGAATCATTTAACTTTCTGAGACTCAGAGAGAAGTTACTTTTTCCAAGGTGTATAGGTAAACTGGAAGTTAGCAATTCTGAGTTTGCTATACAGAAGCCCAGTCATACACTGCCATGTATTGCTAAGATCTATAAAAGCCTGTCTGCTCTATCAGTGTGTCTGCTCTTTGAGGAGAAGACCAAGTCTTGGCATCTACTATTTGCCAAGTAGGCACATAGTCAGGAGATAAGTGTCTGCCTAATTGATTTAGTTAGAAAAGGTGCTAGTCCAAGGAAAATCATGGGTTTGATTGATTGCCAACAGTGCCTGTGAAGAAGCCAAAAGCAAATTTGTGCCTGGAATTTGCTGTCATCATAACTTCTGTACAACAGAATACCCTGAAGTAGATGGGAATTGTGACTTTTAGAAGATGCAATAAGAGATATTTCATGACACAGAGCAACTCTGTTGTACTGAATACAGGGCAAGCTCTTCTAACCACAAAGTCAAGTGGGTGATATGTGTTTATTTTCCACAGTTTGATTATCATTAATAGTGAAAGAAAAATAAACCTTCCATAGATTTTTCCTTAAAATGAACATCCCCACGCAACCCTTTTTAAATGTGCCAGTGTATTCCCATTAGAAAATCAGAATGCTATGTGAAAAAAACTGACAAAACTTCTAGGAATGTTTTTAAACTTTGGCCAATTTCTCTGGCAAGGATACCTTTTTTTAATCTGAAGGGCAAAAGCATTGAAGAGGCACTTTAAGAATAGTGGGAAGTTGGAAGATTAGAATTTAGCTCTTAGTTTGTCACTATTTCATCTATTCATCCATCCTTTCATTCATTTCTTCCTTCAAGAGATGTTTATTGAGTACCTACTATGTGCCAGGCACTTTGCTGTGCAGAGCAGTGAACCAGGTAGACATGGAGATTACATTCTAGAGAGGAAGACAAACAATAAACAAAAGAAAGCAAATAAAGAAGACAAATATAGACTGTAATAAATGCCACAAGTAAATAAACAGTACGAGAGAGCAATAACTGGGGAGGCAGCGGCAGCAATTACTTTTAGTCTGAAGCTAGGCATCACATATCCAGCTATGTAATATCAGGCTTTTCTGGTATCAGAGTTCCAACATGAGAAACTGAGGTTGAACTGGATGATGGTGGAGTGGACAGAGCCCTGGATTTGAAAACTTAAGCTCAAGTTTGGTCTTGTTTGTAGAACTGTATACCTGCATGGTCTCCCTGATGAAAGATACTGTGCGCAGAGTATGAAAGCCCTTGTGAACTGAACAGAGTAAGCCAGACTGAGTGCTCTTTTTCTTTCTTTAAGACTGTTTACACTTCTTTGGCTATTTATTTTCATTTATACTAGAGAAGACTTCTGAGAACATCAGAAACCCTAATTAAAATTTTTATTCTACTTACAGAGAAGCAGCACATCTGTTTCATGAACAGGATAAGTATGGTAAACTGGCATTGATAATCTATTCTTCATTGCACATGTAAAAATAGCACTTACCCTCCTTTTCTTCCTGTAATAAGTTCAAATCAATTAGTGATAGGTTAAAGAAAAAAAACCCCAAACCACTAGCAAAACCATTATTTTTTCCTTTAAAATTTCAGCTATGATCAGGTTTGGCTATATAGTCAAAGAATAGAATCCTTCAATGAAAGTGAGGCCATCACATCCAAGAAGATAAACAGTACCGAGTGTAAAGTGCCATTATTGGTCACTGCAGGAAGGCGAGCCCATCGCTCATTTTCCAGTTCTTCCATTACTTGGTTCATTGCACTCTTTAGCCACGTGTCCACAGAAACACCGATCTGCTTTAGCAGGTCCAGCCGGGCTTCAGCTTTCAACTTAATAATCTAAGAAAAAAAAAACGGTCAGAAATCAAGGCAAATTATTTTCTCAAATTGACTGTTTTTAAGTTATTTGATTTATTAATTAAAACAATCCTGATATTCATTAGCAATTCGGCCTTGGCATAATTGTTAATTTTTCAATTGGCGAGAGGGAAAGAGAGAAAGGTAGTGGGGGAGAAAGACAAGAACAGGGATCAAGGGCGGCTAACAATGGCAAATGGCACACTTGTATCTTGACAAACCATCAAATGTAACATAAATAGGAAGATAACGATGTGCCATAAAGTCTGCATTCTTTTTTTCTTAATAAGGCTATGCTTCAGAACATCCTAAAATCTAGCACCTGCAACAGACTCTTAATCTAATCCACCTCTTGGATCTTTTCATCTCCTCTATAATCCATTTTTTACAAGTTTGCAAATGATATCATGTCACTCCCCTGCTTAAAAACTTTCACGACTCTTGACTGCCTAAAGATTGTAAATTAAATTATGATGCGGCTGTCAGAAACAGTAGATTGAGACTCATACAAAGTTCCTATTCTCCAAATTAAAAAAAGGGAAAAATTGTCTGTTTTTTTGGCTCTTGTGTCAAGAGGTAAGCAGGTAAACCACTGAATTGTCTCAGTCAAGTGGTAATTGCTTTGCTCTAATAGCCATGCTTCTGAAGGTGAGCCAATCAGGATAGCCTCGTGCTTCTGCAAGGCAGCCAATCAACCACAGCCTCATTCCAGTAATCATCACTCCTGCTTCTTATAGTCTGTCAATCTCCACACATTCCAGCTAAAAGTGAGCCAATCTGCATAACATTTCCAGTTTTGAAAATATGCCAATCCCTGAAATCCACACTTTGTTCAGAGAGACTGTATTTTGTTAAGTACCATTTATTCTCTTTTGCGTTACCAAATAGTACATTCAGCTTAATTGTTCCACAGAGTAGACTGGTAGTCTCTTCCTCCAACAGTTGAAGGCTCCACTAAGATAATTTTAAGGACCCCTACTTGATGGGCTTCTGAGAGACTCTTGGACAAACAAGTGTGCTCACTGAGCCTTTCTGGTATGCAATTTGATCACTCTCTGCTGGGGGGGTGTTGGTATCAAAAAGGATCTGAGCTCTGTCTGACTTATTTCACTGAACTTTCACTGCTGAATTTACTTTGTATTCTTAAGATTTGTAAGTATATAGATTTTAAAAAAGATAAAACTCATATCCTATAAAATTCACCATCTTAACCATTTTTAAGTGTAAAATTCAGTGGATTTGGATATCATATACATCTTTATATAAAGTAATTAGAGTTTTTGGCTGTTTTTGGTATACCATTTGGTAAATAGTTCTGCAGAAATCCACTTATTCTTCTTATAAAATTTTTTTTTGCAACAACTTTATTGAGATAAACCTCCATACCATAAAATCCACCCATTTAAAGTATATATTGCAATAATTTATAGTATATTCACAGATATGTGCAACTATGAGAGCCAATTTTAGAACGGTTTTAAATCCTCCAAAAGAAATCCCGTATCCTTTAGCTATTGCTCCCCTATATCTTATTCCCTGCAGCTCTGGCAGCCACTAATCTACTTTCTCTCTATATAGATTTATCTATTCTGAACATTTATTATAAATAGAATCATACAACATGTGGTTTTTCGTGAGGTTCATCCATGTTGTAACACATATGAGTATTTCATTTTTTTTTTTTCCAGCCAAATAACATTCTATTGCATGGATATACCACATTTTGCTTATCTATTTGTCAGTTGATAGGCATTTGGGTTGTTTCAACCTTTTGGCTAATATGAATAATGTTGCAACATACATCAGTGTACAAGTTTTTGTGTAGATATGTTTTCATTTCTCTTGGATATATACCTAGGACTGGAATTGCTTGGTCATAAAGTAATGCTATGTTTAACCATTTGGGGGAAATGTCACACTGTTTTCCAAAGCAGCTGCCTCATTTGACAATCTCACCCGCAGAGTAGAGGGTTACCAATTCTCTACATCCTGGCAAACACTTGTTAATGTCTTTCTTTTTGATTCTAGTCATTCTGTCAGACTGTTTTCCAAAGCAGCTGCCTCATTTGACAATCCCACCTGCAGAGTAGAGGGTTACCAATTCTCTACATCCTGGCAAACACTTGTTAATGTCTTTCTTTTTGATTCTAGTCATTCTAGTGGGTGTAAAGTGGTCTCTCATTTTGGTTTTGATTTGTATTTCTCTGATGACTAATGATGTCAAGCATCTTTTCATTGGCTAATTGATCATTTGTATATCTTCTTTGGAGAAATGTCTACTCAGATAATTTGCTCACTTTAAAATTGGGCTGTCTTTTAATTTTGTCTTTGTCTTTTAAATCTAAGAGTTTTTTTTATGTACCCTAAATAAAAGTTCCACATCAGATGCATACTTTGCAAATATTTTCCCCTAACCTGTGGGTTGTCTTTCACTTTCTTGATACTATCTATTGAAGCACGAAAATTTTAAATTTTGATGAAATCCAATTTATCTATTGCTTGGGCTTTTGGTATTATATCTAAGGCATTAATCCAAGGTCACAAAGATTTACCCTTATGGTTTTTTCTAAGAGTTTTATAGTTTTAGCTGTCATATTTAGGTGTTTGATAATTTTGAGTTAATTTTGGTATGTGATGTGAAGTAGGGTTCAACTCCATTCTTTTGCATGTGAATATCCTGCTCTCTCAGCATCATTCTAGTATGCATTTTAAATTAATATAGGCAATAAAATGTTTAAAGAAAAAGTTAAACAACAAATCTCTTCTTGGAAATTATAAATGTAAGCCATTTACCTACTGCTGCAGAGAAACAGAGAAGGGAGGGAGGGGAACAGAGAGAGAGAGAAGTAGGGTTTATTCTATTTCTCAATACCAAGTAATCTAGTTTTCAAAAAATTTATTTTTGTCAGTGCTTTGCCAAACTGATGAACATGGCTGATGAACGTGGTATTTGCAAACTTAGAGATTTAGACTGCAGTCCCAGAATAAACATTGCTACCTTTCTTTAGAGTTCCACCTGTTTATATTTTAAAACTGTTTAAAAGCAGAATTTTCCAGTGTTTTCAAACGAATTTTGATGGTTTGCCAATGGATTAACATTCTACAGAGCATAGCTCTTTGTAACTTGATGGCATTCTGGATACAACTTGGCCAAATCATTTTTAGAACTTATAAAGACACAGAGCATTTTAAAATGATCTTTTGAAAAGCCAAATCCTTTAGAATACATAATATTGGTGTATTAGCAATGTCAGTTAACTGACTTTAATCTAAAATTTAACATAAGCATATTCGAGTGTCAAGCCATAGTTGAGTTTATGAAACTTTAATCATAAAGTCTATAAATCTAATTTGAGCTTAATTAACTTATCTTTAAGAGTATCATTTCTCTAAGGATAAGGACTATGTGTCTGTTGTAACTCTATTATTTGGGACACTGCCTTGCATATATAGTAGGAAATGAATAATGGTAGATTATAGTAGTCTCTACTCTCAATTACTTTTAGTATCTTAGAGAAAAAAACCACTCCAAACAACTTTTATTATATGTACTAGGAACTATATGATTATACTATTTCATTTAATCCACACAACAATTCTGGAGATGGATATCATAAACTCCATTTCATAGATGAGACAATGATTTAACCAAGGTCCTATTAATTGCGGTAAATTTTTTTCCTCAGTAAATCATGCCTTCTGGTGTCCATGGAGCACTCCTCGCCCCCAACACTGATTCTGGGCTTATCCAGGTGATTTGTTTTGGCCAATGAGACATATGCAAACTTGATGCAAGCAGAGGTTTGATAAGTAGTATTAGAACTTGATTTTTTAGAATGTGTCTCCATCATGTGAGGAAACCCAGTTTAGCGTGTTCGAGGATGAAAGACCATATGGAAAAAAGGCTCAGCTCTCTGGCAGACTCTCTAGCTAAAATGCAGCTCCTTGAGGAATCTCATGTAAAACTTGCAAATGAAATGCAGTCAACACCCAGAATGGTGAGAGATAATAAATCATTGCTATTTTCGCAATAAGTTGGGTGTTTTTTTGTTTTTGTTTTTAAGGCAGCAATACATTATGGTGTTTGAATATTTTAAGTACTAAACATCTGGGGATGTTTTAGGTATCTTTCTGTTATTGAATTTTAATTTAATACTGATGGATCAGAAAACATATTCTCCATAGTATGAATTCTTTTAAACTTACTGACACTGGTTTATGATCTAGTATGTGGTTTCACTGAATACTCCATGGGTATTTTTTTTTTTTTTTTGGTAAATTTAGCATTAATTATTCCTTAAAAGATTAGAACTCAGTAGTGAAGCCAGGGGTTTTCCTCACGATAATATTAAAAAAAAAACACACACGACTGTTTTTATTTCCCTAATGGGAAGAAGACTATTTAGTTTATGGTTCCTAAATCTGTTTTAGTAAGTAATATTTTTCTATTAATTTGTCCAATTTATCAAAGTTTTAAATTTACTGTCTTAACATACATAATATCTTCTATCTTTTTAGTATCTATAATATCTGCACTTATGTAGTCCTAATTCTGGAATTAACTATTTGTGCGTTTTCTTTTTCCTTGTTTTTTTTTTTTTTTTTGCCAGAGTTGGTGAATTTTATTATACTTTTCAAAGTTGCAAATTTTGGCTTGCTAAACAATGTGAAATTGGACTGCAAATACACATGAGAGCTGATTCATAGTAGATGGGTAATTATATTCCATATGTACTTTAAAAGGACATATATTCTAATCTTGTGGGGTGGAGTGTTCTATATATGACAATTAGATAAAGTTGGTTGATAGTGTTGTTCAGTTTTCTATATAATTACTGATTATCTAGCTCCTTATTCTATCAATCACTGAAAGAAATGCTGAAATCTCCAATTACAATTTAGATTTGTCTGTTTCCTCTTTCAGTTCTGTCAGATTTTGCTTCATGTATTTTAGAGTTCTATTAGTAGTTACATACACATCTAGGATTGTTATGTTTTCTTGATGAACTGCCCTTATTTTAAATCATTATGAATTATCCCTCTTGTTCTGTAGTCTATTTTGTGTGATATTAATATAATCACTCCAATTTTTAATGAATAGAGTAACGACTGAAATTTCTGCCCAGTTTTTTGTTTTCCAGCTGTTGTTGCCAGCCGAGCTCCTTGGAGTTTCTGCTCCACATGTGTATTCAGGATTTGGATGGTTATTTATATGCAAACTTGAGGACTCACTGACATTCACCCTCAAGCCAGTAAACGCTCTGCTAGAATTCTAGTGTGCAGCCCTTCAAAAAGAGCTGTAAAATGTAAATGTCACCAAGTATAGTCTCGTTCTTTCAAGGGCTGATTGCTCCCTCGTTTTTATATGCTTTGGGTTATCTTCCAGTTCTACGAAATAGGTATTTAAAATATTTTTCACCCCAGATTAATAATTGTTACCTAGAAGAGGACATAAGCTAGTCTGTTATTACCAAAATCAGAAAACCTTACAGAGATACAGTCTACATTCAAAAAGAACTACAAAGAAATCTCAAATTATACTCAGTATTATTATTAATCATATTTACATGGTAATTTTGAAACTTTAATATATACTATAGCAAATAAAATATAATATTATTAGGAACTAAGCTTCTCAATATGAGAAAAAAGATAAACATAAAATCAAAGAAATTGAACAAAATCCTTATAATCTTAAATTTTAATTGAAAATATCAATATGAATTCATGATTAAAAAAAAATTCCTAGCTCTAACAACAAAGGAAGGGGCAAAAATAAGTAACATCTATTATAGTAAGCACCTTTACAGCCTAGCCCTTGGTGTCTGAATACTATTCTCTATTAAAAGAAATCAGAATTTGGCCTTGGAGAAATGGCCAAATCTAAATCTGGGTGAGGAAAATATAAGGTGAGCCTATGATAGCATGTTGTGCTAGAAAGCAAGAAGAGTGTTTAAAGACTAATGGGAATGTCAAAAGGACATGAAAACTAGCTTAAATAGACTTTCACTGGCCAAATTTAGACAATATGGGGCTTTAAAAAGCCTCAATTACAACCATAATTGGAAATATGCTAAATAAATAAAAATCCATAATAAACTTAGAACATACAAGGTGGGACCCCATGAAAAGCAAAGAATAACTACTGGGGAAAGAACATCTACCATGAAGCTGTCTATGAACTAAAAATTCCCAGAGCTTGTACAGGGCTGAAAGATGTTGCAATTCTATCCAGTCAGAGTTGAGAGATCTTGCTGGATACCCATGGCATAGAAACTGCAGAAAGAAAATGCATCAGTAATAGGGCTTAATTAGCCTTACTGGAACAGCTACTCTAACTCAATCCAAACAAAACTTAAAAGCAAGCCTCAAATGGATCAAACTGATCAGCAAGTAACTAACTGACCTGGCTGCCTAACACAAAACTCAATAGCCTTTAAAAGAAGAAAGGAGAATCCAGACACTCAAGCCAAACATTCACAATTTCTAGTATTCGATAAAAAATTACTAAGTATTAAAATAGCAGAAAAGTATAAGCCATAATTAGAGAAAAAATCAGTCAATAGAGAGAGCCAGAATTCACGGATATGATATAGTAAGTAGACAAAGACTTGAAAGTCACTATTATAAATATATTTTTAAAAACACAAAGATAAATAGGAGTGAACTGGAAGACATTAAGACTTAAATAGAATTTACAGAGCTGAAAACATAATATATGAAATCAAAATTCAGAGGATATCCCCTGACCTTAACGTAGATTATACACTACAGAAGAAAAGATCAGTAAGCTTGAGTATATAATGATAGTAACTACTCATCAAACTGATAGTAACTACTTATCATACAAACATAGTGATAGCAACTACTTATTAAGATAAAAAAGAATAAGGCTATAGATAAACAAGGTGTGGGTGATCTTACTGTGTGATCTGTAGAACAATATCAAGCAATTTAATATTCAGGTTGTTGGAGTTGAACTAACCTATGTCAGAAGGCAGATCAGTTGTGGCTGGGTCACAAGATAACTTTTTGGGGTGATAGAAATATTTTATATCTTGATTGTGGTGGTGGATATTTAGGGTTATGCATTTGTCAAAGCTCATCAAACTGTTTACTTGAAATGGTTACATTATATGTATATTATCTATGGTGTTGATTTTTAAAATTCCATGACATCATAACGACATTTAAGAGAGAAAAGTATCCATTTGCCATCACCAGAGGTGACTAGTACTTGTTAATTGTAATGGGGGGAAGGGAGAGGAAAGAACCTTAACAGTGGAAAGATCTAACACCACTTTAATTAAGTGACTACTCTTAGAATCATTAATAATCAGGCAAAATGATCAAAACCATACTGTGATGAATAACATAGCATCATCTACAAAGTATTCTTGCCCAAAATACTGACTCTAATCAGGTTATTTTACAGAACAGAGTTAACTTCAATTATAGAGAATTACAGAATTAACTTCCATTTTACAGAATAAACACAAAGCTGCTAATGAAAAATATTAATAGCTGAATTTAGTATGTTGGGAAATATATATTTACTCTTCATCTTTTCTATATGTTTGAAAATTTTCACAATAAAAACTGACGAAAGTGATTAGTCAAGAGGTATGTTAATATACCATACAATGAGTACAGTGAAACTCCATAATAACAGCCCTGAGGTGATGTAAATTTGGATATGATGTAACTGGAAACTCTGGACTTTCTGGTTATAACCACTGTCCTCACCTACTTCAAATGAAAACCCAAACTCATGAGGCCCCAGTCCCCACCCTCCTATTACTGGAAGATGCAAGACCAACTGTGTTGGGGGCTTTTTCAGAGAAGAAGACTACTTTGTCTTTTCAGAAGAGAACCCCTCTGCTTTGCTTTATGAGGCAGATAGCAACCCCAAACCACAGACAGGTTGGGACTTGCGCAGGCCTCAATGACGATTAGTAATTTTGAATTCCTAAGTGTACAAAAGAACCTTGTGAGATAACATTTTAAGAGAAAATGGTATCTATGAAAATGTGTTTATATAGACAATAATTGATTTTTTTTTTTTGGTTTTGTTAATTCACTTGATATCATGTACTTTGGCTTTCAAATGTACATTCAATTCAGATCATTGAATATAGTTAATATCTTTGAGAAAGAAAGATATAGTCTATAGTTCCTCCTGCAAGACCTACATCAAACATGAGTTATTAAAATCTGGGGGTATCTTTAAATTTTACATTAACTTTCTCCTCTTTATGTTAAACATTTCACTGTCATAAGAAGAAACAATTATCCTCAACCCAAATAAAAGGTACAATTTAAACATATAAAAATAATTCTGTTCTGGAACAACATAAGTCATGTATATATAAGCTCCTAAAAAGATGGCTTTTTAAAACTCTTAGTTTCTTGGCAAGCTACTTTTAAAATAGATATGTCACATGAGGAATGTGTGTGTTTGTATGAAAAAGGCATTTTGAAAATTCAAATACTTAAATACCAGGTTAGAAAAATTGTTTTTGAAGTTTAATTTAAGCAGCTATTGCTTCAATTCTTGAATCAGTCGGGGGCTGCAAACAGTAGCATATCTAGTACAAATATTTCTGTCACTGTCATAGAGATCATAACAAGAACAATAGTTTATTTATCGCTGTATGTCTAGTATATTCATTAGTATCTGGCACAGAGCAGGTACTCATTAAATATTTGATAAACTAATGCACTAGTGAATTTGCTCCCGAATTAACCAGTCAGTAATTAATCAATCATTTAAAAACATTTTTTAAAATCTATTACTGAACACCACAAAAGTTTTTATTCTAATGAGCAACACTAAATGGAAATGCAATATAGAAAAGATTGGATAAAGCAGATTAACCAACAAGGGAGGGTAACATCCATGTGAGTAGGAGTTAAAAGCCAAACGTGACGGACATGATGGAATTTTAACCAGCTTTCTCCTTTTGTATAGGTATTTATAATAAACAACTATTGAATAAACAGAGAAAATCCAATGGAAATGATATATGTACAGGAGAAAGAAAAAGGGAATTCAATAAAACCATTATTGTCACTTTCTCTGAAGGTTCTTGTAGTATAGTTCATTCAAAAATTTCACTGTGACAATCCTGTAAGTACTACCCCTATACTACCCTCATATTGGCCATCTAATTTTAGCTGGGTTATTCTCTGTCTCTGATAAAGTGGACATCATGTAAGAAACCACTTTAAGATAGCTGTAGAATTAACTATATTTCACAGACATTAAAAAATGAGATAGTAGATCTGGCATCATGGTTTTTAGCATATTCCATATTTTTGGTAAGAAAATTATATTTGAGATGCAGAATTAAATACTGGTAGTTAGGGGAACTGAGACAATCTGTTGTGGGAATCTCACTTCACAGTTTTACTGTTAAGCTAACAAACACAGAGTATTTAGCACATTCATGGAAACAACAGGTCATTCAGCCTAAATGCAGACTTTGTGTTACTGATACCTACTACTGCGCTACTGCGGGTTTGGTGGAGCTAGGGTAGCAGATGGTGACACCATGGATGGAGTCTGGAAATGGAAAATACAAGAGAGAACACGCCCTTTAGAAAACTGAGACTTGTCCTGTTCTACCAAGGCTCTGACACTGGCTTCACCCAGAGTCTGAAGAAACAAACAACAGAAAAAATTCTTCTACACAGCCAATGTTTCTCAAACTAGGCAACGGTCTGCCAATAGCACTTGGCCGGCACACTAGGGAAGTGGTTTAGCCATGACCCTGAATTCAGAGAGGAAAAAGGCTATTTATCATATACCCTGCCCTCTTCATTATGGGGGCTCTAGATCATGTGCCAGGAAAAATGGCGAGTTGAGGTTACTGGGACTTCTCTAGACAAAGCAGTTGGCAAGCCATTTCTGGTTCAAATCGCTTCCATGGGGGTGTATCAAAAACATGCTCATATTCCTTGTTTGCCTATGGTGCCTCTCCACTGCATCCCTCCACCCTAAAACACATCCTCAAAACCTCTAGAGTCCTGAGGGGGCATTTAAAAAAATCATTAAATTAGATTAACCCTCAACCAGTACAAGAATTCCTCATCTACAGTCCCTGACAGATGTTTGCCCAGAACTTTTTGTACACTTACAGTGTCATAGGGGAGCTTGTTCTGTCATTGGGCAGATCCGACTGTTGGAAAGTATTTCCCAATACCAGACTCAAATCTGCCCCCTTCTTACCTTCTTGCTTTGGTTCAAGTTCTGCTTCTTGAGGTTGCCTGGCATAAATCTGTAATATGCCTTTCTCTCTGACTAATTAAATACTACTAATCTGTCAATACCCACTTAAGTCTTACCTCTTCTGTGTTACCCGCCCCAACAAGTCCTCCCCACAATGACCTCTGTTTCTTTTGGGTTACTTAAGTAGACTTGTGTGGACCACTTCTTGGCACTTATGCTTTACGGTCTTAGTTATCTTTGGCATTCTCTATGCCTTCCTAACAAGAACATGTTCTCCTTGAGGGTTGGACAGCCTCGGTCTTTTTTTAAATGTCTACTTCCACATCCTTTCACCATAGTGCACTGAGTAGATAACTACCCAAGTGTGCATAGGTCCTCTGTGAAATGGTTCTAAACACAATTATTTTACTTACTTCCTACTATATTTCCTTATAAAAATCCTGCACTCTAATCAAATCTAATTGCCAAACTGAATCCTACATCTTCCTCCTTCTCAAATAATTTACTTCTTTCCATATCAATCTCTCCCCTTCTAGGTCAGAGAATATTAGCCTATGGTACATGAACTTCTGGACACTGTACACAAAAATGTACAATGTTTCTTGTGGGAGAAAGGCTTTCACACTTTCATACAACCCTTAAAGAGTCCCATGACAACCTCCACTTGCTCCAAATTAAAATATACTGTTGTAACTTTTTTTGCCTTGTTTACTTAACCAAGTCTTCTCTCTTCTTAAAAGCTCGGCATATGCCCCTGGATCCAAAGTTCCAGAGAACTTTCCATATATCAATTTTTATACCATTAATTTGACTGATTTATTATGTATCTTGTGAAACTTTAAAATTAGTATCTTTGTGACTTAATTCTTTTGTTACTTAATGTTTCATGATTATAAACTCTTCTTAGCGGGTTCAGTATCTTTTCGTTGTGTGTACTACCTTGTATGAAACAGGTACTCAAAAATAATACTGTGGATACAGATGAAGACAGTGAATCATCTTTAAAATAATCAGTGTATGGAAACTGAATTCTAAAGGTACACTTCACAGTGAAGATGCTGGAGCTAGGCAAAATGCCACAGTTAGCTGCCACCTCACCTCTGCTTTACGAATATTTTCTCTAGCTTCATCTATTTTCTGTTCCAACTCAGCTCGGCTTTGTTCTGATGCTGCAACTCCATGACACTCCAGATCATCTAAAACCTAGTAAAGAAATAAGAAAACAATTATTGTTTTTTCTTAAGTGACTAGAGTATTTAGATAATTTAAGACTTTAGTAATGAGTGTGCAGGAGTCCCTTTTTAACTTTTTTTTTTCATATTTTGTTTATTAAAAAACACTGAATAATTATAGACCCACAGGAAGTTGAAAAGTAGTACAGAGTCCCTTACCCCAAATTCCCCTAATGGCAACAACTTGCTTAAGTATAGCACAGTATGAAAACCAGGAAACTGACATTGGCACAATCTACAAATGTTTTGATTGTATGTTTTCATATATCTACCTTCAATTTTAAAAAACTACATGCATATAAAATATTGTTACAAATCAACAATACAAAATGGCAAAAAGTCTGTTATATCTGCACACCCCACCAAGTACCTGCGTCACCAAGATAACCACTGTCTCATCAATTTATGTATGTTTTTCAAACCATTTCTTATATATTTCCTACATACTTGCACGGTTTTGTTTAAAAAAAAAAAAAAAGAAAGGAGATCCATCATCCCCTCAATGTGTTTAAAAAACCTTTTTATGTTTTTACAAATAGATTGACTTCCTTCTCTAATTAATTAACAGATTCAATAGTTTAACTGTAGCATGCTTTATTTACTCTTAATCTATTGCTATTTGAGTGTGCAAATTTCTCAATGTTATAAATAGTACTATACAAACAATGTAGTCAACGACTCTTGAACACATGTGGGAATATTTATTAAGATAAAAAACATAGAAGTGGAAATTGTACATTTTAATAGACATTACCAAATTGCCCCCCAAAGGCTGTATCTACTCTTCTATTAGTGGTGTATGAGGGTATGTTTCTCTATATCTCACCAACACTGGATATTCTCCATCTCTAATTTTTGCCGATATATAAAGATTATCTCATAAACATTTTCATTTCTCTGTAATAGAGCATCATTTCACATGTTGTTGGCCATCTGTATTTCTACCTTTATAAATGGGCGGTTCATATTCTATACATACTTTTCTATTTTTTTGCCTTCCTGTCACTATTTACATATATTTCTTTCTAGATATTAGTTCTTTTTCTGTTATTTACATTACAAACAACTCCTCCCATTCTATTCATTTTCTCTTAACTTTTAAAAGTTCTTTTGTTTTATAGAAAGTTTTAGTTTTTACGTGAATGTTTATCAATCTTTTCCTTTGTGTGTCCTAGGTTTTGTGTCTTGCTTAAGAAGCCATCTGTAATATACCAAAAAATTCTATATTTTTCTAGTTTTCAAAACTCTTGTGTTTAGCACTTAGCTCTTAATTCTCTTGAAATTTATTTTGTATTTGGTGGAAGGGAGGAATCTACATTTTCCCCCAAATACACAATTTCTTTAAAACCATTTATTGAATAACCTTTTCTCTAAAGCTCTGATATGTTATTAACAAGTTTTTAGTATGAAAAATTTCAAATATATTCAAAAGTAAAGAGACTAGTATGATGAACTTCTATATACTGATCACCAAGATTCAAGAGTTAACAAGATTTTTCCACATTTGTTTTATCTATTTTTTGTTGTTTGTTAAAGCATTTTAAAGCAAATTCCAGACATCATGTCATTTCACTCTTACGTGCTTTTGTAACAGTCTTTAAAAATATAAACTTCAGAAAGAAAAAATACAACCACCATGCCATTAACAGAACTAACAATATTTCCTTGGTAACTTTAATAAGCTGTTTATCATTAAATTTCCCTGCCTGCCTCAGAATGACGTTTTATGATTTGTTGGTTTAAATCAGTATCTAGAGGTCCATACACACACAGATCATTTTAACTACTATGGTCAGTGTTTTATGTATCAGTATGCACTAAAGGCACATTAAGTCTCATTAGTGTTGTTCTTGGCTATTCTTGTATACTAAAAATAAAATCCAGATACATTTTAGAACCATTATTTTCAAGTTCCTTGAAAAATATCTTTTAAGTTTCATTGAGATTGAATTGAAATTACCTATAAATTTAATAAAATCCACATATTTTTCCATCTCTCTAATTACTTATGCCTTCTTTTATGTTCTTGGCTGAAAAAATGTCTTCGTGTAGGTCATGACATTTCACTGGTTGATTCATCAGTATTTTATTGCTGTGGTAACTATTTTTTTCCAACTGCATTTTGCAACATATTATTCCTAGTTAATAGGAAAACTAATGATTTTTGTATATAATCTTGTATCTATTCACCTTACTGAACTCTTATTATTTCTAAGAATTTGACAGTTGAGTCTCTTATATTTTGAAGGAACACAATCACATCATCTATAAATAATGACAGAAGTACCTTTTCCTAATACTTACACACCCTTAGTTTTCATTATTAATGCACTGGCTAAATGACACTGAAAAGTGGTGATGATGATGGGTATTATTTTCTTATTATCATTGTAGTAGGCAGAATGGTCTTCAAAAGATGTCTATACCCTAATCTCTGGAACTATGTATATGTAAAATATAATCTGCAGATATATTAGAATTATAGACCCTAAAATAGGGAGATTATCCTGGATTATCTGAGTGAACCCAATCTAATCACACAACCTCTTACAAACAGAGAACTTTCTCTGGCTGGAGTGAGATGAGAGATGAGCCAAAAGGGAAGTCAGTGAGATTCCAGGCATGAGAAAGATTCAAGACACCATTGCTGACTCTGAGATGTGGCAGCCCATGCGCAAGAAACAGAGAGATTGGCCTCTTGGAGCTAAGTGTAGCTCCCAGTTAATAGACAGGAAGGAAACAGGGATCTCAGTCCTAAAGTTATAAGGAACTAGATTCTGACAACAACCTGCAGGAGCTTGGAAACATTTTCTCCCCCAGAGGCCAGCATAGCTGACACTTTGATTTGGCCTTGTTAGAGCCGGAGCTGAAAAACCAACCAAGCCCACGAGGGCTTCTGACTTTCGGAACTGTGAGAAAATAAACACATTTATGTTCTTTTAAGTTACTGAGTTAGTGGTAGTTTTTTATGGTAGCTATAGAGAACTAATACAACCATCAAGTATAATGTTTGCTATAAGCCTCAGGAAGATATCCTCATCAGAGAGAAAAAGTCTTTATTCAGCTAGCTGGGAATTTTGTTTTATTTTTTAATCACTAAGGGATACTGAATTTTATCATTGTTTTTGGTAACTATGAAAATAATTATATAATTTTTCATCTTTTTTTCTGTAAATGTAGTTTACTATACCGACAAATTATCTAATGTTGAGTCATCCTTGCATCTTAATTAGTTATGTGCTTTTAAAACACAGCTGGATTCATTTTTATTAAACTTTATTTAGCATTTTTACAAGTTTGTTATATCTTTGTTAAAAATCAGTTGACCTCGTATATGTGGTGTGCCTATTTCGAGACTCGTTATTTTGTTCCATTCACCTATAAGTATATTCTTACATGCATACTGCAACATCTTGATTATTGTAGTTTTATGTCTTAAAATGAGGCGAATTATCCAACTTTATCTTTATTTATTAAAATTGTTTTTGACTATTTTAGATCATTTGCATTCTCACATATATTTTAGAAACATTTTGTCAATTTCTACTAAAAAAACGACCCAAAAAACCCAACAAACAAACCCTGCTGGATATTTGACTTGGATTGTGTTAAATAAATGGATTAATATGGAGATAACTGACATTTTAAAAATATTGAAACTTCTATTCCATCAGTCTATATGTCTGTTCTTATGACAATGCTACGATGTCTTGAATACTGTAGCTATGTAATAAGTTTTGAGTCAGGAAGTATGAGTCTTCCAATTTTGTTCTTTTTCAAGGTTGTTTTAGGGATCGAAGGTCCCTTTAAATTCCATATGAATTTTAGAGTGGGTTTTTCTGTTTCTGCAAAAAATGTTCTTGGGATTTTATAAGGAATGTATTAAATCTGTAGATTACTTTGGATGCTACTGTCATCTTAATGCTATCTTCCATTCCTTGAACACAGGATGCCTTTCCATTAATTTGTCTTATTTAATTCCTTTCATCAATGTTTTATAGTTTTAGTGTACAAGTCTTTTGCCTTCTTCATTAGGTTTATTCCTAAGTATTTAATTCTTTTTGATGCTGTTGCAAATGGAATTGTTTTCTTAATTTCCTTGTCAGATTATTCATTGTTAGCATATAAAAATATAACTGATGTTAATTTTGTATCCTGCAACTTTGCTGGATTTGTTTATTAACCTGTGTTGTGTGTGTGTGTGTGTGTGTGTGTGTGTGTGTGTAATATTTAGGATTTTCTACATTTAAGATCATGTCATTTGTGAACAGGGATAATTTTATTTCTTCCTTTTCAATTTTGATGGCTTTTCTATTTCTTTCTCTTCAGTAATTGCTGTGGTTACGATTTCTAGCGGTGTGTTCAATACAAGTGGCAAAAGGGGGCACCCTTATCTTGCTCCTGATCTTAGAGGAAATGCTTTCCATCTTCTACCATTGAATATCACTGCTTTTTAACAAATTGATTATGATAAGCTTTGGTGTGATCTTTGTGTTTTACCTGTCTGGGTTTGTTGAGTTCCTTACATTTTGGGGTTCGCAGTTTTTATTAAATATGGACAATTTTTTTTTTTCAAATAGTTCCCTCCTCCTCTCTTTCTGTCTCTCAAAGGAGTCTCTTTTTAACTCATAAAGTGTGTTAGATCACAATTTGTCCCACACAGGTCGATGATGCTCCTTTTATTTTTAAAAAGTCTTTTATTCCTCTGTTTCAATTTGCCTAGTTTCTTTTGCTATGCTTTAAAATATTATTATTATTTTTTTGCAGCATATAACCTATTGAAGTTATCAATTCAAATATTGTATTTTCAGTTCTAAGTTCCATTTGGTTCTTTTGTCTACCTTCCCTTTCTTTCCTCAATATGTTCATATTTATTTTCTTTTAAATCCTTGAGTTTGTTCTCAAGTCTTTATGTGCTGGGAGTCCTAGCCACAGCAATTAGACAAGAAAAAGAAATAAAAGGCATCTGACTTGGAAAGGAAGAAGTAAAATTGTCATTATTTGGTGATGACATGATAGTTATATACAGAGAACCCTAAAGATTCCACTAAAACTATTAGAACTAATAAATGAATTCAGTAAAGTAGCAGGATACAAATTAATATTCAGAAATTGGTTGCATTTTTATATACCAATAACGAACTATCAGAAAGAGAAATTATGAAAATAATTTCATCTACAGTCTCATAAAAGAAATACCTAGGAATAAATTTAACCAAGGAGGTAAAAGACCTGTACTTGGAAAACTATAAGACACTGAAGAAAGAAACAAATAAGATATAAATAAATGGAAGGCTATACCATGCTTATAGATAGGAAGAATAAACATTGTTAAAATGTTCATACAACCCAAGGCAATCTACAGATCCAATGCAATCCCCATCAAAATACCAACAGCATTTTTCACAGAAAAATAATCTTAAAATGTATATAGAACCACAAAAGAATCCAAATAGCCAAAGCAATCTTGAGAAAGAGGAACAAAGTTGAACACATCATGCTATCTGGTATCAAACTATACTACAGGGCTACAGAAATCAAAAGAGCATGATATTGGCATAAAAAGAGACATATAGATCAATGGAATAGAATAGAGAACCCAGAAACAAACCCACACCTATGTGGTCAATTAATTTATGACAAAGGAGGCAAGAATATACAATGGGGTAAAGCCAGACTCTTCAATAAATGGTATTGGAAAACTGGACAGACACATGCAAAAGAATAAAACTGGATTGCTTTCTTACATCATATATAAGAAAAAGCTCAAAATAGATTAAAGAATTAAATGTAAGACCCAAAACCATAGAACTCCTAAAAGAAAACAGAGGCAGTAAACTCTCTGACATTGCTGTTAGTAATATATATTTTTTGGATATGTCTCTTTGGGCAAGGAAAACAAAAGAAAAAATAATGGGACTACATCAAGCTAAAAATAATATATATTTTTTGGATATGTCTCTTTGGGCAAGGAAAACAAAAGAAAAAATAATGGGACTACATCAAGCTAAAAAGTTTTTGGATAGCAAAGGAAATCATTAACGAAATGAAAATGCAATCTACTGAACTGGAGAAGATATTCATCAAAGACATATCCAAAATATGGGGTTTATATCCAAAATATCTAAGGAACTCACATAACTTCACACTAAAAAAGAGTCGGATTAAATAATGGGCAGAGAACCTGAATAGACATTTTTCCAAAGAGGACATACAGATGGCCAATAGACATATAAAAAGATGTTGAACTTCACTAATTATCAGAGAAATGCAAATTAAAACCACAATGGGATATCACCTCACACCTGTGAGAATGGCTATCATCAATAAATTGACAAACAACAAGTGCTGGTAAGAATGTGGAGAAATGGAACCATTGTGTGCTATTGATGGGATTGTAAATTGGTGCAGCCACTATGGAAAACAGTTTTGAGGTTCCTCAAAAAATTAAAAATAGAACTACCATATGACCCAGCAATTCCACTTCTGAGTATTTATCCAAAGAAATCCAAAATATTAATTCAAAAAGACATATGCATCCAAACATTCACTGCAGCATTATTTATAATAGCTAAGATATGGAAGCAACCTAAGTGTCTATAAATGCATGGCTAAAGAAGATGCAGTACATTTATACAATGGAATATTATTCAGCCATAAAAAGAATGTAATCTTGCCATTTGTGACAAAATGGATGGACCTAGAAGGTATTATGCTAAGTGAAACAAGTCAGACAGAGAAAGACACATACCATATGATTTCATTTATATGTGGAATCTAAAAAAAAACAAAATAAATGAATAAACAAAACAGAAACAAACTCATAGATACAGAGAACATTTTGATGGCTGCCAGATGGGAGAAGGGGTTAGGGGATGAATGAAAAGGGGGAAGAGATTAAGATGTACAAATTGCCAGTTATAAAAACTGTCATGGGGATAATAAAGTATAGCATAGGGAATATAGTCAGTAATATTACAATAACTGTGTATGGTGTCAGATGGGTAAGAGACTTATCTGGTGACCATTTTGTAAGTTATATAAATGTCTAATTACTATGTTATTTACCTGAGAAACTAACAGAACATTGTATGTCAATTATAATTGAAAAATAAAAAATATTTAAAAAATAAAGTCATTTGCTAATTCCATCACTTATGGGTCTGCTTTAATTGACTTTTTTTGGGGGGGCGGGCAGTCATGGTTTACATTCTGCTGCTTCTTTTAATATGTAGTAATTTTTACTTGATTCTTGACATTGTTATTGAATGCTGGATTTTGTTTTCTTTCTCTTAAGAGTAGTGTATTTTTTTTTTTTTCTGGCAAGCAATTAAGTTACTTGTGAATTCGCCTGATCTTTTTGAAGTTTATTTTAAAGCTGTGTTAGTTCTGAAGTAGCCTTATTCTAGGGCTAATTTAGTCCCACCATCAATGTATGATTCTTCTGTAGTATCTTGAATACTCTAGGTGATCCATGAGTATTCTCGACTCGGCTGGTCAGAACTTGAATGTGTCCCTGTTCGATGTGAGCTCTGGGAATTGTTCATCTTATGACTCCATTGTTTTTTTTTTTTTTTTCACCCAGTCTTGTGGGGTTTCACTATGCATGTGTGGTTTACTATTCAGCAACAGACTAAAGGGAGACCTATATAGATTTCTGGAATTCTTTTTCTGCATTTCCCTGCAGTCTAGTACTCTGCCTTGAAAATTCATGCCACTTCACCTTCTCTTCACTTTGATCTCAATCTTCTCATCTCAGCAAGACTGTGGTGCCCTGCTTCATTCTCTCTCCCTGTACTGTAAAAGGGAAAGTGCCTTCAGGTGGAAAGCCTGGGAAGTCATAGGGCTAATTTATTTTCCCCTTCAGGTTTCATAATCCTGTTTTTTACTATTGTCCAACGTCTGAAAATGTTTGTTTCATATATTTAGAACAATTTTATAGTTGTTTATGCAGGAAGGTAAGTGTAATCCCAGATACTTTATCATGGCCAAAAGTAGAACTGATTTTAGTGTTTAAAAAAACCCCTAATTTTATTGCTTAAAATATACCTTACTAGATTAAAGCCTATCACAGATCATACTATAAAGAATTGAAAAGTTATTGAAAGCTGCTTGTCTCTACTTCCCAGAAAGACACAACACATGCCTTGATAAAAGAGAGAGGAAGTAGATTTATTTTTAATCTTTGAACATTTACTTATACAGTCAAGCATTCTAGTAGGCAAAAAAAATCTCTTTATGTGCTTTATATTTCTACATATAAAGCTGCAGTAATTAATCTCATCAACATTTATTGGATGTGTGGGTATACAAATAACTTGCCTCTCTAGATCACAAATTCTTTAACTGAGATAAACCGTATTAGAGGAACTGAACCCAAGAAGCCATTTTGTCCTTAAATCTGATTTAGATGATGAGATTCTAGATTACGAGCTGAAGTCTGATGCCAGGCTTTGGAGGACTTGGGGTGAATAGGAGAGTTATATTTTGCATGCCAGAGGGTGCAAACTATTATGGCAGAAGGTTGACTGTGGTAGATTATGATTTTTTAAAAATAGCAGCTATAATATTTCCTATTCCACATGTTCTTCCGGAACCTTGCTATTTTTCCACCAAGAAGCAGAGTTTATGTCCTCTCTCCTTGAAAGAGGATAGGCCTTTATGACTGCCTCAATTAATAAAAATATGACATAACTAATATTATATTATTCCCAAGGCTACATCGGAAAAGAAGATATAGCTTCTTTGTGGCTCACTCTTAGGACTCATACCTTTGGGGCCTTGTGCTACGAGGTAAGAAGTAGGGCTAAGCTGAAGCTGCCATACTGGAGAGGTCACACGGAGAGACCACAGAAAGAGATGCACAAGAAGCTCTAGCTATTCTAGTTCCTAGCTGTTTAGTCTTCATGGTCCAAACAGCAGATATTTCAGTGGGGAAGCCTATGAGATGATTCTAGCACTAGTCACTGATTACAATGAGACACCTTCAAGTGAGAACTGTCAAGTTGAGCCCATTCACTCCCCAGAGTAGTAAAAGACAATATAAAAAAATGCATTTTTTTGGGCATTAAGTTTGCGTGTTTTGGTATGTAGCCTTAGATAAGTGGAACACTGAATTTGAGATGCCTGTGAGCGCAAAGTAGATGTCAAAGCAGGTAAGAGGATATATGGATACACAGAACAAAGGCCCAATGTTGGAAATATTAATTTATCATCTGGTGGTGAATAGGATTGAGTGAGACTGCCTATAATGAGAATAAAGAATAAGACAAGTAGACAGTCTAGCACAGCAATCTAAGGAATTTAAATATTTAAATGTGAGATGGGCAAAGAAGAACATAGAAAGGACTCTAGGAATGGCCAGAGCAGCAGAAGGTAAAACAGGACAATGTTATATCATGTATGACTAGAAAAGAGAATGTTTCAAGATAAAGGGAGTTATCAATTGTGATGAAACAGTCAATAGGTTAAGTAAGATGAGAAATCAAAGTGCCCATCATTGGTGATTGGGACACGTGCAGTCTCTGTGAAACGGTGTACAGAAAAGGGAAGAAGGAAAAGCCTAGATGTAATGGGCTAAAAAGTAAGTTGGATGTTAGGAAAAATAGATATTAAATATGGAAAATTCTTTTAAGAAGTTGGATATGGAGGTAAAGAATAAAGTTCCAAAAAAATGGAAATTGAGAAAATTTTTATTATTGCTAAAATAATTTCTCAGCACTTTTAATTTACTCGTGAAAATACATTTTCATGGACTATCTAACTGTGTCTTCAAAATATCTGTCTCGGGGATGAAAAGCCAAATTCAACCTATGCGTGTCTCTTCCACTGTCCAAGAGACTATAATATACTATTACTAGCCTTTTTTAAGGCACTTTCTATGGCAAACAGATGAATTACTGTGTTGCTGCTAGAGGGCTTCAGGAATTTACAACCTAAGTAAATAGCTGAGCGCATATTGCTGAGTGCTGAGAAATTACAGAAGAAACATATACAGGATATTTTTCACATTAATGAACTTCAACTCGGTAAATTGTTTAGACATTTGGCTTAAGCTAAATATAGATTAAGACTCTTTTTACACTTACTCGTTGTTGGTGAACAATGTTTTTGTGCTCACGTGCCACACGTGTGGCCCATTTTCGAGCCTCCTTGTTTAGACTGTGTTCCTCTGTGGTCCCAGTTTCTGATTCCAATTGTCGGCTCTATAACACAAGAGAGAACAGAGAGAAGGCACTGTTATCCTTATTGAAATCACTACCATTTTGTAGGCGGATCTGCGAGCCTTCACTTAATCAGCACTCAAAACACGAGACATGCTCCACTACTGTGGGATATTAGCAGAAAACTGGAGGGGAGTATGAAACCATAAATGACCAGGGTTTTTTGGTCTTACACTGCTGAACATTAAAACTTCATCTCTAATACTGTGGATTGATCCATTTGGGATGTGAAGAAAGCTAAGCTAAGCATAGAAGAAAAAGTATTCATGCTAACCTACTATGACACTAATAGTTGCATAGATAAAAATGGAAACAGTTTCAATGCGATTACACAGTGGATAGAGTGAAAACAACAACAACAACAACAAAAACAATACAATAACAGCAATACAAACTCTCTGCCCTGCAAGATATTGGGTTTTAGTTCCAGGTCCATCACCAACTTACCACCAAAACTCAAACTAGCTTTTACCCTTTATTTGGGATTTAATGTCACATGAAAGATAGTGATGCTAGATCAAATGATCACTAAGGGTTTTCTCTAGCCCTAAAATGCTATGATTATGTTTCACAAAGAACAAACTGTAAAATCTAAATAAACAATAGTAGTGGTTGAGCCCTACTGTGCAAGGTACTAAGGAAAGTGCTTCACTACTTTTATAACAATCTTTTGAGATGGGTCAGACAGACATTTTATAGAAAAGGAAACTGAGGCTCAGATTAAGTAAAATTTCCAGTGTCTACCAGATGTTAAATGTTACAGCTTTGATTACACGAGTCTGATTCCAGACTCAGAGCCCTTAACCTCTAAACTATCTGAACTTTCTCTAAACTCTCAAGAACCTAAAAAAAAAAATCTTTATTAAAATATTAGGAAAGAAAACAATTTCTTAAATATAAATTACCCAAATAGAATTTTAACACAAAAAAGCACAAAATTTTATTATACTGGTACGATCTTAGAAAACTGATTTTTGCTCAAAATTAGTAAAGTAGAATTTGATAAAATTTTAATATTTTTGTTGGGATAGTAGGTAAGGTTGAAACACTTTTACTCTATGCAGACATTTTAGCTAAACCTAGATTATAAAATGATAAAAGAATTGAAACAGAACAAAAGAATAAAAATCAAAAGCTAATTAATTTTACAATTATATGTTATACTCTGATTCAATTTTGGAGGGATTAGGAATCTGAGAATTAACTTTAGTGTTATATTTTGCTTTGCAAAAGGATCTAGGCATTTCGATTTATATCTGTCCTCACAAGTCAGAGTTTAAAATGTTAAACCCTGGATGAAGATGCAAAGGCAATCTACATTAGTCAGAAGAATCTGATATATAAGGGTAGTTCAGGTATATTCTAAAGAGCCCAAGTATAGGTTTTTAAGTCAAACAGACCTAGTTTTAATACTTTCTATGCCACTTACTGGCTTTATGATTTTGGGCATGTTAATCTGATCTTAGTTACATCTGAAAATTGGTGAAGATGTCACCTATCTCATAAGGGTCATTAAGGTAAAACTTAGCCATATTTTAAACATCCTCTTATAGTATCTATATATATTATCTAATAAATGGTTTGTTAATGTTAAAGACCCAATTTAAAATTATTTGAAATAAGAAATTTTCTCATTACTGTTAAAAAAAAAAACCCACAAATAATTCTTAAGTTCTTGATAGCCCAAAGAATAAATCATAAACAAGATTACAAAATTGAAAGATCTTAAAGAGAATGAAACTATAGGGAGTAGAGTTGATGAGAAAGGAGGTAATTGATGGAGAAATTTAATTTTTATTACTGAGTAACATTTTGGGAACAGGTAAATAGGTCTAAAATATGTGTGGGTTACAGATGGTGATAGTCCACATGCTCAGTGTCTGCTGCATTGAAATGTGCTTCAAAACAGAACAGGAAGAACAGCAATTTTAGAAATACAACGGAAGACAGTGGTGATTAGTCCTTCCTAATGTCCTCTACTCACCTGAAAGGAAGAGTGGGCTAATGAGCACCAACGGGTGCTCTCCACTCCATGACAGACTTAATGCTACCAACTCCAAGAGGAAACCAGAAAAGCAAGTAAACAATGGCTCCATTCTCACATGCAAGAACAGTACTAGTCTAAACTGAGTAAAAATAATTATCTCAGATTTCATTTTTTGTGGACAGTAAGAATACCTAACTGATAACAGAACTAAAAGTACATGCAAAAATATCTTGCAGTTAAAAACTTTTTTAAAAAAATAATTATTCTAAAACCTTTTTCGATGGTTGACAATCTGGGATAATTTTTATAAAAGTATGGGCATTTATCATTTTCCATTATGAAAAAATTAATTGCTCCCCAAATGCTCAACATTTCTTCTCAGAAAACAGAGTAGCATGCAGAAAGAACATTAATACTGCCATCAGGACAGTAATGTGCCATTTGCTCACTGTATGACTATGGACAAGTCTGTTTTCCTTTCTAGGCTTCGGTTTCCCTTTAATAAAGGCAAGGTTAGCTCTAAGGTTCTTTTCAGCACTCCTGTTAAGGAAAACTAATGTGCTTCAGACAAGATAAAAAAATGAGAAGTTCAATCTTTTCATTATAAATAGAAAAGGAAATCCTTAAAATATAAGGGAAAATGGAAAACCCAATCTTATGTATTCAGTGGTCCCTTATACATATATCTTTCATCCCAATACCAGGTCCCACCCTTCATTAACATGCAAACCCACACATCCCAATCCTCCCACCCTTGACCCACAACCCCATATACCTCAGCTATGGTCATTCTCAGAGCACTGACAGGGGAGAGCTCAATATCCACCAGTTGGGCAGCTTTTAAACTCTGCCCAATAAAGATTGCACAAGGACAGAAAACAGCATAGAGTTAAAATTTTAAGGCAAACAGGGACACACAGCTAAGAACATTTAGCACAGCGTCTAGAAACAACAAAGAATTTAGGGTTGCAGTTAGGCTTTGGACAAGTGAGATGAGAGTCACTGTTATTCTGATTTTCTGAGGAAAATGAGCAAATTAGTCGCAATTTTAAGTCAAGCTTGGCAAACTTGTCCATACGCTATTTTCTAATGCTCTGCTTCATTCCTCCCAGGTTTCAAATAAGTCGAATTATAGGACAATGTCACTGAATCAGTAAGCAAAAGCTGACTGAATAAAAAGACGCTACTGTAAAGGACAAGGATATACTCTAGAAGAAAATGCTTTTTTTTTTTTTTTTATAGCCACTAAATATGGGGTACTTAAAATTTAATAAGAAAAGTAATGAAGATAGCTCTAGCAAAGGTTTCTATTAAACTGATACTATTAAATTATGATATCATAAACTCCCTTGATTTTGATTCTAGATTTACCAACAAACCCTACCAGTATAACCTCACTTTCCTCTTCGCTAGCCTACATTGAGAAAATATGCTAGATATGCTAGCACATAGATATATGCGACACATGTGCTTTCTCACCTTGTAGAAGTTAAATTATTATTTTTTGTTATCAAACTGGCATTTCGGTTCTTTTTTAAAATTCAAAAATGGCATTTATCATAGAGTAAGCTAAAGGGTAAAAATGGATGATTAATGTCTGCTTTGTAAAAAGTGCCAATTCGCTGTCTATGTTAATACTTTACCATTCTAAGAAAGCTGAAAGAAATTATAAAGGGCTTATAATTTTGTATAAAACCAATCAGAATATTTGCATGCACATATTCATTATTCTATTTATTAATTGTATTCTGATTAAAACTTAACCACTGGTTTCTTTGAAAAGGTATACATGTGAAGAATTTCATGGATAGAAGGTATAATTTATATTTAAACTGAAGAAAAATTTACTGAATTTTTTTCTTTTCCCCTAAGTTCAGTTTTCAGATTTTCAGTAATTTGTCTTATAATTTAAACCAATTTAGTAGAAAGTTATAAACATAAAGATACTGAGTGTGTCAGTCATATTTATTTTATGAAGAAGAAATGTAAGTTTCTCTGTATCCTCACAATTTGTTATAAAATTAATACAATTACTTGGCCTTTTCTGCCTATTCCAAAGAAAATAGTTATTTGAGCACAAACATAGCTTACAAACAAATGAAATAAAAATGTGGAATTCCCTTACAGTATCACTGTCACAAGGTTGGAACTGGAAGGGCTGGGGTTTGTGAAATACAGCATTCTCTTGTAGAAACAGCTGAAGATTATAATCCCGTACCACCTAAAGAGAAAATAAAATATCTTTTTTAAGTCTTTAATCAGGTTAAAATGCCCAGTAATCACATTTTAAGGTTTAAGATTTATTCTGCTGTTTTCAAAATGAAAAATCACCCAACACTACATGGTCAAAAAGAAGTGATAATTACATTTTTTTTTTTTCACTTTAGATACCAGTTGTTACTTGTGTAGTATTTTCTCAAGAATCTAAATTTGGAAAGTACTAGTTTAGAAACTAGCCCAGATTTTGGGACTAGACAATATACAATATTTTAAGACGGCAAGAAGATAGCTATTCGTGTGTGTGTGCGTGCGCGCGTGCGCGCGTGCGCAGGCACATTAGTCTCTTAGGTCTCTGCCAGTCTAAAGTTTTGTAGGCTTCTCACAGTCTGTTTTATGGAGATTGCTATCCATTAGGAAACGGCCAGACAACCTCACCTGTACCATAAAATCGTATTTTTATAATACTTCTTGCCACCTTTTCCAGGTTACATCTAATTACCATCATAAAGCATGCTGAGAAGACAAACTAGAAAGGAATTTATATAGAAGGAGATTTCTGATACACAGAAAGTAGCAAAACAAATAGCACAGAAAGACAGTCATCTGAAAAGAATTTATTGCATTATATACCCTGGGAAAGAATGGAAATCAGCAACATTTGATTATGCAGAAACACATTTTGCTACACTGCTTCCTCTTTACTTATCTTTCATTTGCAATATATTACAGCTCATTAGTACCTCTGCCAGAGGATAAACAGAAGAAAAAAACAGTTTAAAGTAGCTCTGTAGCTATACCTTATTGAGGTGATAGATAAAGGAGGAGGTGTATTTTGCATTTTATTTACCAGTACAATCCCAGTTCTTTCTCTATGCCTCCCCTGCCCTTCATTCAACAACTATTTATTGAGAGCTCCTCAGGCCCAATGTTAAATGTAGAGCTGAGAAGGAATATAAACATGAATAAAGATAGATTATCAAAGTTTTAGCATCTTCAAGGATTATCCAATTAAAATACACTATGGAAGCATGTAGAGGGTACTAGGCAAGCACAAACCAAGGTGATATCCAATCCAGAGAGACGGGGTGGGATGGGGTGAAGAGAGGTTGTTGGCTGAATAAACATATTGTTGAAGGGAATGTTTTGTTCGTTTCCTGGATTCCGGTTTAAACTAGATTACCTGTAAAAGCTCCTGATAGAGTCCTGAGAGCCTCGCTAATTATCATGCAGAAAAAACTAAGAGAATCATCCTTCTAAGTTGCCACACCTGTCCATCCTCTCAAGCACTACAAACTTTTTTTACACGCTTTTATTTGAGGGTGAAGTTTTAAAAATTTTAACTTTTTGTTATGAAAAATTTCAAACACATACATAAAAGTAATGACAACAGTATAGTGTATCCCTATTTACCCATTAAACAACTTCCAAAAATATCCCCTCATGGCCAATCTTGTTTAATCTATAAACCTACCTACCTCTTCCACTTCCAATTATATGAAAGAAATCACAGATATATCATTCCATCCATAAACATTTAAGTGTGATATCTAAACGACAAGGACACTTTAAACAACATATCTATATTAAAATTTACAATAAATACTTATAAAACAAACAACATGTTCAAATTTCCACGATTGTTTTATACTTTTTAGAGTTTTTCAAATTAGGGTCAAAGCAAGGTCTCCATAATGCAACTGGATGGTGCTGCTTAGGTTCTTATGCAAGTTTCTTCCTCCTACCTTTAACTACAGTTTGTATGAGATAGGATAAATGCCTAATTCTTTCCCTTTATTATCTAGTTTTCGAATTGAGTTTTTTCCCTAGCAACCTCCCCAAAATGACCAATTATTCTTTAATGAATTATAATTATGAAGTTACGAATTTAAAAATATCCAATGTGTTTTAATCCTTTGCATTTATCATAATTGATGCTAAAATCACCCCAACTTTGGCTAGCAAGATCACATCCTGAGTCCTCTTGACATTACTTAGTGGTTTTGATAGCTTTGATAGTTTCCTTGCTTTCTATTATGACAGACTATTTAAGGTGTATAACATATTTCATGTCCCAAAAATAGAATCAGTCTTATTTTCCCAGTCTTTTTTGTTTGTTTGTTTATTTTTTTGTTTTTTGTTTTTTTTTTTTTGTTTTTTGTTTTTTTTTTAAGTAGGAGGAAGTAATTAGAAAACAAAATCTGGACACTAGAGGTACTGGGTTAGTCATCGTTCTCTCAATTTATTTTGAAAGGAAGTTGCAGAGGTCCTGTGGACCTCCCAATGTCGGCATCTTGCATAACTACAGTAAATATCAAAATCAGGAAATTGACACTGGTACAAAAGCATGCAGCTTATTTAAATTTCAGCAGTTATACATGTGCTCATTTGGGGGTGTGTATGCATAGATGTCTACACAAATTTATTACAGGCACAGTAGCTTCCTGTAACCACCATTACAATCAAGATACTTAACTGAACCATCACAGTAAAACTTCCTTGTGCTGCTCCATAATAGCAGTATCTACTCTCCCCATTCCTAATCTTTGACAACCACCCATCTGTTCTCTATCTCTACGAATGTTATTTCACAAATGTTATATAATGGAATCATGTAGCATATTATTTTATCTTTTTTCACCCAGTATAATTTCCTTGAAGTCCATCCAAGTTGTTACAGATATTAACAATTTGTTCCTTTTTATTGGTGAGTAGTATTCCACAGTATGGACATTGCACATTTTGTTGATCTTTCACCCATTTGAGGTCATTTAATCAGTTTCTGGTTTTGAGCTATTATGAATAAAGCTACTATGAACATTTGTGTGCAAGTTTGTGTGAAAATAAATTTTCATTTTCTCTAGGATATATGTCTAATCTCTCTCTCTTTAAAGATATTACTGAGGTATAATCGACATGCATGAATTGTATTTTTATAAACATATCTAAATTATATAATTTGATAAGTTTTAACATATCTATATACCTGTAATGGCATCACCACAATTAAGATAATGAACATTACTTCTCACTCTCAAGTTTCCTCATACTTCTTGTAATCTTTCCTTTCAGATTCTTTCCGATACACACTCTGTCATTCCTTGTGACAAGAGAGATTAGGCCTTAAATCTTATCACTGATGTTTTCTTTAGCACCTAGCACAATGACTTTGCCTAAGTATCATTCAATAAAATTGAATGAGACTAAATAAAACATTACCAGTATTGTTGAAAAAACTATATACCCTCTCCTTATTGTGTTCTCAACTTCTATCCTTCTAAAGCAGTGTTACTCAACTTTTTAAAAAATTGTTATCACCTCCGCTCCCTGCCCCAGGGAACTGTTTTAGACACTTTTCCCCTATGCACCTGATTTGATTAAATTTTAATACCACAAATATACTGGATATATGTCTATGTACTGTGCACATTGTGATATCTAAGAATTTTTTGCAAACCACCCCATCCCCTCTGGTAATACATGCTCTAGAGGTAACCACCCTACTGAAATTTATCGTTCTCACTTTTTTTCTCTTTAAATAGTGTGACTACATATGATGTATCTCAAAACTCTATTGTTTTCTTGGATATTTTTAAACTCTGTATAAATGGCATCTCAGTGTGTATATTCTTTAGCAGCTCGCTTTTTTGCTCAACATTATATTTGTAAGTCTCATTCATATTAATGCATATGCCTACAGATCTTTAATTGTACTGCTATATTGTAATCCATTATTTATCCTACTGCCGGTAGATGGTTAGTTGTTTCTAGCTTTTTCAACTTTTATAAAGAAAGCTACTATAAATATATTCCCAAAAGTTTCCTGATACACATGTGCAAGAATTTCTATAGGATATATTCCTAGGAGTGGAACTGCTGAGTCAGAAGTCAAGTACATCTTTAAACTGACTAGATAATGTCAAATGTTTTCAAGTTAGATGTACAAATTTCTACCCCTTAGGGTAGTGTGTGAGTTTTTGTTAATCCATATTCTCACTAACATTCACCCCTGTCTACCTTTACTTTTGTCACAGGTGTAAAATTGAATTTCATGGTGATTTTAATTTCCATTTCTTTGATTAATGATAAGAATAGCATTTGTATTAGTTTGCTAGGGCTGCCATAAAAAAGTATCACAGACTGGGTGGCTTTAACAACATAAAATTTCCTCATAGTTCTGGGGGCTAGAAGTCCAAGATCAAGGTGCTGGTAGGGTTGGTTTCTTCAGCAGGTCTCTCTCCTTGGCTTATCAATGGCCATCTTTTTCTGGTGTCTTCACATGGTCCTTCTTCTCTGTGTGTTTGTGCCATAATCTCCTCTTACAAGGACATAATCTCCAGTCATATTGGATTAGAGCCCACCCACATGACCTCATTTTACCTTAATAACTTCTTTAGAGGCTATGCCTGCAAATACAGTCACATTCTGAGGTAATAGGGGTTAGGACTTCAATACATGAATTTTAGGGAGACACAATTCAGCCTGTAATAGCGTCTTATTATATGGTTTAATAGATATTTATAATTTTTATTCTGTGGGACTTACGTTGTACAATGTATTAGCAGTTCACTCCTTTTTATGGAGGAATTAATATCCCATTATATGGATATACTATGTTTTATTTATCCAATCAGTGGATGGACATTTAGTTTTTCCCCCCACTTATTAGCTATTATGAATAATGCTGCTGTGAACACCTATATATACATTTTTTATTTGAACAAAAATTGAAATGGAAGTTCTAAGTCATATGGTAACTGTGTTTCACTTTTTGAGGAAATGCCAAATGGTTTTCCACAGTGACTATGCTGTTTTACATTCCTACCAACAATGTATGAGGGTTCTAATTTCTTTACATCCTTGCCAACACTTGTTAGTTTTTTTTTAATTATTAAAGACATCTTAGTGGGTGGAACGTTGTATATCTGTTGTTTTGATTTGCATTTCTTTAATAACTAATGATGTGGGATATCTTTGCTTCTTGGCCATTTATATATATTCTTTAGAGAAATGTCTATTCAAGTCTATTGCCTATTTTTAAATTGGGTTGCCTGTCTTTTTGTTGTTGAGTTGTAAGAATTTCAAATATATTTTGGGTATTAAATCCTTATTAGACACATGATTTGTAAATATTTTCTCTCATCCTGTGGGTTGCTCCTTTCTCATTCTTGATAACATTCTTTGATGCACAAAAGCTTTTTATTGGATGAAGTCCCATTGTCTATTTTTTCTTTTGTTGCTTGTGCTTGATGTCAAATCTAAGAATATCATACCAAATTCAAGATCCTAAAGATTTACCTCTATGTTTTCTTTAGTAGTTTTGTAGTTTTAGGAACTTGATCCATTTTGAATTAATTTTTGCACATAAAGTGAGATAGAGGTTCAACTTAATTCTTTTGCATGTGGTTATTATTCTGTTGTCTCAGCACCTTATTTACGTTAAAGAGACTATTCTTTCTTCATTAAATGGCCTTGGCAATCTTGTCAAAAATCAATAGGCCATTGATGTTTGGGTTTATTTCTGGACTCTCAATTCTATTTCATTGGTGTACATGTCTATCCTTATGCTAATCCAACACTATCATGATTATTATAACTTTGCAGTAAGTTTTGAAATTGGGAAGTGTGAATCCTCCAACTTTTTTTCCTTTTCAATGTGTTTTGGCTATTTATGGCCCCTTGAAGTTCCATATAAATTTGAGAATAGGCTTTTCCATTTTTACGAAAAAAAAAAAAAAAAAGAGTCATTGGAATTTTGAGAGAGACTGCAATGAACCTGTAGACTGCTTTGGGGGGATATTGCAGTATTAGTGATATAAAATCTTCTCATGCATAAACATTTATTATTTCTATTTACTTAGGTCTTCTCTAACAGCTTTCAGCAGAGTTTTGCAGTTTTCAAGGTATAAATCTTTCACCTCTTTGGTTAAATTTATTCCTAGGTACTTTATTCTTCAGATGTTATTATAGTTGGAACTGTTTTCTTAATTTTCTTTTGGTTCATTCTTTGATGGAGTATAGAAACATAGCTGATTTTTGTGTTTTGATCTTGCACCTACAACTTTTGCTGAGTTTATTAGCTCTAGTACTTTTTTTATGAATTCTATAGGATTTTCTATATAAATCATGTCATCTGAAAATACAGATAATTTTACTACTTCATTTTCAATCTGGATGCTCTCTATTTCTTTTTCTTGCTTAACTACTCTGACAAGGTCTCTAGTACAATGGTGAACAGCAGTAGTAAGCATTTGTCTTGTCCCTGATCTTAGTGGAGACTTTTTAGTTTTTACTATTGAGTATATTAGCTGCAGATTTTTCATAAATGTCCTTTATCATGTTAAAAGTTCTCCTTGAGTTCTAATTTGCTGAGTGTTTTTATAATAAAAGAGTGCTCAATTTCGTCAAATGCCTTTCCTGTGTCTTTTGAGATGATTGTGTATTTTTCTACCTTCCTTTTATTAAATTTACTTTTTTGGTTATTCTTCAAGATATTAAGAATGGCTGTACTAGACAAGTCAATTTTCAAAGAAATATAGGAAACACTGTATTTTATGAATTGTTAAAAAAAGTAGAAGTGCTACACTAATTGGGTAGGAGTTTCTTTATGCAGACAGAAAGCAAGCACACACAAACTAGAAAGGCCAACAGAAGTATCTCTGGAGTTGCTATCCTAGAGAAAATATGACAACATCTGCTTCAGTTACATATACAAAGCATTTCATAAAATATTAAGGAGAAAAGCAAGCTTTATAAATAATTAAACAAAAGCTCCTTGGGTCAGCAGTTTCCCTTTAGGGGATGAAAGATATAGAGAGCACCGTAACATTTATAGTGTGTCACTATAAATAACCCCGAAATATCTTTCGGAATATATACAGTTACAACTTAGGTATGCAGGAAAAAATGTTTTTTTCTCCCCCAAGGACAAAGTAATAATGATGTAGAATAAAAAAGCTAGAGAGTTTCAAAATTCTTTTTGGGTTATCAGATCACTGGATTGCTTTCAATAGTATAACATGAGCAGCATAACAAGTTTCTTTGTTAACAGAAAAGCACATGGAATAAAACTTAGGTAGGTGTGAGCTCTTTTGGTACTTGGAACAAAAGGGTACCTCTCCCAGCTACATCATTCTTATTAAATTTTTATTCCTACCACTTTCAATCTAAACATAAGAGCATGCCATTTATTCCTTACCCCTGGGGAGCAAGATACTCACATCACTGAATGCAGAGGAAAATGAAAGCTTCTCTCTTTCTGTGTCAAATCAGTTTATACATTTTTAATTCATATTCTATGAAAATACTATAAGCATGGAAAACACTATGTGTCAGTATATGACTTCAGGCAAGCCACGAAAACTTCCATTTGTTTTCCTCTCTATAAAATGAGCAAGATAATGCCAATTTTAGAGGATGTGCTGAAAACTCCTAGAAAATTGTTATGTGCTATGTAAAATGTTAGCTGTTTTTTTTTTAAGACTACACATTTACCTGTTTTATAAACTAAAAGTAGTGTATCCAATCTATCTTATTCTTAGAAAGAAAGGTTTCAAAAAATTTTGTTAGAGGACAATAACTCTGGTAAAATTAGAATCAATATAATAAGATAAAAATGAGATACAATTTCTAATAAAATTAGAAATGAAAAATGTTACCCCACTACATACTTCCAGCTGAATGGAAACTGGAAAACCTCACTTCTAAATAATTCATGGGTAAATGAATGAGGAAAACATAGAAACAACAAAAAAGCAGTTAAAGTAGAAAGAGAAAATTTTTTTTTTAGTAAATGGATAATAGAATTTTATTTTCATACACTGTTTCAAGTGCTTACTGAAGTATTTGATGTGATAATCACAATGTAAGGTTCAGCTAAATATTTAGGATTCCATAATTTATCTTCTTTTCTTAAACCAATTAATTTATCATCATCATCATCATCATCGTCATCTGATTTTTTAATTTTTCCTTTCCCCTCTTCCCCCTCTCCTCTGGTAACCACGAGTCCATTGTCTATGTCCATGAGTCTCTGTCCTGTTCATTTGCTGCTATTAGGTTTATATCTCACATATAAGTGATATCATGTGATTTTCAACTTTTTCTGTCTGGCTTATTTTGCTTAGTATGATTATTTCAAGGTCCATCCATGTTGTTGCAAATGGCAGTATTTCATCTCTTTTTATGGTCGAGTAACATTCCATTGCATATATGTATCACAGCTTCTTTAGCCAATCATCTATCGCAGGACACTTTAGTTGCTTCCATGTCCTGGCCACTGTGAATAATGCTATGAGCATCGGTGTGCAAATATCTTTTTGGATATGAGTAGAAAGAGGAAATTTTAAACTATGAGTGGATTTATTTAAAAACAAGAAAGACTGCAAACATAATAGAAAAAGAAGTCTAAAAAGAACAATGGTAATAAAGTATAAAGAAATAATGAATATAATGGCAGAAATTAAAGAAATAAAAAACAACTTTGAGAAGTGGCACAAAAGCTAGCTCTTGGAAAAGATGAATAAAATGGATCTGTTAAGTCTGATAAAAATAAGAGAGAAAGCACAAAGAATATTAGAAATAAAAAGGGATACAACTCTACAAGCGAACAAGTTTATAAGCAAATTTATGTCATTAAATTTGATAAATAAAATGGACTAGGAAAGCATAAGTTACCAAAACATTCTAAAAAGGAACAGAAAACCTGCATGGACCAATAAATACAAACAATTTGATCACTATTTAAAATCAAACACTCCATTAAAAAAAAAAAAAAAGCTGAGATGTTTTGATAGACCGCCTCCCCCCTCCTCCAACATTCTCTTATGGAAAATCTAAAAAAAAAAAAAAAAAAAAAAGAAGATCTCAAATATATATATACATTAAAATAAAAAGTATTGTATTAAAACATCTATATACCCATTACCTAGATTTTTTAATTAACATTTTTCTACATTTGCTTTTAAACAACCATCTATCTGTCTATCCATCCTTCTTTCTATATGTCAGTTCTTTCATTCCTTTTATTTGATTCTGGGGGGGGGGGCGCGCTAAACATAAAAAAATAGAAATATGACAGGATTTCAAAGCAATAGACTAGTGATCTTCACATTTCCATATCAACTTAACACTCCAAAAGTTTTTCTCTAAATAGAATTGGAGCTATGGTACACTGAAAACAAGAATAAATACTAAAGGGGGCATTTAGGAAGAAGAGTTGTACACCTTTTCTTTTTTGTCTTTGGACATTGTCTTGTGAGATGGGATACCCTGATTCCTTTCCAAACAATTTCTTAGCAGTTATAAAATGAATACATTTTTACAAATGCATGCATTCAGTCAGGAAACATTTACTGTGCACTTAATTTATCAGAAAGAAAGCAATTACTAATCACAGGAACAATGTATCTTCCAAAGGACAGTTTCTCATTGCAAAAAATTTTAATGTCAAGTCCTAAAGAAAAGCAGTTTTATTTATTTTCTCTGTAACACAGTGTGACATGTTAGCAAAGTTGATGGATTTCGGTACTTTTGAATGAAAAGGTGACTATCAAAGAATGATGGCAAATAAAGGTAAGGATAATTTTTAAAAAACAGGACATAATAGTATTTATTTCTTTATTGATTATAAAATGCTGTTTTCCTCTTTATACCCCTTTATTATTCTTTGAACTAACAATGACCCCTGTTGTTTCCCCATATGAGTGAGTTGAGTACATTCAAAATCCGAGTGGAAGATAAAACTCTTTAAACCATTCTTTTCAAAAGCAGTGTACATGGCAATGGACTGATGTCCTGAGCTAGCCTGTATCATCACTTCCTCTTTCGCCATTTGTGTCAACTCATCAAGAACAGAATATCCACCAACTGTGTTAGGACGAATACTGTTTCCAGGGAATTTTTCCTTTAAAGCATTCTTCTAATGTTATTGGTGCCTTCATTTACTTTGTATGTGTAAAAAACATTTTTGATTCTAAAATGGGTAACATCACGTGTTGCACTAAAGGTAACTTACCTTGCTGGAGGTTTCTAATAAAAACTGGAATGTGTTCTGCACAGCTTGACATGTTTCTAGCTCAGTCCGGCTGAAGGCTATTAAATAATCCTTCAAGTGATCATACACATTTCCATCAAGAGCCTATAAAAGGGGAATAAACAAAAGCAAAAAAATTATGATAATGCTTTGACATGTAATGTATACTGTCTATAAGGTAAGCTCAGTTTAAAATCTATTAATAATAAATGAACAAAAGGTACACATTATTATATAAGGATAGATATAAACAGTAAACAATCACATGGAAAAATATGGAATTTCTCTAATAAGTAGAAATGAAAAAAGGTAAAATTCAATATTGGTAAAGCTATGGACACAGGACAAAACTTGGCGACAAAGTGCTTGGGTTCTGACTTTTGCTTATTTGCTATTATCTGTGTCGACTTCCGTAGTCACTTTAGTGGGAATAGGTTTGGGAGTCAGATGAAATAATGCATCTAAAAGGATCCAGATACAGTGCCGGGCACAGAGTAGACACTCAATAGTCATTAATCTCCCCTATTTTCCTCATCCATTATTGGTAGGATTACAAATTATAATATATTTTTTTCCTACAGAGCAGCCAGGAAAAACCCACAACTGAAATAGTAAAAAAGAAAAAAGAAAAAATTAACTCAAATCCTGTTTTGGGGAAAAAATACCAGTCAATGTCTATGAAGAGTTTTCAACATTCTTATCTGTTTAAGAATAGAACAGGACTCTTTGAAACAAAAGAGAAGCAAAAATCAGCAAACATTTGAGAAATGATTAGCTGTGATGTATATAATGACTAAAACATATAAAGCCACCAAAATAAGAATTGTGAAAACTGCATAAATGGAAAAGTATATATCAAATAATTTTAGGTTAAAAAAAGAATATATACACACCAGCAATAATGATGGGAAAAATATATTAACAATAATTTTAAGTTTTTTAAGTATTACCAATCAATAGAGGTTTTTTTACAAATTGAGGTAAAATTCATATAACATAAAAGCCACCATTTTAACAATTTTAAATAAATTCAATGGCTTTTAGTACATTCACACTTTTGTGCAACCATCATTGTCTAATTTCAAGATATCTGCATCACTCCCCTCCAAAAAAAATCCCACACCAATTAAGAAATTACTCTCATTCTTCCCTTCTCTAGCCTCTGGCAACCACTAATCTACTTTCTCTCTTTGGATTTGCCAATTTTGGACATTTCATATAAATGGAATCATATACATGTGGCCTTTTGTGCCTGTCTCTGTCAGTAAGCATGATATTTTCAAGGTTCATTAATGTATTAGTAGTTCATTTCTTTTTATGATTAATATTCCTTTATATAGCTACACCATATTTTGTTTATCCATTCATTAGCTTAGGGACATTTGGGTTGTTTCCACTTTCTGGCTCTTATAAATAATGTTGCTATGAATATTTGTGTACAGTTTTTATTTGAACACCTGTTTCCAATTTTCTTGTATATATACCTGGCAGTGAAATTACTGGGTCCTATGGTAATTCTGTGTTTAATTAGCTGAGAAACCGCCAAACTGTTTTCCATTGTGGCTACAGCATTTAACATCACGACCAGTGATGTATGAAAGTTCTAATTTCTCCATATCCTTGTCAACACTTTTATTTATTTTTTAAAAAATTATTCAAGCCATCCTAGTGGTATCTCATTGTGGTTTTGATCAGCATTTCTCTAGAAACTAATAATGTTGAGCATCTCTTCATGTGCTTATCGGCCATTGGTGTATCTTCTTTGGAGAAATGTCTATTCAAATCCTTAACTCATTTTTTAATTGGGTTGTCTGGTATTTTTGTTGATGGGCTTTAAGAGTTCTTTATATATTTGTATACCAATATGTAATCAGATACAGGATTTTCAAATACATTCTCCCATTTTGTAAGCTGTCTTCACTTTCTCAATAGTGTCCTTTGATGTGCAAAGTTTTTTATTTTGATGACGTCTAACTTAGCTATTTTAATTCTGTTACTTGTATCTTGGTATCACATGTAAGAACCCTCAATGGAGGTTTTATAGCAAAAAAAAAATACATATCTTGTGTTTTGAAATTCCATTAAGCTTTTACTATAAAACTGATTTTAATAAAATACACAAATTCTGTCCCAAAAGCCTTGAGTAATAAAGCTGCATGTTCTATAGTGCTTAAACCACTAGATGGCACTATCAAGCACTTTAAGTATAGGCAGTGCAAATTCCTTAAGAGTCCTTTCTGTGCAATTATATAACATCCCCAGAAAGGCCCTGGTGCTAAGTCTGAATAGAAATTCCTGTCTTAGAACATGCTTTTCATGAACTTGTTATAACTCTCTTTCGTATGAAGTTTTTGCCTTAGAAACTCTCTTGGTAGATTGCCATAATCTTGTGTCTGCAGGAAACCACTGCGGTATTTTATTTAAACACAGCAAATGGCAACATACGCAGCATGAGCTCCCGTCCTCAGAGTTTCTGATTCATTAGGGGTGGTGGTGCCTGAGAATCTGTATTTTCTAACAATTTGTTGCTGGGTTGGGGCCCATACTTTGAGAACCACTGGACTAAATAGTCATTTTAGCTGATTAGGTTGAAAATTTATGTAGACTTAGATACTGGTGACTTTGGAGAAACAAAATGGCTGGAGGCAGAGAAATTTACCATGTTGAATAGGGTCAACAGCACCAGTATAGCAGGGAGGCAGATTAGCAGCTGTTTTCAAGTGAGAATCATGCTCTATCTACTTCAGAATTATAGAGGCAACATGATGTACCATGGGAAAGAAAGTGAGTTCCGGAATAAGTTGGATGCGGGTTAGAATCCCAGAACTTTTACTTACTTCATCATTTTGATGGTTTTCTTATTTGTACTTAGGGAAAGTAGGAATACCACATAATCCACAGGTCACTGTGAAGATTAAATAAGGTAATGGAAGGAGCACAATGTTGTGTTGTCTTTCTTCCTTTGCTTAAAAATCTTTACTGAATTGGCCACATATTGATAATTGTTAAAGCTGGGTAATGAGTACATGGGGATTCTTACATTACTTTTCTTACTTCAGTGTATGTTAGAAAATTTCCATAAAAAAGTAAAAAGAAAACTTGACTATCAGATTAGGGAAAAAAGTGATGCCATAATTTTTTTCAATGGGTCTCACTGTGTATTTTGAAAAGTCAAAATTCTTTATCTGGTATCTAAGGTCCTTTAAAATCTGGTCTGCCACTACCTCTCAGTAGTACCATCTCTCATCAAGGTTATCTGCATTGTATTCTACATCACAGCCACACTGAGTCATTTTGGAAAATGATGTTTACTTTTATGTTTCCAGTTAAGTTATTCTCTTGACCCGATTGTCCTTCCTCCTCTTCTCTTCCACTTAAATAGTAATAATGATGGTTAAAACAGAGACAATTAACATTTACTAATGGCTTATCATGTTCTAAATGCTTTACAAAATGGACTCAACCAGCTTCTCCTTTGTATGTCGTATGGGTATTATTGCAAGTCGCGGGTTGAGCCTTATTCAGGCACAGTGCCTGGCAGACCAGATGCTCAAAAGCATTTATAGAATAAATAAATGAATGCTTTACTCTGGAGTTTAATATAGCAACAAATATGCCCTAAATTAGTTACCTCACTGGCAAGCTACACTTACCATATTCCAGTTAAGAGGAAACGTACCATTAGTCATTATGTAGCAAACAGTAAAGGCTTCCCTTGGCTTCAGCAACCCAAGTAAGGCTGAAAGAAACTTGATTAGGTGCAAAATTGGCCAAGTGATTGGAAGCCTCTTCAACAGACAGATAAATCTTAGAATATTTCTTCCATCCTCTTCAACACCTAGAATTCCCTGATTTTTAATTATCGCATATGCAGGGTTACAGAAGTTATTAACTTGCACATGTGCCGACTTTTCTGGTGGGTAAGAATAAGATAGTTGGAGGCTTTCTGTCCTATGTGGATTATTGCTAGTATGCATAGAGTTAATGCAGGAGGTATGAAAATAAAGAAATTATTGGATCAAAGCAAAGGAAGTGGATGACTACCCACCCTATGGTTGGCTCCAGCCCCCTGCCTCAAGTTAACTCCAATTGTTTGAATCAGTTGTGGTACCTTAAGATGAAGTTCAAAGCAATTCTGGGTAGTGCTATCTCGATATGGTTTGTGAGTAGAAAGCAGATTGAATAAACATTTATATAGACTTTGATTTTAAAAAAAATAATAATTCGAAAAGTAGTCCCCCAAAATAGAATGAAATACTGGGAACCATAGAAGAGCTTGAATATGTTTTTCATACTCCTTCCTCACAGTACTTATCACACAGAATACTTATCACTGCCTAACATAGCATAGTATTTAGTATTTAGTACCTGTCTCATCTGGATTACCAAAGCAACCTCCTATTGTCCCTCCCACCAACTGTTTTATACACTGTAGCTAGGAGGGTGTTTCCAGATTGCACCCTGAAACCATTATATACCTGTCTGATTTCCCCAACAGATCATTTGATCCTTGAGAGCAGGTAGCACTTGCTTCTCCTCTTTATCTATAACCTTAGCAGAGAAAGCCTGCAGCAAATGATTACTGAAATGAACTGAACTGAGAAGTTTGAAGAGTGGGAGCTACAAAAGCAGATCCCAACTGTACAAGAGGGAAGGCCCGAAGAAACATTTTGAGAATGAATTAGAGAATCAGGCATTTATTTTATCTTACTCTGGTGAAAAAATAGTACGTAACTATTCAGAATGACTTAGATTTTGACCAGACACTATATCCCTCCTCTGACTTTCTCAGCGACATATCGAACTGCCTCTTAAATGGAACCATTTCCTTCTCTAACTGCTTTTCTTTCTGTGTTCCTAGCTCAGTGTGTAATTTACCATCCACTCACCTCCCTACGTCAGATACTTGGAACGTGAGGCTCACTTTCCCTTCTGCCTTTCTCCCAACATCAACGTAATTACTAAATCTTATTGATTCTATTTCTTCTATATTTATAAAACCCAACCCCTCTTCCTAATCTCCACAGCTACTACCCTCATGCCATCCTGTCTCATCTGGACTACTGCACTAAGCTCCTGTTGCCTTGCATCCAACTTTTCCTCTTGATGACTCATTCCCATATTGTGGCTACAAAGATGTTTCTAAATTGCATATTTTACTTGACTTAACAATGTTCATTGGCTTCCTGTTACCTTTAAGTAAAAAGAAAAAATCGTTATGATTTCATGATCTGGACCTGGCTTACCTCTTCAGCTTCTTTGCTCATTGCTACCCATCTCTCTGTTCCGTTACACTTTCCCTACAATGCACATCTTTTGGTTCCTCCAATATCCCTTTTGTCTGTGATTTTTCACACAGGCTTTTTTCCTTTTTGACTATGCTCTACCCTCTCCTCCTTGGTCTAGCTAACTCTTACTTATCCTTAAATCTTCACTTAATCATGATCTATTTTGGACATCCCTCTTGTGTTTTGGCCGTGTAACTCCTAATCAGAGAATATGATCTTGCACTGGTGATGCCTATTTGTCTGTCTCTCCTTTTAGTTTGTTAAGTTCCATGAAGCGAAGGATCGTGTCTGTCTGTTTACCACTGTGTCTCCTGTGCTGAGCGCAGAGTGTGACATTCTGGTAGTGCTTAATAAATACAAGAAATAACACACCGATCAGAATTCACATGTTTAAAAAAATGAATAAGGTCTCACTTGAGCCCCATGACTGAGAAGTAAGCCTACTGATGTTATATTACATTGACAAAGTTTTATATATAAGGTAGCGAAGAAACTGATTTCATGAAATGTCGTCTACTGTAATAGCTTTCAAATCTTTTCAGTAGTAGCATCTTTTTACGTGGAACCTTAAGACATAAAACATATATGGCTTTGCATACCTTCCCGCTCCTTCCAGCAATAGAGACTGCTCTCTTGACCCCAGGGGTGAACTTTTTTGGCTAAACTGATATGCAAGACAGACACTGTTATTGGGCAGAGGTGGGCGCTTGACCTAAATTAGGCCATTCTTGCGATGGCAGATGAAAGATGAGTCCAAAATTGACCTCTTCTTCCCACTAAATGGCTATTCTTTCCAACAAGTACAGAAAACCTATCTGCAGTAGGAGAGACTAAAACCAATTTACAAGGAAAAGCAGTGATAAGAAATTTGGCAGAGTGAAGCTGGGAATGGAAACATTCCCAGAGGAAAGGGCCAGCGAGTGCCTTTAGATTGGGTAGTTCCTGAGCAAGCACCACTTTGTCCTTTTCTGGTTTTATCTGAGCCAAGAGATTCCCATTCTTTGTTATCTGCAATGAAGACACTCCTTATTAAAAGGTTATGGATGACAAATGTCGCTTAAGTAAGCCTACTATCTAGAATGTTCTCTAAGCATACCTGTTTATTCAATTTCAAGTGAGCAGACGTGCACAAACTTTGATTTCTACAGAGATCGGTGTGAAGAGCCGTAAATTTCATAATCAATGATACACGAGAATTCACATATATGCTCAGAAATGGCAGGACACTTTCAAGGTTTATACAAATATGAGTTAACCTGGCTATACAGGCTCCTTGGTGGTCTCCATTACGAAGAAATTTGTTAGGTTAACTCATCCTAATGTACATTTTAAATATAGTTAAACTTTAAAAATATTATTTGCTACAAAGTGCTCAGGGAAGAGGTCTATAATACCTAAATTGAGAAACCACGGGGTCTTTGAGCATTAATGTTTTAATGGTCTAGCACTATTTTTTCAAAAACTGAATTTGAATGCCTTTAAAAAGTCACTTTCTGTTCAGTTACCTATAGACCACACACTCCCCCTTATATATATTATCTCTGCCTTCTTTACTCATTTGATCAACTTGATCTCTAAAATCAGTTGAGTTTGACTCAACAGTGAATACTCAAAATAGTAAAAACATTTGGTATATCCTAAAGAACAATTCAGAAACTTAGAATTCTAGGATTTTCCACTAACTAAACATATTTTACAGGAAAGGGTAAAGTCCATGGAACTTGAAGAGGAAAATTATGATGAATTAGGAGTTAGGAGAAAGAAAATGTGTCATCTTTCTAAGCATTTGATGCAATTTCCCCTAAAGTGAGAACTGTAAACAGTGGCCTACTTATTTAGATCCAGGAAGGGCATGGATTCTGCGGCCATAGAGTTATGCTGAAATCTCCTGAGTTTTCTTAATGCAGCCTAGAAAACTAAACTCTTCTTTTTCTGAGAGCAATGGGCATTCCAAAATCATCTTTGGTGAAAGTCAAAGATATAAATGTTAAGATAATGATAAAATAAACTGTTTTAAAATTAAATTATTATGAAATTCTACAGTCCTCCCTTGCTGATGGAAATAACTGATGATTGTCTGTATTTGTTTATCTTTCTTTGAAGACCCTAGGCTGTACTTAACCAGGATTCAAAGAGAAAGTAGATTTTTACAAATTTAAAGCAATCAAAGCCAGTATTGGGCTACATCTGCATTATTGAAAATATCTTAACACATAAATTTGTCAATTGATATAAAGTTAAAATATATCACCTAATTTTATACTTTGTTATTTTTCTTAAAAGCGCTGAGTTACCTTGGGTTCTAGGAAAGAGGAAACATAAGCAAGTTTCAGTCCCTACATTACAAAGCCAGGAAAGGAAAACATAATGCTGCTTTTCTATACAGTCTGTGTTGTTCTCTTGAGTTATTTACTAGCATGTATCATCTGGTCATGAGTGTGCTAAAACCACCTCAATATGTTAACATACCCCTGCAATGCCAGAATAATCCTCTTTTTCTGGACCCCTCAGGGTACAACCTTGCACCAGAGCATAAGACCACAGAATCCCTTAATGTTATCTCGTTCTCTGAATACTATCTCTATGTATTATAAATGTTAATTAGCAACAATCCTGTACCCACCAATGTAAAAGAAGTATGTGTCTCTCCATTTTACTTTTTATACTTTGCTTTCTCTCACCCCCTTAATCTACCACCAATGGATTTCATGTAACCTTCCTTATGTCTCCTCCTTTGATTCTAAAGTATAAAACAAGCTGCAAAACTGCTATTCTCTGGAACAGTTTTTAAATCCTTTGAGATTTTGCTTTCTAGAAATTGTCAGTTTGGCTCAAATAAACTCATAAAAATTCTCTGCAGGTTTGGATGTTTCTTACACTGACATTCCTCAAAATTTTAGGTAAGAATTAATATACATTTCTTGGATATATGGGACCATTAATGGAAAGGAAATAGTCTGCTGCCCTTAGATGTTTCTATCGCTCCCTTCTGAACTATAATTGGTGGTTGCACTGAATGTGGTCTGATTTTTTACAGCACCAAGACAGCCTCTGATAGAAACAATCTTAGACATATGGTATACTCACATGACAGCTAAAGTTCTTTGCACATGAATTTTCTATTTGATTGAGAATGCTATGACAAAAGGAACCTGTGATAAGCATAATAATAAATTATTCAATAAAATATGTCTTGAGAACCAAGTCTATTCCGAGAACTAGGTTAAGGGCTGAGCCTGTGTTTTACGTGTGTACTCGAGTAAATAACCATGAAGAATTTGGTCAAGTGTTGGCGACAAGCACATAATAAGATAATTTTAATTATATAGGGTGCTATAACAGAGGCATGATACCCTGAGTGTATTTGAAAGTCCTTAAATATTACATTAGTCATAATATTTAAGAGAATGGTTCAGTTCGTAACCATTGAAATTAGCACTTATCAAGGTTTGCCAAAGACTAATTTATCATTTTGATTATTTTTGTTTTCCTAATAATTCAATTCAATAGGTTTTAACATGGTCTTTGAGTTATATTCTAAAGCAGACTTAAAATTATAAATATTTTCTAGAAAATATAAGGATAAGAGCCACAGAAATTTTGGTCTTTACGCTAATAAAAGTGGCCTCTGAGCCGAACATGTAAAGCAGGATATTTTCAAATTTTAATACAGTAGTTGAATTGTACTTTTTGGGGCACAGAGTTATTCAGAATATTAAAACTTTCAAGTACAGAGTCTGTGAAGAAAGAATTTGGCTTTTCTTATTATAAACACTCACATATCCATACTGAAGTCAATTCCAACAACAACCTCTGCTGTGCTCAGCAGTATCTGAATCACAGAAAAAACATTAGCTGAGGACATTCAGGAAGGAAGGTCAAGAAAGACAGGATCCATTTCTCGGCAGCAATGACAATAATTCCCTTCTAAAAAAGTTACAACTAAACATTTTCCACTCTACTTAGTAAGAGTGTAATATATTATGCCTCAAATACTTTTTTAAGTAACAGATTTAAAATTATAAGACAAAAATTAAGTTTCTATTTTCTATTCCAAAGTTTAATGGTATCTACAATTATAATTTAATTTTCTCTAAAGAGTTACAGAGGTTTATTCAGATTTTAAAGCTGCCTGTTTGGTAAAAACATTCCGGTTTGTTAGATTTCGATCTCTTAGAGAAAGCTTCATGGCTGATAGGAAATCTATGAGATGGTGGGTAACTCTTTCTGTGAGTAAGTAAAGTTCCAAGGAGCTTCTTCAACATCTGTGGCCTGCTTATTTAGTCTCTCTGCAAGAGCCCCTAGTGTTTTATGTGATGGTGTTACAGCCTCTACGTAGAAAGTGCAAACAGAGCCAAATTGAAAAGGCGTTTAGACCTAATACAAATGATCCTTAGCTCTAATTTCATAGAAGCAGGACAAATAAATTTTAGCCCTGAGTGGAAATCAGCTTTGTCATCCTCCTTATCTTTTAAACTCATCACTACCAAGATTCTAAAGACTGAAAGTCTCACAAAAGTATTTAAATGGATGAGGCTTAATCTGCATGTGTTCACATCTATGCTTACCATAAATAAATGACCACACTGTCAATATTGAAAGGCCTTTTATAAAGCACATTAGTATTTCAGTTCACATGAACAAGTTTCATCAGATATATGCATGTCTCCAAAATGCAGTTTCTAAATATCATTTTAATATTAAAGAAAATAATATATATAATGAGGTTAGTATAGTGTATAGCAAGTAACAAACAGCTAATGAATGAATAAGGTTATATTTATATTTCTATTCCCCTTTAAGGGACCAGAGGCCATGTGGCTTTTGTCCACTATTCTGTCTCCAGTAAATGGCAAATAGAAGGCATCTAGTTAAATAACGAATATATGAGTGACCTGAAAGAAAAATTTTGCTAACAGTACTATATCTCTCATGTCTAAAATGGTATCTAAGGAGAATGTAAGTACTTAATAAACTACACTGGATGTCAGTTTGCTTAGTGTAAAATATAGGCTCCAATTCTATTAATGTATCATTACTACCTTCAGCATTAACTGTCTCGTTCTTTTAGTGATCTTATACATTTCTTCCATTTATAGCTAGTGAGAAAAGTTGTTTAAGCACAAAATGAAAATGTTCAACTTATTAGTAAGCAAAAAATTAAAATATTAAGAATATTACACATTCATCCAAATTGTTGCTCATATTTATTTAATTATAAAACATATTTTTGATAAGGGTACTTTCATACATTGCTTTTAGGAGAATAAATTAATATAGTTTTTCCAGAACGTAATGAATCTACATGAAAAGTATTAACGAAGCTTTGTTTTTGACTAGGGAATAAATTTTTAAAGGCATCTCCAGGAAGTTATCAAAGAGGTGTACAAAGATTTGTATGAAAGACTCTTTACTACAGATTTATAAAAGCAGACAAAAAGGGACAAGAAAATTTATGGCATATTAATATTATCAAATATTACGTGGTCATTAAAATCACACTTCCAAGTAATATTTAAAGGCAAGAATAGTGCACAATATATTTTATGAGAAAAAGTGCTCATATAAACAAAATGATACCAATTTTGAAGTATGTATATTTAATAATGTAAGCACAGAAAAGATGAGAAGGATATGCCAAAATGACAGTAAGAGTGGTTTACTGCTGTACAGTGAAGTTAAGAGTCTCTTTATTTTTGGGTTTTTCTCTACACTTTGCAAATTTTCTTTTGGTACTTTGGTAATCAAACAGAACATATATCTTTTTTAAAATTAAAGAGACCAGCTGAGATGGTGTAAAAGCTAGATGCTGTGTATGCCTCCTGCAACCACACCAAAATCACCATGAAACTACAGAGTAACTATAATTGGAAGTCACCTGAGGTCCGTCTGAAAAGATCTCTGGCTGAACTGGGGACACACACAAGAGGCTGGTAGGAGAGGCAGAGATGTGACATGGCTGGTCCCACAACAGCACATGGTGGTCAAGAATCAGTAGGGTTATCTTAGCTGCAGAGTTCCCTCCCCTGCAAGGAGTAGCTGAACCTAGCCTGCAGCGGGGCTCCTCCCAGGAGGCTTTTGGGCCAGCCTACCCAGTGGCCAGTTTTGATCTGCAACAGAATGGAAGCACTACTCAGGGTTGTATCCGAGAAGGACACAGCCGAAGGGCAGACTGGGCAGTCACCAGAGCCCTGCTAAAGTGAATCCTGATCCAAAGGGTCAGCTCCTCACCAGCCATTCCTCACAACCAATCAGCCCAGGGGTTAATCCCTCCCATCAAACTGTAAACAACAACCAAGGCTTAACTACATCCAGAGGATACACACATCTCACACAAGGGACACAGCTTGAGCACGTTACTCAGCCAACGAGGGAAGACTGTGTCACTGGACCCCACAGGACACCTACTACATAGGGCCATTCTAAGACTGGGAGACTTAAGAGCCTTATGTAATACATAAAAACAAAAAGAGGGAGACAGCCAAAATGGGGAGATGAAGAAACATGTCTCACATGAAAGAAAAGAACAAAGCTCCAGGAAAAGAACTAAACAAAGTGTAGACAAGCAATCCAACAGAGGCAGAGTTCAAAACATTGGTTATAAGGATGCTCAATGAACTTAGGGGAAGAACAGATGCACTCAGTGAGAACTTTAACAGAGAAACAGAAAACATAAAAATGGAGATGGAAACATAAAAGGGAACCAGTAAGAAATGAAGAATACAATATCTGAGATGAAGAGGACATTAGAAGGAATCAAAAGAATGAATGAAGCAGAGGATCGAATTAGTGATTTAGGGGATGGGGTAGCAGAGGACGCCCAATTGGAACAGCAACAGGAAAAAAAATTTCAATGTTGTCCTACGGGACAACATTAAGTGCAAGAACATTTGCATCATAGGGGTGCCAGGAGAAGAGAGAGCAAGGAATCGAAAACCGATATTTCAAGAAATAATGACAGAAAACTTCCCTAATCTGATGAAGGAAACTGACATACAAGCTCAGGAAGCGCAGAGTCCCAAACAAGATAAACCCAAAGGGTCCCACACCAAGACACATCATAATTAAAATGTCAAAGGTCAAAGACAAAGAGAGAATCTTAAAAGCAACAAGAGAAAAGCAATTTGTTACCTACAAGGGAGTACTGATAAGACTGTCAGCTAATTTTTCAATAGAAACTTTAGAGTCCAGAAGGGCTTGGCACAAAAATTTTCAAAGTGATAAAAAAGCCAAAACCTACAACCAAGATTACTCTACTCAACAAAGCTATCATTTTGAATTGAAGGAAAGATAAAGAGCTTCCCGGATATGAAAAGCTAAAGGAGTTCATCACCACCAATGTTGGAGGGACTTCTTTAAGAAAAAAATATGGATAAAGAATGGTAATAAGTAGATATCTATCAACAGGTACTTCAAATGAAAAAGAATTAAATGCTCCAATCCAAAGACAGGGTGGCTGAATGGGTAAGAAAACAAGAGCCTTACTTACATGGGCTGCCTACAAGAGACTCACTTCAGATTAAAAGACACATGCAGACCAAAAGCAAGGGGATGGAAAAAGATATTTCATAATGGACCTAGAGGGTATTGTGCTGAGTGGAGCAAGTCAGTTATTTCAACAAATAAGTTAAAATAAATGAATTAGAGTTACATATATTTGGATAAATTTTAAAAACATGATGTGTTCATTAAAAATATTAAGTTCCAGAACAGGAACTCTATACAATTTCTTTAAAAGCACACGTTATTATA